>NC_089207.1:28901686-29561686 GCF_963930695.1 Labrus bergylta | reverse complement strand
AAGATGTGACACCACTTTTCTACAGTAGATCCCTCAGAAGCTGGAAGCAATTACAGACCTTTCCGAGCAGCAAAGAATGCAGCAGGCGTTCACCGCACCCTTTCAGAGGGAGACTCTTTTTTTTTTTTCCTTAAAAAAAAAAAAGCAGAGACTTTCAGGCAAAAGCTCTGTGGTGTGCGGACTAAACATAACACATGACATGCTACTTTCCCAAAACTCCTTCACTGTTACATTTTAATAAGAAAAAGGCAGACATTACTGAATTCATTGTGCTGTTTCTGACCACAGAGTATAGCTTTATTGACTTGGTAAAGGATGTGTTTCCTTTGGCTTTCACCATCTTTTGGTTGGATTTTTCATACCGTGGCTTTACCCAATGTAGTAGCAGATCCAGAGAGTGAATCATCATACACATCCAATGTACTGATTAATGATAAATATAAACCCTAACTAAATAGGCTACCTTTAAGGTGCTGCTCAAACTAAGTCCTTCTCTTCGTCTACATTTATACTAAGTTCTATTACACCAGCTTTCATTGTAGCTTTTATTTGTTTGCAACGATAAATAGGAAAGGAAAACAACATTGAAAATTGATTCTGTTGTTGGCAAAATGAACACAGTACCAATAAAGCTGCAACGTGCTCAGAAGAAAAAATCCATTCCAGGTCAATGCTCACAACAGTCCAATATGTTCACCACAGTATGTAAACATTGGCTGATGTGACATGTAGAGCAGACACTTTGTATTTTCTACCCAGCATCCCTATCTGTTTACAAATAAAAGAGCTTCAAGACTGGTGACTTAACTTCACACCTCCACTGGAAGCCGAGGATAAATCACAGAAAGTGTTAATTGGCATTCTGCTAACGCGTTCATTTATACGGCCGATGTTTACATTGATTGTGTGTTGCTTAGTTATGGGCGGCCTGCCTTGGGGATGGAGGCAATTAAAATGTTGAACCTTTGCCATGATGAGGGCAGACGCCACTTTCATCTTATTGTTTATTGGCAAAATGAGGAGTTGCTGTCCTCGTTAGAGAAAACACTCATCGCTACTTAGATCAGTGTTTGCACTCAAAAAGACAATCTTGATGCCAGAGTGTGTGCTAACTCAATTAGCAGCGTGCCCCAAAACTTTAATTATGGTCGTCTGCTGAGGGTTTAATAGCCAACATAACGTGACAAATATGTTCTGTTTGGTGTTCTTGTGTACCTGTATGTGGGTGTTGATCTGATGAGTGCTGTTAAATGAGCAGCAAAACAACATTTATCGTGTGGATGTATGGAACTGTGTTAACGCAGCAGTGCAGCTGAGCCCCGGAGACTGAGCCCATCTGTTCAGGGCCTGGTTGCAAAGTCGGAAACTCATCAAAATTGGGTTCCCCCTAAGGTTTATGCACCCCGCCTTTGCCCCATCCATTTGCTACATCTTTGTCTTTTAGCTGAGAGGGTGGGGGAGCCAGGGGCAAGAGCTCAACCCCAGAGAGGGAAAAGAGGGAGTGGGGAGGGGGTTGAGTGTTAATGGAGACAGTATCCATGAAATGACCTAGTGGAAATGACGCTTCCTGGCCACGTTTTACGCCTGCATGAGCATACAGCCTGGGCTGGGGCTGGGGCTGGGGCTGGGGCTGGGGCTGGGCGTATGATGAGGAAGGGTGTGTGGGACGAGACTAGCCAGGATGCTACTGTGTGTTTTGTTTAGTCTCTCATCCATGTGCTACTGAAAAGCACTTCCAAGCCATCAATGGAAGTTGCACCTGCATTTTAAAGGATCGCCCCAGATGATAGCATGTAAGTCTGGCTAACTTTTACTGCAGAGTCTCATTTCAAATGTGTTTGCATTATTGTTTATGGTGAGCAATTAAGTTGACAGTATGGAAAATGTGGCTCTTGTCCAATAAGAAAGTGTTTCCTTGTCTTCCTTGACATAATGTAGATTAGGCACCTTGGATCACACACAGATTTGAGTACATATTTGTTTTGAGTAAAATGAGTTTGTACTATGAGGCATAAAGTAATAACATGATGGTTTAGATTACAAATATCTGCTCCAAAAGTCTCTGAAATATTACAAATATAAAAAAATATATCCAATTTAACCATTAAATTGTATCACATTACACAGCCTTTTCAGGTCTTTTTCCAATGAATACATCCTGATGTGCCAACCAGCACCCAGAGGAGCGCCTCAGGCAGCAAACGGCCTTATTTAAGGGGGATGAATATTCATTTGTTTTGAATAATTATTCCGACAGTGCTGTTACTTATTGATAAGGGAATAGAGTATAATGCATCATATTTTCCGGAAGTAATTCGACAAGGATTACACCAAGAAAGTCAACATCTTTATAGCCACTTATACAAATACATAAACAAAACAAAAAATACAATTGTTATTGTGAGCAGCTCAACCTCTGGACTGGGTTGAATTGTGGCTTTGAGTCAAAATTTATAAATAACTATGATGGAACAGGCAGTTTCTCTTTTGTCAACGTTGATACCTCATAAAACTGTAGATGTGTTTATATCTGAGGAGATGTAATTGCTTCTGATGTGACAGAATACAAAAGAATAAATGTTTTTGTGCCCATTCCGGACTAAAAGCCACAGAAGACTTTGTGTTTTAGCCTGGAACAACGCTGAGGTTTGGTTTCCATTGGTTGAGGTGGGAACTGCTGCTAAAACCACAGCCCAGACAAGTTTTCTTTCTTTTTTTATTGCAATGGTTAAAACAGAAACATTTTTCCACTTCATGTTTAGTAAAAGTTCAGAGAAGGTGAGTGACTTGAGATTGACCCTCGTGTGACAAATTGTTTTCACTTCTTTGTAAATCCTGGGTCCAGAAATCAGTTTGACTCTTCCCTGCATGTAAATGTGAAACGTTTTATGGCATGTTATTGCTATGAAATGCATCTTATTGTGAGAAAACAAAGTAGTGCCTCCCTCATTTCACATGCACTTTATGGATATATTACCCTGTGTGGTCTTGGGCAGAGGGAAGAGATGTTTCTGCAGTCTGGATTTGCTGTAGAGTTGGAGTGATGTGACAATAATGTGCCATTGCTGTGTGTCTGCTGGCTTCATGCTTTACATAGAAAGCAGATGTGCTGTTTACAAATGCATTAGTGTGTGTGTACAGCGTGCAGAATGAGCGATGCAGACGGAGGCATCACAGTGGAAGTCATGCTTAATTCAGCCATTGTTTCACCTCGCTTGTCAGCCTTTAAGCTTTTAGTCGTGGTCACTGGGATTCAAGTGACCCATCCAAGGTATTTTTTTTCCACATTTACACTGTCTTTGCACATTTCCTCCTCTTACAAAACGACAGCAGACTTCACATTGGCATGTGATGTTTGGAGGAACTGGAGAGTGACAGGCAGCAGTAAGCTTGACTGAGAAACAAACAAGCTGTGAAGAGAGAGCTGAAGGTTTGCCAGTGAAAAGATTAGAGTGGCATTTGGCTCGAGTGCCGAGATGCATCGTTGCTCCAGCCACACCGCCATGGCAACACAAGCTTTATGCCTTCCTCCCGTTCACCCCCCTACTGAGCATCCAGACTGTACCAAAGAGTCATTTAAAGATCTTGTGATTCTCCTTGACCCTTTTATTCAAGCGCAACATAAATGACATGAATTAGTAGAATTCAGCAGTGTTAAATAGACATTTGCTATGTCAACTTTGATTACTCACTCATTTCCATGTCTTTCTTTCCTTTTGAATGACATGTAAATGAGGGAAAGTCTATTATAAATGTGCACATAACCTCAGCTGAGCATCTCTGCAGGCCCATCCATCCCAGTGCTCCCATTTGTCATGCAAGACACCTCTGTTCCCCGGTGGCCAATCAGAAGTGCCTCCCCGGCGGCTAAAAGCACCCCCTCTCAACACCTCATCATCAGTTGTGATTGACAGCCTCCCACAGCTAGGAGGGGGGTTATTTACCTCCTTATGTTCTCATGGGACTAAGTTAATGATCCCAGCCAACAAAATAATACAAAGAGGGGAAAAAAGCCTGAGAAGTCGGTGCCTGGTTGAACCATTTGGAGCAGTTTGGGCTTCCTTTAGAGAGGATTAGAGTAGAAGAGGCTGTGTGAGGAGAATTTCAGAGATAGTGGGGAGACAGGCGAAGCGGCAGAGCCCCGACTGAAAGTAGGAGCTAAAGGGAGGCTTCTGAGGAAAGCCGGTGTTTATAGAGAAATCTCTTCTTGGGCTTTATTTCTGTATTCATCTGCCACCAGGACTATGGACTCTCTGGTTGACTGACTAACAGGCTGCGAGGTAAGGAATCATGTGGCTTTTCAATGGGTGACTCTTTTAGACTTCAGAGTGAGGCTTTGAGAAAGTTTTGCTGTGCTAAAATAAACATGCTTTGCAGTATTGTGTACAGTTTTTGGTTGAAATGGGGGAAATACCGAGCAAGGATTTTTGACGTACTAAAAGAAGCTCAGAGTAAAAACTAAATATGATTTAGCAGGTGTGTATTTTTTTCAATTAATGTTTGGCCTGGTGTGCATCATGTATTTCCTCATCATGTACACATACAGCAGTCATCTTCATATCACCATTCAATCTGATTTCATTGACACAATGTTAAAGTGTTAATGTTCATTTGAGTCAAACAAGCTTATTCTTGGTATTAAGTACATCATCATGACTCTCTAAAAGTATTCAAATAAAGCTTCAATCCAAGAATACTGTCATTAAAGGATCTGAAAACTGGGCTTCAATTTCACATGTGAAAGCTTGGTAGGCTATTCATTACAAGAATTAATTATGGGAATCAATTCAAGTTCAATCAACAAACTTTCATTCATTTGGCCATTTGGCTATAACAACCCGTGTTAGTATTGAACTAGGGTTGTCATGAAACCAGTATTTTGAACCAGGATAAGATACTAGTAAAAAATAAAACAATATAAATTCCTCTTTCATTACCATGGCAACAAAAATAGAAGGCATGGCATCCAATGTTGGGAAATTTCTTATCTTCATTTACCAAAAATTGTACGCAAACTTTCATAATTACACAGATACATCCCTCTTCTCTCTGTCAGTAAGAGACAGAAGCGTAACTTTTGAGTCACAATGAGACGCTTAAAGGACTCAAGGGAATAGTCAGAATATGGCAGCTTTCAAACTTTGTTAAAAATACGACTAAGGGTCTGTTGTTGTCCTTTTTTTTTTAAAGCTTTTGGCTACTGTCAATCAATAAAATAAAGAAGATTGCTGTGTTTTAAGACACAACGTATCAGAAGGTATCAGAGCATTGAAAATCTCACATTGTACTCTCAACACATATTTATGACTGACCTGAGCAGTTTGTAGAGTGTTAATCATGGTTGAATAATAGTTTTTTTTGTGTGGGGAGTTTAGTGCTGGATGTAGATCATCTGTTTTTGGCAGCAAGCGTGAAGTGTAGCTGAGTTTAGAGTTTAGAGCCTCAGTCATACGGAGTTAGCTAACATTGCATTCATACTGTAGATATGACTTCAAAGACGTGTAGCGGCTAATGCTGCGTTTGTATGCTACTTACTACTTACTATGCTATGTAGAGCAAAGCATTTTGTTACTCCACATTAAGTCATTAGTTGAAATAAATTCTACACTACACTTATAGTCACAGTGTGCGGAGCATGGTAAATGTCAATCTATTTTTTGTGCCACGCCCACATCCTGTAGTCTAAACAAATGGTCTGAACTGATTGAACAGATTTTGATCCACACTTTTAATTTGTAATGAGCGTTTATATTCACTCAGACTTGGATTACATTCTTGGATATTATACTATACTACATTTCTAAATGCTTTAACACACCTCAAAGTTGTTTTCATTGCTCTCACATTTCCTTTTCACACTTATTTTGGACCCTGCAGCCTCAACTGTAACTCAAGAAGTCCTGGCAGGCACTTTTAGTTTCTATACTAATCGCAGTCAGTCCATGCTTTATGTGCTGCGGTTCCACCACACAACCTAAACATTTACACTGAGATACACATCAGAAACACTCAACTGGTGACGAGGTCGTCCGAGGTAACGGCTCTCAACTGAATACCTCAAACCTCGCAGTTTGATGGTCAACGTGGTTTCATATCCTGAGCTGAGAAACTGATCAAACTTTATAAGCTCAGAGTCACTGTTTGGATGCCAGTCTAGTCAGCCAGCGCATGTTTATGTTGGAGACATTTTCAGCATCGCCAAAGAGTGGCGAACAGATGCCAACAACTTTCAACACTATTGAAGTCAACTCTCCCAACCACAGCGCATTCCTGTGTGTTTCCAGCTCAGTGTGTTCACATGGAAAAACAAAAGGCTGTTTCAGAAATAAGGTTGCAGGGCATAACTGCCCGGCTTTATGATGTTTGTTTGATCTCCATCTGTGCCTATCATGAAGTCAACTGACAGCAGAACATTTTAATACATTTCTTTATTCATGTTCATGTTTAGTAGTTAGGCTATTAATTTATTCATGTTATTATCACTGGGTCACTGACGTGCACACAAAGTATCAGCATGTCACTGCATTTGCTTATGCACTATTTTTTTCAGCTGCAATGAATCATATATTGAATGCTCTGTATTAAATGTCAGGCATGAAACACATTTCAAGCTGCAATAAACTAGACTAGGTTTGTCATCATATAAAATATGCAAAAATCAGAAAAGAGTGTTATGAAAGCACTCTGAGGTTTTTTTTTTTGGTTGTGTGCAGTTCAGCTATGTGGATAATGTTTATTTGAGAATGACAAAAAAAGCTTTGTTGGGAGTTATGGCAGCACTCTATGGTCTGATAGCCGTGAGTGATAGAGAAAACTAGCACAAGTCCTTCCCCTTGCATGTGATTGGGCAATGCAACAATTTGCAGCCAACTAAGTCTATGTGGGATAGGTAGAGTCCTCTGTGAGAGGAGAGGGTAGGGTGGAAAGTTTCGATCCTCCTACTGGTTTTCAATAGGCTTAGAGGACAGGGTTAGAGGGTCAGAAACTCACAGAGAGCAACAGAGACAAGTCAGCCTTCTCAAAGTTCACTGCACTGGATCAGCTCTGGCAGAGTCCATATATCAACAGGGACTGACTTTAAAGGCAAATCTTTCTCCTCTTGCCTGTTTATGGATGTAATCATGTTGCCGGTAAGTCAGAAGGTCATTCCTAACTCGGTATGTATTTTGTGTTACTGCGCCTCTGTGTTTTCTACCAAAACATTGAGTCATAATTTTGTTTCCAAGCCTGCAGGCAGGAATCTGTGCAAGTGTTGGGGTTGTTTGGCCTTGTTGCGCTCACAGATGCCTTCGTGTTCTGATCCGTGGATAATACCAGAGTTAGAATGAGAGTTGGGATGACTAAGTTAGAGGCCGAGGGGAATTTGGTGATTAAGAAGTGTCAAAGACAGCTGGAGTAGTCAAAGTAGATTTCCAGAGTCACATCAGCTATTCACTGTGGGCTGGAACATCAACAAATCCTCTCTATAAAATAACTTTTACCGCAATAACCAGAGTGTGTTCCCTGCGACATTATTTATGTAGGTTGTCTTCTCTTTTCCTTTTCTTTGTGTCATCTTTCCCCAGACATCATAAAAGTTTTTTATTACCTTGACTCAAACAGAGGGAGCCACTGTAGCCCAGAGGGAGATAAACCCAGCCTTTCATCCATAATCTGGTAGCCCCATGACCTACAAAATATCATTTACTCCACCGATAAGATAAAGGATACACACTTTTCTCCCTGGCCACATCCGTATATGATCAGGCAATACATCTGGCCACAGTTTGTGACTACATACACACAGGAAGCTAACGAAGGGTAAAACTGGGACAGTTCATTTGAGCCCGGGGTTTCTCTTATTAATTAGTGACTTATCTTGTTCCTGTGAGGAGGAATGCGAGACATCTTCCCAGCAGAGTGCTTTGCCTTTGATCACCAGTGTGACAAATAGATATCAAGCTGTCACCATGGCAACACATATGGAGGTCTTCATATGGTCTACGTCATGTTGGTTTTATGTTAAGTGCGGAATAAAGTTTTCATAGTTCAACAATCGTAAAAAAAAAGATGTTGGCAATGAAATCATTAAATGCTAGAATTCCTTTAACAATTAATAATTACATAAATAAAGCTAATGAAATTCTAATTAGAATGTAAGAATACAATTGTGCGGCAGTATCAAAAACAGAAATAAAGAAAATATTTATATCAGCACAATGAAGTAGCCTAGATGTGTTAATATGTTCATAAGCAAGTATATTGTAATAAATTGAGATAATGCATAAAGAGGCTACTAGCCCATATTTGACTAAATTAGATGCAACATTCTTTGAATCATATATTTAAAAAATAATAACAGTTTAATGTCACCTTTTAATTATGTGGTAGAATTTGCCTCCTTTGATTTAGGAAATAAAAATCCTCTGTAGTTTATAGACCATCCACTAGATGTCGCTCTTTGACTGTTATAGTATACAATGGCACTGACTGTTGTTGTATGACGTTTAAAAACTTCTTGAGCACACGAGGTGAAAAGCATAAAGAAGTTAAGGACCGGATGTTTATTACAAAGCAATCTACTTCAGTCCGAGAGATTATTCTTTTCTACGTGGACCTCGGTGCAGCAGCAGCAGCAGCAGCAGCAGCAGGCTTCATGCCTGGAAAGTCACAAGTTCCTGTGGTTGTGGAAAGGATACGGTGTTTTCCCGCGGATGCCACCTGCCAAGCCGCGCGCGCTGGGAGGAAATGAGGCTTTTGTGCAACTTGTGATGTTGACCACGATGACCTCTGATGACCTCTGAAGCCCAGACTGTAAGCTAAATGAAAAGAAAGACATGAAAAGTTGGGAAGTAGCTGACACAAAGACCTCTTTTCCACTCACGGTCTGTAAGATACTCATTAGCCAAGAAACATTAAGTTTATCGATTTTTAGGGCTGTTTCCTCATTATGAAACATCCTGTTCACTGTTAATGGAAAGAGTGTGTGTGTCTGACAGATGAGATATAAATTTAGTAGCCTAAATGTTTGGATTGGTAATTAACTTTCCTTCCACTAGCAGTTAAAAAAAGAGTAATAATGGATGGCGGTAAGGGCTAGGCGTCGTGTAGCTAATCTCAGTAATGTGTGCAGCTGCAGGTCAGGTAGATCTGTTAGTGTAATCAGCTGTAAATCACATTAGGCCTGAGTGGGCCGCTGCTGAGCAGGCTGCTTTAGGGAACAGCAACAGGCCACGCATTGGTCACAGCCACGCTGTGGAGACAGGATTACAGATAAATATGTTAGGTGTGTGCCCCAGGAAACGACAAGAGCAATCACACTCTCTCAGGGGCTGCATACATGGGGAAAGAGACATCATTTTAGGTGATAAAGACCATAACAAAAAGGATTAGGACAGTGCTTGAGCAGATGATTGTCTTCCTATTTGAGACACTGTAATTGTTTCATCTGTTAATGACCCATTATACTTCAGAAGCAAATAACACTTGGACTGTTAAGTTGTTGTTTAAGTTCACCATTTGACAAAGATGCACACAATCAAGTGCGTGTCTCACCCCATTATATCTGCTTGTACTCAACTCTGAGCATCTGCAATCATAGGTATGCAACTAAAAAACTGTAATTAAATGTAAAAGCATTTGTTCACTGAGACAGTGTTTCCAGATTCTCATAAAACCATGTGTCTTTTTTAAGAGTCATGTATAAAAACGGATTTAATTTTTGAGAGATCAGAATTTCTAGTAAATGTATTCATAATGTTTGATTCATGTAACTTTTTTTATTCTATGAACTTAAAGGCTTCATTACAGTTCTGAGCTTCTCTAAATTTGCTGAGTCAACTGAATTATGAATTTCTCTGGTCATCACATTTAATGCTTTTTGATAAATAAAAAAAACCCGTGTTTGCCTCTATGTAGAAATGGCAGTGATTGATCTGCTGATGATTTTCTTAACTTATTGTTTGATTGCGTCGTCTATAAGATGTATTAAGTGATGAAAAACGATCGTCGGTGGTCTCCCATATCCAGAGAAGATCTTGTTAAAATGTAATTTATTGATCAAATCCTGAAGATATTTAGTTGTTATTCATCTCACTGTCATAGAGGGCTGAGAGAACCCACAAATATTCAAGTTGATGAAGAAGATGAAAACCACAAGTTCTACTTTTTCCCTGTGAAAAATTACTCAACTGGATGAATCTACTGTCAGACTAAAAATAATTCAGTCTTTGATAACCAATTAGTTCTTGTTGTGGCTGTCGTCTTAACATATTGCATAGAGCTTTGCAGCAGATTAAGAATAAGACAAAGTTTTTCATTCTTTTTTTGTGATCTCCAGTTCCTGGAAGTCCTCCTGCTAATCTCATGACAGTAAATTCCATCCCAGCTGGAGAGAGACTCTTATTGAGGAATCCTGGAGAATCTGTCACATTCCCATGTGCTTCTCTCGAGCCGTGTAGCCCACACCCATCACTTTGTCTGAACTTCAACTCGTCTTAAATATTTATTGTGTGTGTCTTCCTCTTGGAGAGGATAGCCTCTCCGGGGACTCCTGTGAATGACAGGAGAATTGAAAAGCAGCACAGCAGGGGAGGGGGTGTCTGGAGGTAGAAGCACATGGTAAGCAGATGGTACCTCAGTGGTTCCCATTCGAGGGCCAACTGGGACGAACTCAAATGTAGCAGGTGATGGTGTGGCAGTGTCTGTCTTCATTTGAAGTTCTGTCTGAGAGGAGGCTAAGTGTCTTTCAGTGTTTGCTGTCGTCAGTAAGTCAAATGGGGCTTTTATAAGATGGAGATAGTTTTGGAGTAGGTTTTTTTTTTAGTTGTGGCATCCATGAGGTGTGTTACACACCACAAGCTTCTGTGATGTAACTCAATTTTTCCACGTCACCTTGTTTTTTTGTTTTTGTGCTAAGGTAATCACAGACCTCTGTCCCACGTTTCAGATGAGTTGAGTCCTGCAGCTTCTCAGGTGGCCTCTTCGCTCTCTCTTCTGCTTTTCTCTTTGATTCCCTGGTGGCATAGCTAAGAGAAGTTCCATTCCAAAGCTTTGAGTGGAGAGATGGCCACACAAGGAAACCTGAACCTGATCCGTGCTTTGAATTTTGAATGGACAGGGCCGGGAGGACACTAACCTTCCTGTAAGGGCATGGGCTGGGGCTCTGCACAATTCCCTTTGCCTCATCTTGTTTTCTCTCTCTCTCTCTCTCTCTCTCTCTCTCTCTCTCTCTCTCTCTCTCTCTCTCTCTCTCTTGCTCCCACATACACACTCTTTTTTTTACTCTCTTCTCCCGGTTACTGGCCAGCGCTCCAGCTGTAGGTGGAGCTGGCTTTCCTGGAATTGTCGGGCAACTTTTCCTGTTGTGCTTGCTACCTCTTGCTCAATCTTTTGCCTAATGACAGCTCTGCTTCGGGATTACTGGGGCTGTGAGGACTTGTGCCATCTGGATGCTTGTCTCTCTAGCAATGCCTGGGTGTATGGCTGGCTGGTGTAGTTGTTGTCATGAAAATGTTTTTCAGAATTTAGATCAGACGTTTTTTTTCCCTTCAGCAGAAATGTCTCGGGAGTGCAAAGTGGGGCGAAATCCATCGGTGGGTAAAGTAAACTGCGCATGAATGGGAGAGCTTTCAGGAGTGTGTGATGTTCTCTGGGCTGTAGCAGCACTTTGTGTTGGCTCTTTGCCTCAGTGTTGTTTTACACACTTTTTGTAACTTGTGCCATAGGGGGATGACATCAGTGGATCTTTGCATTGTGTTTTTCATAAAAATAACTATCTTCCTTTTGTATTTAAGGATCTAACCTGTTTGACGGGACTTGTGCTTGTACGTTAACCGCTAGATAGTATCATTGCTAATGTTGTCTCGTGTGTTATAGTAGAAACATCTCAAACAAAGTACAAATATTTGCAAGTAATTTAGTCATCTTTTGTGCCATAGTTAGATTGGTTTTATGACATTTATCTGCAAATGTATAAGTTGAAGAATTATTGACTATTGATTATTGACATATAGTTTAAAAGTGGAAAAAAGTGTTTACAGTGAAGAGTCTAAAATTGTGAAGATGGCATGCTAATGGATGTTCAAATACCAACTTCAAAAACAGGTTTGAGTTTTCAAGCCTACAAAGTAAAGAGGTCATCTTTGATCCTCTGTTGTTATAATTTTTTTAGACACCTGCATTTGCCATTTGTCTGTAAAGAAGAAAATATCAAAAGGAACAAAGGTTCCACAGATACATCACAGTCACAGGGGACATGGCAACAATCACCTCTTGTCTCGTACAGTGTAGTGGGACATCTGAGTGTCAGTGACCATTTGAACAGAATAGAAAAGAACAAACCCAGGTCTGTAGCTCAGAGGTAATTGCTGTATCCTCAGAACTTCAAAAGAGCTACTTGTGGCCCCGACTGTCCCTGATAACGAGCATTTGCCTTCTTCACACATAATGAGTGGAGGTAGGGAGTTCACATAGAGAGACGCTGTGAGCACAGTGTGTCCACTCGCAGCTGGGGTGTCTGACTGGTCGGGAACAAAGGCTTAGTGTCTGTGATAGTGTGGAGCCCCAGCCATCAGCAAGCAGGCCAATAGACTTCTGCTTGGCTGAGCTGTCAGTCCTCGGCAGCCCCGCTGGCCCGCGGACTACAGTACAGAGTGGAACACATGCGGACAGGCTAGACTAGTCCATGCCAAATTAAAATGAGCCGCTGCTGCATTCTCCGAGTTGTAAGTCCAGCCAAACAAAACTTACAAAAGTCTGATACATGTCAAATATGACAGGCTTTAGTTTGATTATCCTCCTGTGAGCTTTTTGCTTCCTTTACATAATCGGATATTTTACAAAATATTTACATCATAAATTCTTGAACATTAGGAGTTGCCGTGTCTGATTATTTTTCACTATGAATTAATCTGCTGCTGAGTTGGAGGATGAGTTATCCTTTTGAATTTTAGAAATGAATAAATAACTTGTGCTGGTACATAAAGACAAAATGAAGGCTCTAATTAGTTTATGTCCAAATGCAAAGCTGAATTTACTCACATGTTGACATGCTGAAGGAGAGTTACGTTTTGTACAGTACTTCTGCTTGAAAAATAAGTTTACAAGTCCTGTTGAAGGTGATTTTTATTCTACATGTCGTCACATAGTTATCACCATACTTAAGTCATTTCTGTGTTTTCTTTACAGATAGCTGATCAGCTTCCCTGGATTTCGCAGTCGACCCTGCTTTGTTTTGCCTGAAGATGGAAACATTGGAGTCGGAGCTGACCTGCCCAATCTGTCTGGAGCTCTTTGAGGACCCGTTACTCTTGCCCTGCGCTCACAGCCTTTGTTTCAACTGTGCCCATCGTATCCTGGTCTCACACTGCACCCCCACCGAGCCAATTCAGTCCATCAGCGCCTTCCAGTGCCCGACCTGTCGCCATGTCATCACTCTCAACCAGAGGGGCCTAGAGGGACTCAAACGCAACGTTACACTACAGAACATCATAGACCGCTACCAGAAGGCTTCCCTGAGTGGACCTAACTCTCCTAACGAGACCCGGCGTGAGCGAGCTGCCCCCGACAGCAGAGCCATGACTTCTCCCACTGACCGCGTGCAGTGTCAGTTCTGCGAGCAGGACCCTCCGCAGGACGCCGTGAAGACCTGCGTCACCTGCGAGGTGTCATACTGCGACGAGTGTCTAAAGGCCACCCACCCCAACAAGAAGCCTTTCACAGGCCACCGTCTGATAGAGCCACTGCTGGACTCCCATCTGAGAGGACTCATGTGTCTGGAGCACGAGGAGGAGAAGGTCAACATGTACTGTGTGACAGACGAACAGTTGATCTGTGCTTTGTGTAAGCTGGTTGGCCGACACCGGGACCACCAAGTGTCAGCCCTCAGTGACCGCTATGACAAACTGAAGGTAAGAAATGAAAATGATCTGTAGCAATGAGAGGGGAATGATGCCCTGCACAAAACCTTCCCTACTGATTGTAGCCCACTGCATTGATTTCTGTATTTGTTCACCTCTTGTCTCAGTCTAACAGTCTAACAGGCACACCGCTAGTTCATACAAGAGTTGAGTTAAACGTTAAACACAAGTGAGCGGCTTTATTTCAGTTATAGAGAGTAGTGCCCAGATACTGAGATAAACCAAAGTCACTAATGGAAAGTCAAGATGTTTAGTTTTTACTCAGTTTGTACACTTACAGTTACATTTATTTAAAACCAGAAACCTTTAAATACCATCATTTTAGTGATGTTGATCTTATTAAAAAAGAGACCAATAACAACTGTCATCATTGTGTGTCAACAACAGATGTTCATATATCTAAACAATGGTTTTGATTTGTAGTAGTTCATCACTTTAAATCAAGAAAGATGAAGTTCTGAGTTTAAGTGGATTTGATACAGAATGCTACATAACTCTTTAATAATAATAATAAAATTGCATTACACTTTTTATAGTGCTTTTCTAAGTACTCAAAAACGCTTAATAAAATGTATTTAAAATAACTTGAATGTTCCTGTCCATACTGAATAAGAGTCGCTGCATGTTATGGCAAGTTACATTAACTGTTATGTTGTCTATTGTTGTAAATGTAAAGCCTGCATTATCTTTAATCAGATCACAAAGTACTCAGTCACACATCCTATGATAAGAAAATCTGAAACACCTAACCCAGTATGACTTCCCTTCATAGGTTCTTTTGTTTTAATGTATGTGTCTGTTCACATTTAATAGTTTTTCATGTTATCTACAAATTCTGATTCAAACAAACAGTATAAATGAGTTGGAGCCTGTCTCTCTCTTGGCCAGTCTTAAATGTAATTGCTGCCCATGCCAGAGACTTTTTTCACAGATTAAGTTAGGAGAGGAACTGCTCATGTGTAGCAGATGGGTCTGATATCAATAAGACATGAGGAGATGCTGTTAGCTGAATAGAAAGGTGGCTCTGCATTCTTGCCATTATTGACGTGAATCAACTTCTTTCTTAGCAAGTCAGTGAACGGCCAATATAGTTGTTTTTCCTTCTACCTCACTGGATCATTTTTTGTCCTTTTCAAGGCAAAGTTCTCAGTTCTTCCCTAAGTGTACCCTAACAATAGCACCGCATCCACTGCATGAAATAGAAATGAGGCTCTGCTTTGTTTCCACTCTCAGTGTCCATGCATGATTCACAAAAGGGGTGAGTTGGGGGGGGGGGTAACTGCATCACAAGTAACACTTGAAACCCTTTTGTGCCCGCTCCTCTCTTTCACAATGCTCGGTCACAGTGGGACTGGGATGCAGCATTTTGGTGAGAAGGTTCAGAGGAACAGTCTTAACCTGTCTGCCTTTGTTTAACCGTGCTGTCGTTGTGCAGAAATCTCCTGGCCGCTTTCTCTGTGTGGGGCGTGATCGTTCACACCAGGAGGCCGACCAGGTGATCAGAATTATTTCTTTAAAATTACACATTCAGGGAAGGATTTATTTGATATACTTTAGTGTTCACTGGATTGATCCTTTAAAAAGCAACAGAATGAAACACACTGTGCTTACATGCAGACACAGCACTGTAGCCTTGATGGAATACAGTTTTTTGTTGTCAGTATTCAGTGTAGTTAATTATTTTTCCCTTTAAATAAACACATCTTCACAACGGTAATATGCCGAAGAGTGGTTGACTAGAGATGAATAGATTCCTTGATCCTTTATCTTCCTTAAGCCCAGACTAACAATGATCTGTTTTCTCTGCTGTATTACATCCTCAGCTACCTGATGTCATTTAACAACGGGCTGCATTCTACTAATTCATGTTTTTATTTGTTGTCGTAACTCGTTGACCACACATTACGTGCACTTAACTGCATTGTTAGAAAACTCATAGGAAACAGCTTGTTTGAAACAGGATTGTTTTCTTCTCATGGCACGCAGCACAGGACCCAGGTGGCATGCAGCTGAGCTTGTTCAGAGTTGCTGTATTTTCCAAACATGTGTTTACAGTGCCTCACATTTCGCAGACATTCCCACACAAAGGAATATTGTGACATTGTAAAGATGCAAGTGTGTGCGTGCGTGTGTGGAAGCGTAATGTGGGACTTTTTCAGGCTTGTTTCAGCATTTACCAGTATGTGACATGATCCAGGTCCGGTATCAAGTCTGTTGTTTTCCATCGATCATCATATTTCTAGTCAGTGGTATGTTTGCGGTTCATCCCAGAATGTAGCGGGCTAAAGGGAAACGAGCATGAGGTTTCAGAGCAAGGAACTTCCTATTCCTTATTGAATCACCAAAATACAGTACTGAAATAGAGTTGGTAAAAGTATTGTAAACAGAAAAACAATTACAATCTCAAGAAAACATTTAAAAAGACGTTATGAAACCAAAGTATGTGTAGGAGTAAAATGGTCTTAATGGTGACTGCACAATTAACTAAGTGGCCTTTTCTGTATAACAAGAAACCATGTATAACTGTTGAAGAGACCCTGTGACCTGCTCTTTGTCTTGCAGGATCAGCACTAAAGACTTCAGTACTTCAGGGGTTTCCTGAACGATGGAGATCTTAATGCTAGATGTCGTTGTATTATGACACATTACAGATATACAACATGCTGTAGTTGTACTATAGAGCGTATGAAACACACTCTTAAGAAGAAGGCCATTTGTTGCATCCTGACCAGCCTTGAAGAGCTGCTAAAGATCATCAACTATGAAACACACTCCACAGTGTTTCGTTAGGCAGCCACTTTTGGAACAGGTTTGGAACCTGCTTCCACTCCCACCTTGACTGACAGCTCTTTAAATACACTTCTCTCCCAGCCAACATTTTGACTTGTCATAGCAGGAAAAACACAGGCGTTAGGATTATCATGAGCATTATGGAGGCTTTGCTTTATAGAAATATCCTAGTCAGACATAACAGTGTGACAGTGAGTCAGCATTCGGAGAGTTGAGTTTAGGAATAATGATGGTGTTTATTTGTACACTAGAATCATTAGTTTGTTTAGTGTTTCTCAGTTAAAGATACTTAGACAGTGCAGGAACACAGTGACAATCATAGATATGTAGCAAGGCCTGTGATGTTTGCAGAATGAAGTTACAACCCCTGACAAAGGATCAAATCTCAAATGTTGACAAAGGACAAAACTTCAGAGTCCTGAGTGTGACCCTTTAGGACTGTGAGAGGAAGGAAGACAGACTGGCCGAAGCAAAGGTGTGGAACCAGAAGCATTCAGGTCTAAAAAAGGAAGCAGCCTTTCTTTCCTCTCATCAGCTTAAAATGAATCTAGGAAAAAAGCTTCCATTAGAGAGAGAGAGAGCTGTCTAAACACACACAGGGTGTTAATGTTCTAGGAGAGGCCTTTTTTAGGAAGCGGGAGAAATACAAAAGACCAAAAATATTCTCAGAGGAGATGTTTTGCGTTTGCTCTCCCTCTCTGCGAGGCTTTATGTGATTCTTCAGACTATAAAAGTGAAGAGAAAGCTTTAAGCTTGTCTACATTCAACATCCTTTTGATTAATATGTCATCTCTCGTGTACATTTCTAAAGTTTAAAACTCGGCTCCTCACCTGTACCTGCAGCTCAGTATCTGAAAAGGCTTTCACCACATTCTCTCGCATATAAATGAATCATTCTTGCGAGAGTGGTTAAATAAAGCCTCTGCTATTTCAGTGCACAGTGATGCAACCACCTTATAAAATCACATTGTGAAACATCTTAAAACGATCTGGAAGAGGTCTGCCCACTCTTGGGTCTTTATGGACCCTTTGTTCTCTGTTTGTTTTCTTCTTTGGATTATTTTCAGAATTTTGTTTTTCATCAAGAGAAAAATCCTCAAGATGTAAGCATCTATACTTTGGGAGTACACGCAGTTTAATAAGTTTGGGGCGCTCAACAAATAGAGATGAAATGTGTCTTGAATTTGACGAAAAATTCATCGTGAAAGTCTCAGACATCAGTTCATTAGCATCCATATTTAGATTAAGTGTTCAGTGTTTCAATTTAGGTGTGACTGCACTTTTGTTTCCTTTTAAATTGATAGCATGCTCGCATGTAATTACACATAAATCATCTTAACGCAGAATAAAAGTTTAAATCAGAAGATATTCTCTACTGTGATGGTACAGTTCCTACCCAATTACAGCCAGAGATTAAGTTTGAAACATAAGCCTTTGATCTGAGTCAGTGATTAACACAGCCGGGGTTTAGTCGTCCAAATCGCTGGCAGATGCTCTGCTAAGCTCCGCGGCCTCAGCAGGCAGCATGATGGGATCTCTGGCTCACAGGGAGCACCCGGGGGGCTCTGCACAGATCAGAGCCCAAATGTGGACAGTCATATCCAGAGGCGGCCTTGTGTCTCCTCTCCTGTGCCCACTACACAGGAGCCAGATATGTTCCCCGTGTTCCAGTTCACCTGAGTCTCCTCCAGGATTTATTCGTCTGTTTAAATGTGTTTGTGGGTGCCTTAGTATGTAATGGTATATCATTTTCATTTTCCCCCCTCTTTGCAGCAAACCTTGGATTCCAACCTCAGCAGTCTAATCAAGAGGACCAGTGAGTTGGAAAGTCTGATGGGCAAACTTATCCAAACCTGCCAGCATGTGGAGGTGAGGCTGTTTATCTGTCTGCTTTCAGGTGCAGGCTGTTCGCTGCTGTGGCTTTTCATGGGCAACAACTCATTGAATTATTAACACAGTGATAAATGACTGGGCCTGAGGATGGCTTTTCATCATGTCAACAAGATTAAGTACTCATTAGTCTATAGATCCATCATTCCTGAAATGCTGATGCACTTTACTGCAAATAAAGTACCTTAAGAGCAAAGGCAAAATATGCATTCATATATTCATATATATCAAAAATAAACGTTAACGTGGACGTTATGTGTCCTTAGTTTATGATCTCACTCTGCCATGCATCTGTTACAAACCCTTACTTATCATACATGTTCAAAAGATAGCAAATAATCTGGTTTTGGTCGATTCAAATGCCATGAAGAATCCAAACACTGATAGAATAAAGTGTCAAAAATCTCAGATGGACATGACTTATTGAAGTTGTATTTCACTCTACATGGTCAAACACAACTGGATGCAGCCCTGTGTTGAATTCTCCTGTCTTTGTAGAGTCATTTTGAACTATAAAACTTTGAAGAAGCAGAGTGGGATTTTTTGGAACAACTTCAGCAACTAACAAGGTTCATGTAGAGTGAAAAGCTTGAAGAGGTCAAAATGCTCCAGCAACACTTGTAGTATGAAGATCAACTTTATTAACAGGCTCGTGGCCTTCATCAGGGTCATGATCTCGATGACCCTGATGAAGGCTACAAGCCGAAATGCGTCCGTCTAATTTGAACAATAAAACTTTGACATTCAAACATTTTCTATAATCAACCCCTACTCCTTGTTTTAACATAATGAGAAGCTCAGCACAGTCTTGCAGGCTGAAAAGCAATTGATTTTATGATACTAATTGCAAAATGTTGAACTTGTATTTGCAATAAACCAAATTAGTTTATATAAATTGACACCTATGGGCCCTGTGCATGATGCAGGTGGCTTTCCTATTTTCCACTTGACTCGGTTGTAATTTTAGATTTTTTAAGAAGAAAATGTCAAAGGCATTTTTCCCTTCACTGGACAGAACCTCTGAAGAGAGACAGGAGATATGAGGAGGATAGAGTGGGGATGACATGCAGCAAAGGGCTGAGCTGGAATTCAAACCCACAGGAACTGTGACGACGGTAGCCTCTGTACATTGGGTGCGCGTTCCCCTCATGCCCCTCAAGTTGTTTAAAGAGCACATTAACGCCCCCCATTAGCACCCAGGGGTGTGTTTGTTTTAAAATGAGGTGTGGTCAGGCGCAATGCTGGCAAGATCCTATCCTGAGGACACAGAAAACTGCTTCACCTTAGACTCTGTTGTGGGAATAATTCAGTAGAATAAACCTTCAGTCAAGCATCAACATATTTCATGAAGTGTCCTGTGTATGCTCTTTGTGTTCAGAAGCACACTTAAAGGAGAGAAGTTAAGTGAGCTGGTCGGAGTTTGGTTTGTTTAAAGTCTTTCTATGTGATTTTTCACTCTTAAATGTATAAATCAAGTATCTCCTCTGAAAATAACTCTGTGAGTCATGACTGTCTACAATGGGTGTAACACTCGAGTCCCACTGTCTGTGATGTTTTCAGAGTTTTTAGAGTCCTATCTTCAGTTTGTTTACATCACCTGGACGGCCGGCTGACTCCTCCCCTCACATATAAAAGTTGTTTAATTGAGGGACTAGAGAAAAGAAGAATAACATACTGTACTCACTGCTTAACTGTGTTTCTAGATCACGCTCATTTCAGGTAAATTTACATGCAGTGTGAAGATACAAACATAATAAAGATCACTAGCATTAACATGCTAACACAACAATGCAGCGCGAGTTGTTTTGGTTTCATGCTGGTGCTCAAGGGCGACATCTGCTGGATCAAAAAATCCCATATAAAGCCTTTAAGCAATAAAGAATGAAATCGGCCATGTACATACCAACATGTCAGGCTGCAGTCGCACCTGGCCGTCAATGAGAGTTTACTCTTTGATTGGTTTTAATCGTGTTACGCCCAAAACACACTTACTGTATGTTTAATTAAGCAAATTAATCAAACCTCTATGTGATCACCTCTGATTATAAAACGTAGCAGGACACGCTCCAAATCACTTTGCGCTGTGCGTTTTAGACTGCGCACTTTGTGCCCTCAAAATAGGGCCTTTAGTCTGTTCATGGATACAACATTACCCTGCAAAATATTATGTTATAACACCGTAAAGAAATATATACCCACCTCCGCTGACTGCTCCTGTGTCCGACATGAGAAGACAGATTTATCCTCTAAGGTCGTTTTCCTGCCACATGGGTTTTGCATCGTATGAATCGTGCTGTAAATAAATTAAACCCTCTCCCCTGATTGGCTTCCTCCTATCTTCTTCTCCTGTCCTGTCTAGGTTAATGCATCGCGACAAGAAAACAAGCTGCTGGAGGAGTGCGACCTGCTGATTAATATCATACAGCAGAGAAGGCAGATCATAGCTACCAAGATAAAGGAGGGGAAGGTAGTGTTTATCACCTTGTGTGTCGTGATAACCTTTGTTTGTATGTTTATCCTTGCCTCCAGGCACAGCTGACAAGCTAGCTTACAACTCCTGAGCATGCTGCTGCTGTTAGAGTGCAACAATAACAAGTCAATGCTGCTGGGTAAAATCCTTGTTTCTTGAAAATGATGTTTTTGTAAGGTGATCAGAGGAGGCAAACACGTATTCTGCACTCAAAGAGAAAAGGCACTTGGAAAAAGAGACTCTGGTAAAAGCAGAAGCACTGACATGTCCTTGCTGTTTCTGTACAAATATTTGTGGGAAAAAAATCAATATACCGAAAAATAATGAACTTTACCTTTGCTCCACTTTATGCTTTAAGCAGTTTTGGCGTCTTCAATTTCCTCTCTGTAGCTCAAAGTTTTGCTGTGGGTCAATGAAGTCACATTGTCTAAACGCTTTCTTGTCAGGTTTTTGTCTTGGATGTGTCTATCATGCAATGTTTGATTCACCAAGCAATGATCATTTTCACTTAGCATTGTCCAATTCGTTTATCGATCTTGAGGTTAGGATTAGGAAGCTGCTGCATAGTGATGCAAAACAAAAATAACGATTCCCTTTAATTGCATTAGAATCTAAAATGGCAAGCTGTTTTGAATTATTCAGGGAATAAAGGTGGCAGACTACTTGTGTGGAAATGTATTTTTGTAAAGTAAACAATGAAATATAAAGAGCATATACCTTTAATTTACTTAAGTACAGTTACAAAGCATTTGTACTATATACACTATTCCCCTTTTAACAGTACAAATATTTGTTAAACTACGGTGCTCATGCATAAGATGCTCATTAAATGAATCCTGTCCTCTTGAATTGCTTCTCTTCCTTTCCCCAAGCTAGATGCCATCAGAGAGGCTGTGGCATGTTTTGCCTTGTTCAGTGTCAGAGTAAGATCAGATCCTAGATACTGAGAGCCAGGGTGTGACGCTTTCCTTCCTCACCTCGTGCCTCATGTCAGGTTCTGGTTTCAGCCAATACACCAGTGAGGCACAGATCAGGGATTAGATGGCCATGTTACCATGGCAGTGATGTGATGGATGTTTCATTAACACACCTTTCATACCAGCATACTTTCTAAAACATGTTGAACCTCACATTTAGTGTTTATTACACAGCTAAAAAATCTTATTGTCACAGCTGGAAATTATATTTTCTTCAGTAAGACTCTCTAACTTGCAATTTAGATCAAATCTACCATCTGGCTGTGTGGTGCCTCATACAGTAGGCAGAACTCCTCGGGCTATTTACCCAGCTTTTCATCTATCAACATGTCTCTTTATTTCTCTGTGTAGTCTGTGCGGCTGAGGAAGCTAGCTCAGCAGATCGGCAGCTGCAAGCAGTGCATCGAGAGGTCCTCGTCCCTCATAACACAGGCTGACCAAACTCTTAAAGAGACGGATCACACTCGATTCCTCCAGACAGCTAAGAACATATGTGAAAGGTAATTGGGGGGGAAAAACAATAAGTCTGGAATATAAAATGGTCCACTTCTGATAATGTTCACGATTTATTACAGAGTTTCAATGGCAACAGCATCCTCCCAAATCCTGTTACCAGAAATTAACCTGAACGACACCTTCGATACTTTCGCTTTGGACTTTTCAAGGGAGAAAAAAATGCTTGAAACCTTGGATTACCTCACAGGTGAGTGAGGGCTTGCAAGGCATGAAGTCACTTAAAATAATCTAGTGCTCAACCAGTATTAACGACCATGTGAGTTCAGGTACACTACAATGTTTGAGCAGTTTTATACTCGCATCTCTTATTATTACAAAGTAATAATTTATGTTTGGCTCCTTTAGGTAAATGGCACATTTAAGATCATCCACTTTATATCCTCTGTGGCTTGAAACAGGAACAGGGATTTATATTTTAACTAGCTAATGACAGAAAAACAAAAAATCTCTCACGTTTCACCACAGTGGAGTTTTATTTTCCCCTAAATGAAACCGGTTTGATTGTTTATTCTCAGCGCCTGTTGTGCAGCGTGAATTAAACCCTGCATGGGAGCTGTAGCTCTAATAGCTGGAGGAGCTGCTACCCGGCTTAATTACACTAATCAGAACAAAGACACAGAAGATGGCATTTTTCCACCATCATTTTTTTTCTTTTTGCGGTCTCTACAACATATTCAAATTGTAGTTTATTTTGTTGTTGTCTTGTGCAGAATACCATCCACTCAGCTTTTCATTACTGGCTCTCAACAACATTTTTTTCCCTTTGTTTTTCAATTGCAGCACCAAATCCACCAGTAATCCGTGAGGAATTATGTACAGCTTCGTATGACACAATCACAGTCCACTGGACGTCAGAAGATGAATTCTCGGTCGTATCATATGAACTCCAGTATGCCATCTTCACCAGCCACTCCAATGTTGTCAGTAAGTCTGAATGCGGCTCTCCAGCTGCAAATTGTTTGTGGTGGGAAACATGACAATGACAGGGGGATTTTCAAGGGATTTTCCTGAAGGACTTAGAATTGTTTGGGGGGGCTGTGTTACAATATCTAAACATAATATTGTATTGTAGCAGCAGAAGAGGAGGGCTTTGTCCACGCTCTTATGGGGAATGAGATGTTACCAAAATACACTGCAATTTTTGCAGCATCTAGGAGGGGATAAGGGGAAAAAATAACAGCTTAGTCTGACTGGATTTACATCCAGACAGACATGGTGAGCTCGATATTGTCTTTGGGTTGGAATGAGCAGCAGACTGCTGGAATTGATTGCGCTAACAAGGTCACAACATGCTCAATCAGGCAATTTATTGTTATCTGCCTCGGTGCCGCAACACATTAGGATGAGTGGTAATGCAGCTATATTTGAGGAGTCAAAACTAGAAGCTGTATGTCTCACTTTTTGCTTTCAGACACTGGGCCTTGCTTGTGAATATTTTATGTAAATCTGTTTTTGTTTTTGTTATTGACTGTCTGTCTTGGCTGCAGGTTTGTGTAACTCTGCTGATAGCTGGATGATTGTACCAAACATCAAACAAAATCACTACACTGTGCACGGCCTCCAGTGTGGCACCAAGTACATTTTCATAGTGAAAGCCATAAACCAGGCTGGAAGCCGTAGCAGTGAACCAGGGAAGCTCAAGACCAACAGTAAGTCAAATGAAACAACGGTACATTTACATTTACATATAGTTGATCATTCTTGAGAATTGTGATGCATCTCTAAAAAACTGTATTTTTCTTTAAGGTCAACCCTTTAAGTTGGACCCAAAGTCAGCTCACAGGAAGCTAAGAGTGTCACATGACAACCTGACAGTGGAGAGGGATGAAACATCATCCAAGAAGAGCCACAGCCAGGACCGCTTCTCCAGCCACAGCAGCTACGGTGTCACAGGAAATGTCTACATCGACAGCGGACGACATTACTGGGAAGCTCTGATAGGAGGAAGCACATGGTAAAAACATTGACCTTTCTGTAGCCATGCTGGTGGTGTGATTGTTAGGAAGCTGTTGTTTGTCTGCCATTCAGACCACTACATAGATCAGAAACTGAGAATGGATGGAATTAGTTCAGTTGAGTTCATACAACAGAATGCAGCTTGTTGTGATGAAGCCTCGTCTTAGTTACAACACCAACTGGACTTTTTGACTTAATGACATTTTGCACAGACATTTATGGATTCATCCTAAAGACTTTGGAAATCCTTAATTTTTTGCTGCAGAGCCGACCTTGAAGTTGACATTTTTAGATGAATAGATACAGATGACTTGTGACAGACTTTAAGATTCTGAATCATGATAAAATGAAATATGTTTGTTGATTCCTTAACTTTAGGGCAAAATCCTTAAATGTCAAATATTATCTGTTTATGACAAAACACCCAAACACCTTCAGACCTCTTCTCATTCAACCTCATTGTGTATTCTATTGAGTACTAAATAGAAAATGCTAGTATGCTTAAACACAAAACTAACATGCACTGTACCTACGTCAGTGCTGTTGTGAGCATATTAACATTCAGATGTTAGCTTTTACCTTAAGCACCAGCTGACCAGACATAGCCACACAGAACCACTAGCACGGTTGTTGTAGACTTTGTCCTTTTAATGTTATAGGTTTAAAATGTTATAATGTAAGCATTTATGAACTCTCCTTTTTTTTTTTTGTCATGCAGGTTTGCAGTTGGAATTGCATACAAATCAACACCAAAGCATGAGTGGGTCGGCAAAAACTCTGCTTCCTGGGTCCTGTCTCGATGCAACAACTCATGGGTGGTGCGTCACAACTGTAAGGAGATGCCCATCGAGCCGTCTCCCCACCTGAGAAGACTCGGGATATTGCTGGACTATGACTCCGGATCTCTGTCTTTCTATGACGCTGTCGGCTCCCAGCACTTGTACACATTTGACATCGCCTTCGCTCAGCCTGTGTGCCCTGTGTTTAATGTGTGGAACCGGTGTTTAACAGTCCTCACTGGACTGCCAATCCCGGATCACTTAGAGGGGACCGGCTACAACGACTGAAGAAACCTGTCCTGCCACAGTTTCTTTGTTTACCCAAAAAGAGACCTGCCTGCCACCTCATTGTGATGCCTACATACTGTTGACAAAATAAAAACAGTAACCAAACGAGATGCACTTAATTTCCCAGGATAACATTCCTTGTTAAGCCCTTTGTTCAAATTAATTTTAATTATTTAAGAAAGTTATTTTGAAGCATCTGAAGATGTTTGTCTTTGCTTTGCACATTTCTGTATATTGGACTGCTGGGTGGTTTTAGGGGTTTGCTTACATTTTTAACTTCATTCTGTTATTTCTAAGACCACACATTTCACTTCCTGTGCTCATGAGGTTGATAATAAACCTCCAAGTGACAAGCAATAACTTTGACTTTAATGTTTTGGAATGTTGAATGATAGGTTATTTTTAATGAAATATTTTTTAAAGTCAACGCTCCTTCAGAAGGTGTCACTATAAAATGTATACTAAGCCACTTAGACCTTGTACCATTATGCAACCTTTCCATGTCATTGTTTTTTATGGAGAAAAACACTTCAGATAGGTTTCAGTAGATAAAAGCAGCTTCACTTGTAATGTGAAATCTGTGAAATCAGCCATTTTCAAATATTTATTCTGTGTTCATGTGCCATTCCAGACCTGCATAACTATTTTAATCTTTGTTGTAGCAGTTTCACAAAAGCTCCTCATTGCAGTTTTCACATTTTAGTTTCCTGTAACAAAATAAAAGTGACGTCCTCTGATTATTTGTGTAATTTGTCCTAATTTCTAAGGCAGACCCTATTCTAGAAATCTGTAGTGGTATAATATTATTGAATACAATGTGTACTTGTTGTTTACACTCATTTATAATTTATGTCTAATTAAAGCTTGAACAAGCTCTCACTACACCCCAGTGAAAAGAAAACATGACCTCTATAGAAAAATAAGTGTCAGTGCTGCTTTACAGGACAGAGTCTGACCCACTCAGAGCCAAAATACAACTTCTGACAAGATTGACTCTGACATGTCTTTTTGTTCGGGAGTAACGTGGCTTGAATTCTGCAGCATCTCCTTTCAACTAAAGTAGACAGGAGAAAAAGGAAAAAAATAATCTGAACTCTGTGTGACCTCCCCCACGAGACGCCCTGCAGGAAAAGCTGCAATACATGAACTCTACCTCCTCCATATTCTGCCGCTAGGTCCCTTTTCTTTGTAGGATTTTGAGATGTGTACATGTTTGTTTTTACAGGACTAATGGAAGCTGTTTTTTTAAGGTAAAAATGTAATTTCCTGTATAATCCAGTAATAAAATATATTGCTTATATAGGGATAATAGTGTACATATATTTATAGACATAAATGCTTGACAAAAGGTCCTTTCGAATTACAGTATAATACTGCAAACCAAGATTAATTTCATGTTTTTCTTGAGACAAAATTCCATTCAAAGTGAATGTTTTCTAATTTGTATCAACAGTGACACAGCATGGAAACAAATAACCAAATTTTAGCACAAGTTTTAAACCTGGCTGCAAATCTAAAATCATAACAACTAGTCATCTTCCTCATGTCTGGACAAAACAGTTATACTTATAATAGAGTTGGCAGACTCTAAAGTTTTGTGAATTCAACACTAACATGAGTGTGATCAATGTTTTACTCTGGGTGTGTACTTTAAGAAGAGGGACTTGATTGCAGACATAATAGAAGTAATAAAATATGCCCCTGGGCTCCACCTGCTGGATTTATATTTCCGTGATGAATGATTAAGTCCTCAGGCCATATCAGCCCAACCCACAAATTCCATCTATCAGGTGAGGTTGGTCTATTTGTCCTGAGGTGTTTCTTTATATTCATTATTACAGGTACAGCCGTTATCCAGGTTGTAACTTGGGCAAATTTACTTCAGACAAGTACAGATTAAATTACAGTTGGTCAGAAATATTATAATGAGACTGATAAGAGATGAGTATCAAAGTAAGGTACTATTTTTGAAAGTTGTGATAAAGACGATGAAATATCGTGCTAATTTGGATTCGGCATCTTATTTGACTTCATTTCTAGGTTTGGCTTCTTAAAAGGTTCTGTTTGCTAAATACATTTCTCATCTGTTATTTACTAGTAGGAATATTTTATGATTTGCTCAAATACTAAAATACACAACCAGAAAAACATTTTTTGGCTTTTAGGCAAGCCAGGGTCACTTTGAAAAAACTATTCTCATAGTTTATCTTCGGGTAAATGCGGTTATTTCAGAGATAAGTCTAAACTCTGCTCTGGGCTGGACCAGGACCATGACCAGGACCAGCATCTCCAACAAGCCCCGCCCACACTCCCGGAACAGGAAGTACCTGCGTGTTGCTGCTGACGTTGGTGCTATACAAAGTGACGATGGCGTTCACCGATCAGTCCCTCCTGGATCTTACAGATAAAGAAACCCGGGAGAAACTGTCGCTATGGGATCGGCGCACTGGTGCCATGGCCCCCCTCACGGAGAAACAAATGGACTCTGTCCTGGAGATCCGAGTGGTAGCTGAAACGCTTTATATCCCGTCAGAGGTGAGCTGTTACTCCGGAGCAAGCTAGCTAGCTAACAGGGTTGCTAACTTACTTTCTGAACGTCAGTGATGTTACATTAAGTCTGAAGCTGCCCTTGTTTGGCCTTTATTCACCTTTCTTAAATGTAAACATGATATTTAAGTGAACATATCTCGAAACGTTAAATTGTAGGCTAACTAGCTGGCTTGTACTTCGCCACGTCGAGCCGTCCAGCTAGCTTCATCTGAAAGCTTGTTGTGTATGTAAGGGAATAAGAAAGTGCTGGTTCTTTTTGCAGTTGCCAATTGAGGACTTGTGCAGCCTTTCGTCGAGGTCTTTGCAGTCCTCCTTCACAGCGACTGTACCCGCGTCCACAGAGGACGTCCTGCTGAAGGGTTTCCAGAGCCTCCATATGGAGAGTGACAGGATAGAAACTGCACAACAGGTGACAACAGTCATGTAAACTCTCAGACAGATTGTGCCACAATAAGATGACTGATTTTAACACACTGATAATCTGTCTTGCAGTTTTTTGCCTGGTTTGCCAATTTACAGGCAAACATGGACCAGGAGGAGAATGAGAAATACAGGTGCATTAATGTTTATTTTATGTTTCTGACATTGTGGTGATCATAGTGAGTATTGGCTGTATGCATGTTTAGAGGGAGACCGGCTGAGAGTAAGGCAGCTGATATTTACACTGTATAGACGTACTGTATGACAGCATGCTCTACATTAAACAGCATCCTCTGTTTTTCTCCTCTGCTCTTTGTCAAAACATAATAAAATCACTGCTCAAACAAACTAGTAGCTAGCTTCATTGATCACCTCGTCTTTCCTTTAGCAAACAGATAATATGTCTGTCCTCTCCCCTCAGGAAAACCAGAGATGATCTGTACTGCTACCAGGAACAATGCGATGCTATTCTGAAGGATTGCTGCACTGCTTTGGAGCACTTGGACTCTCTTCAGAAACAGTACCTGTTTGTGTCCAATAAGACCAGCAACCTGCATGAAGCCTGTGAAAAGCTCCTAAAAGAGCAGGTAAACTGCCTGCTGTTGTTTCAATCATCTATTAACCTGAGCCACGTGATCAGCTGATTATTAAGAGTTGAGAAGTTGGAAAAGTTGTGTTGTTACTGCGTGTGTTTTAGCTATAGTTCAGGGCAGACAGAGCATGATGCATTGCACCCAAAAACACAGATTTATCCGTCACATCTATACGGTCTATACTTTTGGGCTGCTTTGAATTGTGTAAAAACAAATGTGGTAACACGTCTCACCAGAAATGACTAGATATACAGAACAATATCTAGTTCAGAACACCATGACATAGATAAAGGCTTGTGTGAATAGACAAATCAAAACCATTCCCCCGGCTCCTCATTCTCTCTGTTCTATGTTTAATATCTTATTTACACAACAGTTTTCAGCTCCTCTCCAGGATCACAGCTTGTGTTCACTCACATGTAGTAAGGGTTGTTGGAGGGAAGCTGGACTGAACTGGATTTGACCATTTCTGAAATTAAACTGTCATGATGTAATATGTCAACTGTGGTTTGTTGTTTTGTTTTCCCTCTTGCAGTCAGAGCTGGTTGACCTGGCAGAAAGCATCCAGCAGAAACTTTCCTATTTTAACGAGTTAGAAAACATAAACACGGTAGGCTGGTTTTATTTCCTTGTTTACATCTTATAACTTTAAATCAGTTCACTTATGCATTATATATCTGTCGTACTAATTCCATTTGAACTTGTTTATTTCAAACAAGCGGCAGTAATGTCCCAGATTAAAATCATTCTCCGACGCTCTTGGATGTCGGCTACATTTCCAAAGTAATAATCTCTAGAAACAGATTTAATAGAAAGTACTCGGGACATTTTGACTCTAAATAGTTTTCAAAATAGAATGTGGCTTTAGAGATGTACTTTGGTCTGTTTTCATAGTCAACCCTCGTCTCTGAGAGTAGTTACTTTTAAATTAAAATATGTTGCTGACTTTAAAGACAAAGGGGTGGAGGCTTTTAATTGTTGGAAGTATTTTAAGCCTCTTATTTGTCTTTGCAGAAACTGAACTCGCCAACCTTGTCTGTAAATAGCGAAGGCTTTATACCGATGCTCTCAAAACTGGATGACTGCATTGAATACGTGTCTTCTCATGTAAGTAGCTTGTAACCCTGTCTGTGTAGATCCTGTTTCATTAGTGTCATTGAATCAATCATTACATCATGTTTGTAAGCTGTAATTGTGTATGAATGCTTTCCATCAAATGACAGCATTCTAATGCCTACTGTACTTTAAAGGTCACATTATATATTCATCATATTATAACCAGTGTAAATAAGTCTCAGAGCTCCCCTTTAACATGTCTGTGAAGTTGTTATAAATGTATTTGATCAGGTCTATAAACCCCTCTAATTCAGCCCTGCTCAGAACAGGCTGTTTCTGTGCCTGTACCTTTAAATGCAGGTGCACTGTGTAATGCTGCATTCGTGGTCCAAGTTTCCGAGTTTGGAAGTCGTTCTTCCAACTTCAGTGTGTTCACGTGATTTCAGTTCAGAAAGTCGCAATGTTGTAACAACATCACAAAAAGGCGTTGATGCTACGAATGAGATCAGTGAAAAGTAACTGTTAAAAGTTACACTTGACCAAAAAGTTGATTTGCGATAAGTGAATTAATAAATAAATAAAAAGTCTGTTAACATTAAAACATATTTTGCCCCTGGGAAGTCGGGCACCTAATTATTTTCCAACTTTTTCTGTGTTGTTGTTCCGACTTGAGCAGGTGTTCATGTGTATTTTACAACTCGGAAGCTCGTTTTTTCGATGTTTCTGACACCACATGAATGCACCATTCCCCAACTCCCCAACTTCTCTCATGATTGTGGGATTTGTTGTTCAGTTAGGGACAAATATTAGTGTTTGAAAGACATGGTCAAGTGTATTCAGCAAAATATGTGACCATTAGTGTTTTTTTAAGGGGGGGGGGGGGGGTTTGAAGTTTAAAAGAAGGACTTTAAAATACATTTCATAACTGCAGAGCGTATAACCTTTTATTAAAGATCTTATATCTGCTCACAATTCAAACTGTCTAACATTTGTGTCTCTCTGTTGTTTGCAGCCAAATTTCAAGGACTATCCCGTTTATTTAGCCAAGTTTAAACAATGTCTTTCTAAAGCTATGCACTTCATGAAGATCTACATTGTAAACACGATGCAGAATCTCACCAACCAGTTAACAAAAAGGGTAAGAAAAGTCCCCTCTTCTTTACTGAGGCATGGATACTTTATGTGCACAGTCCAATAAGTATGACTCATCGTTTGTTTCCTGCTTCTTTAGGATCCAATGGGCTTGACCAATGCAGACAACGCCTTTACACTCTTCTATGTTAAGTTTAGAGCAGCTTCACCTAAAGTCAGAGTGAGTATTAAAATGAGTTGATCTCTCACGTGATGCTTTGTTTAAGTAATAAAATCTAATAACATAGTTTCTTTTTCTCCCGTCAGTCACTGATTGAGCAGATAGAACAGCGAGCAGAGAAGATTCCAGAGTGAGTTTAAACATTCCTCCAGAATGAAACAGTATCAGCATGCCTCACCGGTCTTTCCTCCCTTCTTCAGCTCAATTCATTTCTTCTCATATTGATGTGAGCAGATACCATCAGCTGCTGGATGAAGTGCATCAGTGCTACCTGGATCAGAGAGAGCAGCTCCTCAGTCCCAGCATCACGTCCACCATTACTGACCTGACCAACCAAAACATTAAAGACCACTGTGCCCTGGTATGATCTTTTAAAGTACAACTTTTCCTTTTTAGATATTGTAAGCTGACATTTGAGCTTCGGGAACATTCCCTAGCATTGTCCCTGTGGGATTGTTTTGTGTGGGTTTGGAACAAACTGAGAAGCTGCGCACATGATAAATGAGTGTAACCTGAGGGTGTGTGCTGCAGGCATCTCAGGCACATTTTTTATTTATTCTGTTCTCAAGTGAATCTCTGTGCAAAGCTTGTTTGAATAGTCTGACATGCTCCTCTAGTGTATAAAAATGTAACTGACCTAAAGGTTGATGCAGTATTTCTGCTAAGAAAATCTTAATATAATTTGATACTTGAGAATGAACTGATCTAATTTAGTAACCTGGAGAGACTTTGTTTTTGATGCTTCTGTGGTATTTAAAAGAAAAAGACTTTGCTAATTGGCGTGTGCGTGTGCGTGTGTGTGTGTGTGTGTGTGTGTTCTCGCAGGTTCGCAGTGGCTGTGCCTTTATGGTTCATGTGTGCCAGGATGAACACCAACTGTACAATGAGTTCTTCTCTAAACCTTCATCCAAGCTGGAGTGAGTATTGCCCGCTGCACTGGTCACACACACACTGGTTTGTCATCAACTTTAAGCACACATGCAGGCAGCTGTTTGTTTAAGGTGGTAACGTTTCAAACTGCATAACAGACCATTATAGCTTGATGTGCTATTTACACAGAATGAGATGACATGACAATTTGAAACGGTTTCAATGAACTACCTTCGTTCTAGAACATGAAGTAGATCTCAAAGCTGGAAATGAACAGAAGTGTAATTTTAGACTACAAAGCATTTAAACGGTGCTTAATCTCTTGACAGCGAGCTGTTAGAGAAGTTGTGTTTGTCCCTGTACGATGTCCTCCGGCCTCTAATCATCCACATCATCCACCTGGAAACGCTGTCGGAGCTCTGCAGCATCCTCAAGAATGAGATGCTGGAAGACCACGTTCACAATAACGGTGAGTGAGAGCTGCTGCTCTGTTCAAAGCTTCTCATTTGTCATGTATGGATTTACTCTGATACCGCTGTTCTGGAGTTTAGGGATTGATTTATTGCAGTTTGGACCTGACTTGACTTTGTGAATCCCTAAATGTGTGATGAAAAAAAACGAGGTAAAGACAACTTAAGACCTGGACTTCTTCTATGTGGAGTTTGGACATTGTTAGCTGATGTTGTATTGTTGTCCAGAGGCTGGTTAGCTGCTCCATTTGTTTGGAGTCTTGTGCTAAGCTAAGTTAGCCAGCTGCTGGAGTTAGCTTCATAATGACTGTACAGATTTGAGTGTGGTCACAGGATCCCTTTTCAGACTGCGTTTCGCCTCCGTTACTACCTCCGAGCTCAGTACAGAGGGAGGAACACTTTACACCATTACGCCTCCACAACATTCATATTGAAGGAGAAACAACACAGTGGAGTAAATATCTAGCCTTGAAATAGCAGACTGAACAGGGCTATCTTTAGTCAAGTTCTGTACGTTAACCTTTTTTTAAGTTTCTCAGGAGGAGTTTTTGAGATCTGAGGTTAACTCAAGTGGGCAGACATCTGAGGATACAGTTGAGCCTGTGCAGTTAGATTTGATAACTAACTGAATGTGTGTCTTTAGAAGCAAGTGTTGGATCAGAAGGCCAAAGTTTGGGGTGGGTTTTGTTTCAGGTTTCTCCCTGTAAACTGACCCTCTGTGTGCTTTTCTGCAGCTACGCAGCTGGGGGCCTTTGACGCCTTAGTGAAGCAGATGTTGGAGGATGTCCAGGAGAGGCTGGTCTACAGGACTCACATTTACATCCAGACTGATATCACAGGCTACAATCCAGCTCCGGGGGATCTTGCCTATCCTGAGAAACTAGAGATGATGGAAGTAAGTCTTGTCTTCTGATTATGGTAATGGATGTACTTTTTAGTATCTCAAAAACAAGAACTCCCACTAATCAGAGCCAGTACAGCTTCTCCTCGAGAACTTTTGAACAACTTGGAAATAATTATGGCTCCAAAAAATGAATACTTCCATACCAGCCTTCGTTCCCCGAGCTTTGGATGATTTCTAAGCTATTTGTTATGACATAATAAGTATAACTGTCTGTCCTTTAAACTTAACCTGAAAAATTGAGCCTTGTCAGGTCAACATTGAGATCAACCAATGCACTAAAGTTCATAAAAATTTTTTAAAACACTATGTTATTGTCTATCTATGTTAGTGGAATTTTTTTTATCTTTTGTTAACTTTTAAAAACCTGAACATTCCTTAAAAAAGGGAGAAAATAAAATGACTCAACATTCTAAATCTAGACTCACAAAATATTTAAAATGCTTTATTTGTGTTCTTTTATTTCATGTTTATTTGTAAAGGGACAATGGAGCAAGTCAACTGACGCCACACACTACAGCATGTATGGCCTAAGCTCATTTGTCAATGCCCGTCCTTATAGAGTCTATAAAAGACGTCAAACATAGATACACAAAAAACCAAACCAAACAAGCACAACAATAAACAGACAGAACAGTACAGGATACAAACCGTCAAACAATCAGAGTAAAACAGGAAGTGGACGAGCACACATGACCACAAGACGGGTCCTCTTTAAAAAAAAAAAAAAAAAAATTGTACAACTTTAAAGTTTTTCTCCTAAAACTAATGAATGGCTGATAATATATTGCTGTCTGTCACATCTACACAGTTTGAATAATTTCAATCCTTAATACCTTTAAATAGCTCAGATGAATCACCACACCTTTGCCCCTGTGAAGTATAAATATGGATGAAAAAGAGAAATGTGGATGGATGAATATTCATACAGTCCTCACCTCTATAAAATCTGATCTGTATCAGGTCACTTCAAAGCAAATCTAAAACATGTTAATGTAAGGCTCCACATGTCTGCAGGTAGTCTGGCTCACCATGGATTCAGGAGTAAACACACTTCATACATTTCACAGGCACTTCTTTGTGATGCTGCCGTTGGTACAGATCAGGTTTAAAAACAGTGGGAAAGCCAAGGCTGTGGACAGCTTCTCTGGCTGCTGATATGTCTTGTGGGATGTAAAAAAAAACACCACATGGATCTGTTAGCCGGATTAAAATCTTGATATTCATCAGAGGGATAACTTCATTTTTTTATGTTTTTGTACTTTTTTTTTCCCCCCACCATGAAATTTCCAAGACATGTTTTTTTTCTAGTTTACGTTTATCTCATTTTGATTCACAAATAACATGGAACTTTTTATTTTAATGTAGTCTTTCTTTTCCTTCTCTGTCTTCAAAAGAAAATCGCTCAGAGCCTCAAAGAGGAGCAGATGAAGCAGATGTCGCAGGAGTCCATGTTCTCCGACGTCCAGCTTGAGGATCCCGACGGTCGAAGGAACAGTAATGCTGGTGCGTGTTTCCACAATGTGACACTTGATTTAAAATGTTGGTGTTATTGTCATTTGCCTCACAGCTTCTTGTACCTGAAAAACAGGGAATGTAGAAGCGTCAAGCCTTCAGACGTCTATCTCTCCTGCTGATCTGCACGGCATGTGGTACCCTACCGTCAGGCGGACTCTGGTTTGTCTGTCCAAACTCTACAGATGTATAGATGTGAGTTTCCTTCTCTTATTTAGCTCATTTATGATGTCATGATGTGTGGTGTATAGTTTTCCAGCTTTTGAATATCTAACTCACACGTGTCTTGCTGTGCCTTGTTCTTTTTCCAGAGAGCAGTCTTCCAGGGTTTATCTCAAGAAGCCTTATCTGCCTGCATCCAGTCCCTGCTTAAAGCCTCAGATATCATCCTTAAAAACAAGGTTGGCACACACGCTTGAGACTGGAGTTTTGTTCTCACTTGTCCCAGAAACTTCTGCGACTTATTGTTATCATGGCAGCTGGTAAATGTGCCTCTTTTTTTGACATAGTAAACAAGATTAGTTCCCTCATAGATAAAATGGGATCTGTTATTTAAATTCCTCGCGGCTGCAGGATCCTTAACTAAAGCAGCTGGGATGTCATCGCGAGCTTATTTTAATGAGCGCTTCATTATGCTCTGCAGAGTGTTCAGCAGACCGTCCTTTATTTATGGGCTTCTCTCACCTTCAAATTTGCCGTCTATCCGTGCTAACCGGCCCGTTTCAACCCAACGCTTCAAATGAAGGCGGCGTCATCAATCTCACAGGGCTTGTTCCCACTCCCCGTGTTGATGTCTTTGTCCAACGTTTAAGTCGCCAGCTGAGCAATAAACGGCTTCAGTTTCTTCTTTTGTTGTCACAGTGATGCGTCCCTTTCCCAGCCCACTGTTAATCAGCAGTTATTAATTAGACACATTCCCTTATCTTCTCTAAAGCTGCTGTTTTATGCTCTGTGAAGCTTGGATAGTCGGCACATGCTCTTTTGTGCTGGCTGCCTGCAGTGTGGATTTAACAGTGTGCTATCACTTTCCGTAGACGCAAATAGATGGGCAACTTTTCCTGATCAAGCACCTGCTGATAATGCGCGAACAGATTGCCCCATTTCACACCGATTTCGCCATCAAGGAAATCTCACTGGACCTGAAGAAAACGCGAGGTAAGATAATTAAAGGTGCAGGGAACATTGGTGTTCAGCTCCATAAAAGCCAGTCATTACATCCTCATGCTCATTAAGCAACTTGTGCCTATCACATGCACCAGTGGCAACAATTAATGTGGAAATGACAGTGTAATCCGACACCATAATGTACATTAACTGATGGCTCACAGGGCAAGCTCGCTCTTCCCATCATCCTCATCACAGTCAAGGTCATATTTAATTTGTAGCACTAGGGGGCACTGTAATTCTACACCAGCCCAGATTAAATCTCTGCTTTGTCTTTAGATGCTGCCTTCAAAATTCTGAACCCCAAGCTTGTTCCCAATTTCTTCCGACTTAACAGCCACAACGCCATACTTGAATTCCTGTTGGAGGTAGTGTTTTTATTTCCTTTTTTTATCAAACATGTGATGCACTTGATGCACTTTGATAGCAAACCTGCCTTTGGGAAATGCCACTTGAGAGTGCTAAAGCTTTTTGTCTTTTGCCCTCAGGGGACTCCGGAGATAAAGGAGCACTACATTGACTCGAAGAAGGACGTGGACCGACACCTGAAGTTCAGCTGTGAGCAGTTCATCCAGCAGCAGACTCAGATCTTTGTGGGGAACCTTGAGGAGTTTCTCACCAAGGTAACTATTCCAGCGAGGGAGGACCTCGTCTCAGGGCAGCTACAGATCCACCTGACCTTCCATTTTTCAACATTTACCTCTTTAAAAAAAAACAAATCAATCCTTTTCAGAGTTTTTTTTTTTTTTACCAAGACATCAAATATGTTGTCAAGTATTCACGTCTGTGTGTGCCTGTGCTGCGATCTCTTACAGTGTTGTGTTATTGTGTGTTTTGAGAAATCGTTTAGTGCACTTGTTGTGCACACATAATTAGTTTCCAGTCTTGTTTTCTGTCTTACTCACTCAGTTTTCCAGTATAATTTAAGTTTGACAAATTGGCAGCACAGGTTTTTGTGCTTGTTTTCCCTACCTCACAGTCAAGTCTTTTCAGTTTGTGATGTTTTGTTTTGACTCTTTGCACTCAGGTTGCAGCTCTTAAAACGATGGCTATCCAAGGCGGTCCCACATACAGCCTGTCTCAGCAACCTTGGGCACAACCAGGTAAGATTTGTCTCAGGAAAAAAAAGAGCCACCGGCATCCCGCTGTAATTCATCATAACTTGTATCGCAAAAGCTAGAGGGCATGTCAATGTTTTTGTCTTTTTTTCTGACCCCCTTTTTTTCTCTCTCTCTTCTCTCTTCAGCAAAGATCAACGATATAGTGATGGCTACCTACCGGGTGATGAAGAGCAAGCTGCCAAGCACTTTACAAAGCATGTCCTTGTACTTAGCCAACAGAGACACAGAGTTCATCCTTTTCAAGCCAGTCCGGGTGGGTGGCAGGAGCGCTCGCTTGTTGCATGTATCGCATGAGTCAATTTCTTTTCAAGTCATTGTTTAAGCTCAAAGAATCCTTCATGCAGTGTTTACATGGCAGGAATGTAATGTGCTGGAGCTCTGAGGTCCTGTAATAATTAACGTAATTGAAACAAATCTGTATTAGAGGTTATTCACATGTATCACCAAAGAGTTGAAGTCAGAAATGGAAAGGCGTGTTTGTTTCCGTCTCCTCATACATGGATGATTTATTGTGTAGCCATGTGGGCAGACTTCAGCTTGTAAACAAACCTTGCACTGCATCAGAAATCATTGACATCACATTTATTCATTTGCCTGGGTAGTAAAAAGCCTGTCAATCAATTTAGGAGAGACAAAAATAACAATCCTGTGTTTGAGTCCTCCTCCCTGGCTTTAAATTATCAGCAGGATTGAACTTCTAATAGAGAAATCTTTGCCTGTGTAGTCCTCATCAAGGTGCCAGGTTGGGCTGAATGAAGGAGAAACAAAATACTCTGGTTGACATGGAAACAAGATTGCAGGGGGACATAGGCCAGATGGAAATGTAGTATTAATTTCCCTCCAGCTCTCAGTAATAGGATGACTCTTTTTCCTCCTCTCTCTCCCCTAGAATAACATCCAGCAGGTATTCCAAAGACTGCACGCCTTGCTTCAGGAGGAATACAGCGGAGAAGACCTTCAAATCATCGCCTGTCCATCTCTGGAGCAGGTACAGTACTGTCGGATTAGCACAGCCCCAAGCAGCCTGACATCATTTTAATAATGCAACATCCAAAACTGCTGAGAGCCACTTCAGTGAAGAAACAGATAACGAGCGCCGGCTAAGTCACGGTGAGCACTCATGTTTTTTTTTTTTTTTTTTTACGCCTCTCTTTCAGATTAACCTGCTGCTGTCTGTGAATAAGTAATGTGCCAGTTTGGTGCACATGTGACGCCGCTGTACATCGTCTGGATAGCGATTGGATGTTGCAACTGCAGCCATAACTGTGTGAGCAGTGAGCTCGAGTAGGCGAGATGACCAGAGATCTGCACTTAAGCTGCAGGCTCGGACTGGAAGCGCTGAAGTGACGGCGTTAAAAAAAAGATCCCGCACAAGGCCAGAGACTCTTTGATAGAGGCTCAAGTAGCCACTGGTATGTCGAGGTCCAGGTATTCATCTTGAAGTCCATAACAAACTTGGAAGTGCGGGGTGTTATTTTGGGTACTGAGCTCGATTTGTTTGAGGTGATGTTGTGGTGCGGGTTCTTTTCACAAAGGAGAAAAATCCATTTGGACAAGGCTGCTTTGCTTTTAACACCAAATAGGTTTGAATTAAAAAGAATTTGCGCAGTATGTGGGGACTAGGGGTGTGAGTAATATGGAGAGTGTTCACACAAGGACACTTTGGGTACCAAATAGAGGCACTAAAGGGTTGTTCATCAGCCAGGTAGCTAATGGCCAGTAAAAGGTGGGCTTGCATTCAGATGCCTGGTTTAGTTTCTCCTCGGCGGGTTTGAAGGAAAACAAGAGAAAAATATTTTAATCCCTCTATTTAAAAAAAAAAATGTAACAGACTGTAACATTTAGCTGAACTCCATGGTGGCTTGATGTTCTACAGGATGCTCATGTCCAACAGGTTCTCCTCTCTGATCCACCTAATGAGTCTTCCACATTTATTCTTTTGAATGTTTTTGTAATTCTGCTGCAGATATGTAAAATACTACAATGAAATCTTGTGTTTTCTACCTTTTTTTTTTATACATAGGCTGATTAAACCGTATATGCTTTTACTCTGGCAAAAATAGTGGATGGTTGACCTTGACAGTTGTGCACAGTGTACTATATGATTTATGGGTATGTTTCCTCAGAGCAACAAAAAGTAACAGGACACTGTAATAGTTGCTCTAATGTGTCTACATGTACAGTTCTACTATTTATGAGCATTCTGATTAAAAAAGAAAGGTTAACAAAGTCCTTTTGGTTTTATTCCTAGAGGCTCTTTTTGTCATTGCATTCAGATACTCAGGACACTTCAGTACGAGTGACTTCACAGAAATTAGAAACTGCCATTCAAGGACATCATTGGCTTTAGGGGGTCTTTTTGGCAGACTGTTGCTGCTTCATTGGCAGCCGCTGCCTTTCCATCTGTGAGATGAGGCTTTGCTGGGGCTTGACCTTCCGTGGACTGACAGCCTTTTGATAGGTGATGAGGGACTGCATGTTCTGGAGCAAGACATTGATCTCTGCACTCTTCTGGCTGCAGAGACCTCTGAAGCATGTCGGGGCCCCGCCAGCGCTAGACCTTTTGCCTTGATTTAGCAGCGACAGTGAGGAAATATAAAGCGAAGCAGAATCAATGATTTAGCCTGAGATTGGATCTACTCTTTACATGTCTTCTATCTCTGCTTTTGGCTACAAATGAATATTGATACCACACTCACTTGCTTTCAATTATGGCGCTGCGTTTAACCATATACAGTGTTCAGTAGAGGTGAAGCTGATGCAGATTTGATGCAGTAGCTGGATTAGGATCTCAGTGTTGGCCAGAGAGACTGGAAGGATAGGTCTTTATGATGATGCTTCCTGTACATACAGATGCAATATTTCTTTAAATCGGCAGGTTTGTCCCCTTGGAGTCATGCTCACCCTACAAAGAAGCAGCTTGAGAACAAAAAGCCCCTCCGAGGTTTTTCTGTGTAAAGTCAGATTTCTTCCTGCTGCTGATTCAGGTAATAAAGTAAAAGTGCCTCTACATGAACAAGAGATAATAAAATGATTTCAAGGACCAAAATAATTAATGGCAACCACTGAACTGTGCTTTGAAATCAAATATGAAGGACTATTAAATAATCAACTGCACCAAAAAGCCGAAGTCGTGATAGGAACAGCTTCAGAGGCTTGACAACATAGATGAACACACCAGACTAGAAAGGCTAAAACAAGATGAGCAAGCCTTCCTGATAGATAGTTTGTGGTAAAGATGTAAGAATAAACCATGAGGTGTTCATGATCGACTTAAAGCTCACATAATCAAAATACACTTTGACCATGTTTTTCATTAAAACTCATATACAGTATGTCTCTAGTCTGTCTACAAACCCCCGTACTATAACAAAAGTCCATCCTCTCCGTCTTTTGCCAGCTTTTCATAATATTTTCGCTTAAACCAACCATTTGGAGATTTTCCCTCAATGACATCACAAAGGGCAGTAACCCCTCCCCCAGGTTGGTGTCTCTGCCACAGCTAGGTGTTTGTTCTGCCCTCTGAGTCTGCCTTCTCCTATCAACAGTAGAGCATGGAGTGAGAAAGTCCATGCCACATCCCCATCCAGAGAGGGGCGTGGTCAAACACAGCTCATTTACATTTAAAGGTACAGACACAGAAACAGCCTGTTTTGAAGCAGGGGGGTTTATAAATAATCCTATACAGAGTGGATTTTTGGCAAGAAACTTCACAGACAAGTTTTAGGGAGCTCTGACACATATTTAAACTTGTTGAAAAGGAGGAGAATATGTGACCTTTAAAGGCTATCTAACCTTTCCATCAGGATGAATCAGAATAGCTATGACCAGTTTCTGTAGCTTTTTTTTTCTACAGTTATACTTCAAATGTTAAAATTGTGACTTCAACATCTGAAATACCCTATCTCCACAATTAGAAAATATATTAGAGTTTCATAATTTCTCTTTCAGTGAATAAAACGTGTTTATTTGCGGTTGAGGCCCGGTCATATGTAGGGTTTTTTTTTCGTGTCCTATTTTGCAGTCCAAGTTGTGAGGGCATGCAAAGATAAGTAAATGTAATCTTCCTGAGTTGGGCCTATCTGTCTGTGTTGGATGGAGTTTGTGTAACCTGCTTTAGGGCTTCGACGATCTGAGCCCTTTTCAAATTTCAAACCTTTCAACCTGCGGTGTATCATGGAAGAACGAAGCAACAGAGATTCAATGGCATATAAATTTAATTAGAAAAACTATTTAATGGTGGAAGCCAATAATGGACCCAGAGCGGTTTTGACCTTTGATCTTTCTGCTTCGCATGGGCCCCCATCTGTCACGCTTTCTTCAGCGATAACTGCTGCGCCCTTCAGCCAAATCTCTGATAACTTCCATGACTTCTTACAGCAGAAAAGCTGACACAAAGAAAGAAAGAAGGGGAGAGGACTCGTACATGCAGCAACACTTCTAAACTCTTACTTCTGTTTTTCAGACATTTGTCTTGTAATATTTTTAACATTTATGAATATTATCAATCAAAACTATCTCCTATGGAAGCCGTCAGCTGCTAATTCCAACACATAACCATGGTTAATTATTTAAACTTAACAATTGAATGCCTCATACTTCCACATTGAATTATTTATTTACTTTGAATAGTGTTGAAAATGACTTCACATGTTTCTACTTTTAAACATCTGTGGTCCAATAAATGGTCTTTCACATTAAGCTCATGAATTTATGAACTTTAAGAAACCAACATTCAACCTTTGAATAATTAGTTAGCTCGATGTGTAATACTTTGATCAAACGATCTTTATTAGATTCATAAAATCAGGTTAAATAGAGATTTCAGGATTTGATACTAAAGATAAATAATCAAGCTTTAATATCCAGGCTATCACAGATACCTTCCTGATACCTTCCTGGACCAAGTCTGGAAGCCTGATAGCTGGAGAGGTGCCAGTCCACTTCCTGAGCACTGCCAAGGTGCCCTTGATCAAGGCACCTAACCCCCCCACCAGCTCAGGAGCGCCCACTGTGGGCAGCCCCCTCACTCTGAAACCTCTCCATTAGTGCATGTCCATAGGATCCCGTGTGTGTATTTCAGCCTATGTTTGTGTAGCATGTTAACTAGACAAAAAAAACTAATTATTATCCAGTAACTGGAAACATTTACTGATCGACAGAATTGCCAGCCGTTCTCATTCTGAACATAGTCAAAGGTTATAATCTGCTAAAATGCTCACGACGACATGGCTTACTGATGTTCGACGATATAGGATCACCGTCTTCATTTCCGCTTGTTAGCATGCTAACATTTCACCAACAGCACACACAGAATGTTTTTTGTCATGAACCAAATAGCCGATGAATTGGAAAATTGAACCTGGTGATGGCGTTACAGTGAAGTCATAAACTCTGCAAAGTCAATGCATCTTGACTTCCATGTGCCACAGATATTTTGTACTAAATTCCTCCATAAGGCGGTTGGTGTTGTCAAGATATTTCACTCTGAACAACACATTAACCACATGACGGCCCCATGAAGGGGAAGTTAGGGCATCACTTCCGTCAGCAGGCTTCATCCTCTGGAGACCTTGAATGTCCATGGAAGTCATCCAGGAGTTGTTGAGGCATTCCAGTCTGGAGCAAACATCCTCTGCGTTCCCCTGAGCCGTTAATGTGCCCAAAAATACAACATCAAGGTTTCCAGCGTGACCTACATAAAAATGACTACCTGGAAATGTCACCTCCTAAATTCAGATTGTCTTTATTGTAAAATAGTAACATGCAATAAAGTAAGTGACATTTCAATTCTCTCATTAAGTATTCAGCCATGGTTAAATGTCATTTGTAGATTGTTAGTTAGCTTATAATTCAACTTCATCGTTCCGTTTCAACTCCAGGCTGCACACACTGAAAAGGAATGTTACGATCTATTCAGCAAACAGCAAGAAAAAAAAGAAGGAAATCACACTTTATTTCAGTTCACACAGTTTCCATTTAACATGAGCGTGTCACCTTATCAACAGCAGTGACACAGGCACTCTCACTCTCTTACCTCTTTTGGGTCACCGCTGTTGGCTATCTGATCATTGGTCACTGGGGGTTGCTTTCGCTGCTGGCAGTGCTCAAAGCAAATGTTGGAAACGTCATGCAGTCACAGCTCTGATGAGCATGATCCACATGAGGTTGGGATCTGAAAAAGTTGTTGGAGCAAAACTACAAAAACACATTTTATGTCTAAAAAGGACACATAGCAGGACAAATCAAGTTAATGAGGGATTCAAATGATGCTTCTATCTTTTAGAAACAGCAGCAGTGACAGGCGAGTTTAGTAACAAGACAAACACAGAAGACTAATTGCAATATTCTATCAGTGGATTCACATTATTTATTGAAAAAGGGGAACAGGAGAAGCTTAGGAAAGAGGGGTTTGCCTCCATACCTTGTCCAGATTAGTTTAAGATTCTTCACTTTCTCCTTGGCAAACTGCGGGAGTTCGGGGACTTTCCTTGCTGTGTGAATCCAACACTTAATTACCTGGGGATATCTCCAACTCAGACTTCATGTTTTTAGGAACGCTCTGAGCAGGAGGAGAAAAAAAACAAAGAGTCTTCATAATTTATTAAATTCTTTGAGGCCTTTAACTTGTGCTTCATGAATAAATCAAACCCATGTCCCTGGATACCATGTCATATCATCTCTCACAAGATAAAAACCCACTCTGTGACAAGGATAGACAAAGACAAGGCTATGAAAAGCTAAATTCAGAGCTGCTTTTGTGATTGTCAAATTATCTCGATAGCGCATACAAAGAACTCATGTATGTTAATAGCATCTGTTCACCATTTGTCTGAGGTCCCTAGTCAAAGTGCATTTTCAAATGTTGGTTTAAACACACAAAAATACACTGCAACGACTTCAGAGAGATCCTTTTCTACTCCAAATGTCACTGCAAGGCTTTCTCTTTGTCAAGGACATCCTGACTGCAGTTGAGTGACAGGGGATTTTACATCCACCAAAACCTCATTGTGAGCTTCTGTTAACCATCTTCTGGGTATGTACCCCACCGTAGCACACTCAACCGCTCAGATTTCAACCTCAAATTCTCCTGAGGAGCTTTTAATGTTTCCTGGATTGGGTATTAATAGTCTGCAAATGCAAAAATGAGTTAATAATTAATAATATTACTTGAGACAAGCACAGTCCTTTGCCAACCAAGGCCAGAGATTCATTGTCAGCATTCAATTTGAGGTAACTGAACCATCTCTGCCCTCTTGTTTCTGTCTCAGTCTTTGCACAGTGTGGATCCTGTTCACAACTTTGCTGTCAAATGTGTAGATTGTCGTATATGTACGTGAGCCTACATTGGAACCAGCCCTTCATTAAGTGTGCAATGAGCCACAACATGAAGTGCAATCCAACTGAAAACGCCTCGCTGTAAGTACAACCTACTGTTCTTCAGCATACTGTAAAAAAACAAACAGTTTTACAGTAACGTTAAGTAAACCTTAAAAAATGTTATTCAGAATGTTCTCTGTGTGAACCTTAAAAGATGTACAGATTGTCAGGATAGGAGTCAAAGTCATGCTTTAGGTCGATTTCTGATCCTGTTCAAACTGAAATGATTTCCATGTTGATTCATAGTCTGTCCCAGATCTTTATTACTTACACTGCTTAGTTTTTTTATTTTTTTTTATTTCAATTATTTTATTTTTATTCATTTTACCCCAAACAATAGACGCAATGCAGACAAGACAGTACCAGCAGCAGTAACATATATCTTTAACCCGTCTTAAAACAGCACCGTACTGACATTCACACCCCCCCCCCCCCCCACCGTCCCGAGCCCAGTGCAAAGCAACATCTAGATGTCATCAAATTCATGTAGAGACAAGAATAATAATAATAGTAATAGAACCGCGGTGGTGATGAAGGGCCCTCGCACCCCTCTGCATGTCGGGGTGTGTTGCGACCGCGGGAGTGCAGCAGCAGCAGAACGTGGCTAAGCAGCAGGCCGTGCAGTTCGATTTGTGTAAAAGTCGTAGTACTGGCATGTTGAAATAGGCAACGTAATGACGATGGATGTAGTACTTACTCTTTGCAGTAGGGGGCACTATTGTTGAAGTTGACTAATGTTATGTCAATGTGTTCAGAGTAATATTTACAGTCTATGGTTCAGAGGCCAACCCTGATCATACAAGTGAAATTTCAATCAGATCAGACAAAGTTTATAGGATGTAGTACTTAGTCCTTGCAGTAGGGGGCACCATGGTTGAAGTTGACTATTGTTGTGTCAATGTGTTCAGAGTAATATTTACAGTCTATGGTTCAGAGGCCAACCCTGATCATACCTGTGAAATTTGAAGCAGATCAGAAAAAGTATCTGAGATGCAATACCGCCTCTTTCCAGTAGGGAGCGCTATGTTAATGGAATAATTGTATTAGGTTAGATGTGATCATGCCAGTCCAGACATTGTTCATGTTAAATTTTGAGGAAATCTGACATTGTATATTGGAGGTAGTACTATTCTGCACTTGGGGGAGCTATGGTTAAAGTTTGTTATTTCTATGTGACTGTGTTCAGAGGCCAACCCTGATTATACCTGTGGAATTTTGAGAAAATCTGACATTGTATATGGGAGGTAGTGCTTAAACTTTGCAGTAGGGGGCGCTGTGGTTACAATTTATTATTGCTATGTGACTGTATTCAGAGGCCAACCCTGATTATACATGTGAAATTTGGAGGAAATCTGACATTGTATATGGGAGAAAGTACTTATACTTTGCAGTAGGGGGCGCTATGGTTAAACTTTATTATCGTTTTGGGATGGTGTTCAGAAGCCAACCCTGATTATACCTGTGAAAATTGGAGCAGATCAGACAAAGTATATGAGATGTAGTACAATGTCTTTCCAGTATGGTGCGCTATGTCAGTTGCCCAATTATATTAGGTTAGATGTGAGCAGGCCAGTATTGAGATGATTCAAGTGAAAATTGAATAAAATGTAAGATTTTACATGGGAGGTAGTACTTAGTCCTTGCAGTAGGGGGCGCTATGGTTAAAGTTGACTATTGTTATGTCAATCTGTTCAGACGCCAACCCTGATCATACCTGGGAAATTTTAAGCAGATTGGAGAAAGTATGTATGATGTAGTACTTTGTCCTTGCATTAGGGGGCGCTATGGTTAAACTTTAATATTGTTTTGTGTCACTGTGTTCAGAGGCCAATCCTGATCATACCTATGTAATTTCTAGAAGATCAGACAAAGTATATAAGAGTTACAGCCACTTCCTGTTTGATGGTGATGTGATTTGTGGACTTCCTGTTGAGTTTTGGGCGTGGGTGGAAGAGGCTTTTTTGTAGGTTTTGTCATGCATAGTAAAATTCAGAATTGTAGGTTCAACGTGCTGCGGGGGCTGAATGTTTGAAATATTGTAGGGGGCGCCATTGAGCCATTAAGCCACGCCCACTCACTTAAACGGTATAAGATGTTTGACTTTACTACCAGGATCATATGTATGAAGTTTCGGGACAGTACGACTATGTTAAGCCCCTGAAAAAAGTACTTCCTGTTTGATGGCGAGCGACGCGCCCGTATGGCGACAGCGTTGGACGTAGGCGTTTGAGCTTGAAAGTCTTGTATGGCCAAGGTGTTAGCATGGTCCACACCAATTTTGAGGGGAAAATGAGCTACCGTGTGCTAATTGAGAAGCAGTAACTTCCTGTTGTCAACAGGTGGCGCTGTGACTAATCAAAAAATGTCAATCATGGATGTGTTCAGGGCGGGTCCCGTATCATGCATGAGAAATTGTAATATGATTGAAGAGTAGATGTCAGAGATATAAGCATTTACTTTTTTGGCAACTTGCCAAAACACTCTAAAAACTTAAAACGCACGTCACGGCCACGCCCTTTGACGAAATAAGAAGCTTAATATGCATACCAATTTTCGTGAGTGTATGTGAAAAAAGCCTTTATGGGGAGGCCATTTTGAAAATTTCAATGGGGCGCCGCTGAGCCATTTTGCGAATTTTTTTCACGAAACCTCCAAAATATCACATTTTTTGCGAGACCTGATGACTGGAAAGTTTGGTGAGTTTTCGGACACGTTCAGGCCCATAAAAGTGGCCGCAAAGAGGAGGAACAATAAAAAGAGGAATAATAATCGCTATGGGTTTCAAGAGGGTCCTCGCACGGTTCGTGCTCGGGCCCTAATAATAATAAATAATAATAATAAAATACTGAGCTAATGATGAAAGAAAGAAAATAAATAAATAAACAAAAACATTCACACACAACAACAATTTAAAAAGCAGCAAAATAAATAAATAAATAAAAATAAAGCCAAAAGACATTAATCAATTAATTAATTAATCAAATTAGGCTTCTACTTGATCCCCCATTATGGGAATATAATCTATAACACGACCCCAAACTTTTTGGAATTGCATTTGTTGTTGTAGTTTTTATTTCTGCTGTTTAAGTATAGTTTATATATTTTTGGCATTTCTATTCTTACCTCTGTTTGCCCACAAGTCAAGGGTCTGCTGTTGGATTCCTTCTCAGATGATGTGCCTGGCTGTAGTTAAAAGTGTTTGGATCTCCTGCTTGGTGATATCCTTGACTCATTGTGGTACAGAGTAAAATGTAAATGGACTGACTACTACTCAAAACACACACTGATGGCAGAGGCTCCTATTTAAAATGTCCATCAAAAGTAACTAATACCATTCATCACACTCCACCACAAAGCAGCTGGAGCAACACACATCAGACCTCTGACTGTAGGAGCTAGGGATCAAACCCTCGCCTTCCGGTTGAGACACACGACTCCACCAACTGAGCTCCAACTGGTGAGTAGAGAAATGTCAGATTAATAAATAAATAAATCCAATAACTAAAGAATGGTCAAATAAACACATACCCTGCATGGCAAAAATAGAAAAATAATAATGGTAGAAACGTTGTATCAGTGTTCTAGAGAATCCGCCTCCTCTTTTATTTGATCTCTTCTCTTAAGTAGTTCTTCTCACCACTGCCATTATTCTCAAACTTGTCTCATTTTGAATAGACAGTGTTTTCTATCATATGCTTTACTTCTTTGAAAAAAACATCTGAATTATCAAACTGACTTTGCAAACTTTGTGTTTGGGGAATAACGTGTTTAATTGTAATGTTGCCATAGAGGAAATGTAAATTTGACTTTAAGAAAAAGAAAAGTAAGGAAAGAAAAATAAATCCATATCTCTGCTGCGTCTTTCTTGAGCTAAATAATTAAGAGGTCTCAGAATCACTAATTAACAGTCCTTCAGTGGGCCTTATATAGAAACTAGATAATAGAAATTAATCATAACACAAGCCTGCAACTGACTTTAACACCAGACTACTTGTAGAAGATAAAAATAATGTTGGCATCAGCTCCAAGTCAATGGAAAATGCTTTGATGTGAAGATCAGGCTCATCTTTGTGCTTCGTGCAGTGCACACACACTGTAGGTAACTTTGAACAGAGCATGAACGTGGTGATAGAAAACACTGTTATGTAGACATTGATGTATCTGTTTTATTTGAAAAAGGAGGCTACTAACAAAGTTTATTAATCATAAGTATCCTGGGGTTTTATTTTGATAAGGTGTGTATCACAAAATTATAAGGAGTGCTGCTTTTGTCATATGTTATCCCTCTGCGTCTGTCAGCCTTACTTCCTCTTGTTTGTCTCCTGAATAACGACAGTGATTTAGAAACTGTGACTCAAAGTTATGCGTGCAATATGAAAAGAAAATGCAATAAATGTAGAGGAATAGCAGCCATTAAAATGTGCTTTAAGCTTCAGAATAAATAAGAGTAAACTTAACTCTAGAAGACATTTTCTATAATGCATGCTCTGGTGAAGTTATACGTGTGTTATCTTCTTTTCTAAATCAATTAGACATAATAAAACATAATATTAACATAATAACCCCCCCCCCCCCCCCCCCTCATGACATCTCGCCGAAGCAAGCAAAAGGAAGCCTTGCCTTCTTCCAGTAAAAACATAAACACAATTCAGGTTTGCATTACGTTTGGAACGGGGCACATGAGGCTTATTTGTGTTAAAAGACAGAGGCATAACATGCAGGGGAAACATCGGGAAGAAATTTCAGTTTTAAACACATGCTGGATTTCATATTTTTCCAAGTAATTGTGTAAGAAGCAGGATGGGAAAAGTTGTGTTTCATCAGAGAAAACAGGCCTATAAAGAAAGGGATGATAGGGGATATAAGTTGACATCTTAAACATTTACTGTTTGCATTTTTTAAATTACCATTTTGGGTGTTTGATACTTTTCCTTGGTTGTGGATTTTGGTCAGATCTTAAAGAATGTGCAACCTTTTGATCCAGTAGATGTCGCCCTTGAGCACCAGCATGAAACCAAAACAAACTTCTTTTTGGCAACCCCTCTGCCACACTGAAGCCATCACTCTCCTAAAGCCACACACCTCAAACCCCCCTCCCCTCGCTTTCACACGAACGAGTAATCAAATGGAGCTCACCATAATTAAGCACCGTTAAGCCCAAGCAGTGGACTAAATTGTCCTAAGCTGGAGCTGCAATAGAGCCTGCATTGTTGTGTTAGCAGGCTAATGCTAGCAAACTTAAGGTAGCTCGTATCTTCACATTGCATGTAAATTGACACAGAATGACTGTGATCTAAATGCTTACTTTACATTCAAATAAGAAGTGAATTTTTTCTTTTATATGCATCCAAACCTGATGTTAACATGGCTCTGAAAACAACACAGCCAGGGGGACTCGTGCTTCTCAATCATTGTAGACAGTCATGACTCAGAGAGACATTTAAATAGGATATGTTTGATTTCCTTTAAGAGAGATATGTACCCTGGATTCTTTTTTTTTTTTTTTTAATATCATTTGTGTCTTCGGTATTGTTATTTTCTTTCGTTAAAACAATCCATTTAGCAATGAATCTTTAATAGCAGATCTTTTGTAAGGAGGAATCTGCAGAAATAATATGTGCTCCATTTGATTCTTTAAAGGAGTGTATATATATATATAGTCGTAATTAAGACAACCCTGGCGTATTCCCCATGGTGATATAACTCTCCAAATTTAAAGTTTGCAGGACATTTAAACTAAAAACTGATTTTAATGTTGAATGAAATGTCTACAAATCTAAAACAGCAGACCCATTCTTCCATATATTCCTCTAAAGCTCAAGCCCTTTACATTCTGATAGTAACAGTGAATGATTATTAGCAGCATATAATACGGTTGTAAAGTGTTACATAGACATCAATAAAATCAGCTTCTGTCAATTCTCTCTTTAATTAGATGGGCCTTTATCCTTTCCAGTGACTGCTCCTTTTCCATTTGTCTGCTAAGACACTGTGTCTACTCTGGGCAATGGAACTGTAATGTTGCTCAGATTTGCAGAGTTGTGGGACATGCAGGTCCAGATCTGGGCGAGCGGAGAGTAAATCTGTGAGCCTTTCATCTGGATATATCTCCCCAGAACTTCTTGCCCTGGCTTGTCATGGTTCTCTGGATAAATGAGCTGCATTAAAAGAAAAAAAAAAGCCATTCTTTTTTGAGCATGGATTGCAAATCATTAATCACAGCTGCAATTTGCTGCACACCGTTGGATATTGAGGCTCCTATTCTGTATGCATTCTAGGAGACACTTAACAAGTAGTTAGTAAATCAGTGCATGTACATCCACAGTGCATTTATCATTACCAACCTTAAGCTACATCTCCCACTGAAGCGTAGTATGTTTAGCTGCTGTGCAAAGGAGATGCAGAAGCAGTCTTGTGAGTGTACGTGAACACTGACGTCTGAGCCCTGGGCAAAGATTAGAGGCATGAAAGGAGGGTTACACACATGTGGGTCAAAATACAATCACTTCCACTGCTACCTCAAAGTTCATGATTCAGTGAAGCAGTGATCTCCAACTGGCATCAGGTTCACCCTTCAGACATTAAAATTAGCAATACTCACAACCTGACCTTTAGCAAGAGAGCAGCAGGTTAATCAAAAAGAAGCCATCTGGTCAAAGAGCCTAACCCTAGTGGTCTTTAAATTAACGTTTACAAAAAATACAGATTCAAATTAAAAATACATTTCTACCTGAATTAGTAAATTAATGGAATTGATTGAAATACACTTAATTGCTTTCAGGTAGACAGTAATATGATAACATTCATTACACAAAAACAAAATCAGTCAGTTTTATATAAAATGCAGCCAGAAGCTGGTTGGCATAAAGACTAGCCTGTATTTAAAGGTGGCAAAATGTACCTGTAATCGCATTAAAAGTTCACCTATAGCAGATATGAAGCACGCGCCATGTACAGAGGCTGTAGTTCTCATTGCAGCTGCAATGGCTTCCAATCTGACTTCAACCCTTTGCTGCATGTCATCCCCCACTCTCTCCCCCTAACATTTCATGTCTCTCTCCAGCTGTCCTGTCCAATAAAGCCAAATGATCTCAAAAAAACTTTTAAAAAATGTTGTCTAATTTGAGTAACCTATAAAGAAAACTTTTAAAAAGTAGCATTTTTACATTGTATCGGAAATGATGTGCCTGACCATAAAAGAGAATTCTGAGGAGGTTATATGAAGCCCAACGAAGGCAGTTGCCATATTGGAAATGTGATCTCAACCTAACTTTTGATCAATCTTAAAACAGCCAAAGAGCTGGAGCTGAGACAGGCTTTTAGCCTCCTTGCGAACAGCTAAAGCGCATCCACCATTCAGTCAGTACATACGCAAATGTATGAATAACTCTGAGGCCAAGGTTTTTTCTGAACCAGGCAGTCAACATGTTTATTTCTGCAGTAATAAAATGTACATTTTAAATGGGACCTAATTGGGTTTCCTTGTCTTTTGCAGCCAGCCTCAAGTGGACACAAGAGGAACTGCAGTTTTCTGTACTTCCTCATTAGCTTTAGTTGCCAATTGCCGCTTGGTTTTAATGCTAAGCTAAGCTAACCAACAACTGGCTGTAACTGCAAAAGCACTGTGCAGATGCTAGAATGGTTATTACGTTCTCATCTAACTACAGTATATTCAAGAAATTGAATAAAAATATTTCCCAAAACATGGCACTGTTTATTTGACTAGATACAATACTTGAGAAAGACTTTGTTTAAATTATCAAAAATGAACAAATGTTATGGATTAAGGATTAACATATAATTTCTTTGGGATTGTACCGTGTGCACTGGCCTTTATTTGTGAGCATGCCTTTGATGTTGGGCACTACGTCCTTGAACTCAAGGATTATGCAAGTGCAGTCAGCTGCCTCAGCAGAGGATGTTATAATGGCTGTGTTCCCAGGGGGATAACTTTGTCTATTAAGGATCATTAACACTGTACAAACCGTTTATCAAAGGGACAAATGCGCAAATCCTATGACCTCGTCCTTGATCTTCCACTCGCACGGCTTAAAAGGATTCAAAACATTACCCATTCCATAAGGACACAAGGTGAGAAAACATTCCCCACTTTTGTAGAACTTCTTAATTACTTCATTCAGCTTTTACACAAAATAGTTGTCATTCATGGCATGTCTGGTGAATGTGCTGGTGATTAAACACTGTAAACAGTGGTTTAGGAGAGGCTATACAGCAACAGGAATGCCTTTATGAAAACAGCTTCAAACGTACCTTTGGCTCACCAGCTGTCTCTTCCTGCAGTGTAAACATGTCAGTAGTATTTTGATGTCTATCTCAGTGATGTGGGTCTCATCATTGATGTTGGGAATCTCTTTTTTTACAGCTTTTAGAGCCTTCTGTTTAATCTGCCTGAACAGGCAAAGGAGAACATCTGTTTATTGATAATTTGCCAATGAGAAAGATGAGGACATTTCATCAATAAAGTACTATCCTATATCATATTTCCTGCTACAGCACATAGGAAAACATGTCAACATAGTACAATAATTGCAGATTTAGTACAATTTACACACATTGTAAATCCTCAGCAGTCGAGCACACAACATTAAGACACATAAATCAAATGCAGACGGGTCAGTACCTGCACGTTACTCACCTCTGTCTTACCGTCTTCAGAGCAGCTTTCCTCTCCTCACTCGTGACGGGTGCATGAGAGTTCACATCAATCTTTCCATTCAAACTCCCCCTGTGCCAATGTCTCAGCTCTGACATTTGTTTAGCTTGCTCAAAGAACAGAGTCAAAGACAATTTCAATATTGCACTTTTCTGTGTTTCCATTTTTAACTGACGGTATACGTCCCTCGTTAACCTTTTCTTGAATTTTGATAATTTTGTCTGAACTGTAATTTAATTCATGTTCAATATATGACAGAGCTGCTGGCAATACTCACACTAAACAAAATTCATAACCAGTGTAAACTACAGTGAAGGAAGAAAAAAACAGATTCACTATCACCTCTCCACCTCTGATATTATAGCTTCCCCACACTGATATTACTTTTGGAAAATGAAAATGGCCATCACTGTCATTTCCAGGTACCTTGAGCAATATAGAGATACAAGACTGGCTCCACTGTACCTTTCAAACACAAGGAGTTTGTTTTGCTTTGTCTTGTCTGCTTTGAGACAGAGGTGGACATACAAACCTAATCTCATGTTATATCTTTTCTTTTGTAATGACAACAGGCAACAGAGAGAAAGAAACTTATGACAATAAAAAACATTTAAAAAAGCATACTGGTACATGTATGAAAGTAACCATTTCAAAAAAATGTTTTATAACCTTTTTGTTCAAAAGACTGTAAAGCACAGAGACAAAAGTTTGACATTAGCACAATAGTACTCCACTTACTTTAAAGTAGTAATACTATAATTAAAAATAACATTAAAGTACAAGATCATAAGAAAGAACATCAACATACTCAATTATACATCTTAAGTGGGTTATGATTACTGAAAAACGTGATTCAAAGTGATTTATAAGGACCTGTTTAATGTAACAACTGGTTCAGTTGGAGCTTATTTGGATGATTTTAGCTATCTTGCTAATTGTGCACATAGACTACCTTAATTCAGACCTAGTATGATTAAAGGTTAAATTATGTATTAAAACCGGAATCTGCAGCGCCACAAATAATTACTGCTGTTAATAAATTAAATCAAAACATAGTACAAGATTTGTTTTCTGAATTGTGGTAAAAAAGAAAGAAAAAAAATAGCCTTCAATAAAAAACAACGGTTACAAACGGGAGGGTCAAAAGCAACCCAGTCCCGTTTGTAACCTTTGAGACTGGGTTGTCAAAAGACAACCTATTAGACTCCAAATTGTACTTTTCCTTTATCACTTAAATAAATGCATTTTGTTACTTTCTACCAGCAGATGTGTTGCCACAATAACAAAGTTTCCCGTTTCTGATTATATGTTAGTGTTGATTTCATCATTGAGCAGACCTCCTCTGTAAAATCGGGGTCCACACTCTCTTCCTGCAACTACAGGGGGATCTTCAATCTCCTTTTGATCTGCTACAGAGAGGAATAATTGGGAATTTGACAGATGTCTAAGTCATGAGCGGCAAGTAGGGGCAGGAACAAGTGACCCCTTCACACCTAAACTGATGACAAGGTTTACCTTGACAGCTGATAGAGAGCCTCTGCTCCACCTTCTCCCAATCTGTCTGGGTCTGAGTCTCACCAAAGTAATGCGTCTTCCTTCCAGCATGTGTAACATTACCTCAGGGAGCTCTGAGGTGAGTCTAGACTGCTCAGAGGAACAGCGGCTGAAGACATAGTATGAAAGAGAAGCATTACTACACTACTGTAATCATGAGAGAAATATACCAACTCAATATAACAGATTTATGTCTGTTTACAGCAGAGGAGCTTCAAAACAAACTAACATCTTATTATGCTTGTAGTTGGCTAATATGTTAGCATATTGTAAACTCTAAACCTTAAGCAATCATTAAGCGACAGAAAACATGTGACGCCTTCTCAAATGTTTCTGATCACTTACCAAACATCACACTCTTTTTTAGCTTCGCTTATTTGTTCATCAACACTTAAAACAAACAGTGTGTTTAGCCATCTTATCACTTTGAACTTCACCGACTGCCAACTCAATTCTACATCAATTCAGTGCTTGGAAAGTAGCATACTACTGTTATTTAATGAGGGCTTTTGGGCTGAAAAGTACCAACTATTTGGCTAAAAGCAGCCAACGAGGTAGGACGCTACTTTTAAAGCTACACAGGGATATTTTTATTCTTCAACCATGCAAACTGGTTGCCTTTGCTAATTGTTAACTATAAGAAAACCATATAAATATGTAAAGTAGGCTAATGCTAGTTAGGGCAAGTGAGCTAAGTTGGTTATTTATCAAGCTAAGTATAGTTTGCCAGCTAAGTATAGCCTATATTAGTAAAGTTTTTTCAAACAGCACCTCTCAAGAGCTGACGTCACACAGTGCTAAACAATAAAAGATTAAAACAGGTGAAACAAAGAGATAGCAACAGACGATAAAAAGATGATGTCATAAAGGGTAAACAAGCATGTAAGTGTTTTAAGATAACCTGTAATAACAGCAGCTTTCAAAACACATGTTTTCAAAGTGCTTTAACAGACAGAGCAAAGGAATGTACTAAGGGAATAATAAAATAAACATCAGCAGTTAGACAAAACAAAGATAGGTGTAGGGAGAAAAAAGGCAATAATAAATGCAAACACAAAAGTTCAACATAAAGAAAATGCAAATCAAAGTGATAAGACAGATCAGATCAGATCTGAAAGGAAGCTCAAGTACTTAATGAATACAATTAAAGAAAGAAAAAGAAGAATAATAATAAGAAGAATAAAAGCACTGAAGACAATAAAAATACATCACATCACAGGAAATAAAAGAAAAATAAACCGAATAAGAGTTTGATGAATAAGTAAATAAATAAATGTAATGAAGGATGGTTGGAATTGGACATGAGAAGAAGGATAAGGAACGAGATAAACACATTATGAGCAGTGAAATTAATAAAGTAAAAGAGGATGTAGACATCACATAAAAGCAAGTGTATAAAAGTGAGTTCTAAGAAGTTTTTTAAAAGATCTCAATGATTGTCTGCATCTCATCACATTTCAAACCAACCCGTACTTGTTTAAAGGAATCTGCTTTCACTGCAGCACCAAATGGAGAAATATGAAACAAGTGGCACTGTCTTAGATTTATATCTCATATAATTTTGCATTTTATTCACATTTTGAGTACAATTATGTAACAAAAATACATTTAAGAGAATGTTTTTTAGGTCTTTCTCTAATGATACCGTGGATCATAAACCATCTTCACAGCGTCTGGTTTATTTGTTATTTACTGAAGTATCTTGGCTCTCTCAAGTGGCCTTTACGGGCAGAATATTGCAAGTAGAGATGGCGTGGTTGTGAACAGATGCCGTACATTTTCATTCCCAGCTCCACCAACTCACTTTTCTTAATCGGTTGTTCTTCTTTTGGAAGCGTGCCAGCACACAGCTTCCCAAGGTCATGTGTTGCTAGCGGAGCTAAGATAACTTGAGCATTCAAAAGAGAAGCTGGAGAAGTTGTCAGGTATAGGATATTAACAATGGAATCTTTGTGGTCGTCACATGTCTCGTGCTTTCCTTCAGGCTCTCCGGGCTGTCACAAAGCTGTCGGTGGGAGAAGTCACCTTCTTCAGGACTCTCAGGAGAGGCACAGGAACTGTCTCTCTGGTAGGATTGTGACTGACTCATCTTTTAAAGAAACGTGATATGTCAAGTGAAGCTAAATCTCTAGAGGACAGTCGCTAAATAATGCACGATTACATTTGTATCACTTTTGTTCAAGTGCAGATGCCCCGCAGTAGTTTTACATATAGTTCATGTACATCCAAGACATCATATATCTGCAGAATAGAGTTTTCCTCATGCCAATTCACTTCTAGATGCATTGAGAGAGGTGTGTAGGTTTTTTGCTTTCAAAATGTAATCTGTACACTAAGATTTCATTTTATATCGACATTTAAACTTGGTTGAGACTTTTATGTCAAACAAGATAACGTACATTCTTTTTCTGAAAGAAACAACCATGACACACTATCCTTATTAAAGCCCATAAAATGATCTCACTGGGATAACAGACAATGCACTTCAATACCATCCTTTCATTGAGGATGATGCGTCAAGGGACGTAATTACAGTCACTCCTGACAGATTCATGACTAATACCAACAACCTTATGTACCTTAGTCTATAAAAGCCTGATCTCTCCGTGCTGCATTTTTATCATTTATCGCCAATACAGCACCAAAGTAGAAGTAGTCCTTTGTGTTTACATACGGCCTAAGGTTTAAGAGAGACTCCTTTCATGCAGGATTTGTATGTACAAACAGGTAAGCTGGTGAATTCCATGTGTGGTGTTTTCTTTATTCATGATTTGTATTCATTGCTGTTGATAAGTAAATCAAATAATCCTTTACCCACATGCTCTAAATCTCAAGGCTAAGATGTTGTGCTAATTATTTCCACTCTTATTGTTCAGTCTAGTGCAGGCAGAATAACCTTTCCGAGCCTTTGGAGGATATTATCAAGAATGTGGACCCTGGCTCTCATTCTTTGTTTGGGAAATATTTTCATGGCAGGCGAGGCCGCTGATCAGCATTCAGAGCCATCCCCTGTAATCCCGCTCTCAGAGACGGCCTCCCCTGCTCTTTTAATACTGGAAAAACAGAAATCCAACAGCTCAATTCATCCACCCCAAGTAGCAGGACCTAAAACACCACACCCTCCCATGTGCCTGGAGTCGGCTGGAATCAGAGATGCCTTCAAATATGTCAATAGCATGGTGTCTCTTGTTGTTTTTGTGGTCGGCATCGTGGGGAATTCAGCCTTGCTGAGAATCATCTACGTAAACAAATGCATGAGAAGCGGACCGAACATTCTCATCGCGAGCCTTGCTTTGGGCGATCTGCTCCACATTGTGATAGACATTCCAATCAATGCGTACAGGGTGAGTTACTCACCTCATGCCGTGCAATTACAAAGAGAAAACAATGGTGCACCTTTTCCTGCTCTTTTGATCCATTTTAAAAACTTCAATCTCACCTTGAATTGATTGTTAGTGTGTGTGTGTGTGTGTGTGTGTGTGTTATAATGCTGAAATTGGTCTCTGTTGTTGTTTCAGCTCATGGCAGAAGATTGGCCTTTTGGGTTGTTATTGTGCAAACTCGTTCCCTTCATACAGAAAACCTCTGTTGGAATTACAGTGTTGAGCTTATGTGCTTTAAGTGTTGACAGGTAAGGAGATAAATAGCACCTTTCTCAGCCTTACAAGAAAACAACCTTGCCAGTGACTATCTGTATTCCATCAAGCAGGATAGTTATGTTTAGCATTAGCCCTTGAAATGTTCTCACACTGAAAAAAATTATCTTTGTTACGCACAAAAAGTCCCCCAAGCCATAATATTTCCTGATTGATTCTGCAGATATCGAGCTGTAGTGTCCTGGAATCGAATCAAAGGCATCGGGGTCTCAGTGTGGACAGCAATCGAAATAACTCTAATATGGGTTATTTCTATTCTGCTGGCGGTGCCTGAAGTTGTCGGCTTTGATATGATAACAATGGACTTTAAAGACAAGCATCTGAGAATATGTCTGCTTCATCCCATGCAGACCACACCATTCATGCAGGTAGGGTAATGAAGTCCAGCAGCTAATGCAACAGGACAAAACAAACCAATCAACATGTGTTTGATGTGCTATTTGTTCAGAGGAAATGAGACCTCACTGTCACATTATTTCTCCTAACATATTCCCAAAACATCCTTGTAGATGCCGTTGTAAACCCTCACATTTATGTGAAGTATTGTTTCATGAATGCTGTTATGCTGCAGCCACCGTCTGACTGTGGGCCTCTGTCATGTTTCATCAACAGTTTTATAAATCAGTTAAAGACTGGTGGCTCTTTGGCTTCTACTTCTGCATGCCCCTGGCTTGGACCGCCGTCTTCTATGCTCTCATGACCAGGAAAATGCTGAAAAATACCGAGAATACACTCAGCGATCATACCAAACAGGTTAACACTTTTAGGCACATTTTGCCACTTTGTTTTGGGTGTAACATTAACTTCAATATTGACCATTTCTTTCCCTTTTTGCAGAGACGAGAAGTTGCAAAAACTGTCTTCTGCCTTGTGATTGTGTTTGCACTTTGCTGGTTTCCTTTATACTTGAGCAGAATATTGAAATTAACTGTATATGATGAGAAAGATCCTAATAGGTGTCAGCTACTAAGGTGAGCATGAAAAATCAGCTTTTCTTTGTGGCATTTTCAGATTTGTGTTGTTGCCTGATTATAATGTTTATCCTCTTTTTTTCAGTGCCTTTCTTGTCCTGGACTATTTTGGACTAAATATGGCATCCCTCAACTCCTGCATCAACCCTATTGCGTTGTACATAGTCAGCAAAAGATTTAAGCGCTGTTTCAAGGTAAGATGTACCAGTGGTGCATATTTTGTTTTTTCAACATATGTAGGGCACGATTCAATTTAAAACCAGTTGGGGTCGAATGATCCACATTGGGTGAGTTATCAAATGTGTCATCAAGGACATATGGAGTCATGTCTGTAAAGTGGGCAGACTGGAGCAGGCAATGACCTGAGGGGGTAATAAGTGAAAATGGTCTGGAAAAACATCGTCGGGGGGAAAAAAAAGAGAAAAGAAAGCAGACACTTGGCATTCTACCAAACGGTTTGTCACCGAATCGGAGTGATTTGTGTTCAGGGAGAAGAGAAAAAAAATGTAGCTTCAAGGCAATTTCCAAGGGAAATTTCTTTTTAAAAGCCTTTATTGTATTAGGAGCTCAGAAGGACATATCTAAAACATTCTTTGATTTGATTTGGCTGTCATCACACCAGAGTGCTTTGATTTGATTTGGCTTTTTTTGCACCAGACCGCATGTAGAACTTCTTTTCTTCTGCAATACATTTACATTTCACATTCATGTCTTTTCATTTGACTTGTTTTTCTATATTCTTAAAAAAAAAATTAAGGCAATGATTTCAACAGATGTCATTAAGAACAGCTATAAAACAGAACTGCTTTCTATAGTGCCATCACTCAATTATAAATTCTGCATTAAAGCGACAAGGCTTTTTACTGTAGGTCATTATTCAAACACATGCAAATAGCTCTGCACTCACATTACTCCACCCATAAATAAACCACGTAATGTGCCATTTTCAAGCCATGTTCAGTGTGTGTTGTTCCCTAACCAAACTTTCCATTCTGTGTGTGCATGTGCATGTGTGGTCCTTCAGGCGTGTCTGTGCAGCCCGTGTGTCTCTCTCCGAGCTGTTACTCATGACGAGGTGCAGTCTGTTTTGAAGTCCAGAATGCAGGATCAAGCCTCAGAGCAGAGCTGCAACATCAAAGCTCCCAAGCAGACTTCTACACCTCCACCTGAGCAGGAGAACGCCTTACTGTGTTAGCAAAACTCATGTGGAACTGTGAAAATCAGTGCTAAGGCCTCAAATATTTCTTTATTAAACATATATACGGCTATCAAAGCAGCTAGCGAGGCAGCAGAAAAACCTTGACATGCCTTCCTAATGATATAAAATACCTTGTGAATAACATGTCCTTTGTACTGCTGTTGTCAGCTCAACATCTGCTTTGGCATGAGCAACCTGGAGTCAGACTGTTCAGACTCTTTGCCCTCGGGGGCTTGACTCACTCCCAAACATTACATCAGATACCTCGTACCTATCCTGTATCATGCATCACAGTTCTCAAATCACTGTTTTGAGCACGATGTTAACCTGGCACCCATCAACACAAATCTTGTCACGGCTTACCGCCTGCATGTGTATCATTTTGATTCTGCTCCTGGATCCTGGCACCTTCGGAAACCCAGCAAATGGGAATTTAAAATTATTACGCTGGGTTTTAAGGGGGGTACGGTGTATTATTAGCACATAAATGCGTGTCTTTATCTCTGTTGAGTTTCCCCCATTCACAACCGCCTTAGACTTTTCAGCATTCCTTTCTTCTTGAACCTTGAGAAACATATCAAATCAGCGCCACAAGTAGATTCTGTCGCCGGCGCTGAATGACTGATTGATGGTGGCCTATTTTTAATGCATTGTTAAATGTGTAATGCATGGAGACACTTTATAAAAGACCTGAGAGTGGGGAAGAAGGAAAACGAAGATGACAGAATGAGGTCAGGAGGAGAGAGGGGATGGGGGGGGGGGGGGGTGCCGCCGAGATGAGCACCTGATAGGTCTTCCTGTCGCAGGACAAGGCAAGCACAAATAGAAGCGCTGTTCTTTTCACTAATGCCATATCAGTCTGCAAAACTGTCTTGATGCTGCGCGCTGGAGTGCCTTATTAAAAGTTTAACTTGTCTGTGCAAGGAGCATAACCCTCAACTGTTTGTTCAGGAGTTTGTTTGAATAAAATTGTGTGAATACTTGTGATGCTTGAGAGGCTTCTGTGGAAAAAAAAGTGTAATATCGACGTGACTGAAGCTTTTTATCGTCTGTAAAGTACAGCAGACTGCTGCAATAAAATTCTCATTTTATAGTACTTTTCATCCTTTTCAAGCACATTGTAATAAATGGGTTCATGGAAATGCTTTATGCAAATCTTACATAATGGAAACCATAGACGTTTGACACTGATTCCTGTATTTGGTACTGAAGGAATCTGATTTATTTTTTTAAACAGTAAAGCTTTGGAATTTGAAAATGAGAGCGTGTTGAAAAAGGGAGAACAACCAAGACTAAATTAAAGATTATTTAACATTTTTTACATCAAAGGAAATAAGTTAAAGGTAAAAACCCAACAACAGTTTCAATCCTTTATTCAACACAGCCTCTGCACTAGAAGATAGTATTCTCTCCTGTAGCAGGAATAACTTCTTGTAGATGTGTTGCACACACTAGTTCAAATGTTTTGACCACTCAGCAGCAAGATGTTTGAGAGGGATTTCTTGCATTTACAACATATTTTAAATCTCCTCACAACATTTGAGCCTGAGTAGATCTGGAGATTGACTTGTTTATTATATAACCCTGAATTTCTGCTTTGAAAAAAACAAACATCACTTTGTGACTTTACAATATCTGAATCCCTTCAAAGGTCCACCTTCATTTTAGACTGAACTTTTGGAGGGCTGGCCTTTAGTTCTCCAAAGTCCCACTTTGCTATGACTCAGAATCTATGGTTTTAAATTGGTCTGACCCTGAAGCAGGAATAGTCTGTGTAGGAGTTGGTGAAATGTCCTTCAAATGAAATGTGATTGGTTTGTGCCTTTAACGTCTTCTGGTCCTTTGACCTTTGTCCTTGGCCCTGCTTTCTTATTCCTTGGCAATCTTTAGTCTTGCCCCAAGGTTCTTTTTTAGCCAGAAAAAGGCTCCCCCCCCCACCCAAGCTAACATCCCATGCAAATGTGTGCAGTCACTTTAGACGACACATCCACATCTTGGAAACTTCTTCTTGGGCTGAACATGTTGTCCCTGCAGTCATGGTTAATATTTCTTTCCACTCTGATGATCTTCTGCAATGTGGAGTTATTGGGTCCCAATAGTTTGGGGATTGTTTCAAACCTGTTTACAGACACAATCCTCTTACTGAATGCACGAGCGAGATCTTTAGAGAATGTCATTATGACTTAACCATGCTCTTGGATAACAAGAAAACAGACTCTAAATGTCTTAAGAATGAATGGGACAGGTTCCATTAACATTCAAAACAGCAAAAAAGGAACACACTCAAATGGTAATAACACTTCAGATGCATGACCACAAAAAGAAAAGAAGAAAACAGAAAAATCAGCACTCAGCGTATTATCTGGGTAAGGTGGATGCATTGCCTTCATCAGCGTCCGCATGCTGCTGCTTGACCCAGATAATACCAACTTTAAACATTGTTTTCTTGTAGTCCTTTGGGATATTCAGCCATAATATGTCATTTTTTTTTAACTTCTGATCTGGTAAACCTGCTTCCAATTCTGTAGATTTAAGTTTTGTTTATAACTTTCCCACATAAAAAAAAAAAATCAATTTTTCTGTTGATTTAAAGTTGTATTAGTTGTCAGTTTTAGCCATGTTTTATTGAAGTATATCACCATAGTCTATAGTTACTGTGTAACGCGAACTTGAGGAATGTTGAGATTGGCAAATACTGGACAAAGCTGTACTTCTTATCTCTTTGCTGATCTCATCCAGTTCATGTGTAAGCAGTGTTTTCTTGTTATCGAAGTGCATGGTTAAGATCATCAGATCTTGGTCAGATGTGAAGAGAGAGATGTACCTGGATTTCACAAGTTTTTTAAATAGAATTTCTGTCTTTGGTATATTCTTTCCTTAAAACTATCCATTTAGCAGCAAATCTTTTAACAGCAGATATTTTGTAAGGAGACATCTGCAGGGTCCATGTGATCTTTTAAGGGAGTATACATATCTAACTAAGACATGGCTTATTCCCTTAAGATTGTTTTCTCTCCAAATGTAAAGTTTGTAGGTCATTTATGAATTTGTTTAACAGTCAAAGGTCTAACTCTGGATCAATCTATAATCAATCTGTAGTGACATTACAAATCATTTCAGTCTTTGTTGTTTCCAGGTAAAAAAACACAAAAGTCTACATGAACAAATGTGGTGAAAAAGTCCAAACTTCTCATGATATGCGCTTACCTTCATGGCTTTATATTATGATTGCAACCTTCATTTATATTATGACTCTTTCATATCGGTGTCATTGTTACTGAGTACTTTTCCACTAACAGCTCCTGGCACATCAAATAGAGAGCACAAGTAGATGCTGGTTCCCCATCACATCACATCAAACCAGCAGGCAGCCATCTTTATGTACCTAATCGATTATCCTCGCTCTCTCTGATGTATAAACAGAAGATTAAAAAAACCAAACAGTCAGACTGGAATCAGTTTGTTAATACGACTAGCTTATTGAGAATCCTTTCAGTTTTTAATATATATATATCCTGGTATTAAAAATGTTGTTACACGTTAACGGCATGCTATTTTTAAGTTGTGCTGTGGGGAAACATTTGAGCTATCTGACTCAAAATGTGTTTGTCTTTGATTAGCCGTGCCAAAAATATGTTTGAGGAGAACAGAGAAAGTAACACGCGTGCTTCCAGCCTGCACGGTTGTATTGCATGCAGAGCTACACACTCGTGCATCTTTCTGTGTACTGACATGAGAGAGCCTGGGTCTCTCAGGCTTCTACTGTTGGATTCATCGCCGTCGGACATGATATCAGAGTTCAATATGCTCTGCAATGCTTGAGCCAATTTGTAACATTTTTTATTCAGTGCAACTTTTTTTTCAGTGCTCATATGTATGCACACATGTTGGATGCTTCTTTTGAACGTCTTATTCATTTTCCATGGCGCTTCAGAGGATTTTCTTATACATTTCCTTCAGAAATACGAGTTCACATCCTGCAGCAGCAAGCTTCATTTGACGCGTCAGTCAAATACTAATTTGTGTCAAATGCTGTCAAAATGCTCAGGTCCCCTTTGTTAATTCAAATGCCAACAAATACAGTGCTCTCACGTTCCCAGCAGTAAGAAATCACAACGGTTGGATGACACTGACACAATCATGCCCCTGTATCCACAGAAAGGGTGACGTCAGCGTCGGCATCAGCGAGCAGGCGGGTGTCTGCAGACCTTCTTTAGTAATCTGTGTACACACAGGGCTCACATCAGGCTCCCCACGGTGCTGCCCAGGCTCCCCAGACTGTGGATTTAATTAAACACTGTGAAATTAATTAATCAGTGGGGTGGCAGGTAGAAGGACTTCTCACTGGAACAGCTCACACAACCAAGACAAGCATTTCATGTGCACTGACAGTTATCAATTTGTTGTGTGTTTTATTATAGTGCTTCTTTATAGAGATGCTGGAAATTCTGGGAGATTAAAAGGCTTGGCGTGCGAAAAGAGCCATGCAAATTATCAAAATAACAGCTCCGGAGAATCAAAGTCTAAACCTGTGTTTGATCTGTTCTATCAATTAATTAAAAAATTCACTTCTGTATAATAATATGGTGCAAATTAGATGGAAATGAGATAAAATATTCATTTAGTTATCTGGGGAATCTGCCTGGAGGGCTTTTTAGTCTTCAGTCTGGCTCAAAATGCTGTCCATATGGCAATTATGTACAGTAGTGTTGCAGGAGGATTGGTCTGATGCCTACTGGCAGAGAGGAGCCTGCCTGTGACAAACTGCTGCTAGGATCTGATGTGAGTTGAGGGAGATAATGAGGCTGTTGTAAGCCTTAAATATAGAGCCTGGCCCCGGGGTGGCATATCTAAAGGCTCAGGCTCCCTCATTGTTGCACGTGCAGCTGAGGATTAAAAAACACATTGACATTTTTTTACTCATAAACTTTGTCAGAACTTCCCACAACTCTTTGGACAACTTCTGCTTTCATGTGGCAAGCCTCTTGACATTGCTTTGTGGAGGAGCTAGGTTTCCTTTTTTATGTTTTTTTGTAGATGTGAAGTCTTTATTTGATTCTGCTTTGAGCTATCTATAGCTCTTTTTAAGAACCTCACTAGAGGATGTGTACGATCTAGGGTACATCCTAGGATGACTGAAGCTTTGAGAAACGACACATTTTAATGTCAATTTTTTTTTTATATAGATCCCATCGGCTCAGCTTTCCAATTATGTTTCCCTGACAGGGTTAAAAAAATGAGGTATGTTGTTTGTTTTACAGCGTCCTCTGAGAGAGCCCATGCCTGCTGTGTTATAAAGACAACTGCCCACCTCTTATGAGGAACTCTTGACATCCACTGCCTCCATCACACTGACTGTCATATATACAGCTTTTTCTCCTGAGGAAAACAATGGTGCAAACTCCAGCTCTGTGTCTAATTCAGACCTGCACCACACTACAGGTTTCCTATTTGAGTCTAGCAAGGACACCATGCAACCAAGTGCAATATACAGAAGAAAAAAATCCCTGCAGAGTAATTGAGTCCCCTGGGGGAATTGCTATAATGTTTCATGGAATGCAGGTACCTGTAGGCCTGTGGACCATATTTACAGCTATAACTCGGTGAAATAAACAAGACACACTCCCTAATACAATACCAGCAGGCATATAATTAACAGCCATTTGGGGTTCGCATACTAAATAGGAGGGTGAGAAAAGAGAGAGAGTGGTGCAGACTCTCCAGCCAATAGCGAGGAGACTCCAGCCCGACCTGCAAATGGCAGGCAGAGTTAGACTATTGGGCAGAGCTGCGAGTGGTCACTCAACCATGGGATTAAAAAGCATTTAAGCCTTGTACCAGAGGGCCCCCTCCCTCTGTTATTTCTGACCATTCAGGAGAAAAGAAAAGACACATTTTCGCTCCCTGCATGGGTTGTTATTGCCGGTGCAAAACTGCAGGGTTACAGGTTTTTCACAACGCCAGCATCCATAACCGTATTGCAGTGCTTTCTAGCAGAAAAACATAATGAGCTAAACCTAAAAGGGTTTCTGTGTTCTGGTTAAGGTGCAAAATGGCCTGTCACTCCTGTTGATTTCATTCATGTCTGGATGTAATGGAAAACATGCAATCAAATGTAGGACAGCGTTTGCTAGAGTGGTTCACTTCACACTTGTGTTCACACTTCTAATGCCTCCTGGGTAACACCAGGCAAATTTATGACAGGAGGTATTGATGTATTTATAGAGCTGGGGTAGTGAGTGCATAGGCTTGATTAGCACAAATCCATGCCACTGGATATATCAACCCCTTGGTTACCTGCATGTATTGTGCTGGAGAAAAGCTTTTTGATTTGGTGGTAACCAGAGCACTGCAGCACCCTGCCTGGCTGTGCTTGTTTTGATGGCCGATGATGAAAGCGCAGGTGGATGCGAGAAAGCTGCTGCAAACTCCTCCGCTGTGGTTTTTTTCCTATTAGCACAGGAGTGGAGGTTTGCAGTCTGGCCGCTGGGCGCAGCGGGTCAGTGCTCACAAAGCTCTGTTTGTTCCCCGGCCTGCAGGGCTCCCAGGGTAAGCCCGGCTCCAGAGGGGAGACAAACAAAAAGGCACCACTGTCTCACACACACCCAATGTGCTCTCCAACACATTCGTCTTTTCTCCTCAATAGGGTACATTTCTCTTCTTTAGGAGAGGAATGGCAAAAGGAAACAAGTTTTTTAGAAACAGGGCCTCGGGATAACAAAACTGCTGTTGTTGTGAGTTATGTGTTTTTTCTCAGTTTAAATGCCATTTTGAGTTGTTGCTTGTGGTGATGTGTTTTTTCCCCCCATTTTCTTTTTTTTTGTTTTGCTTTGTGTTTTTTCATCTCCTTTTGTCGAGCTCAGACTCGGAGCTCTTTGTCTTGTGCTGCTGTATCAACACATTCTGAGTGAAGCCAAGGAAGCCGCCGCCAGCAACAGGCAAATAACACATCATATTTAAATTTCAGCAGCTTAATTTAGAGATTATATATAGACCTGTTTGTGTGCAGCTGGTGCAAGAAAGAAACAAAAAAGTTCTCCAAATTAATGAATAATTTCAAGGTGTCCCTTAGGTCCATGTCTGCGTGTGATTTCTCAAGATGAAATAATGTGCAGGATTCTCTCACAGCTGCTGTCACGTCGGACGTTCACTGTTGTGCTGCAATCTGCAGTCCAAGTATAACTCCATTATTGAGGGGCCTTTAAAATGGGAGCCGTGTGACACACAGCAGGATGATTTAGTTTAATGACCATGGCAGTGACAGTGCTGTGATGGAAATTGGACTCCCCCTGCAAATTTACATCACTTGAGGGTACTCGGGGTTCTTTTAGCGGCTGCACTCGGGAGCACGAGCCATCAGGAGGTCCTGGATATGTCATGCTTGTCACCTTCCTTTAAGTGCATCTGCAGACGTGGGAGAGGGATTAATATTATATAGCCTACGGAAGCACAGAGACCGTCTTATCAGCGCTGCAGATGTGATAAGCACCTCTCCCCCCATGAAAACCAGGAAAGATCTCCAAGCAAAGAGACAAGCATCTCTTTGTGTTGTTTCCTCACACTGCTGCACAGTTTCAATGCGGCTTTAGTGGCAGATATGGTGCAATTTCACATCTGTTGTAATTTGATGTTACCCGGATCACCCTCTGTGAAATCGGTTTGATCACAACATGGCTCCTTTCAATTATTTAGAAAGTTGGCATATGGCTGTGGCGATAGTAATCTGTTTTCTTTTAATTTTGAGGTGTTTGGAAAAAGTGTACAACACAAGCCTTAATAACAGATGTGATACGAAAAGAACATGTAGTCTCTGTGATCATGCAAGTTGGTATCCTAGCATCGACACATCTCTATCTCTTTTTAGAGGAAAACATATTTATTTAATAAAAATGTCACTTTCATGGAAATATTTTCCATCACTGCCATGACACTCATCTCGCATTAGTCCACATCAATGCAGATGTCAGTGTGCACAAATTGCAATGCCCTCAAAGTGATTCTGAGCTGTGAATGGAAGTTATGGCAACCATTGCTGTCACTTCAGTTTTATCAGAAAAGCACCCAGTGGAACCATGGAAACAAGATGTGACACAAAAAAACATCCACATCAAAGCCAGTATATACTGTAATTAGAATTTATTGAAGCCTTCTCAGATAGGAAAGGTACATGATCTTTGGAGTCAGTCCTATACCTTCCATTAAACAAAGTACAGCGCATTAAGCTGTGGTATTACATTATGATGCACAACTGAATGTGCCCTTTTGTCATGTCTGTTGCTGTAAATAGAAATAGGGCATTTGTGTATTTCTAAAAGAGAAAGCATATGTTATTATAGAAACTCCTCTTTACTGTTATATTCTGATGTGCATTACAAGCTAACAGGCAGAGCTTTCTGTCTGTTTTTACAGGCAGGAAATAAATATCTGGACAGAAGCTTAAAGTTTAGAGACCTTGAGGGTCTTTTAAAAAAAAAAGGTTTTCTCACGAGTGTTGCCTGTTTTCTTACACAATACCTAATATGCGTGCGACCCACCAGCGACAGGGCATAATGACTCGGCAGGCCACCTGGCACCCTCTGAAGTTGTACGGCCAAGGCCAGTAGCCACGCAGAGGCTCGCAGACCCTCTGACAGTGAGTGTAGCTGCGTTGGCATTCTGAGCAGCAGATCCCCTGGTGGTCCAGCATGGTGTCAAAGGTCATGGCGGCTTCCTCCCTGGCCCCTCCGCTGCTGCGCTGCAGTTTTTTTTAAAGCAGTGTTAATTTAAGAAAGAAAAAAAAAAGAGAGAGACATCTTTTTCTTAATTCATGCTCATTTGCAATTCAAATGTTTTCAGAAACTTCTCATCCTCCCAAACATGAAACTGCAGCTTTCTCTCTTAGGCAGCATGCATTTTAATAACCGCTGGGAATTTTACGCTTTAGTTCGTAAGTTCATCAACTTGGAATGGCGGCTCTTACCCCCCCCTCCCCGACCTGTCATTGTAGCCACTAATATGACACCTACTCAGCAGCATCAGCAGTGTAGCATCCAGGTTAGCACTTTCCCCCACCATCTATCTCTGTGAGCTTTTAGCACTGTTATCTTAAGGATCAGGAAGTCGTCTGTGAAAGTGTTAACAAAACAGAGAAACTTCTCTTCAATTCCTAATGTTCCTTTAAGGCTTGCTGCAGGGCTCAGTGTGTGCCTCCTGATAGTTACTCCCCAGCTCTAGAGTCTTGTTTATCATAAACAGTGTGTTGATGAAGCTGGTACCCACGTGATAGGGGTTTTGGGGATTGTACCCCGATCCTGCAGTCGACTGCGCCCCCTCCTCTTCCTCCTCCTCCCTGACTCTGGAGATGTGATCGTCTGTGTGACTCACAGGGTCCCTCTCCTCAGCAACTGCCTCCAACTCCTCCGTGTTAAACTGCTGCTTGGCTCCCCGTGTGTCTCTCTTTCTCCTCTCCCCATCTGTTACAGCAGGGCCACAGGAGGCATGAGTATTGGGTCAACATCCACAAGATGCCGTACATGTCCTCAGAGCTCAATCCTACATAGCTGGGGCGGTCTCCCATGTCCTGAATAATTCAATTAGCAGCCGTGATTTTCAAGCAGGCTTGCATATATAAGCGTCATTCTTTTTTTACAGTACAAGACCGGAGACTTTAAACTCTAAATGTAGTTTGTGTTCAAGATGTTCAAGTGTTTCACCAACTTTGCAAGACAAGCTCCAATGTTTAAAAAAAACGTGTCAGCAGATAAGAAGGGAAATGAGCGCCAAAATGTAGATGAACTTTGAAAGAATATACCAAAGTGTGAATGTTCTCTGATACCAGGTTAGAAGTCACACATTGAGTATTTTCATACATTAAAGCAAAGGAAAAGCAGAACCTTTGGGAGAGACTGGTTGGAGCCAGTAGATGGGAAGTTCCCCACAAAGACCCAGAATCTTGTTGCTCAGAAAGCTGGTGTCCTTCAACGGCTGCTCGGCAGAAACCCATATGAGGAACTCCTCATCAAACCTCACTGGCATGATTCCATCTGTCTGTCGAGAGGAATAAAATAATGCCCTTCAAATTCTAAAGCTAGACAAAGATGACAAGCGAGCAGAATATCTTTTTTCTCATTCCAATTTGCAGCGAGTAGTGTATATATACCAGGTCAAACATCAACGCCTCTTTGTTGTCGGCTCCCATGTGTGGAAGGCTGGCTTTGATTTGGGATTTTATATAGCACTTGTCTCCTCCAAAGAAGCGGATCCCGGTTATTCCCTGCAACAACCCAAAAGAAAATAAATCACAGAAACGCCGTGTTTACACTCACGGCTTTGCTACTTTCGCTAAACACACAGAAAAAGTCTCGGCTGAACTACCTCAGGAAAAAGAGATGAAGAGAAAGAAGGACAAACTCACTCACAATTTGAAAGTCATGAATCTCCACGGTTTCCTCAGCTCCGATCCCAGTTTTATATCGCTCCAGGTTGTTGTCAGAATCGATTTCCACGGATCCCTCTCTCACCTCGCCGTTGATGTTCATACTGTAACGGACGTTATAAACCTGGCAGGAGAGTGGGACGTTAACTGATTACTTAAGTTATGGAAATCTCCCTCGAGAAAACATCATCAAAATCAACCTAATTTATTTCTCTTCAAATGTCTATTCTTCTTTTCCTGCAGAATTCCTGCAAGACATGAGGGACTTGTGCAGACCTTGATTTGTTTGTTCTACAGGTGAGCTTCAAATAAACATTACATTATAAAATACACTAAAGAAACATTTAGACTAATCTATTGTAGACAGAATTAAAGAAGCAGTTTAAGATTGAGAGCCATTCTGTTTATGATGAATGCATTAGTTGTACCTCAGTGAAAACCATTAAACATTATAGTGATGGCATTAAGAAAAGACATGTATGCACTTTGATGCAAAGGTTTTATCACCAGAGGATTTTATTAACTACTTTGCAGCCTCCTTGTGTTCACTTTTTTATATATATCTGTCATTGAAGGGGGCAAAGTAATAACTACAGCAGAATCCTCTGACGCCACTTACATTTTTATCGCTGACTTTCCACAGGTAGAGAGCAGTCATGGATGCACACAACATAAACACTGCAGCGACAACAAGAGCAACAGCTCCACATCTCAGGAGGCGACTGACTGCAGCAGAGGTCTGTGTGCTGGACCTGCTTTGTTCCTTCACAAAGGTCAGGAGGAAGAAAAAAAGTAAGAACTGGCACACCCGTAACAATCCAGGACAGATGATTATACTCCTGGAAAAAAACTTTAAAGTTGGCAGGGTTTATAGTTTTCTTCACATGTCATGGATGTCAATTACGTTTCCAATCAAAAAACTTATGAAGTGTGTCTTACCGGAGGCATGCAGTGTTCAAAACAACCCGATCCATGAGTGGTATTTTGGATTTTTTCCATAGTCTCCTTCATGTTGTCCTCTAAAACTCCTCCGCCTATACTGATGTCTCTCTGTGGAGAATCAGGATATCCACCGGGAGGCTTTTTCTGACGTTTGAGTGTGAATGACGTAAAGTTGATATAAATTCTTTGAGCTAAATTCTTCATCTGAATGTTACCTGTAGGTTTTCAGGTTGTCTAAAGCAAGGTGGAACATCCTGTGGTGCCAAACTAAACCTTAACTCCTAAAGCAGGTCTGACCTGGTGCCATGTGTTACAGGAAGTGATGTCATAGTCAGAAGAAAGGTTGTCACTGGACCTTTCAGACATTTTCTGGATGGACACACAGTATGTGCTTTAAGGGAATGTTTTTATGCCTTTCAGTAAACCACATCCTTTTTACACTTACAATAGATATTGATCATGATTTAAATGAAAAGACAGATTCCCTCTGCTTTGGTGATGCAACAGCGCTTCCATACACAATAACAGACAAGCACAGATCTTTCTTTACCATTCATTTTCTGATCGCTGATAGCTGAAAGGCAGGTTTGTGTTACTCTGTCTCTTTCCTAACTTGTAAAATAAGTAACATAGTATGAAAATAGGTGAAAACATGAAGTGCTGCAGTTGCTTAGAAACCAATTGAAGCTCTTTTTTGGATGAGTGGTAAGCTGGGAGGCAATCAGAAAAGGTGAGGGGATTCTTTGACCTTTGAAAAACATGTAATCATCAGAGTATTTGATTAGCGCTGCACAGTCACTACATTGTGTTCCACTGAGGAGAATACGGCACCGGCTTATAAATTAATATGTGATTATTGGAGAACTGCATTTTATTTATTGTGGCCCATAAGCCTTTAAGGCAAATTAAATGTATTCAGCTGGCTGATTGAGGTTATTCTGTGACAGTATACTTACTGAGTCATGTCATGCAGATCCTCTTGTAGACTGTTGTTAAACAGCAAAACAACAGACGTTTTTGAAATGTTTATTTGTGCAACAATGTGACAAAATCTATCACAAACATGGTAATCTTCCATATTGATTGTTTTCCACAGCAGGACGGCCCCTTCCAGGCGTAATGTCTGTATAGGTCATGCCCTTTAAATAGTAACACATGCTCTTGAAAAGTCATAATAAAATTCTTTACATGGAATCATTATGAAAAATATATTATTAATGTACAAAACTTTGCATATTACACATGATACAATGAACAGTCTTATATGAGCCCAAACACACAACATACTACAAAACACTGCAACGATCCCACAAAGTCATTAAACATGAGAGTACTGTACAGTATAAAACAGAATCCCTTTGTTTGAGGAGCTTTACGAGTTTGTGAACTCTGGGATGGAGACCTCATCTGTCTCCTGTATTCGAGCAGGCGTCGAAGGACCGACGAGAATATAATCAAACTCCTGGTGTTGCACTTTTTCATACACGCTCTGCAGCCCGTTGGTTTTGGGTAAGTGAGCCGGGTAGTAGTTTTCCCTCCTGCTGTCCCGGGGGAGTGATGCAGTCTTGGAGAAAGTTGACAGATGTGGTCCACAGGCCATACTTGTGTTGGGCCTGGTGGCTGAGGGACTCCAGCATCGATCTGAGTGTCCCAACACTTTGCACTCGCTCGTGCATGCCCAGAGACCTGCAGAAAAGAACATGATCAGAAAATTAAACTCATTATGTTTCCAGTTTATTCGAAAACTGTTCTAAATGGCTAAAGTATTTTACTTTGCTTGGATTAAAATACAACCCAATTTGACATTTCATTGTTTTTTCAACACTCACTGTTCATTGGTGGCGACTCCTTTTTGTGCACATCTCCACTTATATCCGAATCGCTGTCATTGAAGTCACTGTCCCCCTTTCCGCTGTCCTTGCCGCTGATGTGTGGATCTCTGGCTGAGATAGTGGTGAATGAATTACCCTTCCATATCGTTATCGGCCTCACTGTTTCTTTCCCGTATCCTGGAAGTGTAGAATAACCCTGAAAGAATTAAAAAAAAGAACATCCTATGTGAATTTCATTCAGGATGCAAACAAAAAAAGAAAGTGGGACAAACTTTCTGTGAAAAAGAACAACTTTACCTTTAATTTTCCCTCCATGGTTCTGCTGTTGGACTCAAAGATGCCTGCTGTCGGCCTGCCATCCTCACAGCTTGCCTCTGTTGTGTTGCTGCTGGCCAATGGAGGTTTCTCTGGAAATGGATGGGCATCAAACACTTTTCCTTTGTGGCTGGCAATCAATGAATCAATGTGACCGCTCTCCACTTTCTCCACATTTGGTGCGTCTTCTTTTTCATCGTACTCCCTGGTCTCCTTTTTCCGGCGGCTGCAAATGGTTGTGATGAGAATGATGGCAAGCAGGAGGAGGGAACAGCTCCCCGCCAGGACGATGATGATGGCTATGGACATATCCCATTCAAAGAGCTCCTCGTTGCCATTTTGAGCCAAGGAAGGCATGCTGGGTAAGGCTCCTTCTATGAAACTAAAGTGTATAATGGCCGTGGAGGTGAGCGCCGGGGATCCATTGTCGCTGACCGCCACTGTGACTTTGACATTATCTGTGAGATCATACGTCAGCTGCCGGCTCACGTGCACCTTCCCTGTGTCTTTGTTGACGGAGAAACCCAGGTGTCCCCCCTCTGTGATTTTATAGGACAGCTGTGCGTTGACGCCCTCATCAGCATCTGTGGCCCTTATCTGTGTCACCACATAACCTGCAGGTGCGTCTTTGGGCAGGAAGACCTCTGCAGATCCTTTGTAGAGGGGCGGCTGAATGATAGCAGGCTGGTTGTCATTCTGATCAACTATTTTCAGTCTGATGACAGCTGTGCTCTGCAGCTGGGGTGACCCCCCATCGCTCGCCTGGACGTGTATGTCTAGCAGTTTCATCACTTCATAATTAAAGCTTCTCAGAGCATATATAGAGCCTGAAACTGAATTTAGAGACACAAATGTGTTCACTGGAGACCCCATTATAACCCCATCCACCAGTCTGTATGTGATTTTACCATTATTGCCTAAATCTGCATCCTTGGCTTCTACAGTGGTGATGTAAGCTCCCGGGGGGTTATTTTCCACTACAGAAACTTCATACACAGATTTAGTAAAAAGAGGGGCGTTGTCATTCTCATCGTTGACTCTTATGGTAAACTGGGTGATCTTTCTCAGTGGAGGTGACCCGAAATCCTCAGCCATGACCGTCAGGTTGTACTCACTGATCCTCTCCCTGTCTAAGGCTGCAGCTGTGACTATCATGTAGCTGTCCTCGTAAGCTTGCCGTAGCTTGAAGTGGTCGTGTCCGTATAGAGTGCAGTGAACCTGGCTGTTCACACCCGCGTCTCTGTCCAGGGTGCTGATTAGAGCCACCAGACTGTCCTTGTCTGCAGACTCGCTGATGTGCGCAACGCCCGTCGTGATGGAGGTCATGGGGGTGATGCTGATTTCTGGGGCATTGTCATTAACGTCCGACACGTGAATTATGATTTTACAAACGGAGGGGGTCGGGTTTGGTCCCAGGTCGGTCGCCTGCACGTCTAGCTCGTAGGTGCTTTTGTCCTCGAAATCCACCGGGCTCTTGAGCGTCAAGCGCCCTGATTTATTATCCACTTGGAAAAGTTCTCGGATCTCATGAGAAACCTGTTTCCCAAACCCGTACACCACCTCTCCGTTTGAACCCTCATCTGCATCCACTGCGTTTAGGTCTAGGATGACAGTGCCAACCTGTGCGTCCTCGGGCAAACTGACAGAGAAACTATTCTGGTCAAAAACAGGGCTGTTGTCGTTAAAGTCCGTCACTCTGATAGTTATCTTTGTTGAGCCCGATCTGAACGGGTTCCCTCCGTCTGTGGCCACCAGCTCCACTGTGTATAATGACTGAGTCTCCCTGTCTAGCTCCTTCATTAGCACCAATTCCGCATATTTAACCCCATCCGCTCTCAGGAGCACATCAATGGTGAAGTGACTGTTGACAGAAATCTGGTAGCTTTGGATGTAGTTTGAGCCCACATCCGCGTCCACAGCCGGGTCCAAAGGAACACGGGACCCCACAGCTGCATTCTCCGAGATCTCCACTATAGATTCCCTGTTTGGAAACTCGGGAGAGTTGTCATTAATGTCCTTTACCTCCACCTGTACGTGGATCAGTTTGTAACGATCTTTGGAGAAATTAACCACGTCAAAAGTGATGAGACACTGAAGCGTGTGTCTGCACATTCTCTCCCTGTCAATGCGCTCCCCAACTGACAGCTGCCCGTCGCTTTCTCTCACCCTGATGAATGAGTCGTTGAATTGTTTCATCATCCTGAAATTGGTCTTGGAGGAGTGAGACAGACTCAAGGACATGTCCTTGGCAAGGTTTCCGATGACTGTGCCCGGCGCGTCCTCCTCATTGGTCTGGTATCGAACAGTATTTCCATCGGACCGAGCCGGTGATGCAAATAAAAACTGAGAAAATGAGAATATAAAAATCCACTGGTGCCAATAAGTTATTAATCTGCCTCTTAGCATCTTTTTCTCCTCTGTGAGCAGCCTCATTGTGCGCCGAAAAGACCGCTTTCACCTCTAGAGTGAGCTCTCCATACGAGCTGAATGAACTGAACTGTGCTGGAAGTGAAAGTTACTCCGCGCAGGCAGACAGTCAGACACGCTTGTTGCCTCGCCTTCAACACAGCTCAAAATCCTGCAGTGGCGGGGTTTATACAGCTCCTCATGCTAATGAGACGAAGTGTGACCAATCCCTCGCTTTAGAATTAAAAATACCCCCATATGCAGGAGGGAAAAAAAGCTAAGCCTGTTTTGAGAGTGAAGCAAGTTGAAAAATAAAGAAGGGGGAAAAAAGAGGGCAGAGAGATATGCCATTGCTTGAAGATAGTTCCTGCACTCTTTATCGCTTTATTACAGCCATTACAGTGATGGTTGTATTTAGCAAAGCCGTTTTTTGTGCGCGCGCGTACATGCACTCACGAGGCTCTGTTGTTTAATTTTGGTAAGCTGAGAAAGGTTTTGTAGAGGGTGCAGCTCATTATAACAGCTTCATTATCTGGAGAAACATTCAGCGTGAAGTCATCAGCAGCCTGTCTGAGGGAGGAGTGATGCAAGATCGATTAGTTGATACAGTTTTTCTTTTTCTGGTTATCTTTTATGCACTAAATAACTGCCATCATTAAGTCCTTCTTTTGTCACCTTTACTACAAACACTACCTTTACAAAATGCAACACTTTAAAAAATCTCTCTAGAAAAAAACAAGAATTTGTTTGTTTTCCCAGGTCCCGTTTATCTGTGCAGATCATTCTCCTTCTCCTAATGGGAAATATACATGTAGGCTAATTATTCATGTTTATGTTGACTACAACCCTTGCTCTAGAAACACAACAACATGCTACAGCTGTTATGATTTCCAAATCAAATCAGATTCAAATAACATTTAGTAAAGCTTTGATAAGCCACTTACTTTTGCATCTTAACTGGAACTGACATATACAGGCAAAAATATGTCTTTACAGTAAAAAGGCTAGTGTACAATATGAATCACTTTAGTTTGGGGCTTTAAGGCTAAGCTTATTAGTTCTACTTGAGAAAGATCTAAATGATATCATTCTTTAATCATCACATGCCCCACTGTCTGGTACAGCAATGACAAAAGGTTATATAAATAATAGTTTAGATTAAGTCATGTTACAGAACAAATACATGTGATCACTAACCCTGCTCTCGTATCTAAGTTTTTGGATATTCTGCCACCAAGATGTTATTGCAGCGAGCCAACGGTAATGAAGCGTCACTGTTTCTGTGTTTTAATGTTCCTGCCTTCAGCACTATTGGATACTGTGAATGCAAATCAATAGTGTTTGGTTTTAAAATATAAACTTTGAGTTAAAGATCAATCCGCTAGTGGCTTCATACAAAATCTATCAATTCATCAATCCATCAATCTTTATTTGTAGAGCACCAGTTTATAACAAATGTTATCTGAAGACACTTTTACAAAAGAGCAGGAAGAAGACTGTACTCTTTGTTAAAAGCTTAGGAAATATAACATGTTTACCTGTTTCTCACAGACACAACTCAAGACATGTACAAAGACATAAAGACTACAAAGAAAGAAGTTGTTTTTAAATGTTGATGTGGAAGCACAATGTCCAAGTGTAGGCTAGCCAAACATAATTATCATGGGCAAACTTACTAAGATCCTTGTGCCAATTTTGCCTCATTGGGCCAAATCCCAGCAGTCAGGTCGCAAAATCTTTTCCTGAAGGTCAGAGGTTGTGTTTTGTGAATTTTTTTATTTTTTTTTGGGGGGAAATATGTTTAACATGTTTAACCAATACCACATACTCCAGGTGTCTACATACCTTTGACCTGAAATGAGCTATATGTATGTATGTCTTTTTGTTCTTTAAAGATGTTTGTTGAGCCTCTAGTGGAGCATGGAGATTTGATTGGGTGATATTTTCTTTGTTTTTGCTTCTATGACGAAACAGGATTGTTAAGAAACTAAGAGTATACCCAACATCTACGAAGGTCTCTTCTTCAGTCTTCAGCTCACTCTCTGACTATTAACGTATAACTTCTCCATCTTTACATCTCAAGAGGGCATGGAGGTTAGAGTATAGTTTACTCCAGACTGTTTATTAGTCTGCCACAGAGTCCAGAGTGTGCTGCTGCTGCTGAAGCACAAACAATGATGTGAAACAATAACGCTAACAATAGCTATAATGATCCAATAAGCCTACAGAGACACGTTGAAAGGGAACGGCTGCAGTAAACAACAATAAGTGTGTGTGTGTGTGTGTGTGTGTGTGTGTGTGTGTGTGTGTGTGTCCACACAAATAGAGAAACAACTGTGACAGATTTGTTTCTGAAGGCATTAGTCATCATATTTAGGAATAAACAATGTTTACTGATGCTTTGGAGTAAGAATAATTATTAACATTTCTCTGAGGACAAAACAGATTTTTCTAATTCCCCAATTAGATTCACGACAAGGCTGCCAACATGTCTTCAAGCGCAATCTAAAATGTAATTTGTAAAATTAGCCACTAAATAGAACTACACAAATGGACTTTGAGCCCCTGATCTAAGCAAGTTTCAGGAAATGGAACTGTTGTTCTTTCAGGCTCAATTTGCATGAAATGTGTTCCTTCCTTTTTCTGTCTCATCCTCATATGAGTTTCCTCGTATATGCAACACAACACTGAATGTGAAGCAAAAGACAACATCAGAAACAAAACCAAATCCAAATGCTCCCCTGTCACTGGGTTCCTTTACTGTGTTTCTGTGAGATCACACCTGGGTCCATTTGCATGTTTGATGTTTTCTTTCACTTTTGCTGTCAGAATGAGGCTAAAGTTAGAGGTGCTCCCTCCACTGGGGATGAAGAAGATAAAAGGGGTTAAGTTAACTCAGCGGTTGGAGGAATTATGTGACAACAATATACAGTTAAAGCTTTTGATTATTGATTATATGACCATGTGCCATATACACATTAACCATCTCCTAAATCTACAGTTCATAAAGTGTATGGAGTGTTTCAATCTCTAAGTGTTCTGACCCACAGTGGTGTGAGTTACTGCTCTTGTCTGTGTCATTTTGAGCTGGGCAGCTGTTAAAGGGCCGGATGTTCCTCAGTCGGTAAAGTCGGTCTTCTCTCAACTGAGAAGTCAGGGGATCAATCCCCAGCTCCTACATCACATGTCCTATATGTCCATGGGAAAAACCCCAATTTGCTCCTGCTGCTTCGTCAGTGTGTGAATGTGTTTGAATGGATTAGTTACTTCTGATGGACACTTCAGACAGCAGCCTCTACCATCAATGTTTGAATGTGTATGTGTGACCTGAGGTGTAAAAGAGCTTTGAGTAGTCTAGAAAGGTCAATTAACTTTTACCATTAAAGCAGTGCATCCAGAGCAAAATGCAGAAAACTGGCACAGTTAGGAACTAGCCAGTGAATGTTAAAGAACTTATGGGTGAGGTGTTTTGGTCTGGAAGTTGTGAAGAGCAAAACAAAGGTAAAGGGAAAGATATCTACCTTACACTCATCAGGTGGACACACACAAGACTTCAAATTATGTTAAGTGATGCTATATATTTTGTGTTTGCTAACATCTGATAGCATTAACTCTATAGATTGTCAATGTCTCTGCACCTTCCGTTGTTGCAAAATGAAGCCAAAATCCCCCCCTGGACTGTCGCTGACATACTATGCATTTGGACTTAGAGTCAAGAGTCTGCACAGTAGCGATCAGCTGGAGGAGCCGAGGTACTAATGTTCCTTCTCGTCCGCTAACCAAAACATTTAGGCTTCCTTTAGAAAGGTAACGATTAGCCAGGTCGATGAAATCCACAGCAGAACATGTCCGTTTAAAGAGACCATATTATGCCCTTTTTGGGGTTCGTATATTTAATCTATGTACCTACTTTTGTACGTTCACAATAGCTAAAGTTTGAAAAAAGTGTCTGTTTTCATGTACTGCTCCTCCTTGCTCCCTCTACACTCTGAGTCTGTCAGCTACGCTCTGCTGAGCCCACACTGTTAGACCCCACGTGGGCCAAGTCTGCTCTGATTGGTCGGCTGATCCGCTCTGTCATTATTGGTGAGTTTCAGCTGCAGGGCTTTCCACAACGGGCCAATGGGCTTAGATCAGTGATCTCACACTGACAATGACGTCGGACTGACAAATTTTTATCGAGAGTGGCTAGAACCGAACGTTACATGCAGCTAACAGGAGGACATAGGAGAAGCCGCATTTCCGCGGACATTGAATTTTTTCACATAGATGTGCCTAAACATGCACAGGACACTTGGAAAACACACTAAAGAGCATGTAAAACCAGAAAAAGCATAATATGGGACCTTTAACGCAGAGCTGTATTACCCTCATGAGAATAATGAAACAGAAAGACAATGTTTTTTTTACAACTGCTGCTGTCAGAATTTTACTGCTGGAGTGGCATAATAGCAGTATAATGTACTTTTGATGCAGCAAAGGAAGGAGTGGAAAGCATCGAGGACGGTTCATCAAACAGTTTGATAAACAATTGTTTCTTCTTTCCGCTCAATTTGGAGCCACATGTTATGTAGGCTGATTTTCCCTTTAATGAGAACAGAGGTGATCATAGATTCAGTGTGGGCGATTCTCTTTGGATTACATTAAAGCAGGTCAAATGGCTGTGTTGATAGATGGATTATCGCACTACAATACAGCCTTAATTTGAACTGGGACACGGAGGAGTTTATGTGAATTCATAAGGAGTAAATGGTTGTTTATGGTTGAAGAAGGTTATTCAGCAGATGGTTGTTTTTTCACTGTGGTGGGCAAATTCCACTTTTTTTTTCCCGCTTCATTTGCACATTACATTTAATTGTATTATGTAAAGATCTTGAACATAAAATATATTGAATGTTTTTTAGTTTTTTTTTGCAGGGTTCTCCACTCGTTATGACCTTCCAGCAATTCAGGCTGCATGAATATCCTATTTTCAGATAAGCAGTGCTCTACATTTTAAAAAGGATAATAACACAGAGTGCAGAATAATAATTTAAAAAAAAATTCTACTACATGAGCTCAAGGTCATATCCACAGAAGGACTTTATCCTGCATCCCAGACTCTGTATTCGAGCTACGTTTTATATAAATATTAGATTTTTATATCTTTGTAGCAATTTATGTGGCTGTTTTTCATCCACGATGAAAGCAACCAACTGTCAGATTCATCAGCTATGGAAAAAAAATATCTGCATGATGCTGATGGAAATTCTTGATAGCGTTTTTATGATGAATGTTAAATAATAGTATCTGGTGTAACTGCTTCCATGAAAGTTACTGGCAAATTATTCACAGCCTCAAACAGATTCACCAAGCGAGTGGAGGAAGTGAGCTGCAAACAGCAAAAAAAAAAAAAGATGAGAAGAAGAAACAGTTGCAGGGAAAGATATTTCAAATTTACTGTTGGCCCACAGACACAATTCCATATTTAATGGGATTGTAAATACATTCAGTTTCAAGGGATGCCTTTGCATTTTAAGTTCTCTAATCACTATGGTCCATAATGTGCCTGAAGAAATGCCATGATAGTCTGCATTAGTGGAAGGCACTTAGACTCACATTCTTTTACCAAGATTAGAAATCAGAGGCAAATTATACTGTGGTGGAGCTCAGCTACACCCAATATTGCTCTGGTGGGAGATCGCTCACTTTAAAGAACTCTATATCCTCTGCCTTTGAGAAGCCAGACTCTCTCTCTCTCTCTTTCCTTCTTGCTCTCTCTCTCCATCTGTCTCTCTCTCTCTCTCTCTCCATCTCTTTGTGTTTCCTGTTGCTTAGTTCGCCCATGTTCAACTTGACATTCAAATATGACATTTGAGTTACATTTGGGTTGAAGAAGTTCATCTGACACATTAGCATACGGCTGTTAGCGCACATTCACGGCTATATGCAGAGTCTGTAATTAATTGTTGTGTTGCAGATCAATCAAGAGAATTCTCTGGAGGACTTGTCAAAGGAATGGCTTGACATATTTACGTTCTTGTTGATTGTAAGACAAGAAGATGGATATCACTGTGAATGTTGCATGCTAAATACGAGGCAGTAACTAGCAGTCTGTTAGCCTAGCTTAGTTAGACTGGAAACAGGAGGAAACAGTTAGCCTAGCTCTGTCCAAAGGGAACAGATTTACTAAGTAGCTAACTGACCAGTTAGTATGTTGATTAGTGACCTTTTGAGCTGCTAGACAAATTCTGTAACCGTTGGATGAAGACAAACTAATAAATGTGTACTAAACTAAGCCAAGCAGCGGCTGGTTATAGCTCCATGTGCATGCAGGTTCATTGATCTTTTCATCTTGTTCTTAAGAATGCCATTAGTGTGTACAGGGAGTAGCCCCCACCTGAAATCTGATGGCCACCCAAGATGCCACCCAAATGTCCTAAGCTATAATTGTCTGTCTTCCCAGTCAGAGGTAGGGCTGTAGTTCTTATTTTCTTTTTGTATTGTAGATTTGTACATAACTCAAGGCTGTTCATACAATCTGTTATTATCAATACTTGTTTTTGGGTTCTCAGTTTCAAACATTTGTGTTCTTTTGTAGATCTTCAGTTACTAAAGAACTATATAACATCCTTAATAAATATATATATATAACATATAAACTCAATCAATTTGTTTATTTGTCCTTTTTGTTGTCAGCTGATATCAAATTCTCTCTAATATTTGGAGTGGATGCCAGCTGGTGAAAATGCTCGTGTGGATCCAGTCGGGTTTACTTTTTGGATTACATCCTGAAACTCTTTCATATAATTAAAAATATGTGAAATAAACTTGAATATATTTCTTTGATCAGTGTAATTACCCAAAATCTTTCTCAAGCTTGCTGTTATATCTAATATAACTTATTTATTCTCTTACAGTTAATTCTAGATATCTTATTGCATTTTACAAATTAACTTTCAGTTCCATTCCATTTTCACTTTGAATTATATTCAAAATACAGCCACATGTTGTGACTACAGTCTCAGGTTTTACTGCTGTGGTCTAGCAGAATGTCAAAAGCTGAATTAAAAGAAACATTATAATCAAAAGTGTAATTTAAAAAAAAATGTCCACTAAGATCCCTGTGTATGACATGTAACAATATTCATATAGGTACACACATATTAAGCAGGAAGTAAGGAACATGTGAGGAACCAACCAGGAAGGATCTAAGCCTTACTGAATCATTAATGAACATCTCCTGAAGAACACAGATTCTATAATATAACAGTGATCTATTGGACACAAGCTGTGGGGATCTATATGAATGAATTGTCGAGTAATTATTAGTCAACAATCTGTGGAACACATGGGGAAACAAAACTGTGAGTAGTAACCAAGGAACGTGTGAGAGAATAAGTAAGTAAGTAAGAGAGAGTAAGTATTCCCTGAATGACTTTGATTGTATGACGGGGAAAAATGATATTAATGACAAATATTATTATCATTTATATCAATTATCAGCTAATCAGGGACTACTTTGTACAATTTGATCTTGTATTTTTCTTCAGGAGTATCGAACAGATGAATAAATGATTTAAAAGATGAATGAATGAGAAGTTACTTGTGTGTTCCATTAAAATAACAATGACGATGACACTGTTTTAACTCATCATTAAAGTCACTGACTCAGAGTTCTTGAGGAAATTCTCATTAACAGTTCATTAATTATCAGCTTGTTCACATTGATTCTCCATCTGTTTGTTTTGTATCTACACATATTTTCTGGCCACTTCATTGCAAATTGTTACCACAAACCAAAACAAGAACAACATTTATTTTTACACAATAAAGTTTCAATTTGAAAATGACTTAAAAGCTGCTGTTGTCTAGATGATTGCATCGTCAACTATTTCTGCAAAAGCTTTAAAAAACATGAACCTCAACAAGAACATTTTGACACTTGAGGATTCTTCACTGCTCCCATGGCTTAAATTATATATCAGTTCATTCAGATCGCCAAACAACACGATATAGAAGAGCATCACAGTCTGTCTAACGTTTTTAATGTGTCCGTTTATACATTTAAGGATCTATAATCGCTCTTACATCCTCCACATGTGATTTGTGATGTGAAAGCCTTCTTCTGGAGGGGGAGCTGGCAAGCTTTCTTTTATAGTGCTGACAACTTGTGTAATGATTGGTAAGCAAAGTGTGTTTCCCATAAAGTCAGACAATCCCCTTTAAAGTTTCGTGATCAAGGTGTTTCAGGAGAAAAGTAACAATTTTCTGCACTTGACGGTAGCCATCTATTGTTTGTTTTAGAGTAGCTGCTGTAGGAAAGGATTTCTTTCACCTCTGAGATAACGTGCTAAAGAGGTCACACTGCCCTCCTATTCAGCCACTTCCTTTGTATTCCACTGGTCTCTACATATGTTGACCGCGGTCTGTATAATTGCCCCATTGTACTGCCACAAGTGACACACTTCACAGGGCTTCAACCTTCACATGAGAGAGGTGTTTACATGTACTCTGCAGCTGGGGTATTTGAGTCAACACTTACTTTCAACATGAGTCTTTGAAGTCAATTCGTCTCTCCAAGGGGATAGATTAGGACATTAACAATCTGTGGTATAGAGAGAGAGAGAGAGAGAGAGAAAAAAGCCTGGCTGAGTTTTGTAGACCCAGATATAAGAGGCACTATGGATCGACTAAGCTTATTATGGGCTGTTGAAATGCATTCTTCAAAAACATGCTTTTAAATACAGCCTGTGAAATCTCAGATGGCCACAGCTCCCAACGGCAACATCAGATCTTTTTGTTCTGAAGATGCTCTCCGCTGATTAATTCAAACATCAAAATAAAACTGTGGTGTTTTTCATATGCGAGAGCAAAGCCTCCGACGTCACATGGGGCTTTTCAAACCCCATCGGAAGTCTTACTGGCAGAGAGAAGCCAGTGTTATGTTTTATTGATTCTTCTCCTAGAGTTCAGAGACAATCAGGCAGATGAGTTTCTCACTCCTCTCGTAATGTTTGGACTGAGAGCTGCATCCCATGTTCAAGGTGTCTCCCCAGATGTGTCCCACAGCACATATAAACAGAGTTATTAGACGAGCAAGACGAGATTCAGAGGGAAACTCAGTGCTGGGAGCTGTGGAGGAGCCCTCTGACAGTACGTTCTGGCAATTCAAACTGTCATGCTTCATTGTTCTTTGGGGGGAAGAAGGGTGTTGTTTGACTTTGAATGTTACCACAGAGCTTATGCTCTCACCGGTGGAGAGGCTCGTTTTGCATTAGTGTGCATGTAAATGAGAATTTATGTTTTGAAAAGAGGCGGTACACTAACAGTTTTGCATATATGAAGGCAGATCAACTTAAATATGTAGAGTGCAAAGCATTGTAGAAATTTAGGTCATCTTTCTAAGGCAGTGAGATTTCCTCCCTTTGTGTGCTTTAAGAGGAGTGTGTGTTATGAGTGTGTGTGTGTGTGTGTGTGTGTGTGCACAAATGGGGGTTGGGGGGTCATATCTGTAATACAGCAGGACCATCATGTCTCATACAATGCAGATGGACGAGGTTGCGGATTGAGTGTTAATATGGCTGTTGCTGCCTCTGCTGCGAGCAACACGTCGTTTGAGGCATGTGCTTCACACGCCTGGATGAGGTATAATTATGTAAATTGCATTCAAAGGAATCAGCAATAGCTCATGTGGAATGGATGTGTCAACAAGGTGTCCACATTCAGCGGGAGAATTTTGCTAATTAAACATGACACAGGCTCTCTCTCGACACGCAGGCAGAGTGAAACTCAGTGGTGTATATTTGTGGATGAAATACAATCTTCTTGGAGCAAAAAGAAAGCTTTCAAGTGTAAAAAAGATTTGCCCTCCGGTTCACTGCAGGACCATTAAACTTTGTACATGTTGTTGACATGTGTGTAATGGAAGTGCCTAAACTTCACACAGCCTATCCATACAGCTGCTGCCTCCCTTATGCCCCGCTACACAGACAGGGATGATTTATTATACTTTGTCTGGCCAGCAAAATGCTTGAAAATGCTATTTGACAGAAAGCATAGATAAATGACTGTGCCTGAATGTCTGCAAAGCACCGTACCTGAAAGGCAAAGATTAATTCAATCCATCAGGAAACATAAACACATTTTCCTCTTTTGTGTGAGATCTGTGCAGATGATTCTCTATCTGTTGTGAACTAAGAGGGGAATAAACAGGTCAAATTCTCCCTGGCTTTTGTCGCAGTCGAGGCGCATGATTTGGGCTGAAGAACCGAGACAATTAATGAAGGAGGAACAAAATGCTTAGAGAGCTTGTGAATGACACTTGGCGGTGGAAACAGCAGGAAAGAAAAAAAAAAGAGTTTTGAAGTTTTTTCCTTTACTCCCTCCTCCTCTTGCATTTCCCTGAGATGAATTGGCTTTTCAGATTTAAGAAAGTGCACGGCTGAAATACAAAGAGAGGCTCATCTATCAGCCCCCTGAATAGTGAGAGAAAATCCTGTGCCTGTGTGGAGGGAGAGAGGGTGAGGGAGAGGGCGGGGGTGGTGGGGGTGTTGTTGGTCTCTGATTAGACCCTGGGCCAGTAGAGCAAACATCAACCCTATCTTCTTCTTCTCCTTCTGCTTCAAATCCTTTGAACCACTTGAGACAATTTCTTCACTGTAAGCCCCTCCTTTTAAAGATTTTCTGTATCAAAAGTGGCCAGCACATGTGTTGATGAACGCTCATCTCTGCTCTGCTTGTTTATTATGTAAAATTCTAACTCGACAAAAGCAAGCTCTGGGCATCAGTAATGTGAAGAAGAAAAACAACAACCTTCAGTGTGCGCTTCAATCATTCAGATGCAAACTGTCCATGCTCTAGTGTGTATGAGTGATTGAAGCTGCAGAGGGAAGAAAAACATTCAGAAAGAGGCTCTATAGTATGTGAAGGGATATGTCACTCAGTCAGAAGACAGAATAGAGGGAGAAAAAGTGATACAATTTAAAATGCCTGCCATCCTCTGAACACACACACACAAGAAAAGAGCATAACCAATTACACAGAGCGCGGCATTATGGAAAGCTTTTATAATGTTTCCATAAGTTTGTTTCCGTCAAGATCTTAATTTTTGATGCCACTATATGTGCATCCAGTGTTAAAAAAAATATATATAAAAAAAATTGTCCTTCTCCAGTTTTCTGAAGTGATAAGAGGTAAACACTGAAAACCAATAACTGTCAGCTCAACATTAAATCAAACTGACAAGCCTCTTAAAAGGTAGAGCCATGAAAAATTAACTGCAGGATTTTTTGAGTAGACTTAAAATGTGGAGTTTTTTTCCCCATCTATCTTAGCTGCTGTGATCCACATTTTTCCACACTTTTGAGCTTGAAATACAAATACTTTGGATGTCAAAGCTTCACAGTAAATGAAACAGTTCTAATTTCAGACCAGAAGTGAGGACAATGACTTCTCCTTTTTCTTGTCTCCTGTTCTATTTTTCTCATGGCAGCAAGTCAAACGAGGTGATCTTGAAACGTACTGACTCAGGACGAAATGGTCACCTGGACTTCCCGTCATGCAGCCTCTGAACATCCCGCCTCAGCAAGTCTGATTCTGTGACCTCTGAGAAGAGACTTTAAGGATTTTCTGGGCTCAGTCAGCCTCAGCTGTGTCCTGGGTTCAGGACGACTGAGAGAGAATCAAGCAAAAACCCCGGCAGAGTACGAGTGACATTAAATCCTTAATATTTATTAGTGAGATATTAAGGGATTACAGCATCATGGGATACCGAGGCCAACCAGAAAAAAAACTCTCTGTCAAACATCCTCCCTCAGATTACCATGTTACATGCTGATGTGTCTAGAAGCGCTTCGGTGTGTGTACCATAAATCTCATCAAAATGTGCATTTATGGCAGTTCTGGGGATGCAGACTCAAAATTACAGAGGGGAGAACTTCATTGCCCTGACACATGTAGGTCTTGAGTCACTTGGCTTTGCACGGTATCCAGAGAGAGTAATCACACAGAGATTGAGCAAAGGTACGGCAAAACTTAAACATGTCAGCCAATCTTTAGATGTGTGAAGCAACAGAGTGCTCCGGCAGCGCTGGCGGCTCATGGCCTTGGGCCTCTGGCTGTCTGAATCTGAAATTCACAGTTGAGAGCACACACCCAGAGATGGAGCCGTAGAAATCCTTGATGCCCCGCACAATGAGGCCATTTCAGAGCAGATCACGGTAGTCTCTTGCTGGTGTTGAGTGAAGGGGAAAAGCATTTTGACAGGCCAATGAAGAATTTATTTGAAGTGTCTTTTGGTGTTGAGATTTTTGTGCTCTTCAAAAATCTACAAGGGAAACATTGGAGGGCACACAGATAGGACCATTCTTCCTGCCTTCTTCGAGTGTTTTGTCAACACATACACCGACTAGTATTGAAGATGATCAGGATTTTATCCACCAAATCTCAAGGGATCTTGTTTTTGCATGTCTGGATTGTCACTTTGATTTAACACATCACATCTAAAACTTTATCCAAATTGCCTCAGCAAAGCCGCACAAATTCCATGGTATCTAGCTGTGCACAGCAGTTTGAATGGAAACAAGAGACCAAGAGGGAGAGAGAGAGAGACGCAGAACATGAGGGAGAATCATAGAAAGTGATTTAGGCTGACAAGAGAGTCCTCTGCATGATTTTTGTGGTGACAGGCTGTGACAGTGCTCAGAGTCTTCAGGTAGGGGGAAAAAAAGCCGTGGAGAAATGTTTTTCCATTTTTTTGCAAGGCCTACTTTTTTGCCAGACATAATCTGAGAGTATTGTGTAAGACTTCAAACGGTTGGCTCACACAAATTATGGAATAAAAGACACATTCCCTTACCCAATAGATAAGGCTGGCACTAGTGTCTTCTAATTGTTAGGAAATTCTGCAAAAAAGCCAATAAACTTTTTTTTGTTGTAAATCTCGCTTCCAACAGCCAGGAGGTCTCAATCCATTCCCAAGCCTTGTCTTTATAGATTGATCAACATCATTTACTTCATGAATTCCCTAAAAAAGTGCACACTGTAGTCTCAGGTAAAATATATTCTAACAGCACATAACAGAATTTACAGGAGTCACCAAGAATTTTATGGCACAATTTTGCCAAGTTTTTTGAAAATCCATCCCTTGAACTTGTATTATTCATACATCCATCTGAAGAGGGCAAAGACTTTATTCATGACTGAATACCACTAATGGAACAAAATATGTTGTCTTTGATTCAGATACTACAGGGTCAAGAGCTTCAGTAAAAAAAGGAACGTACGGTGAAGAAGCCTGCAGGATGAAGCAAAGCTCTTTTCATATAGTAGATACCATTTTTGAAGGACACCCAGTGCATGATGAAAAGACCGAGTGGCGAATCATATAAACAAATAAAGAAATACCTTTTATTGCTTAATGGAGCCTTCATGTTGCCCTGGTCATGTTGCAATTTAAGACAACACATACAAAAGAAATTAATCAAAATAGCCACATCAATTTTACAACACGTGCAGTATTTAAGAACACATTATGGTTAGAGACATGTGTCACACAACCTAGTTGTGTGACACAGAATGAGCCCCCATTCTGTCACAACCTGGCTCAACAGTATGCAACAAAAGAGGGAGATCATAGTTAGCAGTGTTATGCATTATATTTTAATTGACTTATATTAGGTTATATGGTTTTATGCCTGTGAGGATGTCAGTGTGTATGCAGTGTTCAGTGTTCTGTGTGTGTGTGTGTGTGTGTGTGTGTGTGTGTGTGTGTGTGTGTGTGTGTGTGTGTTTGTGCGTGTTTGTGCGGATGAATGAACAAAACACAATGCTGATGACAGTCTGCAGGCCAGGGAAGAGAGTGATAAGACTGAGCAGGTAGTAGACCTGCTAAGTCTTATCACTCTCCACCGCCAGTACCACTCTTGCCTCCTGAAACCAGCCTCCTCAGGTGTGCTGCATTACAGAGTCCTCTCAGTCGCCAACCACGTCTACAGTACCTGCAACAGGAAAACAAAGGCAGCAACAGGAAACAATAAATACTGTAGGTAAAGGCCAACTCTGAGGCCGTCACACAAGAAAGAAAAAAAAATACTTAAACACAACAAAACAACCTAATATGATAACACAGCAAAATACTGCAGAACAGCTTTCTGCACAAGAAGTAAAACATAACTAATATGGGTATAAATACCATAAGACAAACAAAATGACAACACAATAAAAATGACCCCACAAGTAAATTTGGTTAAATAGCCAAATATGAAAAAACTTCCAAACGTGATGAAAATACTAAACATATTACACAAAACACAAAAAACAAACCAACAACTGGTATGGTATGGTATGGTATGGTATGGTTTGGTATGGTTTGGTATGGTAAAAAATTGTATGGTATGGTATGGTATAATATTGTATGGTATGGTATGATATGATATTGTATGGTATGGTATGGTATGGTATGGTATGGTGAGGTATGAAAATGTATGGTATGGTATGGTATGGTATGGTATAATATTGTATGGTATGGTAAGGTATAATATTGTATGGTATGGTATGGTATAGTTGGTATGGTATGGTATGGTATAGTATAATATTGTATGGTATGGTATGGTATGGTATAGTTGGTATGGTATGGTATGGTATGGTATAATATTGTATGGTATGGTAAAGGTATAATATTGTATGGTATGGTATGGTATAGTTGGTATGGTATGGTATGGTATGGTATGGTATGGTATGGTATGACATTGTAATGGTATAATATTGTATGGTATGGTATAGTATGGTATAATATTGTATGGTATGGTATAAAATTGTATGGTATGGTATAATATTGTATGGTATGTTATGGTATAATATTGTGTGGTATAGTATTGTATGGTATGGTATGGTATTGTATGGTATTGTATAATATTGTATTGTATTGTATGGTATGGTATAATATTGTATTGTATTGTATGGTATGGTATAGTATGGTATGGTGTTGTATGGTATGGTATGGTATGGTATGGTATGATATTGTATGGTATAATATTGTATGGTATGGTATGGTATAATATTGTATGGTATGGTGTGGTATGGTATAATATGGTATGGTATGGTAAGGCATAATATTGTATGGTAGGGTATAGTATGGTATAATATTGTATGGTATGATGTAATATTGTATGGTATGGTATAGTATGGTATAATATTGTATGGTATTGTATGGTATGGTATAGTATGGTATGGTGTTATATGGTATGTTATGGTATGGTATAATATCGTATGGTATAATATTGTATGGTATGGTATGGTATAATATTGTATGGTATGGTGTGGTATGGTGTAATATGGTATGGTATGGTAAGGCATAATATTGTATGGTATGGTATAGTATGGTATAATATTGTATGGTATGATGTAATATTGTATGGTATGGTATAGTATGGTATAATATTGTATGGTATGGTATAATATTGTATGGTATAGTATTGTATGGAATGGTATGGTATGGTATTGTATGGTATTGTATAATATTGTATGGAATGGTATGGTATAATATTGTATGGTATGGTATTGTATAATATTGTATGGAATGGTATGGTATAATATTGTATGGTAGGGTATGTTATAATATTGTATGGTATGGTATGGTATAATATTGTATGGTATGGTATGGTATAATATTGTATGGTATGATATATTATTGTATGGTATGGTATCATATTGTATGGCATGGAATAATATTGTATGGTATGGTATAGTATGGTATGGTATGGTATGGTATGGTATGGTATGGTATTGTATAGTATGGTATGGTATGGTATAGTATGGTATGGTGTTATATGGTATGTTATGGTATGGTATACTATTGTATGGTATGGTATGGTATGGTATGGTGTGGTATGGTATAAAATTGTATGGTATTGTATAGTATGGTATGGTATGGTATAATATGGTATGGTGTTATATGGTATGTTATGGTATGGTAGAATATTGTATGGTATGGTACGGAATAATATTGTATGGTAAGGCATAATATTGAATGGTATTGTATAATATGGTATGGTATGGTATGGTATGGTATGGTATGGTATGGTATGGTAAGGTATAATATGGTATGGTATGGTATAATATTGTATGGTATGGTATAATATTGTATGGTATGATGTAATATTGTATGGTATGGTATAGTATGGTATAATATTGTATGGTATAATATTGTTTGGTATGGTATAATATTGTATGGTATAGTATTTTATGGTATGGTATGGTATGGTATTGTATGGTATAGTATTGTATGGTATGATATGGTATTGTATGGTATGATGTAATATTGTATGGTATGGTATAGTATGGTATAATATTGTATGGTATGGTCTAATATTGTTTGGTATGGTATAATATTGTATGGTATAGTATTGTATGGTATGGTATGGTATGGTATGGTATGGTATGGTATGGTATGGTATGGTATTGTATGGTATTGTATAATATTGTATGGAATGGTATGGTATACTATTGTATGGTATGGTATGGTATGGTATGGTATAATATTGTATGGTATGATGTAATATTGTATGGTATGGTATAGTATGGTATAATATTGTATGGTATAATATTGTTTGGTATGGTATAATATTGTATGGTATAGTATTTTATGGTATGGTATGGTATGGTATGGTATTGTATGGTATAGTATTGTATGGTATGATATGGTATTGTATGGTATGATGTAATATTGTATGGTATGGTATAGTATGGTATAATATTGTATGGTATGGTCTAATATTGTTTGGTATGGTATAATATTGTATGGTATAGTATTGTATGGTATGGTATGGTATGGTATGGTATGGTATGGTATGGTATGGTATTGTATGGTATTGTATAATATTGTATGGAATGGTATGGTATAATATTGTATGGTATGGTATGGTATGGTATAATAATGTATGGTATGGTGAAATATTGTATGGTATGGTATGGTGTGGTATGGTATGGTATAATATTCTATGGTAGGGTATGGTATAATATTGTATGGTATGGTATGGTATAATATTGTATGGTATGGTATCATATTGTATGGCAAAGAATAATATTGTATAGTATGGTATGGTATGGTATGGTATGGTATGGTATGGTATGGTGTGGTATGGTATTGTATAGTATGGTATGGTATGGTATAGTATGGTATGGTGTTATATGGTATGGTATGGTATCGTATAATATTGTATGGTATGGTATAGTATAGTATGGTGTTATATGGTATGTTATGGTATGGTAGAATATTGTATGGTATGGTACGGAATAATATTGTATGGTAAGGCATAATATTGAATGGTAATGTATATTATGGTATGGTATGGTATGGTATTGTATGGTGAGGCATAATATTTTATGGTATGGTATAATATTGTATGGTATGGTAAAATATTGTATGGTATGGTATAGTATGGTATGGTATTCTATGGTATAATATTGTAAGGTAGGGTATGGGAAAATATTGTATAATATTGTAAGGTAGGGTATGGGAAAATATTGTATGGTATGGTATGGTATAATATTGTATGGTATGGTATGGTATAATATTGTATGGTATAGTATAGTATGGTATAATATTGTATGGTATGGTATAATATTGTATGGTATGGTATAGTATGGTATAATATTATATGGTATGGTATAATATTGTATGGTATGGTATGGTATAATATTGTATGGTATAGTATTGTATGGTATGGTATGGTATGGTATGGTAAGGTATGGTGTTGTATGGTATGGTATGGTGTTATATGGTATGTTATGGTATGGTATGGTATAATATTGTATGGTATGGTATGTTATGGTATGGTATGGTATAATATTGTATGGTATGGTATGGTAAGGTATGTATAGTATTGTATGGTATGTATGGTGTGGTATGGTAATAATATTGTATGGTATGGTATAATATTGTATGGTATGGTATGGTAAGCATAATATTGAATGGTATTGTATATATGGTATGATATGTAAGTATGGTATAATGGTTAATTGTATGGTATGGTATAGGTATATTAGGTATGGTATGGTATGGTATAAATATTGTATTGGTATGGTATGGTATAATATTGTATGGTATAATATTTTATGGTATGGTATGGTATTGTATGGTATAATATTGTATGGTATGGTATAGTATGGTATGGTATAATATTGTATGGTATGGTATAGTATGGTACATATTGTATGGTATGGTATGGTCTGATATTGTATTCTATGTATTGTATGTTATGGTATAATATTGTATGGTATGGTATGGTATAATATGGTATGGTATGGTATGGTATAATATTGTATGGTATAGTATTGTATGGTATGATATGGTATGGTATGGTATGGTATGGTATAGTAAGGTATGGTGTTGTATGGTATGGTATGGTATAATATGGTATGTTATGGTATGGTGTAATATTGTATGGTATGGTATGGTGTGGTATGGTATAATATTGTATGGTGTGGTATAATATTGTATGGTATGGTATGGTAAGGCATAATATTGAATGGTATTGTATAATATGGTATGGTATGGTATAACATGGTATGGTATGGTGAGGTATAATATTGTATGGTATGGTATGGTATAATAATGTATGGCATGGTATAATATTGTATGGTATGGTATAGTATGGTACATTATTGTATGGTATGGTATGGTCTGATATTGTATTCTATGTATTGTATGTTATGGTACTATTGTATGGTATGGTATGGTATTGTAATTGTATGGTATGGTATGGTATGGTATAATATTGTATGGTATGGTATTGTATGGTATAATATTGTATGGTATGGTATAATATTGTATCGTATAATATTGTATGGTATGATATATTATTGTATGGTATAGTATAATATTGTATTGTCTGGTATGGTATTGTATGGTATGGTTTGGTATTGTATGGTATGGTATATTATTGTATTGTATGGTATGGTATAATATTGTATTGTATGGTATTGTATGGTATGCTATGCTATGGTGTCATATGGTATGTTATCGTATGGTATAATATTGCATGGTATGGTATAATATTGTATGGTATGGTATGGTATAGTTGGTATGGTATGGTATGGTATGGTATAATATTGTATGGTATGGTATAGTTGGTATGGTATGGTATGGTATTGTATGGTATTGTATAATATTGTATGGAATGGTATGGTATAATATTGTATGGTATGGTATGGTATGGTATAATAATGTATGGTATGGTAAAATATTGTATGGTATGGTATGGTGTGGTATGGTATGGTATAATATTCTATGGTAGGGTATGGTATAATATTGTATGGTATGGTATGGTATAATATTGTATGGTATGGTATCATATTGTATGGCATGGAATAATATTGTATAGTATGGTATAGTATTGTATGGTATGGTATGGTATGGTATTGTATAGTATGGTTTGGTATGGTATAGTATGTATGGTGTTATATGGTATGGTATGGTATAATATTGTATGGTATTGTATAGTATGGTATGGTGTTATATGGTATGGTATGGTATGGTATAACATTGTATGGTGTGGTATAGTATAGTATGGTGTTATATGGTATGTTATGGTATAGTAGAATATTGTATGGTATGGTACGGAATAATATTGTATGGTAAGGCATAATATTGAATGGTATTGTATAATATGGTATGGTATGGTAAGGTATAATATGGTATGGTATGGTATAATATTGTATGGTATGGTATAATATTGTATGGTATGATGTAATATTGTATGGTATGGTATAGTATGGTATAATATTGTATGGTATGGTATAATATTGTTTGGTATGGTATAATATTGTATGGTATAGTATTTTATGGTATGGTATGGTATGGTATGGTATGGTATTGTATGGTATAGTATTGTATGGTATGGTATGGTATTGTATGGTATGATGTAATATTGTATGGTATGGTATAGTATGGTATAATATTGTATGGTATGGTATAATATTGTTTGGTATGGTATAATATTGTATGGTATAGTATTGTATGGTATGGTATGGTATGGTATTGTATGGTATTGTATAATATTGTATGGAATGGTATGGTATAATATTGTATGGTATGGTATGGTATGGTATAATAATGTATGGTATGGTAAAATATTGTATGGTATGGTATGGTGTGGTATGGTATGGTATAATATTCTATGGTAGGGTATGGTATAATATTGTATGGTATGGTATGGTATAATATTGTATGGTATGGTATCATATTGTATGGCATGGAATAATATTGTATAGTATGGTATAGTATTGTATGGTATGGTATGGTATGGTATGGTATAGTATGGTATGGTATAGTATGGTATGGTATGGTATAGTATGGTATGGTGTTATATGGTATGGTATGGTATGGTATAATATTGTATGGTATTGTATAGTATGGTATGGTGTTATATGGTATGGTATGGTATGGTATAACATTGTATGGTATGGTATAGTATGGTATGGTGTTATATGGTATGTTATGGTATGGTAGAATATTGTATGGTATGGTACGGAATAATATTGTATGGTAAGGCATAATATTGAATGGTATTGTATAATATGGTATGGTATGGTATGGTATTGTATGTTAAGGCATAATATTTTATGGTATGGTATAATATTGTATGGTATGGTAAAATATTGTATGGTATGGTATAGTATGGTATGGTATTCTATGGTATAATATTGTAAGGTAGGGTATGGGAAAATATTGTATAATATTGTAAGGTAGGGTATGGGAAAATATTGTATGGTATGGTATAATATTGTATGGTATGGTATGGTATAATATTGTATGGTATGGTATAGTTTGGTATAATATTATATGGTATGGTATAATATTGTATGGTATGGTATGGTATAATATTGTATGGTATAGTATTGTATGGTATGATATGGTATGGTATGGTAAGGTATGGTGTTGTATGGTATGGTATGGTAAGGTATGGTGTTGTATGGTATGGTATGGTGTTATATGGTATGTTATGGTATGGTATGGTATAATATTGTATGTTATGGTAAGGTATGGTATAGTATTGTATGGTATGGTGTGGTATGGTATAATATTGTATGGTATGGTATAATATTGTATGGTATGGTATGGTAAGGCATAATATTGAATGGTATTGTATAATATGGTATGATATGGTATAACATGGTATGGTATGGTAAGGTATAATATTGTATGGTATGGTATAATATTGTATAGTATGGTATGGTATAATAGTGTATGGTATGGTAAAATATTGTATGGTATGGTATGGTATAATATTGTATGGTATGGTATAGTATGGTATAATATTATATGGTATGGTATAATATTGTATGGTATGGTATGGTATAATATTGTATGGTATAGTATTGTATGGTATGATATGGTATGGTATGGTATGGTAAGGTATGGTGTTGTATGGTATGGTATGGTGTTATATGGTATGTTATGGTATGGTATGGTATAATATTGTATGGTATGGTAAGGTATGGTATAGTATTGTATGGTATGGTGTGGTATGGTATAATATTGTATGGTATGGTATAATATTGTATGGTATGGTATGGTAAGGCATAATATTGAATGGTATTGTATAATATGGTATGATATGGTATAACATGGTATGGTATGGTAAGGTATAATATTGTATGGTATGGTATAATATTGTATAGTATGGTATGGTATAATAGTGTATGGTATGGTAAAATATTGTATGGTATGGTATAATATTGTATGGTATAATATTGTATGGTATGGTATGGTATTGTATGGTATGGTATAATATTGTATGGTATGGTATAGTATGGTATGGTATGGTATAACATTGTATGGTACATTATTGTATGGTATGGTTTGGTCTGATATTGTATTCTATGTTTTGTATGTTATGGTATAATATTGTATGGTATGGTATGGTATAATATCGTATGGTATGGTATGGTATAATATTGTATGGTATAATATTGTATGGTATGGTATAGTATGGTATGGTATGGTATAACATTGTATGGTATGGTATAGTATGGTACATTATTGTATGGTATGGTTTGGTCTGATATTGTATTCTATGTTTTGTATGTTATGGTATAATATTGTATGGTATGGTATGGTATAATATCGTTTGGTATGGTATGGTATAATATTGTATGGTATAGTATTGTATTGTATGGTATGATATGGTATGGTATGGTATGGTATAGTGAGGTATGGTGTTGTATGGTATGGTATAGTATGGTATGGTATGATATGGTATGTTATGGTATGGTATAATATTGTATGGTATGGTTTGGTGTGGTATGGTATAAAATTGTATGGTATGGTATAGTATGGTATGGTGTTATATGGTATGTTATGGTATGGTAGAATATTGTATGGTGTGGTACGAAATAATATTGTATGGTAAGGCATAATATTGTATGGTGTGGTACGAAATAATATTGTATGGTAAGGCATAATATTGAATGGTATTGTATAATATGGTATGGTATGGTATGGTATGGTATGGTAAGGTATAATATGTTATGGTATGGTATAATATTGTATGGTATGGTATAATATTGTATGGTATGATGTAATATTGTATGGTATGGTATAGTATGGTATAATATTGTATGGTGTGGTATAATATTATTTGGTATGGTATAATATTGTATGGTATAGTATTTTTTGGTATGGTATGGTATGGTATGGTATGGTATTGTATGGTATAGTATTGTATGGTATGGTATGGTATTGTATGGTATGATGTAATATTGTATGGTGTGGTATAGTATGGTATAATATTGTATGGTATGGTATAATATTGTTTGGTATGGTATAATATTGTATGGTATAGTATTGTATGGTATGGTATGGTATGGTATTGTATGGTATTGTATAATATTGTATGGAATGGTATGGTATAATATTGTATGGTATGGTATGGTATGGTATAATAATGTATGGTATGGTAAAATATTGTATGGTATGGTATGGTGTGGTATGGTATGGTATAATATTCTATGGTAGGGTATGGTATAATATTGTATGGCATGGTATGGAATAATATTGTATGGTATGGTATCATATTGTTTGGCATGGAATAATATTGTATAGTATGGTATAGTATGGTATGGTATGGTATGGTATGGTATGGTATGGTATGGTATGGTATTGTATAGTTTGGTATGGTATGGGATAGTATGGTATGGTGTTATATGGTATGGAATGGTATAATATTGTATGGTATGGTATAGTATGGTATAATATTGTATGGTATAGTATTGTATGGTTTGATATGATATGGTATGGTATGGTAAGGTATGGTGTTGTATGGTATGGTATGGTGTTATATGGTATGTTATGGTATGGTATGGTATAATATTGTATGGTATGGTAAGGTATGGTATAGTATTGTATGGTATGGTATGGTGTGGTATGGTATAATATTGTATGGTATGGTATGGTAAGGCATAATATTGAATGGTGTTGTATAATATGGTATGATATGGTATAACATGGTATGGTATGGTAAGGTATAATATTGTATGGTATGGTATAATATTGTATAGTATGGTATGGTATAATAGTGTATGGTATGGTAAAATATTGTATGGTATGGTATGGTATAATATTGTATGGTATAATATTGTATGGTATGGTATGGTATTGTATGGTATGGTATAATATTGTATGGTATGGTATAGTATGGTATTGTATGGTATAATATTGTATGGTATGGTATAGTATGGTACATTATTGTATGGTATGGTATGGTCTGATATTGTATTCTATGTATTGTATGTTATGGTATAATATTGTATGGTATGGTATGGTATAATATTGTATAATATTGTATGGTATAGTATGGTATGGTATGGTTTGGAATGGTATAGTAAGGTATGGTGTTGTATGGTATGGTATGGTGTTATATGGTATGTTATGGTATGGTATAATATTGTATGGTATGGTTTGGTGTGGTATGGTATAATATTGTATGGTGTGGTATAATATTGTATGGTATGGTATGGTAAGGCATAATATTGAATGGTATTGTATAATATCGTATGGTATGGTATAACATGGTATGGTATGGTGAGGTATAATATTGTATGGTATGGTATAATATTGTATGGTATGGTATGGTATAATAATGTATGGTATGGTATAATATTGTATGGTATGGTATAGTATGGTACATTATTGTATGGTATGGTATGGTCTGATATTGTATTCTATGTATTGTATGTTATGGTATAATATTGTATGGTAGGGTATGGTATGGTATAATATGGTATGGTATGGTATGGTATGGTATGGTATAATATTGTATGGTATGGTATGGTATTGTATGGTATAATATTGTATGGTATGGTATAATATTGTATGGTATAATATTGTATGGTATGATATATTATTGTATGGTATGGTATAATATTGTATTGTCTGGTATGATATAATATTGTTTTGTATGGTATGGGATGTTATCATATTGTATGGTATGTTATGATTTTGTTTGGTATGTTATGGTATGGTATAATATTGTTTGGTTTAATATTGTATGATATAATATTGTATGGTAAGGTATACTATTGTATGGTATTGTATGGCATGTTATGGTATGGTAAGGTATAATATTGTATGGTATGGTGTGGTATAATATTGTACGGTATAATATTGCATCGTATGGTATGGTATGGTATGGTATTGTATTGTATGGTATGGTATGGTTTGGTATAATATTGTATGGTTTAATATTGTATGGTATAATATTGTATGGTATGGTATTGTATGGTATGTTATGTATGGTATGGTATATATTGTATGGTATAATATTGTATGGTATATTATTGTATGGCATGGTATGGTTTAATATTGTATGGTATGGTATGGTATAATATTGTATGGTATAATATTGTATGGCATGGTATGGTTTAATATTGTATGGTATGGTATAATATTGTATGGTATAATATTGTATTGTCTGATATGGTATTGTATGGTATGGTATGGTATAATATTGTATTGTATGGTATGGTATATATTGTATGGTATAATATTGTATGGTATATTATTGTATGGCATGGTATGGTTTAATATTGTATGGTATGGTATGGTATAATATTGTATGGTATAATATTGTATGGCATGGTATGGTTTAATATTGTATGGTATGGTATGGTATAATATTGTATGGTATAATATTGTATTGTCTGATATGGTATTGTATGGTATGGTATGGTATAATATTGTATGGTATAATATTGTATTGTCTGATATGGTATTGTATGGTATGGTATTATATTGTATGGTATGGTATAATATTGTATTGTATTGTATGGTATGGTATGGTATAATATTGTATTGTATGGTATTGTATGGTATGGTATGGTATGGTATGGTGTTATATGGTATGTTATCGTATGGTATGGTATAATATTGTATGGTATGGTATAGTATGGTATGGTATGGTATGGTGTTGTATGGTATAATATTGTATGGTATGGTATAATATTGTATGGTATGGTATGTATTGTATAGTATGGTATGGTATGGTATGGTATAATATTGTATGTTATTGTATAATATTGTATGGTATGGTAAAATATTGTATGGTTTGGTATAGTATTGTATGCTATTCTATGGTATAATATTGTATGGTAGGGTATGGTATAATATTGTATGGTATGGTATAATATTGTATTGTATGGTTTGCTCTGGTATGTCATAATATGGTATGACATAAATTTGTTTGGTATGGTATGGTATAATATGGTATGGTATAATGTTGTATGGTATGGTATGGTATAATATTGTATGGTATAATATTGTATGGTATGTATTGTATGGTATGGTATAATATTATATGGTTTGTATTGTATGGTATGGTATGATATTTTATGGTATTTTATAATATTGTATGGTATGGTATGGTATGTATTGTATAGTATGGTATGGTATGGTATGGTATAATATTGTATGGTATTGTATGGTATGTTATGGTATTGTATGGTATAATATTGTATGGTATGGTATAATATTGTATGGTATGGTATTGTATGGTATGTTATGTTGTGTGAAAAATATGGTATGGTATGGTATGGTATATTTTAGTATGGTATGGAAAGGTATAATATTGTATGGTATGGTGTGGTATGGTATAATATTGTATGTTATGTATTGTATGGTATGGTATAATATCCAATGGTTTGTATTGTATGGTATGGTATGATATTGTATGGTATTGTATAATATTGTATGGTATGATATGGTATGTATCGTATAGAATGGTATTGTATGGTATGGTATGGTATGGTATAATATTGTATGGTATATATTGTATGGTATATTATTGTATGTCATGGTATTGTATAATATTGTATGGTTTGGTATAATATTGTATGGTATAGTATGGTATGTTATGTTATGGTATGGTATGGTATGGTATGGTATAATATTGTATAGTATGGTATAATGTTGTATGGTTTAATATTGTATGGTATAATATTGTATGGTATGGTTTTCTATGGTATGGTATAATATGGTATGGTATGGTATAATATTGTATGGTATGGTTTTCTACGGTATGGTATAATATGGTATGGTATAATATTGTATGGTATGGTATAGTATGGTATAATATTGTATGGTATGGTATTGTATGGTATGGTATAATATTGTATGGTATGGTGTGGTATGGTAAAATATTGTATGGTATGGTATAATATTGTATGGTTTAATATTGTATGGTATGGTATAATATTGTATGGTATGGTATTGCATGGTATGGTATGGTGTGGTATGGTATAATATTGTAAGGTATAATATTGTATACTATATTATTGTATGGCTTGGTATGGTATAATATTGTATGGCATGGTATGTCATAATATCGTATGGTATGGTTTGGTATGGTACATTATTGTATGTTATGGTATTGTCTCATATTGTATTGTATGTATTGTATGGTATGGTTTAATATTGTATTGTATGGTATATTATTGTATGGTATGGTATGGTATGGTATGGTATAATATTGTATGGTATGGTATGGTATAATATTGTATGGTATGGTATGGTATTGTATATTATTGTATGGTATGGTATGGTATAATATTGTAAGGTATGTTATTGTATGGAATGGTATAATATTGTATGGTTTAATATTGTATGGTATGGTATAATATTGTATGGTATGGTATTGTATGGTATTTTATGGTATAGTATGGTATGGTATTATATTGTATTGTGTGGTATGGTATAATTTTGTATGGTATGGTATTGTATGGTATGTTATGGTATGGTATGGTATGGTATAATATTGTATTTTATGTATGGTATGGTATAATATTGTACTGCATGTCTGGTATGGTATGGTATGGTATGGTGTGGTATAATATTGTATGGTATGGTATGGTATAATATTGTTTGGTATTGTATGGTATGGTATAATATTGTATGGTATGGTATTGTATGGTATGTTATGGTATGGTATGGTATGGTTTGGTATGGTATGGTATATATTGTATTTTATAATTGTGTATGGTATATTATTGTATGTCATGGTATTGTATAATATTGTATGGTATGGTATAATATTGTATGGTATAGTATGGTATGTTATGTTATGGTATGGTATGGTATGGTATGGTATAATATTGTATAGTATGGTATAATGTTGTATGGTTTAATATTGTATGGTATAATATTGTATGGTATGGTTTTCTATGGTATGGTATAATATGGTATGGTATGGTATAATATTGTATGGTATGGTTTTCTACGGTATGGTATAATATGGTATGGTATAATATTGTATGGTATGGTATAGTATGGTATAATATTGTATGGTATGGTATTGTATGGTATGGTATAATATTGTATGGTATGGTGTGGTATGGTAAAATATTGTATGGTATGGTATAATATTGTATGGTTTAATATTGTATGGTATGGTATAATATTGTATGGTATGGTATTGCATGGTATGGTATGGTGTGGTATGGTATAATATTGTAAGGTATAATATTGTATACTATATTATTGTATGGCTTGGTATGGTATAATATTGTATGGCATGGTATGTCATAATATCGTATGGTATGGTTTGGTATGGTACATTATTGTATGTTATGGTATTGTCTCATATTGTATTGTATGTATTGTATGGTATGGTTTAATATTGTATTGTATGGTATATTATTGTATGGTATGGTATGGTATGGTATGGTATAATATTGTATGGTATGGTATGGTATAATATTGTATGGTATGGTATGGTATTGTATATTATTGTATGGTATGGTATGGTATAATATTGTAAGGTATGTTATTGTATGGTATGGTATAATATTGTATGGTTTAATATTGTATGGTATGGTATAATATTGTATGGTATGGTATTGTATGGTATTTTATGGTATAGTATGGTATGGTATTATATTGTATTGTGTGGTATGGTATAATTTTGTATGGTATGGTATTGTATGGTATGTTATGGTATGGTATGGTATGGTATAATATTGTATTTTATGTATGGTATGGTATGGTATGGTATAATATTGTACTGCATGTCTGGTATGGTATGGTATGGTATGGTGTGGTATAATATTGTATGGTATGGTATGGTATAATATTGTTTGGTATGGTATGGGATGTTATCATATTGTATGGTATGGTATGGTATAATATTGTATGGTATGGTATTGTATGGTATGTTATGGTATGGTATATTATTGTGTTGTATTTCTGGTATGGTATGGTATGTTATGGTATAATATTGTATGTATGTATTGTATGGTATGTTTTGTATTGTATGGTGTGGTATAATATTATATAGTATTGTACAATATTGTATGGTATGCTTTAATTTTGTATGGTATGGTATAATATTGTATGGTATGGTATGGTATAATATTGTTTGCTATGGTATGGGATGTTATCATATTGTATTGTATGTTATGATATTGTATGGTATGGTATATTATGGTATAATATTGTATGGTTTGCTATGGTATGGTATAATATGGTATGGTATGGTTTTCTACGGTATGGTATAATATGGTATGGTATAATATTGTATGGTATGGTATAGTATGGTATAATATTGTATGGTATGGTATTGTATGGTATGGTATAATATTGTATGGTATGGTGTGGTATGGTAAAATATTGTATGGTATGGTATAATATTGTATGGTTTAATATTGTATGGTATGGTATAATATTGTATGGTATGGTATTGCATGGTATGGTATGGTGTGGTATGGTATAATATTGTAAGGTATAATATTGTATACTATATTATTGTATGGCTTGGTATGGTATAATATTGTATGGCATAGTATGTCATAATATCGTATGGTATGGTTTGGCATGGTACATTATTGTATGTTATGGTATGGTCTCATATTGTATTGTATGTATTGTATGGTATGGTTTAATATTGTATTGTATGGTATATTATTGTATGGTATGGTATGGTATGGTATAATATTGTATGGTATGGTATGGTATAATATTGTATGGTATGGTATGGTATTGTATATTATTGTATGGTATGGTATGGTATAATATTGTAAGGTATGTTATTGTATGGTATGGTATAATATTGTATGGTTTAATATTGTATGGTATGGTATAATATTGTATGGTATGGTATTGTATGGTATTTTATGGTATAGTATGGTATGGTATTATATTGTATTTTGTGGTATGGTATAATTTTGTATGGTATGGTATTGTATGGTATGTTATGGTATGGTATGGTATGGTATAATATTGTACTTTATGTATGGTATGGTATGGTATGGTATAATATTGTACTGCATGTCTGGTATGGTATGGTATGGTATGGTGTGGTGTGGTATAATATTGTATGGTATGGTATGGTATAATATTGTTTGGTATTGTATGGGATGTTATCATATTGTATGGTATGGTATGGTATAATATTGTATGGTATGGTATGGTATTGTATGGTATGTTATGGTATGGTATATTATTGTGTTGTATTTCTGGTATGGTATGGTATGTTATGGTATAATATTGTATGTATGTATTGTATGGTATGTTTTGTATTGTATTGTATGGTGTGGTATAATATTATATAGTATTGTACAATATTGTATGGTATGCTTTAATTTTGTATGGTATGGTATAATATTGTATGGTATGGTATGGTATAATATTGTTTGCTATGGTATGGGATGTTATCATATTGTATTGTATGTTATGATATTGTATGGTATGGTATGGTATATTATGGTATAATATTATATGGTTTGCTATGGTATGGTATAATATGGTATGGTATGGTATAATATTGTTTGGTTTTATATTGAATGGTATGGTATTGTACGGTATGTTATGGTATAATATTGTATGGTATAATATTGTATGGTATGTTTTGTATGGTATGGTATATTATTCTATGGTGATTTTTGGTGGTATGGTATAATATTGTATGGTATTGTATAATATTGTATGGTTTAGTATGGTATGGTACATTATTGTATGGTATAGTATGGTCTGATATTGTATTCTATGTATTTTATGGTATAGTATAATATTGTATGGTATGGTATAATATTGTATGGTATATATTGTTTTGTATGGTATAATATTGTGTTATGTGGTATAATATTGTATGGTATGGTATAATATTGTATGGTATGGTATAATATTGTGTGGTATATATGGTATGGTATGGTACGTTATGGTATAATATTGTGATCATATTTTATGGTATATTATTGTATGTTATGGTATGGTATAATATTGAATGTTATGGTATGGTATAATATTGTATGGTATGTATTGTATGGTATGGTATGTATTGTATGTTGTGGTACAATATTGTATGGTATGGTATAATATTTTTTGTTCTATTTTGTACGTATGGTATAATATTGTATGGTGTTGTATAATAATGTATGATATGGTATGGTATGTATTGTATAGTATAGTATAATATTGTATGGTATGGTATGTTATGGTATGGTATGGTATAATATTGTATAGTATGGTATGGTATAATATTGTTTGGTTTAATATTGTATGGTATAATATTGTATGCTATGGTATACTATTGTATGGTATGGTATTGTATGGTATGGTATAGTATTGTATGGTATGTTTTTGTATGGTTTGGTATAATATTGTATGGTTTAATATTGTATGGTATGGTATAATATTGTATGGTATGGTATTGTATGGTATGTTATGGTATGGTATGGTATGGTTTGGTATGGTATGGTATATATTGTATTTTATAATTGTGTATGGTATATTATTGTATGGCATGGTATGGTATAATATTGTATGGTATGGTATAATATTGTATGGTATGGTGTGGTATAATATTGTATGGTTTGGTATATTATTGTATTGTATGTATGGTATGGTATAGTATTATATATTATTGTATGGCATTCTATGGTATGTTTTGGTATAATATTTTATGGTATGTATTGTATGGTATGGTATAATTTTGTATGTCATGGTATTGTATGGTATGTTATGGTATGGTATGGTATATATTGTATTTTATAATTGTGTATGGTATATTATAGTATGGCATGGCATGGTATGGTATAATATTGTATGGTATGGTATGGTATAATATTGTATGGTATGGTTTTGTATGGTACATTGTTGTATGGTATGGTATGGTCTGATATTGTATTGTATGTATTGTATGGTATGGTATAATATTGTATGGTATGTATTGTATGTATGGTATAATATTGTATTGTGTGGTATAATATTGTATGGTATGGTATGGTATAATGTTGTATGGTATGGTATAATATTGTATGGTATAATATTGTATGGTATATATGGTATGGTACATTATGGTATAATATTGTGATCATATTTTATGGTATATTATTGTATGGTATGGTATAATATTGTATGGTATGTATTGTATGGTATGGTATGTATAGTATGGTGTGGTATAATATTGTATGGTATGGTACAATATTTTTTGTTCTATTTTGTATGTATGGTTTAATATTGTATGGTATTGTATAATAATGTATGGTATGGTATGGTATGGTATGTTTTGTATGGTATGGTATAATATTGTATGGTATGGTGTGGTATAATATTGTATGGTTTGGTATATTATTGTATTCTATGTATGGTATGGTATGGTATTATGTATTATTGTATGGCATTCTATGGTATGGTTTGGTATAATATTTTATGGTATGTATTGTATGGTATGGTATAATTTGTATGGTATGGTATGGTATAATATTGTATGGTATAATATTGTTTGGAATGGCATGGTATGGTATTGTATGGTATGGTATAATATTGTATGGTATTGTATGGTGTGGTATCGTATGGTATGTTATGGTATGGTATCATATTGTATGGTATGGTATGGTATATATTGTATGGTATATTATTGTATGGTATGGTATGGCATAATATTGTATGGTATTTTATAATATTGTATGGTATGGTATGGTATATATTGTATGGTATATTATTGTATGTCATGGTATGGTATAATATTGTATGGTATGGTGTGGTATAATATTGTATGGTTTGGTATATTATTGTATTGTATGTATGGTATGGTATGGTATTATATATTATTGTATGGCATTCTATGGTATGTTTTGGTATAATATTTTATGGTATGTATTGTATGGTATGGTATAATTTTGTATGTCATGGTATTGTATGGTATGTTATGGTATGGTATGGTATATATTGTATTTTATAATTGTGTATGGTATATTATAGTATGGCATGGCATGGTATGGTATAATATTGTATGGTATGGTATGGTATAATATTGTATGGTATGGTTTTGTATGTTACATTGTTGTATGGTATGGTATGGTCTGATATTGTATTGTATGTATTGTATGGTATGGTATAATATTGTATGGTATGTATTGTATGTATGGTATAATATTGTATTGTGTGGTATAATATTGTATGGTATGGTATGGTATAATGTTGTATGGTATGGTATAATATTGTATGGTATAATATTGTATGGTATATATGGTATGGTACATTATGGTATAATATTGTGATCATATTTTATGGTATATTATTGTATGGTATGGTATAATATTGTATGGTATGTATTGTATGGTATGGTATGTATAGTATGGTGTGGTATAATATTGTATGGTATGGTACAATATTTTTTGTTCTATTTTGTATGTATGGTTTAATATTGTATGGTATTGTATAATAATGTATGGTATGGTATGGTATGGTATGTTTTGTATGGTATGGTATAATATTGTATGGTATGGTGTGGTATAATATTGTATGGTTTGGTATATTATTGTATTCTATGTATGGTATGGTATGGTATTATGTATTATTGTATGGCATTCTATGGTATGGTTTGGTATAATATTTTATGGTATGTATTGTATGGTATGGTATAATTTGTATGGTATGGTATGGTATAATATTGTATGGTATAATATTGTTTGGAATGGCATGGTATGGTATTGTATGGTATGGTATAATATTGTATGGTATTGTATGGTGTGGTATTGTATGGTATGTTATGGTATGGTATCATATTGTATGGTATGGTATGGTATATATTGTATGGTATATTATTGTATGGTATGGTATGGCATAATATTGTATGGTATTTTATAATATTGTATGGTATGGTATGGTATATATTGTATGGTATATTATTGTATGTCATGGTATGGTATAATATTGTATGGTATGGTATGGTATAATATTGTATGGTATGGTTTGGTATGGTACATTATTGTATGGTATGGTATGGTCTGATATTGTATTGTATGTATTGTATGGTATGGTATGATATTGTATGGTATGGTATGATATTGTATGGTATGGTATGTTTTGGTATGTTACAATATTGTATGGTATGGTATAATATTGTATGGTATGGTATGGTATAATATTGTATGGTATGGTATGGTATGGTATAATATTGCATGGTATGGTATGGTATGATATGGTATGGTGTAATATTCTATTTCATAGTATGGTATAATATTGTATGGTATGTTATGGTATGGTATGGTATATTATTGTATGGTATGGTATGGTATAATATTGTATGGTATGGTATGGTATAATATTGTATGGTATTGTATGGTGTGGTATTGTATGGTATGGTATGTTATGGTATGTTACAATATTGTATGGTATGGTATAATATTGTATGGTATGGTATGGTATAATATTGCATGGTATGGTATGGTATGATATGGTATGTATAATATTCTATTTCATAGTATGGCATAATATTGTATGGTATGTTATGGTATGGTATGGTATATTATTGTATGGTATGGTATGGTATAATATTGTATGGTATGGTATGGTATAATATTGTATGGTACCATACCATACCATATAATACCATACCATACCATACCAAGGTTGCGATTTTTTACGTTGAATATTGTATTTGTAGCATGTTCTTTTTAAATGTGTGTATATTTTCAAACTGATGACCTAAAGACGATAATGATGATGAAGAGTTTTTTAATTAACTTGTGTTTTATGTTTGCATGTGTAATGTTGTTAACATTTCCTTAACAGTGAGCAGAACTTCTTTGGAGGGACTTGTCACATTGATTTAAAACCACTAAAAAAGCTGAACAGTCTGTATCTCAGTTATGGGTTTCTATATGATCAGATGTAAAGCATAGGTTTGACAATCAATTAATTTGTTTGTGGTGATGCTTAAGGACTGGCAATGTGCCTTGAGGAACACAGACTGCAGACCTGTGGCTTCCTGGGTTCTGTCTGTGAAGCAGGCAGTATGTACAAGCCAGAAGGTATGAGAAATAATTTACTTTTATGCTGTACTCCCGTCTAACTGTCTCTGACTTTTATTTCCACTCAAGCGCAGATTATTAGCTGCTAGATTGTTTTTTAGCACTGAGGGTTTAAATATTTGAAGACAGGGTTCTTCTGTTGGGTTTCCAGGTGGCAGACTGCGGTTAGGCTTGGGAGGGATTTCTTTTAGGTGTGGTGCCTGGCATTTAGGGAAGAGAGGTGTTTGGTGGTAAATTTGGGTCAAGTTGAAAGAGTGCTATTATGGTTGAAAACCTCCTGTCAGTTTCTGTCTTCTCTTTGTGTTGCACTTTATCTTGCAGAACCTGCAGCTTTATCCTTCTTTCAGATAATCAATAAAAGAGATTTCAAATTCATTTTAATCACGGCTCGTCTGTTTTGGTTGACTCAATTGTCTAAACTTGAGTTTAAGTCTTAATTTTGTAGTAACAGCCTAGTATTAAGTTGCATGGCCCTGGTTTGGTCCTCATCCTTGTCTCCACACCGTCTTGCACACACAGGCGCAGACACACACAGGTTAATTAGGCACAGGTGTGTGCTTCACTGAGCTGCTGAATTGCTTGTGGCTGTTTCTGTAGCTCAGCCTGTGCCCTGCTGTCTGTACAGCTCCAACCAGAGACACCAGCTCCCAGCAAATATATGGACAGCCAATAAAATCACTCATTGCAAAAATCTAATTATTCTGGAAACACAATCCAAATCCTCCACCACAGCTTCGGAAAATTAATGGTGCTCTAAAATATGCCCTTTTTATACTTGCTGCATGCTGCTTTTGATGCATTTGTGGTCATAAAATGTACACTGTGTGTGTTAAATGGTAAATGAACTTGAGCTTATAAAGCACTTTTCTAGTCTTCTGACTACTCAAAGCGCTTTTACACCGCAGGTCACACCCACCCATTCACACCCATTCACACACTGATGGTAGTGATTGCTATGTAGTATCATCCATCAGAAGTAACTAATCCTATTCATACACCACCACTGAAGCAATGGGAGCAATGCAGGGTTAAGTGTCTTGCCCAAGGACACATCGGACATGTTGCCCAGCTGGGGATTAAACCCTTGACCTTCTGGTTGAGAGGCAATGACTCTACCAACTGAGCCACAGCTGTGTTGCAGCCAAAAGAAACACAAGTTATAAGTTCTCTCATGCATGTATTCCATTTCTAGTCTAAAACACTGGATAATTGAAACAGTTTGAATGCATAATATATGGAAGTCGATAGCCCTTATCATCAGTGCTTTACATGTCAGTCCGATGGATTGTCATGTTATGGCCATTCAACCCCACTGGGCACTGTTGGTCTGTTGGTCTGTTGACATGAGGAGTACAAGGAGAATTTGACAAGTCACGCTGAGCAGTGTGTTCTCAAAGCTGCACAATGTGAAGCAGTCAGTTTAAATATTAAAGTACAATTCCGGCTGTACTCAAAACATTAAACCAGATCTCCCTCTGTTCACTTTCTCTGTGTGTTCTTGAATATATTCATATGGGCCAGCTGTCTGCTGATAGCAGGTGCATTAAAAATCTAAAGTTTATAAATGATAAATTGAAGAGAACAGAGCTGTTCAGATTTTCCTTTTATAGGGTGAACAGAATCGGCTCTCGCTCCGGTTATTGTTCCCCTTCCTTGAACTAATATCTTCAGGGCTCAGCTTATACGGTCAAGGACAAAACAGTCTGGGATAGTCTTTTCTTCGGCTTGAATTAAATATTTATTCTGTTTTGTGAGAAGGGTCATTTCAATTTTGCTCCTTCAGGCTCCTCTTGTCGTTTGGTTGCATAACTTACAATAGAAGCTCTAACAATAGTACATTTCCTCCTCCTGAAGCATCAAAATGTACTCCGCTGTTACCTGGGTTTCAACATGAAAGTTGATAGAATTCTCTGAGACTGACCTCTTCCTCTCCATCCAGGCTCTGCACTCTGTGCTATAGTAACTCCTATAAATCATACCCCAAAGGAACACAGGAGACCTTGCATTGCAAATTCATCCCTGGTATGCCAAAGAAATGCGTGTTGGGAAAAAAAATCATTGATGCTGCTGGCTGACACACATTCTACATTTCTGCTGCTCTGGTGCGACGACTGCTCGCATTTGGAATGTAAACATGTCCAACATTTAAAGCAGATTTCAGAAAACAAATCATGAATATACCTACATTTCCAGATTTGTTAAACAAGTGTGTTTTTGGCTGAAGACTCAACATACTAATTAGCCCCTAGGAGATCCATCCAGCAGTTTGTGATTTTTTTCCTGATTTTTAATCAGTCTAATTTCTCTCTCCAGCACACAGACACGTTCAGCGCCACACACACAAAGCCTCTGTTTGCATAATGTGCTCACTGTCTGCTCCGCTGAGACTAAGCACTGTTTGTGCATCCTGTGTATCTACCACTGTGTGTGTGTGTGCGTGTGTGTGTGTGTGTGCGTGCGTGTGCAAGCATGAGATTGTTCAAGTTCATTTGTATGTGTTTTGGGAATGAGGGCTCAACCCCCAAACCCTCCCCCCCCCCCCCATTTTAGTCTTCTGCCTTGGCTGTGGCTCGACCATGATTGCTCTGACAATTCAACAGGGGAAAAAAAGGAAAACACCTTCTGCCAGACTGTTTTTTTCCTGTTCTGTTATGGAAATGAGATTTTCCATCTCACTTCATCTTCAGAACTTAAATACCTCTTTGCTGAGAAAAGGACTTTCTAGCCTGTTAACACATTTCCTCCTCTTTAGTTAGGTTAAAGTTTAGTTGAATTTGAGCTTCTGTGCTTTTACAAAGACCTTACATTTTATACAAATTGTGTGAAATGTGAACCTATCAGGAGCATGTTTATTTCTTTGTATTTCATAGTAAGTATATGTGTTGAATATCCTGTTTGAATTTACCAACATGTGTGTATTATTGTGGTCTTCACTGATATTCTACTTTCAGTTAGATTAAAATGCATTGTTAATATTTTCAGTAAAAGCACATAGTGTAATTGCCCTTTAATTTAGTGTACTCTTTACTAGATCAATGAAAATGACAATGAAAATGAGATGGGAAAAATGCAAAAATACAAAGGTTAAAATAAACAAACGTTCTGACATATGTGTTCTTTGCACAACAAAACAAGACTTTAGGTTCTCTCAAAAACTGTAAAAACATAGGGTGCAGCCACTGATTACCTATTTGAAGCCTGGTTTTGTCCACTGCCAAATTGGATTTTTGGGGTCAGAAGAAACTCAGATAAGAGAGTGCAGGGGAGAGGAACAATTTGGCAAACATTGTATTATCAACACAGACTTATGTATTAGCTTGCAAATGAGCAAGGTGACCATCTTTTATTTATGTGTGCATCTCTATTTTTTAGTCTGCCTGATTTGAGGAGAACAGCATTTCGATCACATGTATGCTGAGGGTATTATGGAAGTGACAACAAATTGAATCTTAAATCCTGAATCTTGAATCTCTTGAATCTTTTCTTCCACAGTATAAAGTTTTATTTGTAGTATTGAAACTTTATTCATTACTTCAAAGATGCTAAGTGAAATGTAAAAACAACACAAACCAGGCCACTTAGAATAGCAGATCTTGAAATCATGGCCAATTACATAAAAACACTTCTGATGCCAATTGCTGCCAAAAATAAACCAACAAGCCAGGTATGCTGAGCACCAACAGTGACATCTACTTGGTTATGCTTACATATTAGTAATAAAGCATATTTTCACGAACCAAAAAAAGGTCTTAAGTACAAACTTCTTATATTGGATGTACCAAAGTCAGGGGCATGTGCAGACCTTTTGAGTGGATTGGCTCCACTGGGGCACTGACTGGTGCATGGCCAGCCTGAAGTGTCATTAGCACAAACACAACAAAAGTATGTAAATTAATTACCACAATTACTACTCTGTAACTCAAGAAAATGGCAACATGAACATCTTCTTAGCCTAATTTCTTTAATGATACAAAAAGAAGATGTATGTTTAAAGTTACACCACACCATACCATACCATACATACTTTAGTAGTAAAAAATGATGCAAACACCTGCACACTAAAATAAAACATGATACATTGACATGTAAAGAAAGCTAGTAGCAGAGGCAGAAACGCCTTTCAGTGACTGAAGTAGCTGAAGTGACACATTACATAGCAGGCAGCTAGCAGCCTTCTGTCCCTCAAAGCAATCACACCCCTGATTAATAACATTTAGGCTTAACATAATTAAATGGGTGAGTAATATGGAAATTAAACCCCTGTAAATGTGTGATTGATGACAACAACATTTTTGAACCAGGCTGTAAATTTGTTCAAGTCTGCCTTAAAGTTTGCCATCTTTTATTTTGGAGTTGATGAGGACTGACTTACTTTTGGAGCCAGCATCAAGTGGGCACTTGTAGAACTGCAGTGTCCATGTTGGCTGCTTACTCAGCCATGATGGCGGTTTAACTCTTTGTATACTTTCATAAATCTGCTGGACCATCAACAAGCAGCACCATTCACCAGTCCCCCCCCCCCCCCCCCCCCCCCCCCATTCCCCCGAGATCAATAGTTGGTGGTGAGGTTATCAAGTCAGTGCCACCATTTCCTGTGTTTTGTAGAGTTCCATGCATTTCAGTGTCCTTGAACCAAACCAGATCCTGTCCTTAGACTCTTTTGCCATACATGTCAGTTTTTGGAAGGCTTTCAACTGAGGAACAACTAAGGTCCTGCTTTAAACAGCCATCTATTCAACATGAAAGCCCAAATGCAGTGAAAACCTAATTAGCTGAAACAAAATAAAGCCTTAAGAGTATGATAAGTATTCATGCATGCAGATGTCATTGACTTACAGTATGAAATTAATTTAACACTGAAAGAATCAATTAACTTAATCTACCCTTTAAAGCAAACAAGCAGATGCAGGAAACATCACTCCGGAACAGCTAAGAGAATTTCATAATCTCTGATAATTAATAACAAGGCCCACATAAAACCCCTCATTTGGTTTTGCTCTAGAGAATGTAGAATCTCTTCAAAAGTACACCAACACTATTATTTACCAGGCCTTGTTCTGTGAAAGCACAGAGCCCGGATTCATTTAAACCAGAGCTTACAGTATTCTATTCATAGAGCCCTTTAGAAATAGCAAGCATTCATAATGGACCCGGCATCTGATTAACCTCCACGCTTGCCGGCACAATGGCAGGCTACCCTGAGACTCAGCCCCGTAATGGAGTCCGCTATCATCAAGCACACTCTAAACATTCCTCGCACCGTAGGACTCGACGACCAGATTGGAATCCCTTAACTCCCCTCTGCACTCGGTGCACAGTAGGGAAACAAAACATCCCCTAAGCTGATGCCCCTCTGCATTAATCTATCTCTCTGCTCCACTCAGGCACTTTTACACACACACACACACACACACACACACACACACACACACACACACACACACACACACACACACACACACACACACACACATACTTAACACCATGGGCATCCTCTTCAGTGCCTTAATGCAATTTTGCATTCCTAATTGTAAAGTCTTAAGGGTAAAGACAGGAGGGCTGTGCTGCCTCTGCATCTTAAAGCCCTTCTATAAGAAGAAGCCTTTATCTAGCAATCTGTACTTTTAATACTTAAGTATGCATACTGTATGTATGCTACATTTATAGAGTGATAGTTTGCCTTTTTATAACAGCCCCAGGAGTATGCCACTCAGAATTTCACTAAGTGTATGATTAAAAAGAAAAACCTATAGCTTTATTAAAAATCAAAATGTCCAAAGCAGGGCTCCATGATTTTCAGGAGTCCCCCCCCCAAAAAAAACCCCAATAGATTATTGTGATAGCCCTGTAAGAGGCTTCATACTGTACTTTACTTTATTTGTTAAGCTTATAAAAGATCAAGACTTATTTATGTTCTTTTGGATGATGTTTTGTGATATAGCAAAGTATATTGTCTATTCTCTCTGTGAACAAAATAACAGCTTTTACACCAACAGAAGAAATGATACAGTTTGATAAACTATATTAAATTGGTTATAACCTCTACTGTGTTTAATTTGAGTGGCTTTTCATAGGTTTCTTTATATAGTGTCATGAGACATCAACCCTTTCTTATCTTTCTTATCTTCACAGTCTTTCACTATATAAAGCATCACAGGACTGAAGCACGTCCGATGTGTATCTCCCACCTCAATGTTGCCATCTCCTGGCCTAACAGGATTAAGCATGCTGAGCGTACAGGCCTTGCTGTTGCAAATGGAGAGAACTGTGCCAAATATGTCAGAGGGAGTGATTACACCCCTCAGTGGCCAGTTGGCCCAACAGTCCGCCCCCAGTGGCTGGCCCTGTGGGGGCTGTCAGGGCCGGGCAGACTGGAGCTTGGTAAGGAGCCAGTCCCACGTTTAACAGCCAGCTCCTGCACGGCCCAAGTGTCGCCTGCACCTGCCAATGGCAAGCAGTTCTCAGCCATCAGATAATGTCTGAGAGGAAATTGCTTCAAGGAGGCGACATTCGAGGATGGTAATATGGAGATGTGAAATATATTCAAGGAGCAGGGGGAGAGGGACCTGGTCCTTGAAAAGGCACAAATTAGCATCAACACACACAGACACACACACACACACGGAGGAACATATAAATATACCAACACACATTTTATACATGCACACAAGCAAGAAGGCTGTACCTAATCTTCCCTGCTTTGAATGATATTACAGTCAAAGAGGGAATCAGATTTATTCACAGCCTGGACTACCAACCACATTCTTATTTAGCTCACCTGATTTAGTAACAGCTTACAAGCCATAGGGATACGGATTGCAAGTGTGCACGTCCTCTCCACAAACGCACTAAAACAAGAGGATTTCCAAGGCTGTGTTATCTACAATGACCGGTTCAGCGCTGATGTGGAAAATGAAAATCAAAGTGAAAGTTCTATAGGGATATGTCAAGTCAAATATGAGCCCGCAATCATCACACGCGCAATATCACTAGAGGTTAATGTGCAGGCCTGCTGATCTTTTGGAGCCTGCATGCACGTAGCTTAAGGCAGTGGGATTCAATATGAAGCATGAAATGTGATGTAGTCGTGATAATTGGCCTGAAACCCATGGTGGATCCTTTACTAACAGAAAGTGTAAAGCTTGCACCAATGCCACAATTCACACTGAGAGGAGGGAAGCAGATTTCCTGTCTTATTTTCTTTTAGGTTGCTGTAATTTCTGCTGAAATAAGGTCCTCCATCAGGACTACATTGTCCTTGAAACTGGTGTTGTTTTTTAAGAAGATTTTTTCTTCATGAAGTCAAGCACCTGTTTCTGTGTGAAACGTATTGTGTCAATAAAGCATGCTTTCAGGATGCAAGTCATTTGGTGCCAACATATCACAGTATCAACCTGTAGATGGCACCCTCGTCCCTGGTTTTAATCCGAACCTTCAGGGTCGACTCCCCATTTTGGAATATCTGGCTCCAATTCCAAACCTTGTTTTGCTTTGTTTGCCGTTCTGATTCTTTTGCAGCTATTCTCTTAACTGTACCAAGAGAGAGGGTTTTTCATGTTTCACTCATCATGACAAAGATATTTGTCCGCACTGATAGCTCACCTGTTTGTACATATGGTCAAAGCTTATTTAAAAAATGCTTATGCAAAATGAAGTGCGGCTAGCAACTGTTGTTCCAATGGTTTTCAGGCAGCAGGCATTAGTTACACAGTGGGGAATGGTTGGAGTTTGAGTGGGGGGAGAGGAACCTCAGCCAAACATGGTTTGTCTCTGAATACTAATGCCTCTTTTGATCTGCCTTGGCTTTTAGGAGATTTAAACAACAAAATCTGTCTCTCCAAATTTCTTAATAGACTCAGCCTTTTGTGATCAACATGAAAAAAATCCTAGAAACATGTTTACACGGCATCCATATTAATGTTCTGGATTTGTTTAAAACATGTAGGGTCTTCTGAGATCTTATTATAGGGAAGCACTGTATTATTCATGCTAGGCCCTAAAAGACTAATTAATTTATCATTAAATAGTAAGGCATTTTTTTAAATGATTTTCTTATGTTATGCATGTATTTACATAATGGATCTTTGTTTTACAAATATATCTTTTAAGTTGCCCCTCACATGTCCTGAATTTGATATATGCAAAAAAGATTCCATCCCTCCTGGAATGATGTGAATGCATTAGTTACAGAGCTGAAGGAGGAAACTAAGAGGCAGACACAAAAAACAATTAGACCTAATAACATCACAGCTACAAGGACCTTTGTGATTTACACCGTCCTAAAAGCTATTTAGGTGCATATTGTGACAGAATGTTAAGTGTGATTAGGGACAGTATGTTAAACATTTGGCCAGTTGTAATCAGTTGGAGAGCTGTGAGGATGAGCTGTGGTTGGGGGGGTTATCTGCGCCTGTAGCGCCACAGGAGGTGCCAAAAGCAACAGAGACCACTAGCCAGTCTGAGTATTTGGCACCTCCACAGCTGCTGCTGCTCACATGCTTCCATCCTCTCGTCTCACCAAAGGGCCAATACCAAGCAAAGGATAATCTTGTTTTATCTGCCTTTCAGACAGCCCAAATGGTCCAGATTAAACCCACCACATGACCCCCACGGAAGGGCCACGGACATGTATACCACCAGTTTACTGGAGCACCTAAGGTTAAAGTGAGATGAGGAAACTGATAAGGGGAATGGCCTGGATCAGCCTCAGGCCAAAGCAAAAAAAAAAAGAAAAACTCTGTGTCTATCTTAATTTAATAAACTCTGAATCACGAATACAAGTCTATCTCTCTTCAAGGTTGAATTGTTCACAAAGAAACCCTTTAGATATTTAACGAGCACGGCTTAGAATGCCTATTGTAAGAAGCATCCATCATTGCAAAAAATAACTTAATTCTTCTCAAAACATTATTAGGGATGCAATAAAAAGAGCGAATTATTTTAATTTCTGAAGACTCATTTGCATGTTTGTGTATAACTGTATTGAAATGTGGGAATCTGTCAAACACATCTTTTTGCCTTCAAAATGACTGACAGATTGCCCCCCATACTCCCCCCCCCATCACAGTGTGTGACACTTTAAATTAGGTCAAAGAGCAAACATGAACTCAATAAATTGTTCCATCTATTAAAACTGCATGTGCACAAGTGCCTTTGAACGGGGTCAGCAGGATCCCAACACATTTGAGATATGCACACTTATATTTTTTCAAACACAATAATCTCAACATCCACAGAAAACAAAGTGGGGAAGTCATAAAGAAAGAAATGATTGATAAAGTCATGAAAAATAGAATCATAGAAGCATAAAGGTAAGCCAGAAAGTTTACCTCGGGGGTCTGTGGGTAGCTCACTCATTGGGATACATGTAAAAAAAAAAAAACATACTGCAGATGGACATGATGATGTCGTCAATGTGTTGGGGAGGCAGGATGATTTTATTGATCGCAGTGAAACAAAACCTTTCTATTTATGCAAACTGGAATAACTGTTGACTGATAAGTGGAACTCTTTAACATTTGAATCAAACTCTGTTGCAGCATGCAACACCAGAGTGAGCATGTCACAGCTGTCGTTTAGGTTGATGGTGTAACTTGTAACACGTCAGTGTCTGTTGGTGTCCTGAAGTCAAGTCACATCAACCACGGGAACAAAAACTGTTAAGTGTTTTTATTCTCTTCCTTCTTTTGATTTGAACCGTTGTAGCTTATTGGTGTGCATACTTAATGGTCTGTGGCAGTACCTTCAATCTATGTTTCTCTCTCTCTCTCTCTCTCTCTCTCTCTCTCTCTCTGTGTGTGTGTGTGTGTGTGTATGGGAGTGTGTGTGAGTGTGTGTGAGTGTGTTTGTGCGTGTGTGTGTGTGTGTGTGTGTATGTGTGTGTGTGTGTGTGTGTGTGTGTGTGTGTGTGTGTGTGTGTGTGTGTGTATGTTTCTTCAAGTATTGTATAGTAAATGGTAACCAAAACTCATAAATTAAACTCTCATTTTCTGATTTTACTTACTGAAACTCAAAACTGTTTTTATGATGTGGTAAAAAAATCCCCACATTGAAACAGAGTCTACAAAATAATTCAAACATACCAAAAATCAGATTATTTATGACATATATTTTAGATTTTCCCTTACCTTATTCTATTTTTCTGACAACTGGGAACCTTGGAACTTCGTGCAGGAAAAAAACGGGGGTGGGTGTGTGTGTGTGTGTGTGTGTGTGTGTGTGGGGGGGGGGGGGGGGCTTTTCTAGCACTCCGTGTCATGCGAGGTGTTATCCAAAAGGTAGGCCTTTGACACATTTGTTCCCTGAGGCATCTGTCAGGATTACTGCTCCAAGTGTCACCAAATGCTCCTCCTGCCTCCTACCTAGCCGCCTGTGAGCTGCAGACGCCATCTTTAAAAAAAAGTAATGTCTAAGGCTTCAGACTAATTTCTGATCATCATTGTTCCTCCTGTGATGTTTACTGCCATGGCCACATTAGCAATATTCTTACCATTAATTAAAATCACCTCGGTGAGAGAAACAGATGGTCAAAGCCATTAATCTGCTGTGATGCTCTTACTGTCACCACACACGTCTTAATCAAGCCGTGATCTGCATTAATCACCTTACTTAAGTGACAAACAAGTATCAATCCTGTGTTAGCACGGCTTTGTTTGTGGTCAGACCTCGGCTGACCTTGTAGCAACAAATCAATTGTAGAAAAAAAAATACACTTCAGATGTGAGAAGGTCGTGATTTCTATTGAGGAAGTTAACTCAAACACAACTAAGTATCAAGAACTCCACAAATTCACATTTAATGATTATGCCTGTGCGTTCATTCTAAAATAGTGTCATCAGCTGCTCAGTTGTTGCCTTAAACCTGTTGGAAGACAAAGTGGTAAGTGCGTGAGACATTTGATAAGATTAAAGCATAATCCTTTTAGTGGCAAACAACTAATTTGGCTAATAATTCGGCATTACCTCCTGACTCCTCATAGCCATAAAGCCATGGATTTTAACACCCAGCCAGCATGGGACTGTTGTGAGGGAGGCTTTGTGTGTCTGGTGAGGGCAGAAAAGTATCTTACATTTGATCTTACAACTTGATCTTGTTTTTAATAAAAGTTGACAATAGTGAAAAAGAGTGAGTGAATGAAAATATACCAAGAGTGTTGTAGTTTAGGAGAAAAGAAGCAACAACCCAATTCATCCTCATCATATTTCTCACTCAACCTGAAGTTACACAGAAATGATTCAATGCTGTTTGTTGAACTGCCAAGATTAATAATTGAAGTTTCCAGTTTCCCGCCTTAACACTCACTTTAATGATTTGTGGCACAGCAAAAGGGGAAACCACTTGTTGGTGTTATGCCTTGTGAATTTTAAAACAAACTCATCTCCTTGTGCTGTAATGTGATTCAACTGAAGCTCGTTCCAGATTCAGAATGTAAATACTGCAGATTTTAAAAGCACACATTATGAATCCGCCTCCTTTGCTGGATAAGTGTTTAAAAAGTTTTTTTTTTTTTGTTCATGGTGTCTGGAATTAGTAACAAGAATAGAAACATGATGTGAAATTTATATGACCAAAAAGGAATCCAATCTGAATCCTAGTGCTGTGTTGTTGTGAACTTCTGTGTTAGGCTCAGATTGGCCATAAAAAAAAACAAGTAGGGTGCCATAGGATGATTCACAGGTGTGCTCTGTACCAGAGGAACTTAAGCTAAAGATTTATGATCTCCTTTTTGTTCATGTCACTAAATCCAGGACAATATGTCTTGGACACTCGAGGGATTCTGTACAAAAAAACAAAACAAATCAATTGTACATTTTCCCTGTGTTTTCCACATTTGATCAAATGATCCAAAATTATGTAGCACATGGGGAAGATTTGACTTTACATGTTCCAAAACCACGTTTCCCATAGGCAAACAAATTTCATTTCATTTTGATTTGTTCTGATCATGGGTATGTTCAAAGTTTTCCAATAACAACAGAAAACAATTTACAATTTTGACACATTTCATGTCCGCAAAAGGAGCATGGAGAATAAAAAGCTTATTTTGCCTCCCACTTCCTCACATCACAAATGAACAAGCAAAAGATGGTCAAACCTTTATTACAGTAACATAAAAAGAAAATCAAATTCAGACTATAATAACAATAATTGATTTCTGTATATTATTCATACTGCCATTCAAATTTCTCCTAACTCACACCAGAGGATTACACTTCTGCTTCTTGATGGTACTGATGCTTATTCAGTTTCCTTCTATTCCTCATCCTTTGAGATCAACACAAACAACTTTAGCAGATTTTCTGGTTATGCACTGCTCTTTGCCCTTTACAGAAACACGAGTGTCTGTAATTCTACTAAATCTGTCAGTTTCAATCATTTTACTGTAAAATTTCACCTCAACATAAACCTTTATTTATCCCCCACCGGAGAAATTTACAGTGTAATAGCAGCAAAGAGCAAGGATAGCCTATATAAAGAGCACACAGTGCACAATAAAAATATAAAGTCAAAATTACAGAGGAGCCAAAAAACAGAGAGCTGCAGTTACATGTTTATTTGATGTCTGCTTAATGCTGCTCCATGTCTGTCCTGCATGTTTCAGGTATTTCACACCTGTAGCTACTTACCTGCTCACTACAATTCTGGCATGTTATTCTATTGGAAGTTTTTCGTAATGTTTTATTGTATCTGTGTCGCTTGCACCCTAATTATTGCTAATTATTGAAGCTGATAAAACAGCATTTTTTCATTTCCAATGATAAAGATTCACAGTGACTGATACGTGGAACTGTTCTTAAAAGTAGGATTAATTTTTTTGGTGAAAAAACCCCAAACTTTAACATGCACGAGAAAAATTTAGAAAATAACTTAAAAGTGAACACCATGGGTTCCATGTATTTCACATGTGGTCAAATGCGTTGTTGCACATGTTACATTCAGGAGGTTTTAATGTAAGGAGAGGAGGCAGACTGCCTGATGAACCTGGTAAACACAAACTTGTATTGATCATTATCTTGTTAATCATGTGGCTGAAGAGACTGTTTGTGAGATCTTAAACACCCAGTTTGGGAGCTTTAAGAATCCATTCTGGGGGAAGTTGAGGACATGGAAATCTCATAGGCCACGTTCAAAGCCTTCATTGTCATGTGTGTTGCTCTTCCTTTTTTAAGAGTTAAAACTGGAAAACTGTCTTAAAAAGGAACTCCTTTTTAAGACAGTTTTCCAGTTTTAACCCTTAAAAAATATATTTTACGCTCCAACTCTCACCTCTGCTCGTGAGCTTTGTGTGGTGAATGAGGGAATGAGACTGCAGACACAAGGGGCCATAAAGTGACTTGGTTCACCCTTAAAGATATCTTTGTAGATAGAGAGAGATAGCTGCTCCCTCACATCAAAAGGGGTCAGTTGAGTCTGTTTGGCCATCTGATCAGGATGCCTCTGGGCGCCTTCCTTTGAAGGTTTTTTGGGCATGTTCAACTTTTAAAAGACCCTGGGGTAGACCCAGAAAACGCCGGAGAGACTATACATTTCATCTGGCTTGGGAACACTTCATGATTCCTGAAGAGGAGATGCAAAGTGTTGCAGTGGCAACAGCTGGTCATCCTCGCTTATCGTGTTTCTACTGTCACCGAGTCCCAGAGAATCCTGCAGAAATGGGATGTATGGATGAATAATTGGTAAAACAAAACTAGGAATTGGATAATGCTTAAAGTATAGCATACGGCTGCTCTAACAGTATAACCGTGAAGATAACAGTCTCTTGAACATCCCTGGTTTGTGTGTCTGTTCATTGCGTGAGTTTTAACACCTCCCTATATGTGCTCTCTCGGGGGCTCAGACGGATTCAACCCAAAGTTTTGTGACGTGTCGAGAGCCCTTTGAAGGCACAGAGACGCCTTTTAATCAGCAGAAGTTAATCACCCATATGGTTGACAAAGGTCTGGTTGACTCATGCTCTTTTTTCATCACTATGGGAGCTGTTGCTAGTGTATGTGTGTGTGTGTGTGTGTGTGTGTGTGTGTGTGTGTGTGTGTCTGAGGAGGGAGGAGGAATCCTTCAGTGTAGTTTATTCTCCTGACTTCACTATTCTTGTCACATCCCCGGCTTTTATTTAAGAACTGTTGTTTAAAAAAAAAGGTAAATGAAGTGCATTTGATTGTTTACTACCATGCAGACGATCTTGATTATATAGGGAGGTGTGTCCTCTCACACAGAGCTGCAATAATATTCTTTGTGTAATTAACATTGTGGGTGTCCGAAACACAACATTAATCAAATGACTCTTGTCTGGCGTTGTGGGTTTTTCTTTACCACGTTACACTGAAATTCCTCCTCTGCCATTCCAACAGATGAGACAGGGTCCACAGACAGAACGAGAGAGTTCTGCGGTTTCTTTATTATGCAGATTATTTACTGGCAATGTTTCCATAGACAGATGTGATTGAAGGGGAAAAGTGGTAAAATAATAAATATTTATGGATAATAGAACAGGTTTCATTAATCCTAAATGTCAGGGTAAGGACTGGGTGATTAAAGGTGTATATGAATAACAAAAGCAATCAACAGGCTTGTAAAAACAGCATTATTAGATGCTTTTCCAATCTCCTGTTATGTTTCCTACTGCTTTCATCCGATGATGGAGAATAATTATGAACATTAGTTAAGATATGTTAAAGAATAAGCATCAGTATACTCTGAGTGTTTTCATTGTATACTTTATACTCCAAAAGGGATTCATGATTTACCTCATTAAACTAACATTTCCCCAAACTACTAAGGTGATAACTTTAAAAAATGACACATTATGTATGACGAGGTAATATTCAAAAATAGTTCACACTTCACTCCAACTATAACATAAAACTTCTGCTAACACATTAATGCATGGAAAGTGTTCATTCTGCCTCACTAGTGCTTTATTTTTTAAACACACAAGTACATTGCTGCTGCATTTGCTGCTCCTGTTTTGACCTGTAAGAACAATTTTGAATACATGACTTTTATAACTGAATATTTTTACATCTTGATGCTTTAACAGAAAGTTGAAAGCAAAAAAAAAAAACTCGGAGGAGCAGAAGAAGCCTGCAGCAAACCAAAAGTATGAGACACCACTAGTCCTCATGAAAGTTTCTTATGTTGGAGGATTTGTTAACTTTTCAACAATTATACTTTCATTGACATTTGTGTTTTTTCCTTGTAACAGTTTGTCTTTGTCTTTTTACTCCCCAGCCGTCTGCACTGAAAACACACGTTCAATCCTTCAGGCTTTCAGTAGGTAGACTTCTACTTCTTTTTGTTTTCATGTGGTCTTATTAAATCACTCCGATAAGTGATTTAATTAATTAATCACCATGTGCAGATTTATTCTAAGTAACACTGTTATCCGCCGGATTTAAGTTCCACAATCAGTTTATCTAATAAACCATTTGCACCCACAAACAGACAACAGTTTGCTGCAGAGCCAAATGTTGCCCTGTTGGTTGACCACTGGGAGGCCTTTCATTGGTCGATGGGGGCAGCCTATTTGCATAGAGAGGGGCTTAAAGTCCCACAGCAAAGTGAGTTTGACACAGTTGTGATTCGGCCTGACATTGTACGAGAGGTGTATTGACTGCATCATTTATGACATTTTTGTGCAGCATTTTCTAACCCCTCGAAATGGGATTTGGCAGGATTTCAGGAGTTGCACTGTGCCTTGTGTTTGTTTTATTTTGCACAGTTCAGTGTACAACTACAAGGTATTTCACGTTTGAAGAGGATGCGCCGGGGACAGAGATAGGAAACTTGTCCCAAGATTTAAAGATTGATCCAGCTGATGACCCTGACACTTCGTTCCGCTTCATGCAAGAAAACAACTCCTCTTTGATTCAAATGCGGGAGACTGACGGACTTCTGAGTGTTGCAGAAATTATCGATCGGGAGCAGCTTTGCCCCAGGTCTCCGCGTTGCTTCATCACCTTCGACATTGTGGCCTTCTCTAAAGAGAAGTTCCAACTCATCCACGTGGAGATCGAGGTAAAAGACATCAACGACCACTCTCCTCATTTCCCGCGTAATCAGACAAATCTGGAGATTTTGGAAAATGTCCCTCTTGGCTCAAGATTCCCCCTGCAGATTGCTCTGGACCAGGATGTGGGTGAAAATTACATCCAGAGCTTCAACATCTCCCCTAGTACTCATTTTGCCATCGAAGTGCGCGACAGGGAGGATGGAGTGAAGTTTGCTGAGCTCGTGCTTGTGCGCGAGCTGGACAGGGAGGTGGAGGACTCGTACACGATCGAAGTTACTGCAACTGACGGAGGAGTGCTTGCAAAGTCTGGCTCAATGCTTGTTTACATCAAAGTGCTGGACTTTAATGACAACAGCCCCACGTTTGAGCACAGCTCACTGAAAGTGGAGCTGAATGAAGATTCTCCAGTGGGTCACCGAGTTCTCAAAGTGCACGCTTTTGACCCGGATGACGGAGAAAACGGTGAGGTCATTTACGCATTTGCTGACGGTGTATCACAAGAAGTTGCACGTGTTTTCTACATCGACCCTTACTCCGGTGATGTGACCTTGAAGGCTCTTGTTGATTTTGAGAAAAGAAGATCATACGAGCTGAGCATCAAAGCCTCAGATTTGGGCGCTAACTCTGTGCCATCCAGCTGTAAAGTTGTGATAGATATCGTGGATGTGAATGACAATGCGCCTGAAATCAGCATCAAACCCATGACTTCCAGCAGTGATGGGGTCGCCTACATCACAGAGGCTGCAGCTTCGGACAGTTTTGTTGCTCTGATCAGCACCTCGGACAGAGACTCCGGCTCCAACGGGTACGTGCGCATCAGCCTGCTCGGGCACGAGCACTTCACCCTCCAACAAGCATATGGAGACTCTTTTATGATCATCACCAGCACCACGTTAGACAGAGAGAAGATTCCAGAGTATAACCTGACTGTGGTGGCAGAAGATGTGGGAAGCCCGCCCTTCAAAACTGTCAGACAGTACACCATCCGGGTAACAGATGAGAATGACAACCCTCCTCTCTTCAGTAAGTCTTTTTATGAAGTGTCAGTCATGGAGAATAATATTCCAGGTTCATATGTAACCACTGTTGTTGCACGAGATCCAGATGTGGGAAAGAATGCCAAAGTCTCCTACACGCTGATCGACTCAGAGGTGCAAGGTGGATCCATGCTGTCCACCTATGTTTCAGTGGACTCTCTCTCAGGCTCTCTGTACACTTTGAGGTCTTTTGATTTTGAGACTCTTCAGCAGATCGAGCTGGTCATCCAAGCTGAGGACCGAGGCTCCCCCGCCCTTTCAAGCATTTCAACAATCAGGATCAAAGTGGTGGATCTGAATGACAACTTCCCATACTTCACCTTCCCTGTCCTTGTGAATGACACTGCCGACATCCCTCTCCATTTCAACGCCCCTGCTGGCTTTCTGGCCCTAAGAGTCTCTGCAGAAGACAAGGACGAGGGAATGAACGGCAAGCTCTCCTACCAAATTGTCCAAGGTGACCCCAAGCTTTTCACAATAAACAAAGACACGGGAGAAATTGCTCTAAAACAACGGTTGACAGCTGAAATTGGAGATGTGCTGGAAATTAAAATCACTGTGAGTGACAATGCCAGGTCCCCGCTCTCTAGCAGTGCCACTATTCAGTTTGTCGTCTCAGAGACGGAGCCGTCCGAAGACCAAGTCGTCATTGTGCTGAGGTCAAGCGATGAAGACGGCCCCAGCTTGGACGGCTCGATAATTGTTATTATTATGCTCAGCGGGGGGTGTGCTTTGTTGCTGATTGCAATAGTGATTGTTGTTGTCACATGTAAACTCAGTCGAGGAGGAAGAAAGCAGGGCTCCAAGAGAGAGGTGTGCCACAGCTTGTTTGACAGAAGACCCTTACCCATGCTGGGCCTGACAGAACCCAACATCTACACCGGCCAGAGAGGCTTCTTCCACGAGAGGACCTCTTCTTCTCTGGATGAATCCTGCATGTACGAGGAGAGGAGTGGGGACTTGGAGACAAAGGTGAGGCAGCTACTCAAGTTTTATTTTCATCTTTTATTTCATATGCATACCATGTTTTCCTCCTAGTGAAGCCTTGATCTATGTGCCAAAAATGGAAACTAAGCTCTTTCGCTGTCATTCTGTTTGTTCTCTTTAGATGTTCCTGCCCTCCAAGCATTTCCAGCCGGCTTCTGTGTGGCAAGGTGACAAATACTGCTTGCAAGTGAGGTAAGACAACTAAACAGGATTTATTTCCTCAGATAGGGCCTGCTTTATTCACAGTCAAATCTCGCTGAGGGTACTTAACATGCATCCTGCATACATTTTGTTGCTTGTGGCGTTCCTGTGGAATGAGGTTAGATGGGGTGGATAGAGGAAGGCCTTGTATGTGGGAAAAAAATATCAATAATCAAGCTAATGTGGTGCACTGGTGGCTCATACTGTATCTGTTAATTGTATTTGCAGCAGCATTGGCAACACGGACCAGCTGAGCGTGAAGGATAGTGGCAAAGGGGACAGTGACTTTAACGACAGTGACTCTGATATCAGCGGAGACGGAGGCCGGAAGAACTTCAGCACATTCCAGCCAAGGCTAAAAAGTAAGTTTTATGCTTAAAGTTTGACATATGAATTAACATAAATATTCACCATGGATGACATCAATGATAAATGATGTTAAAGCAATATCAGCATCCTCAATTTCTCATCCTTATTTTTCCAATCTCTTTCACTTTACTTCAGGTTTATCCAGCGCATCTAATAGCTTGTCTGGGGATTGCCAAGGCACCTACAGTGCAGTACAACCGCAGAGTTTCAGAATCCCCAGGGAAAATGCATACACAATTGGCTTCTCTCCAGTGCCTGTCTTCAACAGTCCTCATGGCTATCCCCTCTCTTGGAAGGACTCCGGCTACGGCACAAATCGCCCAAAATCAAGGAGCAGCATGCAAAGCTTCTCCAGGACAGGGACTCTTCCTTCCTACTTCCCTCCTCAGCAGCATCAGTGTGAGGCTGCAGTCGGAGGACCTGAAGTTCAGAGGGAGAGTCCAAGTTTTGTAACAGTTGCTACAGCATTAGAGGTTGCAACTATCTTTTAAAAACTGTTTCAATAAGATGTACAGGAAGATGTAAAAATGTGTAAAAACTTGCTTCGGATAACAGGGGTGTACATATTTGATTTTGTTATTCTAGAATATATAATGTTTATTCATGTCCTTTTATTTCATTTACTTGTATTCTATGACGCACAAAAGATTCTTTTTCAAATAAAAGTGCTTTGAAATCATGAAAAATGCATTATTATTCAACCTTTTTCTGTAATGCAATGATCTGACTAGATTAATGCAATCAGACAGTATGTCAATTTAATTGAATAATACTGGATTTAAAAAAAAAGATTAAATATCATTCCCCTTGGCAGTTACAAACTCCAGGCTGAATTTGTAAACATGCAGAACTCTTACCCCCAGTTTGAATCTACATGATCAAGGCTCCAGTCAGTGATGATCAGATGTAAAATCTCAAGCTGCTTCATTACCTGGGAGACTAGCTTTGAAGACTCCTGGTAGCTCGCTGGAGTTTTCGTGCATGCTAATGAAAGGAGTAGAGCTGGTAGTCAAGTGGAAAATAAAGTATAAACCATTATTTCTACAAAATCATGCTGGCTGCTGTCACACCTGCCTCGGCTCCTCTAAATAATTTACATCACTGTACACAGAGCCACACTGTTGTTTGACAAATTCCTGACTGTCATTAGTGTCTATGAGGGAGCTCTTGTTTATAAAACTTCAATTGCCAAGAGAAATAAGACAAAATATGCACAGGATGAAATGAAGTTTCCTCATGTACCTCTTCCCCTGAACAATGCTGCCTAGCTTCAACAGTCATATTTACTGAACTGGTGTCTATTATTAACTTTGATTCAACCATCCTATGTAGGGCAAGTGCACACTGTCTCTGGCCCAAAATAATTTATCGATGAAACATTGACAAGTATAAATCCATAACCAACAGTGACAAACATCCGCCTGAACACTTGACTGTTAAGCTAAAGCATATAGAGCAGCAATATTTTCTTACTTTCATTTCCCCCAAACACATCAGAAATTTGATTCCATATGAAAGTTAATTTAATCTTATATATGCAAGAAAAATCATGTAAATACATCATGATAGAGAGTATGTGTTTCATCAAAGGTTTCAGCTATACAGGCCTGATATTACCTTTGTTTTTCTTCCTTATTTTGGAATATGCTCTTAAGTTTAGTGAGAGAAAGGCCAATCCGAAAATATACTTGTTAAACAATTTAAAATACCTGCTGATTTTCATGTGCCCCTGCATGTTTTCCACAGTATTCAGTCCTCATTATTTTTAAGGTCAATTTAAATGGGCTGCTGATGAATGAAAGCAATGAGACAAGACACAAGGGTTAGTTACAAACTACATAATAGCTATCTGAGGGCCAGTCCTGAAGAGAAAATAAATAGTTTCCCAAACTGCTGCCAAGGATGAGCTATCAGTGAAAAGTGATGGCAGACTGAGACATTATTTCTTTATTTCTTTCTGTTCATTTGCAGCAAAAGGGGTCTGAGAGCAGTGCTCATTTGCATAAGCATAAATACCTGCTTCTTTGGCTTTTGATAGCTGTGATAAAAGCTGGAATAGAGTGGATTAGATGCCTTTTAACATAACTGTAAAGCACTAAATCGAGTTCTCACACGTTGCAACAATATGCCTCGTGAATAGAGGAAAATGTTCAAAAACGACATTCTCTATTTGAGGAGTCCGAATAACTTTTTTAATTTTTTTTATTTAATACCTCTATTCTGCAAAGTCACTCCAGTTTGGAAATTACAAAGGTAATAACTTTATTTTAGGCAGAGTCCATGGAGGATTCAAGGCCATGCGGTGCAAAAGGCAAGCAATAAAAAGGAAGGTCATATTTGCGCCCCTGGTGATGTGCATTGGTCTGACAGATAGCCAATTGTACACAGAGGGAGAATGCATTTATCAATCAATACAATATGAATCTCTTCATTGGGGATTTATATGCTCCTTGTAGGTCGAATACTTGTGCATTGACCTGGCAATTTGTGCCACAGAGTATGTTCATCTGCAGAGTTTGAAATGTTTGTCCATTGGCTGGATGGCTCTGTTTTCACTCAAATCCAAATGGACGTCACATTAACGTCCTGCAGAAGCTCTCAAAGCACATTTCAAATCTCCCGAGGTAATAGAAAATTAGTGTTTTTAGAGCCACTTTTTAGCTCATCAGTAGTCCACTGACAAATGTGTCAGATTTACACACGTCACTTTCTAGCCTCCGCATCTGCTGGTGTTTGGTTTATTTTTGACAAATGGCTGGCTGTATGACTGTGATTATGTTGTTATGGCCTCTTAGCATCTCATCTTTAAGACACAAGTCCCCCAGTCTACCCAGTGTGTTAGAGATGGAGCCTTTCTCAATCGATGTCATTTGGTGCTTCAGGCCTGTCCCACAATGCAATGTTTTTTGTACTTGCACCTCATCTTCATCTTTGTCTCAACTGCCAAGTGTGGTTATTGACTTTTGGATGCTTTGAATTGTGGGGCTGGTGTGTGAAAAAATAAACACCATTTGTTCTGCACTTGACAGATTGTCTAGAAGGAGAAGCAGTGTCTGTGTTCATTTACCATTAAGATGTTGTCTGCTTCATTTACAATGTGTTCTGTCCAGGCAAGTTCACTCGCACGTCAATGTCTGATATTTAAGGAATGTTAAAAAAATGAGACATTTGGTAGGGAAAAGGCAACATTTGTACTAAATTATGGGATGTTATCATTTGGGTCTCTGTCATGACTTTGTAATTACTGTCAATCTGTGATTTCTTTTGTCTTGTGCAGCCTCAGTGTGAATATGAAATATGAAGATATTGTGAAAGAAAACATACAAACACACTGACAGACAGGGACCTTGTTTATTGTTCATGCTAGTAGAGAGGTAATTTGAAGGAACAGTCATATTGGGAAATATGCTTATTTGCTTCACTGCTGTAGGCAGATAATGATATAACTCTCATATTTTATACATTAAATATAAAGCAGTAGAGCTAGCAGCCAGTTAGCGTATCCTAAGACTGGAAGGAGAACGAAACAAACAGCAGCTAGCCTGTTGACTTTTCTCGTGTTGCCAAGCAACCAGCTGGTTCTACAGGAATACGTTCAGTTGTTGGCTCTTCAAGTATTTTTTAATCCAACCAAAGGGGTAAAACGCAATGAGAAATGGTATGCAAGTATGCGTGTTTTTTTTCTTTTTAACTCAACTTAGTAAAGCTAGCTGTCTCCCGCTGTTTTCATCTTTAGGTTTAGCTAACTTGCAATAGCACCGATTTAAAACGGACAGGTTTTGGAGTTTTAATCTTATTTCTTGGCAAGAAAGTGAATAGGCCTATATTTATTTCACCAAATTATTTATTTTCCTTCAAATAAACCCAACAAGGACATATTTGCGTCTCTTCGCTTGCTCACTCAATTTATTTGACACATTTTTGAGTCTTAAACTAGAGAACATTATTTTCTCACTCCTGCCAAATTATGCCATATGCCTATGATTGTATGAGGCTGTTCTAGTGGGAGTCTGGGCCCATGGATATGATAACAACCACAGAGCTGTCCACTGTATCAGACATGTCAAAGAGCAGCAATGTGTCAGCTGCTCTGCTGCTTATCCTGCATCTTCTAACTTGGAATTTAATTAATCCCAGTTATGAATTCACAAGTCAGAATAACATTGTTGTAGATTCTGTCTTTAATTCGGGCAATTAAAAACATACTGTATTTAGTTTTTAAGACCTAAAGTAGTGTAGCCACTTCATTATTTAAATAATGTTTTAACACCTCAATATGTATTACATTAAAGTGTGATATGATCTAGGCTACTTTGAATTGTGACTCAGAAGTTATGATTGCAAGACTTAACATGCAGCATGTCAGTCCACTCTGTTCTTAATCTGGAGTCATTTGAGCTATGAATAGACATTTAAAACACAAATGAAAGCCGCATAAAAAAGGCTTCATCTTTTTGGATTTCTCTAATAGTAAGCCTTGAAGCATATACGGATACCACTATGATTTAAATAACGAAATGAACGATGAGATTCTGTGTGACATTATCTCTAGACATCGTAAGATGTAAGATAAACTGAGCGATTTGATGTATTCACTGCTCTACTATCTCCTCTCTGTATCTCAGCCACATGCAGATAATGGAGAGGGAGAGAAGTAGTTAGACAAGATCAGAAGTCATTTCAAAGGATATTTTAACATATGATATAATGCAGAAGTCATCTGACCCATCCATCTGAACTGTTTTTGCACAGATATTGTATAAGTTATTTATTATTCATGTTTATGTTTACAGTCCCAGAAAAAGGCAGACATTCATTTATTGTATGGAATAGATTCTCCAGATGGTATAAAGACAGGCTTATTTGGTCTAACAGCAAACAAGTGTAAAATTATCCTAAAAGTAACAATTATTTGTGATACTTGTTTCTGTATAGAATATCTCTCATGTTGAGGACATAAAGTTACACAGACCGTGACTTATTATTAAAGAAAATATGACTTCACGATTGATCAGTATACCACATGTCTGTTTAATTTCAGTTTTTACACCACTAGGGGGAAACATGCAACCTCAAAAATGCCTGGCAACCTGAACATCATTTACACTTATGGGCCACTGTTATAAATACAGCAACCTGGTTCCAGTGTGATCAGAACAATGTTATTTAACAAAATAAAACAGTGTATATATCATGTATTGCTATTGTGATTGCTTCATTAGAAAAAAGATATTACTTCTAAGGCAGGGAGGTATAATTCATGAGCCACTGCAGCTGTATGCTATTACAAAATTTCAGTTTTTGATGGAGAGTCAGAGAAAGCCTGTGCTCAACCATAACATCATGTAATGTGTCAGTGCTTTACTCTCTCTGTTTGTCCCTGTTTACATACTTCATTCAAGGCTGACAGTGTTTTTTTTATGTTTCAGTCCAGGGCAATATCATCTGGATGTTTAAGGACATGTTGCATTCAAAGTCTGCTGAACAGAAAAAAAAGGTGAGTAGTACACTCTGAGGCTTGGGCACTCAAACCATCGAGTGTTCATTTTCAGCTGAAACGTATGAGTCATTCAATGCCATGAATCCCATACCCTGCGTTTCATCTTTATCTGAAGGGAACCAAAACCCACATACACACACAGTTGGGAAACAAAATTGACATTCTCGTTTTGACTTCTCTGTAAATCATAGAAACACTGGGGATATCTATAATAATATTGTACAACAAAAGCTCAATCCCGATTGGGCTTATTATCAGGATGAGCCGTATTAATGCATCTTTATTAATAAATATCACTGTATGCATGAGTGAACCGAATATTTTAACGTCAGTGATAGAAGAGCGAGGCAACAAAAAAATCACAATAAACATAAATGATCTTTCTCCCTTTAAGCCTGTTCATTATATGGCATCTTCACAAACCACATTTAAAAAAAAAAAGCTCAATCTCATCAGGCTGACAGCCATAGGAGTATTAATTTATCTCTTCACAGCATAAACACACACATGGAGTGATAGCCGCCTGGTTGACCTCTGTCTTAAACAGTAATGGCAGTGCCTGCAGTTCTCTATCTGCAGAGTGTGTCAGCTCCCACATAGAGCTTTGGTCCTGAGCTGATGATGATAAATCTGTGCCAGTTGTTCACCAGTTGATTGTGGTTTACTGCTGAGCTGAGAGAGTGTCTCATTGTGTCAATGTGGGATGTCATGGAGACAGCTGCCAAAGGAAATGCAGCCTTTATGCTGGTATATGGGAGTGAAAATTAGGTAGAGTGAGAGTGCAAAAGAGAAAGAGAGAGAGAGAGATAGAGAGAGAGAGAGAGAGAGAATATTGTGTTGCATCAATCAGTCTAAATGACTTGCTTATGTAATTAGCTAACAATGTTTTGTTTCTCCGCTTCCCTGAAGTTATTAGCGGTTCACAGTTAACCTTGAAGTAATTGGAAAGGCTCTGCTGATGCTTCCTGATCTGTATGGGACTGACAGTTTATTTTTTTTCTCTGGATGGCTTCCCTCCTCTTTCATGTTGCTACAGTATTTATGAATTAGTTTCCTGTCACTTTACAGTACAGTCTAATACTAATTGGTGGTGAGATATATGGGTTATTCACATCCCACTAGGTGGCATGCTGACTTCCTTCCTCCCCAGCATTAACATGACTGAGAATTGTCAAAACTAATAACATGGTGTTTCTCTGGTAATACAGCCGCACAAATTACACCTTCCCTTGAAAACGGTATAATCTCCAACATAAATTCAAACCCCAACTCTGCAGCCACTGTGTCTTCAACTAGTCCCTGACATTTTAATTTGATGCTTCATCTGCAATTAGACATGCACTGCATGGCCATTGGCTTATTTTTATTTAGAGGGAATCAAACATTCACTTTGGACTCCTTTTAATTTGGAAGAAGAGACTGACTCAGACTCAGAGCAGTGTGTTTTTTTTCCCTCCGATCTTATGAAGTATTAATAAGTTGGACAGTGTTTCACTGAAAAATGAATTTAGCTGTCATGACTTTGATGACTAGCGCATCAGTGGCATGCTATAGGACACAATCAGGAGACAGCCGGTCCGGCTGTCACTGGAAAGACAGAATTTGTTGTCACAACCAGGATGATGTGAGAAAAGTCTTCTCCTCCTGGTTCAAATCTGTGAAAAGAAAAACATCCAAAGACAAAAAAAAAAAAAAAGCAATCTGTTAGGAAACATCTTGGCATGTTTGCGTACTCGCTGCTTTGCTCAGTTTTGTCCCATTTCCATTTCACACAGCAAAAACGTTATGTCCTTTTTAATTTTCTGATAGTCCCTTGCCTCTGTCGGCCACTTTTCTGGATAGATATCTGCCCGAGAAGTTAATTTAAATAACTTTTTGAGGATGGTGATTGATCCATTGCATACTAAATAACTCTCCCGGCCTGAGATAAAGTGCCAGTGCACAAAGAATAAGGAAAAGTCATGAGCTCTCCTAAATCACTCTGCTATTGTTACTATCTATCATCACTGTATCCATCTAATTATGTAAGCACTGTTCGTTCTATGACTTTCACCTTCATCATGTGATTCCACACAGAATACAGATATGTAGTCAACATCACAAATCTTAGAACACATTCATTGTACTGTTTTTATTTGATTCTTTAATACAATGGACTTTTAAAGGCTTTTCAAGGGCTTTGACTCTTACCAAATATCTGCAGTATAATATATAAAAACAAAAAGAAGGCTTTGTTTTTTTGTTTTCTTTGGGATTGTCAGGGATCGCAGAGGCTGAGGCAGGTGTGCTTCTGTTTTCTCAGGAAGATCACAGCCTGGGTCATATTAGAAATGTTTACTCCACCTGTCAAAGGATAAGTTGTAAATTTGAGCACACAGGAAATGAAAGATGTAGTGGCGTGCTGAGTACAGACACCAAAGTAATGTCACCTTGAGTGAGCGTTTCCCTTGTCTGGACTGGCAGGTGATATCAGAGGATAAACTCCATTTTGACCTTGTGTTCACTCATCACAACAAAAAACACAAGAAATGAACAGGAAAAAAAATGAAAAAGAAGAAAAAAAACAACCATCACATTTCTAATATTATTGCTTCAGTCAGCTGATATCACCCAGCACGAATACAGATAACTGGGCTTCATTCTGTCTGCAGCAATGGATGGCTAGGTTTGATGTTATTAAAAATGCAAAAAAAACAACAACTACTAAACATATCTTCATTAACATTCAGTGCCATGGAGGTGTGATTGATTCCATTATCAACCAAGTCATTTTCGTGGCCAGCATAGGAACATCAAACACTATGACCTCCATTATTTCCCCTTTGAAATTGCATTCACTTTACTCGCCTCTCTGGCTCTCCAATACCTTGAATCATTTCTCTCGGGAGGTGTTTTTTTCTAACCTGCTGCTTCTCTGCCAGTCCTAAGAGCAGTGTAACCAGCAATTCTCTCACACTGTATGTGGGACACTTGAGCTAAGAGTGAGACGAGGCATCTAGCACAACCTTCATGAGACTGCGCATTGGATTCAGCTCAGTGAAATTTAGAAAAAGGCCCCCAAAAATAAAGTGGCACACATGTTATATTTATCTTGATATTATATGGATCTATTGTGGCTCAAATCAAATGCAATTTCAATACAGAGCAAAGAGATGGGGAAAACAGTATTTAATCATGTGTCTTTCTTAAGTTTAGTTAGAACTTGTTTACTCCCTAAGTCCCCCAAATGAATACAAAGGTTGTATACTCTACGTTTCAGTTTTGGACACTACAGAGCATTAGATGAGAATTATAATGTCACTCTAGTGTTTATGTTAGACGTTTTGAGCTGAAGCCAGGAGGTAATTAGCTTAACATAAAGACTGGAGAAAGTGGATTTGATTACAGGTCAAAATATGTCTGTTGGCATCCCCAAAGCTCCATCTTACCCACTGTGTGGTTTTGTTGTTTGTTTGTTTGTTTGTTTGTTTAATGCACAGAAAAAAATACATTTAAAAGCAACAATAAGGGGTTTTATTAGGGATAACCCCCTGATAGTTTTTTCCTGTCTTCTTGCAGTATTGTTTTTGATTCTGTCACATAATTTTGGCAACAGAGTGGATCAACATTGATAAACTATTTGCAATTTCTTTTTTTTTCTTCTTAATTTCTGATTAAGTCAAGAAAATCTTTTCTGACGTGATGTATTACATGAGGACCTAAGCTTATCTTCCTCATGGCTCAGTGGTAGAGTCGGTTGTCTTTCAACTGGAGGGTTGGGGAATTGATCTCCAGCTTTTGCCCATGTCATTGTGTCCCTGGGCAAGACACTGAAAATGCCCCGAATACTCCCGCTGCTATATGTCAGCAGCATGTGAATTTGTATGAATGGGATTCATTAGTAGTGATGGATTGATTACATAGCAGCTATGGATTACATAGCAGCCTCTGCCATCAGTGTGTAAATGGGTGAATGTGCTATGCTCAAGTCCATTAACCATTTGCCATATCTGCTTCCATGGACAGTAATTTGACATGTATTTTCAACCAGTGTGATCTCCCCCTGCTGGTCATTTGAAAGAACACAGGTACATATTAATTGGCTTCACTTTGGAAACCACTTCTTTTTATAAACTGAGTGCTGCGGATGAGGCTATGTTTATTATGATCAAGGGAGATTTCAAGCCAATATAAATAAAGTTTAAATAATTTTAACCTCAGGCCTACTTATCAGCATTTTCCAGAGCTTTCAACTGCATCTGTCTTTATCAGCAAATTTAGTTTACTCATTTGTCATGGCTTTGGCTCAGTTATCATATTGGATGTATTGGTGTATGAAGTATGAATAACTTGATGTCAGGTCTTTCCCCAGCCGTCTGCTGACTCCTGGTTGATCACTTTTAACCCCATCCAAGTCGATGCTGCTGGAACTTTTGGTCTAGTGTTCGCAGAAGAATGAAGTCTTTTCTCTTCTCAGGTTCATTCAGTGTCTTGTCCAGGATTCCTACCATTTAATCAGCTGCCACATGGGATGTCATACTCCACTCCAGCTCTTCACTGCAGGGGGGCCCAGCAAAGATCTTAAGGTGTTGAGCGGTTTGTGGTACGTACTGACTCCTTCTGACTGCATGTCCCGACATTACAATAGGTTTGTCAGACAAGGAATAAAATGCCTTTAACTCAGCTGGCAACCCCTTGTTGAAAGCGAGGACCAAAATATTTACTCTTAAAAATATCGTATGATATTCCTATGATCATCAAAGACTCTCTCAGTAATTATGCATGTAAAATGCATGTTAAAGCAGCAAATTGTAACTGGAGCCTCTGAAGCCACGTGGCCAGTTGTAGAGTACTGAAGTCTAACAAGTTACGACGTGAGGTCATTACTGAGATGAATAATCAATGCATTTCAGGGAGGCTGATTCTTCATGACTCTGGCAATACTGTGCTCTTTGAGTCCAGCTCAGGCTATTTACAATTACCTGGCTAATTTGTTACACAAATTCAGATTCTTTAATAAAACCTACTTGATTAAATGGAAAATAGTATTGATTGGCTGAAATATTTACAATGCATGTGCGTCTGGTCGCTGTAACAATATTGCAGCCATCTATCATTAGCAACTTTTCAAGAGGGACACAAGAATATTTGACTGTAGTTAACTGCATTTAAATATAGTAGATATATAGTATAGAAGTAGATATTTGTGTTTTATTTTGTGCTGTGAGTAATGCACAAACCCATCATCCATAACGAGTCTTACTTCAATACAATAATTATTAAATAATGTTCATCCTAACATTTCAGCTCCTACTGTAACACTACCCCCTGAATGTATATGAACAGTCTGTCATTAATTCATTGTCAGTGCAGAAACTCAAAGGAAGGGCTGTAAATGTTTCACAGGTTATGGTGTTTGTGTTCTTGTTTCTCATAATTACATTAATGATTCCATTCTCTTATGTATGATGTGAAGAGAATGTGAATTCTCTTCCAGAAAGTAAATGTTATTTTTACAATCCTAATGTGTTTTGTGTTTGGATCAGAGGCAAATTACATGCTTGTTTTCCAGACTGATTGATGAGCGGGTAATTTGAGAGTTTTTAGGTGCATATTTGCATAAACCCTTTTGAAAAGGCACATTCTCAACAGGCAGTCACACTCCTAGCTCCTTCCCCCACAAATGCAGATTAGGTTGAGAATTTATTAAACCCATCATACCGACCACCAGCTGAAACTCCACTGGATGCTATAAGGAATTTAAAATGCTTTCAAGTTGGACTTTGAGTTTGAGAATTTGGCAGAAGGTTGACCTAGCTCTTGGAACCCGAGAGAGTTTCTAAAAAAAATCAAATGCAAAAAAAATCAACTCCTTAACCTGTACGTTCTGGAGAGAAACGTTCAACTCTGGAGTTTTAATGCACAATTGAAATGTTCGCAGAATTGGCACATTGACCCTTGAGGATTTGAATTCACATGCAAATCCACAGCTGGTGTGTTGCAAAAAAGTAATTTATTCAACATGTATCATGATAACAAGGCTTGTGAGATGTGTGAGAGGCTGCTTTTGTTGCATCCACAGGCGGACCAGCAGCTCTGTCTGCGAAGGTGTTTGTGGAGGAGTGGAAGAGCCACACGACAAGTGTCAACCTACAGAGATACAGGAGTAATGGCTACTCGTGAAAGTCCAAGGTAAAGAAACCATCAACTAGTAAATATATATACCTGTTTTCTATAGCTATATTTAGTGTTACAGTCGCACAAGGGTTTGTTTTCTTGACATATTGCCAGTTTTGGGTGATACAAATTGTCCGTAACGTCAGTGCAGGATTGAAATGATACAAACAAGACCAGATAAGGATGAATAATAAGAAACGACTAGGCTGATTGCCGTACATCCAATATTTTAAAAATCCCAACAGCTCCTAACCTACAAACCAAGTTTTTTTTGCTTTTCACAAACTTACTTTAGACTTAGTTAGTTATTGCATACATACTATATTTTATAACATCATTACATCCTTGAAATCATGTCACCTTTATTTCTTTTCATGATTTTATTTGTACTCAGTACTGTTCTGCCCTTAGTAGCAGAGCCTAAAGAATGAGTGGAATTTGCTGTTAATGTGTGTGAAGGAAAAAAAACAATATGTTTATTTAATGCTGACATCTTTCAGCAGTTATCAGCACCACATTGTTATTTTGAACAAATGTTGCTACAACAGATGTAGACTGGTTCAGCACAGACATGGATACACTCTGGATGAAAGTAATAGCAGCAGGATAGTTGGATTGAGGGAAAATAAACTACTGCACCCATGTTCATATGTCACCCAGTGCGGCAGTGTCAGCACCATCTCCTGAATTACAATAAAACACATTTCATACGGAAGCTAAGTGTAACACTTGATTACTAGTTCTACTACAATTTAAATTGTAGAGGAAATAGTGAGAGAGGTTACTTACAATTCATAAAATCCTGATAATGTATCCAATTTTACTTCCCACTATGATATCATATATTGAGATACAGCTGTAGAATATCAGCTCAATGCTACATCATCATACACATTTAAAAAAGATAATTGGTTAAGGCAGCACTTAGTTCATGTTAGATGGATTGTCCTGAATTAAAATAGAAAAAGATAGAAATTACTTCAGAGTGAAAGTGCTCATAATCATATAACTGGATCCACAATATTTCTGTTACTTTGCTCAGTGTATAATTACTGCCTAAACCTCACACACAGATGGGACTGTGAACTTTGATCTTTGTTATTACAGTCTGTATGAACCCAAGAAAGTCAACAATTTTTGTTTCTGTAAAAAATTTAGTACTTACAGTATACTATACTACTTTTATTTAACAAATGTAAAATTAGAAACATAAAAAATTACCAAATGAGAGTATATTGGATAAATCTGTTTACAAAAAAAACATTTTCTTACTTGTCCCAATGTGACATGAGTCAGCTTTAACATGCAGCAATTTCAGATGCCTTAGTCTACCAACATGCACAGAGCACATGAAAAGAGATGTTTTTTTAACCAGTTGAAATTATTTGAAAGATTGAAAGTGGTCTGTCTAGAAACCATGTGTGTGGTCACTCATGACTGAAGTGACCCTTTAAATTGGGTACTCTGCTGAGGAGTCATGACACAGGGATGACATTGGGAAAAGGATCATTATAACAAGGTAGAAGACCCACGATTTCTGAACATGAAGACTAAAAGAATATATGTTTTCGGTTGTAGTATAATGCTTTTATGGTTGTTGTAGGATTAGTTAATTAAGTGCCTTTATTTGTGTTTACTTTGAGAATCCTACAGTTTTTTTGTTGTTATTTAACCGTTTTATATTTTTCTCTGTGACTGATTAAGAAAATGTCTTTTAAAAACCCTCCTGCACCTGTTCCTCTATGTGTGAAAAGAACATGTTTACACAAAGTCCCATAGAGATATTCATTCCAAACAGAACTTGTCCTCTCATGCATTTACTCCGCTGAAAAATTCAACAACTTGTGTTGATCACCATCCGTACTCTCCACCATCAGTATTCTGTTGTGCTGCTTGAGGTGTGGTGCGACCAACAACCGGGCACAATAACAGAATGATAAACAACTTAATCTCACCTCTAATCACGGCTGTGTGCGGAGTGGAAGGCGAGTCACTTGAAAGCGATGCCAAGATATCGTGCGTATTTCTCAATGAGCATAGATTACCATTTGTCATTTCAACCTCTGGAATTACAACAGGTATGATTTTACAGCTGCAGAATAATGCGCTTTCAAGTAAAAATCAATTTGTCAACTGATGTATCTGTGTGCCTTTTACTGGTAACAAAGCAGCAGAGACTGTGGTTCATTCCTAGGCAGGAGCAATGGTCTCATTAGAGAAAGTTATCCGTGACAAAGTCGTCAGCTTCCACAAAAACAAGGCAGGCGAAGCCACACATTGAGATGTGGCCTATTTAATATGGATATGAGCCTCCCTCTCATTCAGAGTTCAGATCATATTAAATGGTACGACTGTGACAATGCCGACACAATTGTCAATAGCGGTCCTTTCCCGAGGTTTTAACATAGACTGAATGATAATTAGTTTCCCTTTGTTGTCCTTATCTCTTACCTGCAGAAATGGACAATTTATGCAGGCTGCACCCTGGCCTGGCAAAGTTGATGCTCCCCAGAGGAGGAAAGCAGCCATGTTTCAGACAATTGAAATGAACTCGGGGAGAACTCAAGGTTGATTTAGATCCTCAGCAACATGGAATTAAATGAGGAACCGGGCCGTGCTGATCTCGCCCGGGTGTTGACACAGCGTCCTCTCTGAATTACTCTCGTCGCGGCACCTGCATCGCCACGCCGCCCCTGAGATCTGGTCAAGAGAGAATAAAAATGCAAATGTCATATTGTTGAAATGCTGAGTGAACTAAATGTCAGTCCATCTTTTTCAATATGAGATATGAGATTGATGCGGATAGGCTATTGAAGGCAAGTGTTATAGCTGCAGAAGGCAGGTTATACCAACAGCTGTGATATTTGAGCTGTGAAATAAGCCTGTTTTTTTTTCACAAGCACAAGTAATTCTCTTATGTCCTTTGTGGAGATTATCCTGAAAACACCCACAGTCTGTCTATTTATTTTATCTATGGGGCTGGATTTCCTTAAAACAAATCATAAAAAGAACAATAGAGGAAGCAGGTGGGACGGTTTTCAATTATTGATAAGAATCTTATAGTTCTGAATATCCAGAGGGCTTCATTGATACTCATTGAACACACCTCTCTGAGGGGAGGGAACCCAGTTAACCTTTAAGAAATGTGTCACCCTTAATTTCACATTTCTCATCCATCTGATCCACTTCTCACTTATAAAATGACCACTTGTCAAATGCCCACTGCTTCTACTACATCCCAGCCAAGCACATTTCATCTATCTATTCATAATCCCTAGTTCACATCCACATGTATTAGGAGCAACATCCAGCAGCAGCAGCAGCACGTTTCACCCCTCCGATGCTGCTGCCTCTGTGCGCGCACATCAGTAAATGAATCACGTAGCACTAGAACAGCCCTTCTTCATGCGATCTTGCCAGACCTATTGGAGAAAACCCCCCCAAGGCAAGATCTGTCACTGTTCACTCATTTGCTGGAAGACGATCAGAAACTATGTTAAATGCACTAAGAAATACACTGGAGTGTGTTAGAAAGGCGTCGCGAGGATTCCGGTCAGATCTCACTACGAGGGGAGCAGGTTTCAACAGTTGACGCGGAGAGAACTGAGCGCAGGAAAAAAAGCGATTAATTTTGATTTTCTGAAATCTTCCACCTTTCTTTTTTTGCGTTTTTGGCAACGTTTACGGGGACAGTGCAGACGAGCATTGTCCGAATGAAGGATGCAACAGCGCTGGGTCCAATTGGACTGGATTATGGGATTACTGGACTGATTATAGGACAATCATCGGGCAAAAGTCGCAGCCGTGTTATAGATGCTCTTGAATGACGGGAACACAAAAGGTTGGACAGGATTAACAGCTCTATATCCCGCTTTTATTCCACTTTGTGGCATGGGCACGCTGAGTGTGCTGCACGAGCAGAGCCCATATGCAACAGTGTGCCGCACAGGAGGAAAAGTAAATGCATTGTGAATGGTAACAGCGGACAATGCTGCATTCTGAACGGGCATGTCAGTATTTGCTGTAGCCTAGGTGTAGATGTCGCATGAGGGCAATGCGCTTTTGTGTGCTCCGATCTAACCTTCACCAGAGAGATTCAAACGCTTTAACCTTGGATGCAGGAGGGAATATTAATACTTTATAGTCATCGATTATTCATTAAGTCTCGCCGTGAGGGAAAACAAAGCATTTTTAGTACACTATGTTGAATTTGATGTTTAATTCATGCACAAGGTGTCGTCGGGCGGTCATCTTTGTTTACAGAAAGAGTTCATCATAGCTGAACGGCATGTGAAATAGGTTAAAATACCGATTAAAAAGGCAGTAAGGATCCACAAATCGATTGTATACCCAATTAGTGAGGGATCGGCGTCAACCTGCTGTGGGTTTAGTCCTCTTGGTTTGCCGTAATCAACAGGTTGAAAGTCAACGAGGATTTTTTTTTTCTGCCACTACCGCATATCCAGTTGAAGGGATGCGTCTCTCTGTACCCATTTTCTTTCTGCTGTGGGTTAAAGCCCTCACATTGAAAAATCTCAATTATTCCGTCCCGGAGGAGCAAGGACCTGGCACTGTTATAGGTAATATAGCAAAAGATGCCGGATATGGGACTATGGAGCGAGGGAAGAAATCCAACTTCAGAGTGCTGGAGAATTCTGCACCACATCTGGTGGATGTTGACCCGGAGAGTGGACTTATCTTCACCAAACAAAGGATTGACAGGGAGACGTTATGCAGGCGCAACCCAAAGTGTCAGCTCTCCATGGAGGTGTTTGCCAATGACAAGGAAATATGTATGATCAAGATTGATATACAGGACATAAATGACAACTCACCCAGCTTTCCCTCAGATCATGTTAATATTGATATTTCTGAAAATGCAGCTGCTGGGACTCGCTTCCCTCTTACTATTGCACATGACTCAGATTCTGGGGAAAATGGGATAAAGACATACCAGGTCACAAGAGATGATTACAACACATTTTCTCTGGATTTAAAAGTGAGGGGTGATGGGACTATATATCCAGAGCTGGTGGTACAGAGACCTCTGGATAGGGAGGATCAGAGCCACCACACTCTCCTTCTCACAGCCATTGATGGAGGGGAGTATCCAAGATCAGGCTCCATGCAAATCAACGTCAGAGTGACTGATTCAAATGACAACAGCCCAGTTTTTGAAAAATCCTCCTATGTGATTGAGATCGCAGAGAATTCACCTCAAGGAAAAGTACTCATAGATTTAAACGCCACTGATCAAGACGAGGGAAGCAACGGGCAAGTGATATATTCCTTTACTGGATATGCATCTGATAGAATCCAGGATCTATTCTCCATTGACCCCAATACAGGCGTCATCAAGGTCCAGGGAGAAATTGACTTTGAAGAAAATCCAATCATAGAGTTTGATGTGCAGGCGAAGGATCTTGGGCCCAACCCAATACCAGGCCACTGTAAAATAACTGTAAAAGTGCTTGACAAAAATGACAACTCGCCAATAATAACTTTTGTTTCAGTGCGGCAGGGAGCCATCAGTGAAGCTGCTCCCCCTGAATCTCTCATAGCACTTGTGAGAGTGATGGATAAAGACTCTGGCCGAAATGGTCAACTTCAGTGCAGGGTGCTGGGAAACGTACCCTTCAGGCTGCAAGAAAACAATGATAATTTCTACACTCTGCTCACAGACAGGCCTCTGGACAGGGAAATGAAGGATGAGTACAATGTAACAATAGTGGCCCGAGATAATGGGATCCCTTCTTTGAACTACACTAAGTCTTTTACTGTGAAGATTTTGGATGAGAATGACAACGCACCACGATTTACAAAGACAGTGTACATGCTACAGGTGCCTGAGAACAACATCCCAGGGGAGTATTTGGGTTCTGTTCTGGCCCACGACCCAGACGTGGGTCGAAATGGAACAGTCTCTTATTCCATTCTGCCATCACATATCGGAGATGTTTCAGTGTACACGTACGTCTCTGTTAACCCCACCAATGGAGCCATATATGCCTCAAGGTCTTTTAACTACGAGCAAACAAAATCCTTTGAGTTTAAAGTTCTAGCTAAAGATGGAGGATCTCCACACATGGAAAGTACTTCCACAGTCAGGGTCAATGTCCTCGATGTCAACGACAATCTCCCAGTTATCATTTTACCAATCCTGCTGAATGATACAGCTGAAATCCCAGTGCCTCGAAACGTAGGTATTGGATACATCATAGCCACGGTTAAAGCGGTGGACCATGACCACGGAGAGAGTGGCCACCTGACCTACGAGATCACAGAAGGAAATGACGACCACCTGTTTGAGATGGATCCAGTGGGAGGGGAGGTCAGAACTACCCATGCTCTATGGGAGGAGGTCGCCCCCGTGGTTGAGCTGGTGGTGAAGGTAACTGACCATGGCAAGCCCCCCTTATCTGCCGTGGCTAAGCTGATCATTAAGGCGAACACAGAGACGGCAGCAGGAGGGGGTTCCAGCGCGGGCGGGGAGCAGCAGCACTGGGATGTATCCCTGCCCCTCATAGTTACCCTCTGCATTATCTCTGTCATGCTCTTAGCAGTCATGACCGCCATCGCTGTCAAGTCCAAGCATCAAGATAAGGAGGCTGGGAATTATAACTGCCGCATGGCTGAGTACTCCAATCCTCCAGTGGGGAAAGGCAAAAAGAAAAGGATCAACAAGAGTGACATCATGCTGGTGCAGAGTGAGATGGAGGAGAGAGATTCGGCCAGCCGGATGAACGTGGTGAGCAGCCCTTCGCTCATCACATCACCAATATGTTTTGACTACCAGAGTCCTCTACCACTCACGCTGCCCAGGTCAGAGGTCATGTACCTGAAAACCACCCCAAACAGCCTGACAGTCCCCAGGGCAGGCTGCCACTCCAGCTTTGCCGGGCTTAGCACAGACACTCCAGCGAATAGGATGTCAGTGATACAGGTAAGGAGGATGCTGCACTGTATTCGTTATCTGCCCTTTATTCTGGCTTATCTGTACCCGCTGCTTTACCATACAAATCTGACAAAGGCAAAGTAATCTACTGAAAAGAGAAAGTCTGTCTCTGTGGGCAGACATAATCATTATCACTTATTCTTTCCCTGTTATGACACTGTGAAATATTCTCCTCATGATATGGGATCTTGGTATTAAAATGCACTCATTTGTTTTAATGGTGTTAGCTTCTTCTCTCTGCATTTGAGGAACTAAAATCCTTTTGGAAAATGTTCCATAGTAAGTGTTCCTTTTTTGCAAAATGGTACAGGTGGTGTGCATAATGAGAAAGTCCTCACAGTTAGACATGCAAACAGTGTGAGTCTTGAACAAGGCTGCTGTGACCCTGCCAGATCCACTGCTATAGAGTGAAAACAAAACCCTGCCTGAAATGTGGGATTGGACAGGTGTTTGAGCAGCTTGTCCGATCACATTACTGAACCAATGTGCACCAGACAGCTAGATGCACACAGCATAACCTCACAATTGCATTTCTCACTCCCCACAAATATGGGCCAGATCCACCCATCCGCATCCAAAAATTGGCACGATAAGGCCATTAATAGGGTCCAGCCTTGCCTTGTAGAGATAGCAGGGTTTTATACACGCGCCAGCTAACATGCTAATTTGACAGCATGGGCTTGTAGTGCTGTTTAACACGGCAGAATTATCTGTTGTAAACGATGTAAATAAATAGGACAGTCGCACAGACAGTCTCATTTGGAGATGATAACACAGATGACAAGGCCTGGCACTGTCACCAGTCACTAGGGTATGTGGGTGTGATCAACACAAACACACATTATTCTCAAGATAGGGGAAAAAGGAAGCTGATGACAGTGGCTAATGCTTTTCTCCTTTGCCTTGCCAAGGAGGCACATATGGTCACAATGGAGATTTGCTCTTATCATGCAGTTATCACTGGCAGGTGCTCTCTTGCTTTTGTAGGAATCTTTCAGGTGCTATAATAAAGGTCGTCAGAACATTTATCTTCCTGTTCCTGTGAATCATATGTGACTCAAGCTAAATGTTGAACATAGAATGACAATTTTAACAATGCAAAATGTAATTTTCCTTTCATTTTCTAGACGGAAAATTTCCCCTCGGAACCCAATTATACTGGCAGCAGGCAGCCATTTGTTCAAAGGTAAGAGCTTCTCTCCAAAAGTTTCCTGACCAGTGCATTTAGCTTCTTCATCTTTGTATCAAGGCAGCTGACTGTGGCTATCAAACAGGAGCGCTCACGCAGAGGTAATGGTAAGTCATGTTTCCCCCCCTTCCTTCTATTCTGCTGCAGCTCAACATTTAAGGATGCAGAACGAGCAAGCCTCCGAGACAGTGGCCATGGTGATAGTGACCAGGCTGATAGTGACCAGGATACTAATAAAGGCTCACACTGCGACACGTCTGCAAGGGAGGCCCTCAAGATGAAAGCAACAGCAGTTAATGGCCAGCCTTTTGAGCAGGGTGAGTGGAAGCCCTCTTTTCATGACATCTTGAAGATGCCTACATCTGACTCTTGTACCAGACATTTTTCATACAACACAGACTGAAAACATGCACACTGCTCACTGGTATTAAGAAAAGGTCCACCAGCGTTTAGTTATAGCAAAAACAGACAAACATGAAACCTGTAAAATCACCCTGCTATTACAAGAAAGTGGTGTTATTTTGCAGCGCTTTACATTGCAGACAGCCTGAGCTGTGTTGCAAAGATGACATAAATTCACCAGAGTGGAAGGTAGATGGTAGTTTAAAATGATAAAAGAGCCCATTGGCTGAAGGTAAAATGTTCAAACATCTTCTGTCTAACTTTGCCATCAAACAAACTCATATGCATGGCAAAGTGCACCCCAGTCTGTGTCTCTTTTGATCACGTCATTATTTGAACACAGATTCACTGCATGCATGTCTTGCATAAAACGACAGAGACAAGAAAAGCATGATAGACACTTGCGGTGCAAAATGACAGGTATTTCTGGTTCAACATGACAGACTGTTTCCACCTTTAGCTGGGAAAGGTTTTCTCAGTTATTATCGGTTTTGCCGTGGTTACACTGTTTTCAGAGCAGCTTTTGCTTTACAACTGAAAATAGAAATGTTAAATTTTATTTCACAAATCTGAAACGATGTGCACTGCCAGGAGTGTAATCATAGATGATTGTCAGTCTGTTCAACCTGGCTGACCTGATAGGAGCTGATATATTTAGCTATTGTGGACATAAACTGAAAATATGAAAGCAAGTCTCTCTTGTTAGATCAAAGACAATAGGGGCCTTGAGTGGAGTGGTAATGTTTCTCGTTTCTTTGTGTGAGCTTTGGAGGAGAATGTCTCTGGTCATAAGGTCCCTATGCAGCACTTTCCACACCATTTACATTGCTCTGAACTGTTTGTTTGAGGCATGCTCAGGAGGGCAGAGATGGAAACACTCTCATGTCTGCCAGTAGGATGTGCGAATCTCTCTCCCTCTCTATCCATCTCACTTTTGTGTGTCGCTGTGTGTGTGTTTGTGCCTCAGTGTGCTATGAGAAATTATGGCAGACCAAACTTGACTCTGTGGGAGGTGTAAATTCAATCACATTTTTTTTTCTTTTGCAGCACATTTCTTGAATTTGATTCAGGGGAAGTTCTAAGGCCAATCAAATGGACAGATATTGAAGGCAATGTTTTGTACATGCAAGACAGAATATTTACATGTGCACTGCTGGTGCTCGCTTTGACAGGAATGTCAGTTAATTTATAGACCTGCATTCATAAGATAACAGAAATGCAAAGACGTGAGGGCATACTTTTAATATTCATATTTTTTTCACTAATGCGTTTCCCGTTTGCATGTGGGAAATAAAGTTAAATATCAAAATGAGTTACATTCACGATTTTCTCTCTCGGGGTTGGTCAGTTGAACTTTAATGATGTCACTGTCTGCTCACTACAAGATGAAAGATCTGCATTATGCACAAAGACTTAGACCTGATCACACAGAACACCACCCGCCAACCCACACACTGCTCTCTCTCTCTCTCACGCTCTCTCACACACATACAAACACACACACACAAACACACACACACACACACAGGTACATTTATTGAACAACAAAGCCAGTGTTTTGCAGATTCTGACACGATAGCGATATTATCCAAAATGGAGCCACCACAGAATTTTCTGTTCCAAATGCACCAACAAAAAAGCTTGTGGGTTAAGTAGTAATGCTTTTATGTCTTTACCTTTACCATCCCTCTGGTCTCACGGCTGCTTTGATACAGGTAATATATGCACCTATGCAGCTTCCACTATCATGCACACTGAATATTTATTGGCTCTCACAGACACCAGATGCACGGTGGGTATGTTGCTAGGCTTTCTCTGGTTCTATTTATAATGGACAGGCAGTCTCTTTGTTTTTTTCACAGATGACCATAAGATCACAGCTACTTTGTCACTTTGTCATGATTCTATTATGTGACTATGTAAATGCAGTGGACTATATGAAGCCATTGTATAACTGTAATTTTAGAGTTATTATTTAGCAGTTTTCATTCAGTGATGAAATGAAAATGGAAGGCAATGGCAGACACAATAGATGAAAGCACCCTTACTTCCTCATACGCCTCCCCATACATCTTGATTTTTCAAATAATACATAAATCATAAAGCAACTTAAAGCAATGTGGTACCTTCATTTGATTCTAACTGGTCATATAGTTTTCACTCATTGTAGAAATACTGTAGCTTTTATCATCAAGGTGTGATTGTGAGAGAAAAAAGGAAAAAGCCTTTAAGCTTTGAGTATTAAACGTTACAGAAAAAAAAACATGCAGACATGATCCTTAAATGGCTTCTGAGTCATACGAAGAAAAAAAAGGACAAGGACAAAAATACCTGCCTGTGTTTTCTCTGAACCTTCTTAGCACATTCATCCCTTTGCATTAGCGTCTTCTGCTACCTTCTCCGCAGTAAAAGATACCATGGAAATGAATTCAGCATCTTCCTGCTTCTCCCTGCTTATGCTTATTGTTCTGGCCTCATGTATCTTTGTCTTTCCTGTAATGTGCCAGCAGAACGACAGAGTAACAAAAAATTCACAAGCCAGAACTGAAATCTTTGGGTGTAGATGCTTCAAAGCTTATAGAACATATAATACGCAAGATCTGTGTTTGGGTTTTGCCAAATCAAATCCATCATTTAGTTGTGCCTTTTGATGTAAAATGCATGTTGGACCCAAATGTGTATTTTTTCTCTTGATCTTAGTCCTCGCTAAGACAGCACTAGAACGGTTTGTGCTTTGAATGTAACATTAGTACTGCGCACAATATTCAATATGACAGGGGGGAATATCAAAGTATGAAGCTAAGAAATTAAATTTGTGTCAGAAATCAAGGTTAAAGTTGTCCGTGTAAGCCTCTGTGGACATGGGAACAGGCCACGTTTATGACACTGAAAAACAAAGTGCTGACGTTAGTAACGAATCAGTTATTTAAAAAAAGACTGTACTGCTACAACAGATTTTAATACTTAAAACTTGTGATTTTTGTTGGGTACGTGGCACCTGGACTGCCTGAATGAAAGATCAAATAATTATTACACTCTTATTCAGTTTCAAACCATTAAACCAAGGTCAAGTGAGTTTACAAACAGAATAGAAATTTCAAATTAACCTCTTTTTCATGGGAAACCTGGCCAATAGTGTGACTTAAAAACACAGATGATACAAAAAATATCAAGAAATGACTGGCACAAATTACAAAATGAAATATCTGAAGTTTACAAATGATCCAATATAAATGCAAATAAAGAGAATAGGCAATCAAAAACAAGTGAAATCAATGTGTATTTATATAGAACATATAAAAGAACCACTGTTGACCAAAGTGCTGAACAGATACCTGTTTCAAACTGTCTAAAATAGAGCAAGGACTCTAGATGAAGACTAAGTAATGACTTGGAGCACGCATTTGTAGGAATGAGATGCTGAGCAGATAACTGAATTTAAAAAATAATAATATTTGGCCAATTTTGCACATGTTTTAGCCCAAAAAAGTTGTTTTTGCAAAAGTTGGCACCCTCTCCCCTCCTCAGTGACACCAGTAGCTTCCTCCTGGACACATGCTAACGATCTGGCACAGAGTTGCTATGTTTCTTTATAGATTCCTGTCCTCACACCCAGCTTTGGCCCAAAGTTTGCCACCCAGAATGTCCCAAACACAGAAAAATAAGAAAATAAAATTAGAGGGCAGGTAAAAAAAAGTTCTACTTTTCGAAGGTCAGAAGTGATGATCGTGAGGGATTATTCTTGTGTGAATCAATTGTTTTTAAAGAAAATCCGACTTCTCTGCCTTTAATGTGAGAATGCTTTATTAAATCTGCAACAGTTGGGAAATAAAATGAACAGCACTGTGGACGTGTTATCTCTGCATCCAGTCAAGGAATAATTAACACTTCCATTTCATCTAAGTAGGAAGATGTGTGTGTGTGTGTGTGTGTGTGTGTGTGTGTGTGTGTGTGTGTGTGTGTGTGTGTGTGTGTGTGTGTGTGTGTGTGTGTGTGTGTGTGTGTGTGTGTGTGTGTGGGTGTTTTGGTGGGTGTTCATGGATTGGAGCAGCACTGTGTGATAGTGGCTGTGTGTACTTGCCTTGCTTGTGTTGTACTTCTTCAAATGTCTGTGGGGCTGAGGAGCAGAGACGATATCTTGTTTTTTTTCCTTCTTCTTTTGTTTTAACCTCCCCCTTGGATTCATGCATCCTCCAGCAAACTTGCCGAGGCTGGTGAGCGCTGAAGAAGGTTCTGTTCTTTTGAACAGGAGGATCTCCCCTTCTCTTCTAGGAAAGAATCACGTCTCGTGGAGCTTCCCCTTGTTCCAGGCTAATATTCTCATCCTCATCAGGGCCAAGTTTCAAAACAAGATCAAGTGCCTCATTCACAGCTAGTCACTCTTTGATATCACTGAACGGCTTGTGAGTTAATAGAGAAGCCTTATTAATAGACCAAAGTTATGAGAGTTGATTAGCTGAGTTTAGTACTGTGTTTTGATTGGGTGAAATACAGTAGATTGTTTATTTAGAGAAACAACAGGTTTAATGTTTAGCTTGGTGTTTTTGGCTGATTTATGAGAGAAGAGGATGATTGTGTTGAGATGTGAGATTATCTTTGAATATGTTACTGTCATGGTAAACAGATAGGCCTTCATGGAAGGAGAGATTTGTGTGTTGTCTTTATGTTTTGGTCTGGTTTTCCAGCTCACTCTTTCATTTCTTCTATTTGGTGATTTTTGTCAAAAAATTTGCCAAATTCTGACTCATTCTGGGAGCCTTATTTCCATGTGCTTATATTTCTATTGTAAAGGATTACATTAGGACCCCGAGGCAGTGGCAGCAAGGAAAACATATTTGTTATATTAAAGTTAAATCAGTTGTCAGAACATCAGGAAGATTAAATTTATACTTTAACAAATGACATTGCTGCTTGGCTTTCATGTATAACATGAATAATGAAGGAAAACTGTCATTTACCCCCAATTTATAAGGACATGTTTGACATTTCCCTTCATGCCACTGCATGCAAAATACACTGCATGCATCAGTGTCAAATTAATTTTGTTAGCTGAGTGTAATGGCTACATGAAAAAAAGGAAACCTTCTGCATCATAACACCATGGAAATTGTCCCATTCTATGTGTCGCTCCCTGTGTGCTTACTTCATGTCCAGGGTGGATGTGGTGTGAAATGTAAAAGACTGAGTAAGGGTGTAAAGATAGATACTTATGCATTGCTCCACTTTTTGAGAGTGACACTAATACACACTCACTCGCACATGTTGTTCAGTCCTGTGGCGTTTGGCTCAGTGTTCAACATCAACTGACAAAAATGCAGATTCAGTCGTAAAATAATCAGTGAACTACGTCGGTCAACAATATGCTGTGAAGAGAAGAAAAGGATGCAGGTTTTTATTGCATCAGATGACATACACAATCACCCTTGTCTCTAACCTAAACAATATGGGCTTTAATTAAGGTAAGATTTTGGTTGAAATTGTCTTTAGGTCCTGACAGAAATTAATAACTCATGTTCTCTGAAAAGGAACGAAGAAAATCTGTTATCTGTTTCAGTTGTAAGCATTTAAAAACATTGACCAATGTCTGTACGAGGTACCAACCTGATGAACCAATCATGTCTCCCTGCTTGTTTTCTACCACTTGTGTTCACTAGCCCACACTCAAAGCATGAGCTGAGGGGTGTGGCTTTTGAGGGAGCACAAAGGGGAGGATGTCATGCTAGTTTTAGAAAATGACCAACCCTGCCTTTAAAGAATCATATCCCTTTGCTAATGTTTACCTCTCTTGTGTTTCCACATCTCAAAAAGAAGTTGTGTTTCCCGCAAGGTGAAACAGCAGACGACTGATTACAGTAAACAAGAGCCTGTTGTGGCAAGGGCAGGTCACAATATATACCCACAAATGAAAAGTGGAAAGCAAAGTGGACCGCAAATGTAAATAAGCAGCTGAGAGCACACCAAACAAGAGTGCTTCAGAGTGATTAGAGAAATGACTAAAGGTCAAATTAATGATTGTTTGTGCTACTGATTGTGGTCTCACAATTCAATAACACCTTGATTCTTAACTTTCCAGATGCCTTATAGTTGTGTTTAGACATTTTTACATTATCCCAAATTCACACACATGTTCATAAAATATACAGAAAATTAAGTTGTCATCCTTATTGACAATGTAACAACAGTTTTGTAATCAAAAAGGATGAATATGACATTCAAATCCCACAGATGTTTCCCTGTGTGTTCCACCCAAAGTGCTACTGCTGGAAATGTAAAAACACATCACTTCCTCTGCACCAGATGATATCTTCCAGGAAACACCTACACAGGTTATGGAGGGTGACAGAGGGAAACTGTTTAATTTCATAGATAGGATTAATTACTCATCAGCGCTATAAGGTGAACAGCAAAAAGGCAAAATGAACAGTTGTGGCTGTACTAGTGTTTGTGTGATGTTCTTTCAGATTGTAAAAAGAGGGAAAGAGCAGCTGGCTCTGATTTGGTCTTGAATATATTAGTGAATCGTACTTAAGAACATCTATCAGAGAAGATCAGTTATTTGTAGGATTCTTAAGAATACTACTTGAATGTTTTGTTTGTTGAAGTGTTTCATTCTTCTTGTTCATTCCTCATCTACATTCTCTTCTGGGCTGTTTATTCTAATGCCAGCAGGGTCCAATAACAACTGTTTAACTCTTTTTTGCAGAGCAAGACAAATCAGTCCACTGTACCGATGAATGTCGTGCACTGGGACACTCTGACAGATGCTGGATGCCAAAGTTACGGGTAGGAAGCCAAGCAGACAGCGCCGATAATCGTACCAACCTTTTCATCCCTGTGGGAATGGATGCCATGGTAGAGACAGAGATTTATGGCACCATCAGCTGCAGCAGCAGAAAAACCCTCAGCACGTTTGGAAAGGAGCAGCGGGACAGTACAATCCTCGTGGCCAATGTCAAACCTTACTTAAAATCGCAGCGTGCGCTGAGCCCACCGCTACAGGAGAGTCCATCTGCATCCAGTAGTCCCACCAAGAGTAGTTTGCCCCTGGACTTGGCCAGCCAAGAGTTCAAAGAGGAGAGGGACGGGGGCTCAGACAGCAGTGCCTATGGCCCTCCAGATGGTCAGTGCTCCCCGCTGCACACTGAATTGGAGGAGCCCTCCTACCTGACCTGTGAGCTCAGGCCTAAGTCTCTGTCAAGCAGCCTCATTCACAGCTCCGTCATCAGCCAGGAGTGTGGGGGGTCAGATTGTGCCCTTGACCCACGGGACTCTGGCAACTGACAGGTCACATGATCCCCCGCTTACTCTCACTTGCCAGAGGTGTGATGATGATATCACAGATTAATGACCAGGAGGTCGTTTCTTTTCACCCAGAGAGGTATTTCAGACACGCATTGTATAACCAAAAACCATCTGCTTTGTCTGTTTCTTAATTTGTTTTTGTTTTAGTTTTCCGTTTGTGACTTGTTGTGTTTCGGTGAAATATGTGTCCTTGACTGCTGTGAAGGTTTGGGGGGAAAATCAATGCTTACCTGACTTCAAGTGTTTCCATGGTGTACTGTACCTGTCAATTTAGATGTCTGTATTTTACACATTTCAAGCTCCAATTTTGTGAGGCTGTTGAAGAAATTGCTACTGTTAAGCTATGAGTCCCGTCTGCTTTTGTACAGTGAATCTCTCTGTCTCCATTTAGTGTATAAGGAACATCTCTTTGAATATCACAAGCAACTGAAATACATATCAGTGACGTTAAATACAAAAAGTGAAGTGTCTTATGAACTGTTAATGGTGGTGCAACAGGGAATGTCCCTTTTCATAAAAACCATTGAAGGTTCCTCTAAAAAGTTTTTTTAAGAATGTATTTGTAATTTTATTGTCGTCCTCTCTGCAGTTTATGTGAAAATAAGCTGAGCTTACACGTGAATGTGAGCTACTGTACTTGTTGTGTATTTTATTAAATTTGTATACACTGTGCTCATGGAAGGCAATTATTTTTGAGTGGTGACAATTGCAGCTCAAGCTGTCAAATGTTTATGTGAGAGAAGTGCATTAATGTCTACAAGGTGCTTTTGACGTGTTGATGACAGAAGCCAATAGCGACTTATCGTATGTGCCAACGTTAGCTGTAAACTGTATACCAGCACATGTTATCTAGCAGTAGTCTAGATCCTACTTAGGGGAACGTCAGAAACAAGTCACAATCCACATTTTACACAGCTATTTCTATTTAAAACTCCAATAAAATCAGGCACTGTGTGTTAGTGCACCCAGCACGAGATGGCTTCTTCTGCTCAATGCTTACATATATATTATAAATAACTCATGCTCATCCTCAAATGAAAGTCATCACAGCGTCTGTCAGTTCATGTCGACTTGTGACTGTAGTATATTCATGAACATGTCCAACAAATGGCAAGACAAGGATCGAAGAAGAAGGGAAGTCAACACTCAGCTGCAACAAGCAAAGACTTTTGCCACTGAATTCTTGGATTAGTTAAAATTGAATTTTAATGATCCCTGCGGGGGGGGGGGGGGGGGGGGGGGTCACTGGAGCAGCAAATGATTGAACAAACAGTGCATTAAAGGTTATCACAAATAAATGCAAGAAAGGGAATAATATAACGGATAAAAATACTGTATCCTCGCTGAGGAGATTTCAAGGTTAGAAGATGTTTGTGTTCAATACAGAGCATTTCATTGGCTTATTCACAGAGGGGCAAAAATGTACATCACTTTCTCAAGTCCTAACGAGATTTAGAGAAGTGTATGTGCAAATCTCCACTTTATATGCAGTGTGCAGTGTTTACTGGTCATTCAAATGCAGAAAGGGTAGGTGTAAGGACAGAAGGCCATGGTCCACAGACGTTAAGGGCTTTACCGCTGCAATACATCTATTTCTATATTTCTTTCCAAACATTATCAATTTTCTATTGAGACAAGGCTGCTTCTTCTCCTTTCTAGCAGAAAACAGGGACACAAATGTTGCTGTGACTGGAGTAATACTTCTTCAAAAATCTCAAAGCCTGTCCGCTACATCGGCTTGACACTGTCTATGAGAAAATATTAAACGGGTGTATGTTTACGGAGCTAGATCACTAAGCTATGGGATCTTGCACATGTAGAAATCCTTTCTGTCCTTCATCTGTAAAACAATCAAAAAAAGAAAGTCTCCTGTTTCTCTTTGCTTAGTTTAGTTTAGTTTTTCCATCTGGAGACGCTGACTTTTGTACCCCAGCTCGGTGAGCGGTTTGAGAACGCCTTGTTTTTCATGCGCACTGGATAACAGAACCCTGTCATCTACTGAGAGCTGACTATAAGTACGACTCTGTTTCTCCTCGGGGAAAACACATTAATTTGGATTTTGATTTGCATTTGTTTTGGTGCTGGTATTGACACAATTCCAGACCTAGATGTCTCATCTCAGCAGGCAGCTCTGATGAGCTCATCTGCATAAGTTGAAATACTCTTTGAGAATGAGATTGCGTGGGTCACAGCAACTCATCCCATTGAAATACTGACAGAAACAACACATAATTTTATCTGTATCAGTCCCAGGGTTTCTGAACACGGGGGATGAAGACAGGTGAGCAGAATGTCAAGTAGAAAAGGGTTGAACCATTTGCTGCGACACTTACTCCGCCATTTTTTTTTTAACACTGTATGATTGTTTTCTATCTCAGCGATGTAAAACAGGTTAAACTTCTGCAATCGTTACGCAAAATTTGCTTTGATGCAAACCCTTTCTTAATTAACACTTCTACTGTACTGCTGCTTGACAAAAAAGTGCTATGTTGTGGAGGGGAGCTGAATGCAGATTAAGGACTAGCATGCAGTGTTGGATGAATATGACTTGTCTCTCAAAATGATTACAGTCATACTAAAAGGGAATTACAGACAATGAAACTGATCTGTGTAATACCTCCATTCTTCCACATTTTACATACACAAATGATCTATTCAGATGAAAATGGAATGAGCAGTGTACCATTCAGTTGTGAAAAATTGACATGCTCACCCTGAGTACTTAAGCTTTTAATTCAATAATTCAATAACACAGCCGATTAAGAGCTTGTCTTCCACCTCCACCAAACGCTATAAGAGATGGTTCCACTTGGCTGAGAACTGTTGGTGGGGAAACAATAGTGAACACAACACACAAACAATATTGAGAGTGCAGTTTTCATTTGAACCGAGCGATGTCATTGAACACAGCATGCATGCCTTAAGGGCAGCAATATTAAAATGCGGCTTCTAGGTTTATTTGCATATTTGTTTTAAGAACAGAAAACAAACTTGCACATTAAAAGCTTAAACAGCACCCAATTAGGTAATGTAAATGTGATGCCTCTGAATGTAATGTTAAAGTGCTGACACTTTGAGAATCACTTTGTAGCATAAACTGTGCGACTTAATTCGTTCAGTTATTCACTTTAACTTTCATTCATTTTAAATTAGAGAGTTTAAAGTGTTCTAGAAAGACAAATTGGTGTGAACATTGTGTGATGTTTTCTTTTCACATAAGATGTCGCTTCAAGTTATTCAGTGACATGATCCAAAACATGATCCAAATTCATTTTGAATATTAATTTACCAATTAAACACTTTTGTATCATTATTAAAAAAATGACTTTTACACTTTAAGGAGTTATATCAAGACTCATTTTTCTACACATGTTTACCTTTAGTCTACCAGAAAGACACATAAAAAGTTAAACAACACAACAAGGGAAACTCACAATTCATAACAATTTAAAACAGGCTTTCAAATGAACAGTGCAGCCTTGCCAAAAAGAAAACATTTTTGAGTTTTATTAGCAGCAGAAATGTTTTGTCCACTGAATCAAATGCCTCTGCTACCACTCTTATGTCTGAATGTTAGCTAAATGGACATGAAGCCTCAAGCGGCCTTGTACTAGCTTAGCTTTACACAAAGAATGTCATTGAGGATAGGTAACACTTTTCCTAAAGTTTCTCTCACTTATTAACAAAACATACTTTACTTCTTTCCTTCAAATACACATTAAAGTGTCTTAAAGGTCCCATATTATGCTTCTTCTGGTTTTATTTGCCCTTTAGTGTGTTTTCCAAGTGTCCTGTGCATGTTTAGGCACATCTAAATTCAAAGTCTGCGGAAACACAGCTTCTCCTACGTCCTCCTGTTAGCTGTAGCATTAGCGGCATGTAACGCTCGGTTCTAGCCCCCCTGGATAAAAATGTGTCAGTCCGACATCATTGCCAGTGTGAGATCACTGATCTAAGCCCATTGGCTCGTTGTGGCAAGCCCTGCAGCTCATGTTGACATTTCAGAGACGCGTGCTGAGCAACTGACCAATAACGACAGAGCGGATCAGCCGACCAATCAGAGCAGACTTGGCCCACATGGGGTCTAACAGTGTGGGCTCAGCAGAGCGTAGCTGACAGACTCAGAGTGTAGAGGGAGCAAGGAGGAGCAGTACATGAAAACAGACACTTTTTTAGAACTTTAGCTATTGTGAACGTACAACAGTAGGTACATAGATTAAATATACGAACCCCAAAAAGGGCAGAATATGGTCTCTTTGATGCCTTGTTGTGGTGGTCAGGTTATGTGAAAACAGGGCTAGCTGTTTGTGTTTCCAGTGTTTTAACTAACAAAGCTAACAGGCTGCTGGCTTTAGCTTTAAATTAGCATCTTCACATTTTAAGCATCAGCAAGATGCCATTTCTAAAATGTCAAACTATTATATTATTTATTAATGAATTATTTTTGAAAAACATAGCTTTAGACAACAGTACATAGAGGTAGCTTGGATAGCCTATATTCTAGGTTACAGAGGTTTAATTGATAATAAAAGCAAATAAGATTGTAACAAAATGTAAGTCTATTCTACACACCATGGCTGATGTTACCAACACTTATTTAAGTTAGGCTGCTATAACAGAGCATTGTGTTGAACAGAAATAAAGCCTTTATGCAATATGGTATGTCTTTGTTGCAGGTTTTAATCTTGCCTCTTGTTGGAAGGCTGGAACCAGTGTTGCCAGATCTCGCGAGAGAAACAAGCAACCAGCTCTACAATTTTACAATACACTTAGCAGACGCTTTTATCCAAAGCTGGCTCCTCATAAAAATTAAATGAAGCCCAACAGGTGACCTAACCTACCACATAGTGTAAAAGAGAGGCCACTTGATAGCAGTATATATATATATTGTCTCATTTTGATTTGAAAACAGTGAAATCGATGTCCGTAAGCGTCATGGATTTCATGGATTCAAGTTTTTTTTGTGCTTTTGGGTGCCAGCATCATCAGCATGCTGTATTAAGGTCAGATCTCTTTCTCCCACTGTTTATTGTATTTTTTTCCATATTTCCCTTATTCCCGGGCATTGTCGCTCTGTCGCTCTGTCAGATGTAGTTGTGCGTAGTGTAGTTTTTCGCTTTATTGTGGAGAGTTGGGAGAGAATCGGTGGTTCATACAGGGAGCAAAGCAAGCCCAAACAAGCAACTGCACTTTAGAAAACAAGCCCAAAAACCCGCAACCCGTGACTGACGATATTTGCAACCGACTTTACAGAAAAACAAGACCAAAGTCGCTTATAACAAGCGGACCTGGCAACACTGGTTGGAACTGGAAGGCACTGTTTTGTTCACAAGGCAAATTGAGATGCCATATGACAAAAGTAGAAGCACATTGGTCAAATGACAGAACTGAAAAAACCTTCTGAAAATACATAGGAAAAAAAACAGTTAACCAACTTGACAAATGTGTTGTTAAATTTCTACTGAGCACAGCGACAGCCAAATAAATCTAAATGCCATCTTTCACTATTTGGTAATGATTTTCTTAATTTGGATTCCAAGAAGCGCTGTAAGATATTCATGTGTTGGTGCAACGGCACTTTCACAATTTATTTTTCCTTTGTGCCGTTAGACAGACTTGACAGGGCAGTCTGGGAGCCTTTAGCAAAAACACTGTCCTTTAAACATTGTTCTGCTCCCTTCTGCAGAGCCGTGTGACACCGCTGACTGCATTTAGTTTTTATTCAGACCCACAGGAATTAACACTCCTTTTATTGACCCCGTCTGACAGAAAAATTCCAGACTACACAGACGTTTTATTTTGAGTGCTTGTTAAAAAGGTGTTACTTGTGGCTTTCTCCTCCGGGAGCAGTTCAAATGCACGTCAATCTGTCAATCATGATTGATGTTTCACGCCAGGAGAGGGATATAGCATGAGGGACTGATCCGGCAGGACTTCACACAGGTTTCACTATGTGTTACTGGGTCATGACACACTTTCCACACTTTGAATTGAGCAAAAATAGTCCTCTGCACGCCTTTTTAGTGACAAAGTGGGCCAATATCTGCATAAAGTGGAAAAGCTAACGCGCTCTGTCATATGCTCAAAAGTCCTGCGTCTAAAAAGCTTCACCCTTTAAGTGCTTTCGTCTGTCGTCACAAATGAGATGGAATATTTAAAGGTGAGACAGAGAAAGAAAGCAGCAGCAGGAGACAGAGAGTATAGAAACATGGCCAGCCTTTAAGGATCAATAGACAGTTTATTGAGTCAATACACAGGTTGGTGTTGTGTGCAGCCTGTCTGTCTGACAAAAAACTGTAGATGTTGAATAGGATGGCCGATTAGGTGTCTTGCACCATCCTTGGGCTTTTCAGACACAACAGGCCTCCACACTGTTCAGCTGTTCCATGCTGTGCAGGGAAAGTAAAAGGTGAGAGTGTGAGAAAGCTTGTGTATTGAGCACAGCTGAACGTTAAGCTTAACATTTTGTACTTTGTATTGCACTAAAAGAAGAGATGAATATTAACTGTGGTTTAATTGTGATGGTAATAACACAGCCGTTGTTGGCTGTGTTTTTCGGTGTAAGTCAGTGTTTTTTAAAGATTGCATTACTTAAAAGAGAAGTGACCTGCATAAGCATGTGCACAGCTATTTACCGACATGAAGTCATTACATCATTATTCACATCAACTTGCAGAAATGTATTTGGGATGTAGATCTTCAAGTCACAATTCACAGGGGTTTGGTTAGTCTGTTACTCATCTTAGTCGTTCTGCAGACACTCTCTACTTTGCACTCAGAAACACTCCGATATCTTAGATTTGAGATTGTGATTTTTTTTTTTTTTTTTGCCTTTGTGACGAATGTTGTCAGAACCCACAAGACAGGAAATATGCCAGAAAATGCACTGACTTTAAAGTGCTTATCCAGCCCTGGTCCACCCAGGTGTTTTCACTTTCACATTCTGGCTGATTAAAGCCCGCCTGAGGACTGTGTGGGTGTGTGCAGACGAGTGCTCAGCTGACATCTCTCTCACTCTGCTGTCAGTTTTATTGCACCTGTTAGGGTCAGTCAATTTACACCTTTATGAATATTAGTACACCCAGTTTGGGGACCGCACATCATTTCCAGCAAAGGTCCACCCAACAGAGGTCTGCTGCACTAAAAAAAGTGTAAATGTCTGTACAGAGCCTCTGAAAGTGGGAGGCCGGAGCCTTACTGAATGTACCATGTACAGTATATACAGACAGACAAACCATGATATATGATGATTTAAAGCAGGTTTCTCTCTCTCTCTTTCTCACTCTCTCTCTCACTATCTCTCTCTCTCTTTGTGTCAGTTGTTGCCATCCTTTGAACCAATGTGGTGTGCCTATAGTGTCAAGATGATTTTGATCTGGGTAGCATGTGCATGCTGGTTTTCTATGGAAAAAAATATGACTATTTTTTATTATTTTTCTTTCAATAAATCTGTTTGCATAATGTAATGTATTATGTCTAAACTTCTGGCACTGTAAGATTTGCAACTCTTCTGTGGGAGGAGTTTGAAACACCATTCAAACATCTGGTTCCTCTGTAATAGAAATGTTCTTTATGACGCTGTACGGTTTCCTTGAAATGTTTAACCTTTGTAATAATTGACTGACAACAAGCTATAGCTCTCAACTTAGGCCAACATTACTGTTACGTTATGAGCCAACAGAGCCCCACCAATCAATACCTGCTATAACTGTCTGGGGATTTACTTTGCTCTTATCCTGTGCTGAACATCTATGCATGGTATTCTCTGAAATAAACTCTCAAGTCCAAACTTAATCAGAGACAGAAACATAGGCTCTGATTTGCTTTTGCATGTTATAAATTTTAATTAATTAATTTTTTAATTTTAATATTACCACTGTTTCATAACCTTTTAAAGACTTCTTCACAGTTGTTTTAAGTTTGTCTCATATACGATGTAAAACACAGACTCTGCAGATATCTCAGTACTCTTATGGGTAAATACACACTAATAATTTATGATATTGATCTGTCTGTTCTTATTAAGTTTCCAACTTCTAAATTAGCTCTGAAACTCAAATGACTCCTGAGTTCCTGTTTCTTCCACTGTCTATAACACTATTTTCTATAACAAACAGCTTTCTGCAGCAGTGCACTGTTTTGTAGTAATTGGCTATTTTGATGTGTGGATTTTTTTTGTTTTTTTTGTTTTTTTTGTTTAAACATGCAAAATATGGATTTTTTCATCCTACTGACGTGCTACAGTTTCTGCTGCATTGAAACGCTTCAACAAGAATGTTTATTAAGGTAGCCAGGGATGACTAAGCCGCAGTTTGTATCATTGCATTACACAGACCGACCGGTCAATAAATGTTGAATGTGTCTCACTGTGACTTAAAATGAGGTGGAATCGGACATCTGCTGCTTACAAATCAGGGAAGGTATCAAACAGCAATAGACATTTCAGGTTCACTGGTTGTATCAACTGGTAGACTGGGAAATTCTGACTCCCTTCTTTTCTGCGTAGACAATCTTTAATCTTGTTTTAGGTACATAGGTTAAACTGTTTTCATGAGACTTTGATTGAGGCACTGTCATCATGAATAAAGCAGTTAAGAGAATATCTTTATCCACCTATCCTGGTTTTCCCCCTGCAGATAGATCAGTCTGTTGGCATAAAAGTATGAAAAGCAGCTGCCAACTACCCCCCCCCCCCCCGCCTCCCTCCTTCCTTCTTTGAATGAGGAAAAGTAGGTTAACCATAACGCTGAGAGAGACGGGTAAATATCACAGCAAGCCAAGCCTCTTAGCCTCATAATGAGAGTTTTGTCTATAGATGCTGTACGAGCGGCTCTATACATCAACCAAGAAGTTTTTAAATACACATATCCAGTTTATCAGCTATTTTAACACATTCTAAGTGTCATCATGGTGTTCATGACAATTGCAAACACTTGAATTGATGTACAAGCGTGTTTGAGTGTTGCCTCTGTTTTCATTTCCCCAGCAGCTGCTTGATGAGGCCGCCTCAAAAAACAAATTTATCAACTACAATACAATTTAAAAACCCACCGACTTGACACAGATGTCCCATGGTGCTGTTGTTCTGAATCACAGTGCATTTATAGATGTGCAATGGATCCATTGCGAATGCCCGATAAGGTACATTTCCTCCCAGAACAGACTATAATGTTTTAAGAAGTAATGCCAACTCTAATAATTTTGGCAGTGGCAGATATGCATGTAAATAGCATGACCTCACGCCACGATAAAAATACAATTTGTTTAAAGAAGTGCATGACAAGGTGCCATGGCACTTGAGTGGATTAGCACAACCCCCTGGGAAATCATCCATTTTCAGCTCTTGCTTGGGTCTGAATCTAATTGCATGCAGTGGTATTATATCTCTCTTCACAATCCTGTTCATCGTCACTGTACCTCCTGAAAGACAAACTCAAATGATCAGGATGGATGAGGTTTTTTTTTTTTCTGTAAAATGGACGATAATCGTCCTTTCATTCTGGGTTTTCTGCTCATTGGAGTCCATTTTTTTGTACAACTTTAAACAGGCTGTTGAGCTGTTGCATGCAGATAATTGTAAAATGTGAGATTGAAAGATGCTTTGCTCCCTGTGACCTCATGAAGTACATTAGTCTAAGCTGAGAACAAAGAAGGGACTGCAAGGGCCAATTTGCAAAGATTCCGTGACCTCTGTGTTCATCCTACAATGATAATAAAAGTCCATAATTAAAGTCAGAAACCTCAGCTCTGCATGGCGATACATCTATGCTGATTACAGGTTAGAAAGGTCTCAGAGTTGACCTGAAAGCTAAATACATGTCAGCAGGGGCGTCGCATGAAAGCAATAAAACATGATCAAAAAGCTGCTTGACACACAGTCATGTCAATGCTAAGCTATCAATCATTCTACACATCTTTCAACAGCATCCACACTCTGCTGGGTGAAGGCCGACTTTGTCTTTTCAGGCAATAACTGCAAGTAAATCTGGATGAGTAAATGTTTGGATCAGCGGGAGCCCTAGGATCAAAACTGTTTGTGTTGGAGACGAAACACTGTTTGCAATATTGACCCCAGAGCTGCGCCACTACAGTGAGATCCATCTCTGACAGCTCTGCTTCTTGTCCATCTGGCTGCTCTCCTCCCCACAATTTGTCACAGTAAAATGCAACATTCTTCAATTAAAGTTTTGCAAATATTCATTTTTGGGGAAATAATTACGCTGTCAGGCTTCCAAAGCAGGATCATGTCTGGGTCTGTTTTCTGTTTACCTGAAGCCTGAGCAAAGCCAAAAAACAGAGGCAGCTAAACTTAAATGAAGTGCATCTCCGTTTCAAACCTGTATACTTTTAACTGGCACAGACTGTACACTCCACATTAGACTCTGATGCAATGCCGCCTGTCCAATCCACTCTCATTTCAATTCTCATTGCGGCCTGTCTGCAACAAGGACGCAGCATCTGACCCAGAAAGAAAAAAAAACAAACACACTATGAGACTAATTGTTCTGACTGTAATAACCTCTATGAGACGTCTACCTCCTCAAAGTCATTTATTTTACTGCAGATAAAACACGTTTTAACGGCATCAACCCAAAGCCTCCCTGACAGACTGTGTGGCTCTCTCCAAGCCCAGAATCCTTATCACCAAATCCCTGGCAGGATTTCATGCAATTTATGAAGGCAAATGTGTTCTTTTCACTCTTCCCTTTCCTGAAAACTCCACATGTGTGGCTGAAAATGGCAGCCAAAGTGGAGTTTCATTCTGGCTTAGATGAGGTGAGGGAGCATTTACATTCCCTTGATCCCTTATTTTTTCTCCCTTTAGTGAGGGATATGAAACGTAACCATCCAGCATGACGTTCAAATCCACACAATCCAGCCGCTCTATGAACCTCCCTGCTGATCCAAACAAACAAATCATGTCACTGATTAAACCCAAATCAAATGAAATTAATATTCACTTAATTCAATGTATTATTTATCTGTATTAAATGAAATTGGGAAGCATAAGGGGTTGGAAATCATGACAGCCATGGCAGAGGCAGCAAACCTGTTTCCAGGATTTTTTGATTGGTCGACATGCTACCACAGCGCTGGATATGCACCCGAGGTACAATAAATGAGAGGCTGAACACATTTTGAGCAGCCTTGAACAAACTGAATGTTTATGAGGAGTTTCCTTTGGGGATTTAGTTCTTGCACCAGAGGGTGGAGTGATTGCGTGGGCTCTCGTCATCTTTTTTTTCTACTTCTTTTTTTTCCCAATCCATTATAAAGACTTTCCCGTCATGTGTGATCCTTTTCCTCCATCATCTTGAGAAAGGAGATTAGAGCTGGATGTGAATACTCTAAAGTGCTACCTTGTTGCATTTTTCTTCCTCCTTTTTTCATAAACGCTTCTCTTTGACCTTGATTGAAACTCGTCATGAGGTCAAGGGAAAATGTGCAGCACAGGAATAGTAAGTGAAGGAGAGAGAAAAAAACGCAGTGCTGGAATAATAGGGCTAAAAGTAAACTTGGCACAAAGTGACAATGGTTGGAAGTGACACCTGAATTGAGTGTCATCTTTAAAATATAGCAGAAGAAAGGACTTGTGGGGACTGCAATATCTCCTTCTTTTCAGGATAGAGCGTTTTTTCTCCGGCTGAAGGAAATAAAAGGGAGCAGAGAAGACCCTTACAGTCTGTGGGAGTTTCACTACTGACTTCTGACAGACACTGTTAGAACTTTATCTTAAGGCAGTTTTGCATAGAGTGCAGAAGTCTCACCCTTTTTCTCAACACTAGCCTTTGTTCTACTGGCCTCGCCTCCACAATTCATTTCCTCACACACAGTCTCTTTTTTTATGAGAAGTTGTAATATGATAATGTTTTTTTTCCATCCAATAGACTCGGCTCAATTTTAGCCATGCACTCTCTACTAACACTTGATCACTTACTCTTCCCAAAAATTAGCAATTATTTTGTCAGCATTCAAAACGATCAGCCTGCAGATAGCTCAGATAGCGCTGTGATCCCTGAAACTCTTGCCTTACTTCACCTTCTCAGGCTGAAAACTGATAGGAATCAGCTCTGCAGTGCAAGGGGAAATTGGCCATTTCAGTGGAAGAAAAAAAAAAACCTTCTGTAATAACCTTGTATCTACTGACAAACAGTGTCGTGCAGAATTATAGTGAATCTGAACTTTTATCAAAACAGGAACTTGAAAGAAATTCAAGTTTAGAGCTGCAGAATGATATGAAATGTTCTTTTGTGATCAGCTTTGAGCTTTTCATTCACACAGAACAACACAATTATGTTAATACACCTGACAAACAAATATGCAAAATAATACACAAAACACCTTCCCCCACACCTAATTCATCCTCTCATCCACCCACACCACCTCGCTTGCCACTCTGTTGCAGCTTCTCAACCTCACAATCCTCACAATACAAACAGTAACGGTCCATGTTTCACATATAATATGAAGCTACATCTATGATCAAATGATGGTTCTCTGTGTTGTTGTGTAATGAATTAGGACCACACTTCATCTGGTTTGCATTTCCTTCCCCTTGTGGAGAGACAGTCTAAACAGAATGAGACAAAAGGAGAATACATTATCTGACTTTTGTGGCAACTTCTAACTGAATTTTATTTTATCTATCCGTCAGTGTGGGACATTTTTAGACTGTATATATTGTAAATACAAAAGAAAATGGTATTGGGAAAATAGAAAGTGTTTGACATGAATGAAAGCACTACTGGCTGAAACATAGAGAGTAACTTATCATCAGGACATTTATATGAACATGACAAGAAGTCATCAAGACAAATACATTCATTGTCTCCAGATTGATGCTGTGGAGGAGGAGGGTGGTGTTCGGAATTGAGTGTATCAATCATCAAGGCTGTATAAAAGAAGTGGAAGTAAACTTATGGTTTCAGAAATGAAGACATTACAATCTCTCTAACAGCCAGCAGGAGGGGGGGCCTGTGGCAAAAGGGGTCCCCTTATGAAACCTGATGGGAAAGTTACACAACATCAAAGTTGGTTTATTGCCTCAGTAAACGTTTCCCTTATTTGTTAATGGCCTACATCTCAGATTTGAAGTCTTGCTCAACATGATGGTGTCATTAAGAGTTAAATCTCTGATAAAGCAAATAGGGATGGATACGAGTACTCGAGTACTTGACATTATTATTTGAGTTTCATTACTAGAGGAACCTGCACATGTGTTGTTTTAAGCTACAAAAGTTTAATTTAGTAAGTGTTACATGTGAAACCAAGCTTTCTGGGTTTACCTAACTGAATATACTTAGTAAGAACATAATGACCAGAACACAAAGGTGTAACTCCTCCAGCCTTCAGCTTCATCTTCATGCACACAGCGAGCCAACAACTGCTTTACAGCAGTTATGGTAACTCTGTAGGGACACATTACTCTAAAGAGCACATAACAAAACAAATCCAAAAGGTGACGAGAACGTGCAGGGCAACAAAAGTGACGTTAAACTTGCATATCATAGAAAAATTATTTTGATGTTTAACAACATGCGCTTAAAGCACGAGGAGAAAGAAAAACAACATGCTTGACATTATTTTAGCGCACATCGAGACATGGAGGCTATTCTTTTAGGGCTGGCTATATTTGATTGACAAGTGGCTACCATGGCGACTGGTGACCCGGTACCCCGGATAGAGAGGTAAGAATGTGTGTGTGTGTGTGTGTGTGTGTGTGTGTGTACCTGCTGTCTTTCATTTGCCAAAGCCATACTTCAGTGTTTCAGAGTTCCTCAGGAAGTGAGAAAGTTAAGAACAGAGAAACATCTCGTGTGTGTGACCTTCCTCCGTCAGAACAACCTCTGCTGACAAACCTGATGTGACATTTGGAGTGTCTTGGGTTGTTCTGTGAATAAGAGTTCAATCATGGCATCATTAATGGCTTTGGAGTGGGGCCAGTCATTCATGACACGGCGCTTTCATAGCTTTGCCAGAAATCTGGGCGCTGAAATGAGAAGGTTGTAGATATTTTCTATGGAGCTTTTTTCCCTGACCAGAGGGGGCCGTTTTGATTAATGGCTTTCTCCCTTCGAAGCCATTTCACTAATCCAAAAGAATAATCTCCCCATGTCTTTGAAACCTTAAACTGGGCAGGTTGACGGTGCACCCCTGGTCAATTACTGCACTAATTAGTATTTATGGTTTTTGTCAGCAAAGATATTTTAGCTGAATTGCTTCATAATTTTTCTCTTTATTTGTTTTTTAGTTCTTTACAGTGAATCCTCCTCACACTGTTTTTTTTCACATGTATGAATAGGTCCTAGATCTACAGAGGCTATTTTGCATGATTATATTTACTCGGGTCTAGTGGCGCTTTATCCAACAGAAGCACTTTTCAGGCATATTGATCATCGGCTGTTTTATTAGTCAACAAAATCACTTTTTATCATCTGAGGAAATCCTCAACTCAGGAGAGCCTCGGTGTTGACTGATCCTGATTTGTGTGTGCTCAATATATTGTTTTCTGTTTTTATTTCTTTTGAACTTCAAGCCTCCCAAACCCTCTCCAGACTCTTGTAAGGCTTTATAAAATACCCCCCCCCCCACACACACACACACACACACACACACACACACACACACACACACACACACACACACACACACACACACACACACACACACACACACACACACACACACACACACACACACACACACACACACACACACACACACACACACACACACATCAAAATCCATCTCAGTAAGTAAATATAACTGCTTCCCTTCAAAGCCTGTTGAGTGCTTCTCTTGACTCGCATTGACTGGGCATCGCCTCCGAGACCGCGCCCGCCGCTCTACACCACCAGTGTTAACGCCAATTAAACCCCTGGCACCCACCCTACCCCCACCCCTCCCTTTCCTGTCAATCCTCACATTCTGTGGCATATGAGTGATAACACAGACCCTTACCTTCAGCTCTCATCTGACGCACATTAAATGGCACTGGACCCTGACGTTTCCTGACATTTTGCAGCAATCGATTGCAATTTAATCAGTGTGAGCACCAGCTGTTTCTCTGTGTTACCTGGCCTGAGCATGGCATAATATGGGGGCAAAAGAAACATTAGCAGCAATTTCAGGAGCCAACAGTATGAGGGGGAAAAGACAAGACAGAATCACAGCATCAGTGAGTTGATGATAATAATCACAGACTTGATGTTCCCGTGGAAGCATATTTCCATTCAATTTGCACGGTGTTAGATTTATTGTCTGTTCATAACACTTATTACTTCCTTTCCCCCTGTCCCCCTCTTCCTCTCATCCACTCTCTCTTTGTCCATCAGGCTCATTTCGAGTCTCTTTCCCTTCCCACTGGTAGTAAGTGCAATAATTATCCCATTTTTCTTTGAAGTCTTGGTAAAAACCAAGGCCCCTAAACAATCCCCAAGCATGTGAATACATGGTCCTTTTAAGTATGTGGGGTCCTACGAGGGGGCCCCCAGCTGGAACATTCTCTCTTTGAATTCTCAACAGGTCAAAATAAACCCTGAAAAGAACAATGTTTAAGGAAGTAAAAAAGGAAGTCTACAGCGTGTCATTTCCAGGAGCTTGAACGATATACAAACCTTTTCTTTGAGGAGAGGTGTATCGAAGCCAACTTCCAATCATTATCTGTGAACTCGAAGCAATATGTGCCTATTGAATCCCCATAACACCACCACAGCCTGTGGTAGGAAGTCTTTAAGATACCGCACAAACACACACAGATGCCTCAAGGTAACCATAAATAAAGTCTGTAGAGCCGAGCGCTCGAGTGAACAGACCGGCGGATTCAACAGAGTGCCTGGCACCAATTTTCTAAATGAATTAATAGGGTGATAATGTGTTAAAAATGAAAATTTGTCTCTATTTTAGGATGACGTTGAGGAGTTGTATCACCGTTTCGCAGACTCTCACACATTGACACATGTGTGAGCGCACACAAACACAAGTTATTATCCCCTCATCCTTTGAATATGCAATTAAGTATGCAGCAGAGAGTGTGATCTCGTACAGAGAAGTCGGGCTAAATGAATACACCGGCATGTGTTGGTATTTCAATGCATATCCAGATGAAGTATTGATTATGAATGGCAGCAAGAAACCCGGGCTATTAGGTGGAATAACATTTTGCACACATGCACTCTCACCTTAATTGAGTAGAGACATTAATACGTCAGTGATGTACAGCGTTGTGAGTACTGGCTGCCACTAGGTATTACTCTGGGTTACTGCCTAAGGCTGTACAAATATGAGCTGAAAATGAAAGCAACTCCATAACAGTTTGGATGCTGGATGGTCTGATGAACGTGATAGAAATACTCAAACTGTTTATGTCGTCTCAGCCGCTGCTCTTCTTTTGCTTTATAACTAAATCCACCCGGGAGCCGGCAGAGAGGTGATGGTCAGCTGAATGATCACAACTGGTGCGGAACAGGGACATCACACACAACAGGCTGCAGAAACACATGTCCATGCATGCATGCAAACACTCAAAAACTCTTGAACACACAGAGACACATGCGTTGCACAACACACTGTGGGCTAATTATGACATGTAAACAAACATGTTTCCCATCATGAAACGCATGCTAAATGAGTCAAACACATGCAATCCCCATAACTTATTCAACACAGGATCAGCATGAGTAGGATGCTATCATGGCTGCAAATGATCAGCCAAAAGATGTGAGCAGAGGGGTGTCATTAAAGGCACAATGTGTGTTACCGTGGCAACATCATAGAGGCCTCCATTTTTTTAATGCCGTGGTTGTGAACAATCAACGTTGCACCCAGTCCCCCCTGAGAATTAAAGGCACACAGCTAAATAAAGCTCGAGTACCCTGCTGCCGTACTTTTTACAATCCCACTGTTTGCCTCTTCTCTGTGGGGAATACGGTAACAACCTGTTTCTGTGGGGAGAGGTAGCAACACTTCACAATCAAAGTAGCTCCAGTGTGAGCCAGAATTTTAATTTAAAACAATTACTCCAAAGACAAAATAGCAAAACTGTCACATTTTTTGCAGCACATGTAGGTCAGTGTAAATGAATGAAAATGAAGCCAAACTGCGGCGGTGTCCTTGTTCTCTCTTTTATCACAGTCAACATATTCTTACTTTTACAATCTCATTACGTGTCCTCGCTCAGGCTTGGTTAAATGTAACCAAGTTGAACTCCCCACACAGTTACTTTTCCATTATGTTCCACAATGACCTCTCTGACCAAGGTAATTACCTCTGCTCTTGAGTCATCGCAGGCCAAAGATAAAGCCCGCAGAGATCTTTCTGCATCAGATTAGCAGTGTGGTTTCTGCAATCCTCAGAGAGCTAACGGCTAACGGTTGTTTGTTCTCAAATGTTCATGGTGATCTCAGCCCGGTTTGTTTGTTCTTTAGCATTTGATCTGTCAGCCGGAGAAAAGATGTCTTTAGTTTTGCAGGAGGGTCTTGTCAGCACGAGGAACAGAGATAAGGTGAATGTAGTATTTAATTAAGAGGGGAAGGAAGCCCGCCCGGTATCTGGCAACATACAGACACCTCACAGCAATTGACCTTAGTGAACATGTCAAGACTTTATCTTGCTCCCATCAGCCCTGAGCAGGAGTTGTGAAGACAGTAAATAGCTTTCAGACAACACTGTGATTTCAACAACCAGAGCATGCAGCATGTTCAGCTGATACTTGTCAGCCGAGAGAAGCTACATGATTTCATTCTTCTTGTTTCTAAAATACTTAATGCTAATGTATCGTGTTTTTTCCCTGCACCAGCAATTGAACTTGTTGCTGTTTTCTTTCAAGATTGCACAGGATGTATCATCAAATTAGCAGGGAATATTTCCTCGAGCTGTGCTGCTAGCATTTGACAGACTTAAAGGGGAAATGCACTCTAAATAGAGTCTACAACGTGCTATGATTGAACAAACAGGCTGTTAAGAACTGCCTTGCTAACCTGAAAAATCAGAGCATCTAAATAAGCACTGATGATTCAATCACATGAAGGTTTGACTGTGAATTTGTGAGTTTTTCATTTGACATTTTACGCCTGGATTTATTTTACATTTACTCCAGCTGTGAGACATTTAATGTCCCAGTGTCACAGTGATAAGAAGAAACAAAGAAAACACGACTGGAGGTAAACTAACATGATTATTTTGCAGGTCAACAGTGACACCAAGAGGTTTGAGGTGAAATTACATCTCATTCTCCATATTCCTTAGTCTAGATTATCAAATGAGATAATTTCAGATTAGACAGACAACAGACTACATTTTTTTGATGCACTAGTTTTCTTTAGAAACACATTTTTTAATGAAATATTCAAGTTTTCATGTAAAAAAGAAATGCAGCTGTTGGAAGAAAATTTTCTTCACATGGTTTGTGCCAAAGATCAAATTGAAGCAAATGGAAGTAACTGCAAGCAATTTCACTCTGGTTGCTTCTTGCTGCATGAAATAGAAATGAAACTGTCAGAGCCTAGGATAAACCAATAGCTTTTCCATTTTGTCCATGTGGGTGATAATTGTTTCTTAGTTCTTGTTGACCCTACACAACAAGCCGCAGCCTGCATGAGTCTCCCTCAGATATAAGCTCACCTCTTCAGTCACTAGTCAACCGCTTACAACAGCTAATATACATGCCAGTGTTTCTTCTGTCACTTTCTAAGCTTCTGTAAAAACATGAAGCATTTGACCTGACTTGAGAGGAGATTAATGATTTTAAATGTGCTGGTCTATTTTTCCTTGTACATCTCTTCCTGTTCGTTTCTAAATACGCAGAGATGCAGTTTGAGCAGAGGCTGACTTTTCTTTGCGTACTGCCATGTCCTTGTCATCTGCACGGCTGAAGGCTGTGTTAGAAACAAGTCAGTAATTTGAATTTTGTAGGATATAAAAAAATCATCATGACATTCCCCCTTGTATCTCCAAAAGCTTTGAGGTTAACCGTTTACATATGAGACTTGTTCTGCTCACAGATATAGAGACAAGTGTTTTAACCAAACATCACCTTCCTCCCTTTTTCTTTTATCTTTGCTCCTTGTTTTTTTTATCTCCCATTTCCCTTTGTAATTTATCATTATGACCAACAGGTGGTGCCATAGCAACGAGAGAAAAACAAAGGTCCTCATTGTCTTCCTCTGTATGAGTAGTGCTGTCCAAACTGGGGGTCTTGGACCATTGGTGGTCCAAGAAATATTTCCAAGTGGTCTTTTTTATTTTTATTTTTGCTGAAATGTTTCCAACCGCTAGAAATGAATGACTCCAAAGACAAGGTTACCATCCAGCTCATAACCAGACACATCAAAGACCTAAAGAGAGTCTGATGTGTGTGCACTGATGGGGACCTTTATAAAATCTGGTTTAACATTATGATCTCCAGAAAGTGAAATTATGGCTACTATTAAAGAAGGAAATAATTTAGAGAACTCAAAGTGTCACAACTGCCAGTAAGTGAGGTAAAAAATACAACAACAAAAAACAGAGAAATGTTGTACTGTAGGTGATTCGGCAAATAATAATATATCAAATGGTATGTTTACTTTATCAAATATGTGCCAAAAATGTTGGATGCACATACATATATAAATTGAGTCCCATATGAACATGTTCTGCATTTATTCACTCCATTTTGTGATCTCTTTTTTGGAAAATCCTAAATGAATAATTGGCAATGTGCACATACTTTGAATCTAGCTCTATAGAAGTGAAATGGGAATTAAAGTCCAACAAAAGACACATAAGTCAAAGTTTGTTTTTCTATGGAGTTGTCTTTATTGAGAAACAATTTTATTAATTAAAACAAGTGAAGAAGTAATTTTGTCATCAAAAAGGTGGCTTGTGACCTATCGTTTTGTAAATGTGAAATATATATTTTTTAAACAAACATATTGGAACAAAGTTTGTTCATGTGACCATCTTCAACATCAACTTCTTCAACATTGCCTACAACCACTAACACACAATTCTCATCCTACTTTTACATTATTTTTTTCTCTCTTTGTTAAGCATCTGTGAGTACTTAGAAAAGCCCTATAAAAATCGAATGCATTATTATTATTATTATTATTATTATTATAACATCTTAAAGCCAATATAAAATGTAAATGTAAAAACCACAAAATCAGATAAACTTATAAAGTTCCAACAAGGCAGAAAATGATTTGGGCCTTTTCTCTAGTCCCCCTTGTTTATCCCTATAGACACCTAGAACCCTCAGAAGTTAGCTCTCAATCTCACAGGGGGGCGCTATTTTGTGAAACCATATAGTTGTCATAATTCAGTCTTTCGACCACACACTGAAAGCAGTCAGTGCGGACATTAGCTACTTCAGCGCTAATAGTTAGCTAGCAGTTAGTGCAGGCTACAAAACAGTATGGGTTAATGTTGGTCACTGATCACATTATCACAAATATTCAGCCTTTAATGATCTAATGTAAGTAGTAGTAGCACCTTAAGTGTTACATGTCCACGTTCTTGGTGTGTTTGCTAGCGGCCAACAGCTAACTGAAACAGCTGCTTTGCACTGTGGGGTAGCCCGGGAAGAAAGACATGCATGGTTAAAGACATGAACACGGACATATTTACAACCTTACAAAGGGCTAACATCTCTGAATTAATATGAGCTACGGTACATCAGTCTAGCATTAAAAAGAAAAAAATATAGGCAATCTTGCTGACTCACTCTTCACATTGTTACTTACCCATTTACCCAACGGCAACAATAGCTGCTGTTTGGACACCACCACAGCCTGCTGTAGGAAGTCTTTAAGATACCGCACAAACACACACAGATGCCTCAAGGTAACCATAAATAAAGTCTGTAGAGCTGAGCGCTCGAGTGAAGAACAGAAAAAACACAATATCTGATGTAATACTTGTGTAGTTTGGGTTATTCCAAATACTTTCATGGTTAAGTAGAAATGTAAACATAAAAAACATTACATTTAAAAATGATCTTTTTCTTGGGAGGGTTCGTAATCGTGGCGATTGGTAAAATGTATCAGAGTCACACGTCATGTGACAGGAAATACAAAGAAACTACTTTTTCTTCTTAAGAATACTCACATACTGATCTGTTTTGCATGTGAAGTATTTAGATATTTAGTTATGAGTGGAAAATGACGATCATGCTCTTTGGCAACTGTTGTTGCAGGTGGGCTTAATTTATATTATAAATAAAGTGAAAAGATATTGAATCATGTTGCATTTCAAGATTCCATTAATTTGTCATTTTTCTCATGTATCAGCTTACATAAAAAGATGAAATGCTGTTATCCCAGCCCCAAGCAGTGTGACAGAAAGAAAAAAAACATGTAACATACAGTATAGACACATATATATATATATATATATATATATATACCTACCTACTTCATTCATTTGATTCTGAACATTCTACATCAATATCTTAATGGGCTTTATAGATTCACAACAGTTCCTGATGAATCCCTTTAGAAGCACAAGGAAACTCTTACTAACATTTTGACTTTAGGAACATAGATTTAAGAAACCACAGGAGTCTGTTCAAAGAGAGATCCTTCCCCGCAGGTTGCTGAGGGTGTGAAAGGAGCTGGAATTGGTCAAATGACAGTCGTAACAATGGGAAGTCTACTGAAGGGCAAATTAAATTAGCCTGGCAGAAAGTTCAGTATCAGTTCAGGGTGTCAGGTGGGGGGTGTTAGAGGAACGTCTGAGGTCGGGGCAGGTTGGGTTGAAGAATGTGCAGGTTGGTGGACTCATGGCAGATTACAGGAAAAGCTTTGTAGGTAAAGAAGATCAGCCAAGGTGACAATATCTGCCATCTTTTATCAAGAAAACAGATCACAATTTAAAGAAGAAATTCAAGTAATAGTTTAATAATGCCCTTCATAGTGCTGCATAAAGAATTTGATTAAAACAATACATATATGGGATAGCACAGCAGTAAATAGGTAAATGTGTCTGTGGATATTATACTCTATTTTACATTATAGAAGAATTGGAAAATCTGTTTTAGACTGTGAAGTTAATATTTGGGCTCCCTCGAGCGGAAACTGCAACTCGGAAAGTCAAGATTATCTTGGTGCCTGACTTGTACAGTTTTACATACTAGATATCATATTACACAGGAAAATGGCAGACCAAAGTGAATGTTGATTTAATGGTCAAAAACTGTGTCATGATCCATAAATTGTATTTTAATTCATGGATGTGTATTAAGATTATAGGTTGTAAGCAATAGTTGCTGTCAAAAAGAGTGGCCTTAATTAGCTCTCAGCAATCAAATGCAACCCCTTTATGTTTACACCCATGGTGGTTTCATGTTTTCACTTGTAAGTGAACATGAGCATGTAAACTCTGCAACGTCGGAAGAATGATTTCCCAACGCCTGAAGTGGAATCATTGGAGGCGCACATGAATGCTACAACAGACTTCATAAGATAAACAATGTGTAATAAATAGAATATAAGTAAAGATTTACATTTGAAAGAGAACAAGGTGTCAACAGCAGAATATACATAGTGCTAGATGATGACAACAAAGGATTCAACAACTGCTAGTAGGAACATTTACATGTAATTATCTTGGGATTATCAGTGTAGAGGCGTGTGGCAGCAGAGATGAAAACAGGGTTGTTCTGTGTCTGTATTTATGGAGCTGCCTGCTGTGGAGGAAGCTGCCCTGAGCACTCAGGCAGCTATGCGGGGGGTGTAAGGGGTCCTCTGTTATGGCTGATAATGTGACCATCATCTTTTCTCCACACGCCTCCTTAGGGGTGGGGGGCAGCAATACCTGGGGAGGCATGTTCTCAGACTGCCTGCTGTTAGATTTCTTGTATCTAAAGATGTTTTTCATGCTCCTACAAACTCCTTCACATTCCTCTGCTGCAGCCTGTTCTCTGTCTTCCTCATGTGGCTTCTTTTTTTTTTTTTTTAACATCCCTGATCTTCCTCTCCTGTTTCTCCTCTACCCACCACAGTTTCTCATACAGTCCCCGACATAAAACACCTCTTTTTGTTGTTCAGTGGAGCCTCCAGTTCAGAGGGGATCTTGGAGTTGTTAGAGAAACACTGCACCTCCCTGGTGGACACTGCGTTTTAGGAGATTATGCATGATGCAGTGTGTCTGTACTGCCTTCAATGTCATCCTCTTTATTTTACCCAGTTAAATACTTTAAAGCAACTGCTCAGAGTCTCATCTGACCTTCTCCTCATTGTCAGCACAGAGACTTCTGCACAGGCCTGTTAATACATCTTTAACGGCTTGACAAGGTACAAGCAAGGAAACAATGATTAAAGGACTATTTTCTTTTTCTATTCATACAAAGGCAACGTGTGCAGATAATTACCAGAACCCAAGCTTCAGAATAAACGAAAAGATCAAACTTAAAAAATAAATGCATATTGTTGTAACATTAGTATCTTAAAAGGCTCTGTGATGTCTTGTTGTGTGCTGTGTAACATCCCCTCTGATGCAACAAAGGCTTGCGGGAGCCCTGACAGCAATGTTCCTGCCAGACTATGGCAGAACAGTTCACTTGGATGCCGAGTGTTCTTGTAAGCTCCAGCTGGACACAGTTGACAAAGTAAGGACGCACCATCTGCAAAGAAACATATATCAGAGGCACTACCCATCATCCTCTGTGGCACAGCTCCAACTCAATTTGTGTATTTCTGACCTTGGAGCATATAATTGTTAGTCATCATAATTTTCTTGTAGTCTTTTGTTTTGCTGATTCCTCAGGTGCGTGTATGTGTGTGTGTGTGTGTGTGTGTGTGTGTGTGTGTGTGTGTGTGTGTGTGTGTGTGTGTCTCTGTATGTGTGTGTGAGTGTGTCTCTGTATGTGTGTGTGAGTGTGCTATCCTCATGCTCCCAGTTGGTGAAGATTATGTTCAGTGTCATGGAAGACTTGGAGAGACATTAAATGAGGCTCGTATCATGCATCGCCTGCGTGTGCCTCTTGGTCCCTCTGCTCATCATGGCCACAGATTAACATGGATTATCATCCTGCAGAGATGCAGACATATGTGCCAACATACACTAAATGCAAACACGCACATTTCCTGTGACCAAATCTGGAAGAATGTTGAACTAATAATTAAAAACTAACTTGCAGCTGGCAGCTGACAGCTATTTTTGGTCAAAATCAGATTTTAACCAGCTGCACAATTTGCAACACACATAAATGGTAATATATGCAGAGAAAGAAGTAATGATGGGGTTTATCTAATGCTGAAGCTCAATATGCAGCACAATCCTCTGAAGGCAAAAAGGAAACAGAAGCACAAATGAATTGCATGCAGCATGAATACAGCCTTCATACTCTTTAATGTGAGCCACAGGCAGTGTCCCTGATGTGCCTGCTCTCGTCCCATGTGAGCAAGAGCCAAGTGAAGAGGATGATGGATAGAGCTCCACGAGGACACGGCTGTATATGATGATACTTGACATGATTCCTCATGAGTGATGGCACATCAGGTTGAGATGGGACATGAATAGTCTTTTGCTTTACCTTTTGTTTTTCTTTTGCTCCTTCACTAAACCTCAATGACATTTTGTATGCAACATGAGCCGTACCAGTTCAGATTGGACAAATTCAAACCAGAGCCGAATGATTCACTCTAATTATACCTCGGTGAACTCATGACAGGGTGGTTTGGCTTTCGTTAACATCAGGTGGAAATGCACTCTGTATGACTCCTGTCCTCATTGTGATGAACCAAGCGAGGTAAATATCCTCCCATTTTAAAAGCTTCCATTTTTATATTATTCTGCTCATGCAGTTGATCAATACACAATGAAGCTACCAGGGGAAATTCCTTGTGGGTTCGAGCAGAGGATGACATTATTATTAAGTTTATACTGCACAGGATGTATTATCACTGACATGCTGCATTAGATGAATGACAGTTCACTCCAAGGTTTGAAGTCACCTGGATTTTGACTGAATATGATATCCTGACTGAATCATAAAAAAAACTTTGAGAGTTTACCTGCATCATTTATTTGATGCAAGTCATGATTGTACCATGACAAGATTAACAGTTTTTTATTCTCTATTTTTCTTTTTTTTAGGTGAAATGTCTAAAAATAGCACTGATGATGCATTCAGAAGTGCACAGCCTGTGTGATGTTGCACAGATGTAATGAGTTCAGGTCAGGTCAAAACACAGACTCATTGTTACCCATGATGGAGTCTGTATCACTCCCTCCCCAGCTACCTAACATCATAAGAGAGAGATTATTAGATTCTCTCAGGGTAAATAATATGATAAGCGGTTTGACAGACCGCTTGAGTTGCGCAATCTTACCACTGTGAATCATTGATTTTTTTATTTATTATTTCGGGGGGGTTATGTTTCTGTGGGTGGGTCAACATCTTTTGGGGGGGGTGTACCTCTGTAGGATGCTCCAGTGAGCTGATGCATGAAATGACTTGACAACCTCCCGACCGCCGAGTAGTGCGTGCGTGCCTACGTGCGTGCGTGAGTGAGAGAGCGAGCGCCAAAGAAAGCAGTGAGAGAGAGAGAGAGAGAGAGAGAGAGATGGGGAGTAAGCAACTTTGTTACCAGGCAATAGCTGTGTCTCCTCCGGCACAGCGTGGCTGAAAGGAGAAGCATTTGGTAGTTATGATTGATCAGCGTTTCCTGCATCCTCTCCGGTGCGTTAGAGACGTTTGTGAACGTGATCGGGTAAAATAGATTCTGTGTCCTATTTTGCTTTCACGGATTAAAAATGAAAGATGCGCCGAAACACCTAATGAGTCTACATCTTCATCAATGTGCGTGAGGTATGTATTTGTGAGGAGTTAATCAGAATGCAGGCTGTCTTTTGTCTGACAATGTGTGCACATGCACAATCCCCAGCTAACAATCTTTACATTTAAATAGCTTTACAATCTAAACTACTGTCTAATTGCATTTTTATGTCTTAAACAAACGTGATATGCCCCCCCATCCCCAGCAGCTTTAGAGCGTTGTTTTGTTCTTATGCCAGGCTTTGACCTTGCTTTTATGCTATTTACATAGCTTGAAGGAGTTGCTTTCTGTCCTGCTTTGTTTGAGCCATTTTACATCAGCAGCCAACAAAGCCAGAAGTTACCTCTGGGTAACAGCAGATGAAGCTTTGACTCATGCAGGCTGCAGCTCTCTCTCTCTCTCTGTGTGGAAGTTGCTTTCACTGCCTGTTTGACATCACACTGTGTGTGTCTTTTATTTCTAGATGACACTGAGGATATCTTAGCAGGACTGTGAGCTTGGCCATCATTTTGCAGGAAAATGCATCTTTGGATTTTGTATGTTCTGCTAAGTGCAACGTCAATGTGCACTGTGGAGATGTTTGGCAGCTATGGAGAGATTTGTCAAAGACTGTGTTCCTGTGAGGAGAGAGAGGGGATACTGACAGTGAGCTGTGAAAACAGAGGAATTGAAAGTGTCTCAGACATAAGCCCAGTGTTCTTTCCCCAGTATCATCTGCTGCTTACAGGGAACGGATTGAAAAAGCTGTCAGCCAATGACTTTGTCGACTACAAAGGACTTACAATACTGCATCTTGGAAATAACGACATATCTGAAGTGGAAGCAGGAGCTTTTAATGGACTTCAGGGATTAAAACGATTGCATCTCAACAATAACAAAATCGATGCCTTGAAGGAAGAGTTTTTCTTTGGCCTTGAAAGTCTGGAGTATCTTCAAATTGATTATAATTCTATCACTCATGTGGCGCCAAACGCCTTCAGCAGACTTAGACAACTGGAGGTCTTGATCCTAAATGACAACTTAGTATCCACTCTGCCTGTGAATATTTTCCAGTATGTACCATTGACTCATTTGGACTTGCGGGGAAATCAGCTTAAAGTGCTTCCCTACTTGGGTCTACTGGAGCACATGAACAGTGTGGTGGAGCTGCAGCTGGAGGAGAACCCATGGAACTGCTCCTGTGAGTTGATTGCTCTGAAGACTTGGCTGGAGAGCATATCTTACTCGGCCTTGGTCGGGGATGTGGTTTGCGAGTTCCCTTTCCGGCTTCATGGGAGGGATCTTGACGAGGTTTCAAAGCAGGAGTTATGCCCAAGGAGAGCCATCGCTGAATATGAGATGCAACCACTGCCACATTTGAGCACCGATGCATACTATAGGACACCGCCATCTTTAGTCACATCTTCCTTAACCTCATCCGGGATTGCACGGTCCTCATCGAGACCCACCAAGGGACCACGGCAGTCAGGAAAACTAAAATCAAGACCAACTGTTCGCAGCCCATCAAACAAACCACAAAATTACGGCCAGATCGTTTCATATCAAACCAAATCCCCCGTGCCTTTAGATTGCCCGACTGCCTGTACCTGCAATCTTCAGATTTCAGACCTCGGTTTGAATGTGAACTGCCAGGAGCGAAAAATTGAACATATCTCTGATTTAGATCCGAAACCTTACAATCCCAAAAAGATGTACCTAACAGGAAACTACATCCCTGTGGTGCGCCGATCAGACTTCATCGAGGCGACTGGATTAGATCTCCTTCATCTAGGTAACAATCGAATTGCTCGCATACACGACAGAGCGTTTGCTGATCTGACACATCTCAGAAGACTTTACCTGAATGGGAATCTGATTGACCATCTTACAGCTGGTATGTTCTATGGTTTAGAGAGCCTGCAGTTCCTGTATTTAGAGTACAACGTCATCAAAGAGGTTGCTTCTGACACCTTTCAGAGCGTCCCTAGACTTCAACTCCTTTTTCTGAACAACAACCTTTTGAAGACTCTACCCGTGGGAACGTTTACCGGCCTGACATTAGCCAGACTGAATCTTCGCAACAACCATCTGAGATATCTGCCGGTGAGCGGTGTCCTCGATCAGCTCACAGCACTGGTGCAGGTGGATCTGTTCGAGAATCCCTGGGATTGTTCTTGCAGCATACTGGAGTTGAAGATGTGGCTGGAGCAGCTTAGCACGGGAACGGTTGTAAACAATGTCATCTGTGGCTCGCCTAAGAAGCTAGCAGGGGAGGATATGAGATACATTAAGACGGCTAGTTTCTGCCCTAATAACTCTGATATACTGGCCTCCATGATCCCACCCTCAGAAGAATCTTTTCCTGGCAGCACTATCACCATAGAAACATCCTTGGACTACGACACACACTACAGCGCCATTCCTTTATCTGTGATGATTCTGGCCCTTCTGCTCATGTTCATTGTGTCCGTGTTTGTGGCTGCAGGAATGTTCGTGGTGATGAAGAAGAGACACAAAAAGAGTCAAAACAAGCAGAATCACTCCATGAACGCTTGCATCAGCTCTCTTAACATGGAGTATGGCCTTTACAAAAAGGGAGCCATTCCCAAAGTCAGGACATCTGCTGGGCATGTGTATGAGTACATCCCACCTCCCACAGAGTCCACATGCAGGACTACTGCGCACCCCCCCACCGACAGCAAGTCAGTGGAGGGGGGGAGGGACTTCGACGAGTTGAGCGGTCCTTTTCTGGGTAACTCAGATGAAGAGGCAGCCAGTAATGTAATAAGCTCAGAATACAGTGCTGTGACTCCAGAGCCTCTTAACAAGCCCTCCACCCCCCACCAAGATGATCTGTGTTACTACAGAGACGTACTGGAGCCTGACAAGCACACACGCTACAGCAACACATGCAAGCACACCGCACACTCATCCAGCCAGTTTACCTCAGACTTTGATGCAAGGCATCAGTACTCGCCCTCAGACAGGGTGCAGCAGACAATACTCTATTGTGCAGCGCCAAGTACTGTTTATGTGGAGCCTAACCGGAGCGAGTACTGGGAACTGAAAGCAAAGCTCCACATCGATCCGGATTATCTTGAGGTTCTTGAAAAACGAACAACTTTTACACAGTTTTAAGAGACTCTGATGTTATGTATCCATTTTAATCAGGAAACATGTAGAAACAGACTTAGAGCTACATATGCATTTCTTAGGATGATGCCATGCAGGATGGAATATCAAAGGGGAATAGTACTCAGTACAGAATCACTTAACCCTTGATCCTTGTGGTGTTACACAGTGTTTTAAATCTGTAAATACCAACAAGCAACCAGAGAGACTCAGGGCTCTTATGACTCACCCTGCCATAAAATACACCCCGAAGCTGCTTCACAAACAATAATGTGAGACAGAGCTTTCACCTTAAATTACATACAGTTCATGTGTGTTACAGTTGAATATTTACACCTCCCAGTTCTGTCTCTACAACACAAAATTTATACGTGAGACTAAATTGAGTTAATTCCGCAAGTTAGGCCTGGGTGTAGGTGTTAAAAAAAGGACACATGGCCTGCACATCTGTTTGGGAAATTGTGCTCCAGTGAAAACGACAGATTTATTGAGGTTGTTTGTCGCCGCGAATGCACAACTCTGGGATGATCGTGTTAACTGCACAGGGTCATGAAAATAAATTCAGTGTAATACAGATTATGAGGACAGTAAATCTCTGATGTCTTGTTTGCAGATTTGTGAGGTAATAATTCATGCATCCTACAACTAAACTGACCTAGTACTTAAACTGTAATCTGTGACTGTCAGTGGTGAACCCACAGAACCTCCCCAACTCCCAAACCACTGCACTTGTGGATTGTGGACACATGTTGCACTTTTATTGAATTAAATATTAATGTATTGAAACTGTACTCAGAAATGTAACTGAAATATCATCATCACAACTGCATTTGGATGAATTGCAACTGAAACAGAATTGGATTTAGACTCAGATCTTTATCATATATGTCATGAAAAGGAATTCAAGTTATTTTCTGGCTTAAAAACAATTGTATTGTATTGTAAGGACTTCATGTACCGTATTTGCATCACAACCAGAGATCTTAACACAAAAAAAACAAACCATAATTTTTCCATCAGAGAAAATACATTTAAGCACAATACTTTTCTTTTTTATACCCTTCTAGCCTTTTAATGATACGTTTTCAAAAACACATACCATTTTTTTCAGTTGCAGTACATTTGAGCTGATGTGCAGTACAAAAAGATTCTATATTATATCTCCATATAAAAGATGAACATCTGTCCATATTATACATTTTAAATGACTATTTTTATACAGAGAATGATTTCTTTTCCTTGTGTTTTTCTTTTACAAAAAAATGCACTATATTGACTCCTACAGGTCAACAATGATGTCACTTTCTGAAAATGCACAATATGGTATCACAAGCTTTTAGCCATAAATGAAGGTTTGATAACCGCATCGATCACAGTTACATATGTTTGAAAAAATCTTGCACTATGCATAGATAAACAGTTTATGTAGACAATCCGTACAAAAAAGCCAACAGTTACCACTCATAACACTCTGAAGTATGATATTTATGATGCAGTTGCACCCCATACGTGTTTATTTGAAGTGTAATATTCAGAGGCACTTCATGTGTTTTGAATGAGATGTGCTTATAGGTTGACAAACTGCAATTGTTTGAGTGTATTGCATAAGAATGAAAACACTGTCTCATTAGTTGGCTTTGTTTGTTTCATCTGTTTGGGGGTTGTATGAAATCTGGCAATTTGACTGCAATTAGCAGTCTGTGTTTCTCTCTTTTAAGGAGGGGGTGATGGGTAATGTGCAAAGGGTCTTCAAGAACTTCAGCCTTTAGATGAGAAGCACAACAAATAGTTGAATGAATGGCAGAGTGGTTTTATGTATACAGATAATCTATGCTCTAAAATAATCCACATCATCCATTATGCAGTGTGAACAATTTCTGGGTCAATAGTGTAAGCCCAGAGATCTGACTTTCCCTGAGAATTTAATACAGAGTAAACTCATGTCATATGCAGTATTATGCACTTAACCTGTCATCTTAAGTCAGCTAATTAGAGGATATGGTGTATCTGGATCCTGTATGCATGTCATCACATATTACACTGCAGTATTAGTCATGCTTTCTTTCCATTTTTCTATCCAGAAAGCAGGCCTGGTTAGTTGCCTTTTAACATTTTCAGAGTCATTTTGTGATTATTTTGTCACTTGACCTGCGACCACTCACTGGAAAGTCATCAGAACAAGTTATCTACACATTAATATACAGGTTTTTGACAGTTACATATTCAAGATTTTCTTGTTTTAAATGAGTATATTGCTGTGATGTTAATGTTAAAAACACGGTAAGCCTACAAACATGCACAGACAGATACCCTTTTAATATTTGTTGGGGTTTTTTTCATGTAAAGTGGTTAAATCTGTGTTAATGGTTTCAGTTCTCAAGTTAAAAAATGCAGATTTTGAACCTGTGGTAAATTCTGTACATCCAATATGACAAATTATAAAAGAACACCTAAAACAAGGCATACAAATATGTGTGCCAGTGGATGAAAAGCCAAGTCTTTTAACATTTAATTTGACATGATGAGTCTTTCTATACATTTTGCAAAGGTAGCTGTGTGCTGGAACACAGTTTTAACTGTAAATAACAGACATTTGTAAAATGTTGTTCTCTTGAAGCTTTTTGTAATCAATGACCAAATGCAGATTTCTGTCACGTGAGAATACAAATATTGATTATCCAAAAAACATGTTGTATTGAAATGTAACTATCCTGTGTATGTGTGCAGAGAAGAGGTCCAGTCAGTGTCTTATTCTCATGATTGCTTTGTTTGATTTTCATATAAAACAATATTTTCTATGTCAATCTCTGATTTGTAAATAAACACACATCATCAGCATTTCAGTGCAAACTTGCATCAGCTCTGAAAGGATAGTCTCTTATTGCAAAACAACAGTGGGACTAGAAATACGTGGGTTAAATATGTCAACAATGTGCTGTTTCTTAAAGTTGTTAGCTGATGAATAAAAGATATGCATTCATTTGGTTGAACCTTGTTTCTGAGTTCTCTTCTAAAGCATGCCGTGTGTTGTAAATGTCACAGTGCACCAGGAGAACACTGTTTCAAATGTTGTACCCCATGGGCAACTTTCAGAACATTACAAAAATTACAATATCCCATTCAAATGTTCAGATAAACCCATTTTCATGGTTTCAATCGGGCAAATGGGAAATAACAAAGAGGGCTGTGTTCTCCGGAGTAGTTAGTTTTTAACGATGCATAAGTTTTAGGCGGTAACACCCAAAGACATTTTGACTAACAGCTTAAACAATCAATTTCCTCTGAACAAATGAGCCGATTATCCGAGGCCCTAAGTGTTCAAACAGCTGCACAAATAGCAGCTTCAGAAGAGGCCTTGGGCAGTATTACAAAATGTACTTAACCAAATCTTAGTTTCTTGTACATGTTTGAACTCAAAGTGTTTGATCTCCAGCTTCAAAAAGTGTTAGGGGTGATATGCATAATGCTAAAATAAGGGTATGACTTTAATGTATCTGTGCAGTATGGGTACATCTGCATGCAGATTCTAGCTAAAAAAAAAACTATGTTCTTAGCAGAGGTAGCGTTCTGGAAGCTCAGTATCCATGGAAACGTCCAATTACCTGACACAGAAAATATTCTAGCACAAGAGGTACTTTGCTGAAATAGAGTGGGAAGTAATTCCTTACTCAGCTTCTGACCATCACGTTAAAACTGTATGATTCACAAGTTAAACTAAGGCATCGTGTGTATAAAAGATGAACTACAGTTTGCATGGAATACCTCTCCCTGCATTGCATTTAGTCATGACTGAGGCTCACAGAATCTGTGTCTGATAAGTTTCCATTTGAATAAAAAATAACCACAAAAACAATAAGGCAACTTAACACTGTTAATCACACTCGTGTGTTTGTCAGACTGATGGTGTTCTGTTGCTTAGATGCTTGAAGACCCCAATTCTGCTGGGGAGATTGAAATTAGGGCAGATCTACATTACGTAAGCTTGAAGAGATGTGTCAGGCTGTGTGAAGACAACATATGACTGTTAGCATCCACCACAGGAAAACAAAACCTTTACAATCGCTCCCATCAGGCAAGCACACATATTAGAAATACCTCTGACTCAAAGCTTCTTGATACGTCTCTCTCTGCAAAGAGCAGAATAGTACCTCACATCTGTCGACATGTGTATGGCTCCCAGTTGTTCGTCTCAGACTCTGTGTGTCTTTCCCTGAAGCTTTTTCAGTCTTCTGTTTCCTGCTACGGCAATGCCCCATTTCTCTCTTTCTCTCTTTGTATGTGTGTTTGTGTGTGTGTCTGGGTGCATAAATTATTGACTCAGAGTGTTTTCATGCCTGCCTAAAGACTTCAACCCACCCAGTGTAGCAAGACCTTTATCCTCTCTTTTCGACTTTGAACATTTTTGATTCAAAAACATTCACACTACTCACCAGCAAAGAAAAGGGCTTCAGCAAATCTGATGCAAGACATTCAGGAACATAGATTTGTCATGTATCTGTTTCCAGCATGCTTGCGTGTATATTATGTAAGGGATAATGCCTGACAAGGTGTCCATTATCAGCACTTCAGACACTTCTTGATTCTCCACTGTCAATTAATTCCTGATTATACCTGCAATAACCCTCTTACACAACGGTCATTTGCCAGATGGTAAACTCTGTTTTGCTTGTAACACCTGAGGGTTTGACTAAGAGCTGTAAAAGTAATTCCCTTCCCAAAAACTTCTAATCCAATGGAAGTCATTGTTGACTATTCCAGGAAATAGAAACTGTATTAGCTACAACTCAGCTGCAGGAGATATTTTGAGTCCTCAGAAGAGCTCATAGAGTGCCTCACCGCAGGTATTAACTAGAAAGCTTACTCTATTGACTTCTATTGGGTTGAATACACAATACAAGTTGTAGGGTTTCAACAATTTTGTCAGAGTTTTTAACACCAAGACAAGCTAGTTTACAGCAACGTTATAGCCCCAAATCACACGATTTCACATAAAGAGCAGGTCATGTGACTGTTGCAGCATAAAGTTTAAAAGCACATGGGGTGTGAGTTGATGACCATGCAATTCCATGTTGTCGTGCTTATATGTCAGCTTGTGAATGAGTTGTATTCATTTAAAACAGGCTTGACACGTGTTCCTGTTGATAATTCTTTTTTAACAAAACTAGTCCAGAGTTCTAATTGACTATGTTCACAGCCATTTTCCTTTGTAGTCAGCTGGGTGAAAGGTGATGCTGCCATGATGTCTCAACTCTGAGTTCTTTAGTGGCATAGATTTAGGGTTTCACAACTTCCAGACTGATAACCAACTGAAAAACACTAATTGGTGAAAATCCAAATGGAAATCTAGGCACAATTTAAAATAAAACAACAGAGACAACAGCTAAGGTTAGCATCCAGCTTCTTTCATAAAAATATTACTGCTAGCTAGAGAGCGGCTGAAGGCTAGTGTAATTTCGTTGTTTTACAAAACATGACAGTGAATTTCGTTCCTAGCTTACACAGTGTTAGTCGGCAGAGTGAGTAGTGTCTGTTTTATTTAATGTGTTGAATGAGTGCACTATAGTCCATTATTACTCCCTATGTAGGCTGTAGGGAATGAGTATGTGATTTCAGACACAACCTTTGTGCATTAGCTGTTTATTTAACAGCCTATCAAAAAATGTGTTTTATTTTACAATATGGCCGGATTCCTAGCTACATAAAATCTGAGCTTCCCACCCTGAGTGTCACATCATAGGAAAATGGCTGCAGTGTTGATACGTTGCGTTGACATGAATTAATCGACATACTGCAGCCAATCAAAAACGAGTATCCAGCCCAGACTATGTTATAAATCAGAGTAATGTAAGATTCATTTTTTTCTTTTTTTAAACACAGCAATATGCTGAAGGGCTAGAGAAGCATTAACACCCAAAGAGAGGGATTTGGATTTGTGACGTTCTAAACTTTGCCAGTATATCTGCAACAACTGGAAACAGTATTTGTGAGACAGACTAATATTTATGAGGGCTTATCCAGGCTTATGACTGCCAACCTGAAAAAAAAAAAGTGACAAAATCCCTCTTCATCCTCCCATTTAGAGTTCTCTCTACACTAAACATGAAAATGATATTTCATATCCAGAAAAATGACATGTTGTTTTATGAATACAGTGAATTGATGTTTATAAGAAGCTTTCACAGCTCTCAAACACTCCGTATTACAACGTCATGCATAATATCATTCTCTGAGATTTTCTACCAGAATACACACAAATGTACAACATTCCCCAAATTCAAATGATACACACTGAATATCATGTTTTCCCTTCTTCAGTCCCGGCATACTGTGCAGCTTTTCTGCTGCCCTGAGTCGCTCATCTTGCATTAACCTCAGTGCATGACCGATATCTGCTCTCTTTTTATCTGCCACTTTTCCTCATGGCTCTGCAGCACATCAAGGGCATGTCCTTCTCTGTATTCTTTCCTGAAGTGTCTCTATAACAGGCTGCCAGGCTTTGGCCTGTAAATTATACTTAAAACAAACAGGCCTCAATGTACAACAAACCACGACTGTGAATATGGTGTAGTCTATGTGTTAAACATCAACATCCCAAACCTGCTCTTTTTTTTTCTTAGCCCACCAGCATGATTCACTGCAGCAGTGTCTCCTCCTGATTTGAAATAAATGTGACCTGAAAGGGCCCTGTTTGTGTCTTCCTCACTCACTTCCTTATTCAATGATGAAGCTGACCTTCCCTGAACAATAATGCTACACTTAAGTGTAGACTCAGTCAAAAAGGAATGATTTACTTAGGAAGTAATGTCTGCTGACCTTCTGAACAAAGCTGTTAGAAAAAATATAATTTAAATTCAAATATAGTAATACAATACACTATAATGTAATAAATCTGAGCTAAAATATTATAGATTTGTTCTGTACTATTACAAAAAAAAGAATGTAGCATTCTTCTTTTGACACACACAGTTCATTCTGCTTGTGAAGCTCTTGAATCGAGTGCTGTGATGTGTGAGTGGACTTGTACAGATTGCCGTGTACTTTGGCAGCCTGAATTTAAATGCAGCTACTGCAGCACAGATGCACATTCCCTCCTTCTCTTTCCTGACCATTTCATAAAACCAAACCGACAGCTGGAGCAGCTCACTGCTCGCCTTTGTTCATATGTTTGTTCATTCTGACGTGTAGCAATCTTTCTGACCAAACCTTTCAGTAGCTGGAGAGACAAGCGACTTTATGAGCTGAATGAATTAATGAACTTTAGGATTCACAGAATAAATTTGACTTTAAGTTAAAATGATTCATGTAACATGTCTTAACTCTAACATTCACTTTATGAGGCTAATATTCAATCCATATTTTACATCTTGTAGCCTAAACCTTTTAATGTCCATTTTACATCATACTTCATTTGATGATGTTTCAGCTTAGAAATGCATAAAATGCAAGAAAGCAGAAGGGTGTACTTCTCAAGAATCTTAATTAATTGCTTTATTTGACCATTCAATATCTCCTTCCTTAATAATTAAAAGTTAGCTTTTTTTGGATAAATATAGGACTCTTTGTTTTCTTAATGGAGTCAACTTATGGTTAAATTATCCACAATTAAACAATATGGTCAAAAGTCTTTCACAAGTTCACCCTTTTTTTGGAAGTGCAAGGTTTCTCTTCTCGCCCTGGCATAGTGTCACTTTAATGATGCTCCAACTTCTGAGCCGATAAAGGTTGTGGTAGCTTGCTCAAGGACACAGCGGTAGAATAAACACTTGAGGTGACAGGGAGACCTACTGTGACCCTCGTCATCACGACCACACATATTTTTAGCCTCTGGTTTGTTAACTTCACAGCGCAGGACTTGGTTTATAAAAGTGAAACCCTAACACATGAGACACAGGCTACTGTCACCTTGAATCATGTTTTTCTTTTAGCTGTCTCGTACAAAACTGTAAATAACTTTTAGTGATTCTTCTATTTCTGTTTTTCCCTCATTTTTTTCGTATCCCTGTGTTGCTCTCTGTTGGCTACCAGCACCAAACATATAAGAGTTTCTCTTTACAAATTATGTTGATGATCTTAAGTTGCAGTACTGCAAATTTCAATGTCTGAAGGTCTCTGGCAGTCTAATTTATTTTTTCAATCTGTAAATTTGATGGTCAAGAGAAACCGATGAGAACTGAAAGGATTTCATGTATATATATTACTCCGCTGCAGTTGTTCTAAATTATGTTATAATTATTTAAACACGACAGTGAACTGTTTCATTATAAACATCACAGAAAAAAGTAAGAACAATTGTGTTTGGTAGATTATTTCTTTGTTGTCACAATGCTTCTTGGCAATACATCTGAAAGCCTGTTTATTTCCCCTTTAAAGGGTGCCATTTGTAAGGAACATGCATTTGTGGGATAAGCAGCAGAGCTGGGTATGTGGGTTGCGCCCATGAAAAACTTGCCAAATCTTCTCTGCCAACGGATTTATAGCCAAGAAGCATTTTTACAACAAATAAATAATCTACCAAACACAAATTTCCTTACTTTTTGTGCGAGGTTTATACATCTCAAATACGGTAGAGCTCTCAAGAACTGCCGTCAATGTTGTGCTTTGCCTCTGGTCACTTCCTGTCAGCACCCGTGTGTTCAATCGGACTCAAAGCTGATCATTTGCTCTTACTGACATTGTTCCCTTTTTTCTAGATCCTTGCTTGTGTTGTACTTACTCTCTGATGTACGTCGCTTTGGATAAAAGAGTCTGATAAGTGAATTGTAGAATGTAGGTACAGTTTTGGTAAATGGCTGTTCATCATGAGACTGGTTTTGCTCAAGTTTTTTCTTGCCATTGTAATTGTAGCTAAATATATATTTTTTTAAAACATTAAATGAAATAATCATATTTTACTTAATTTGAGTTTACTACTACATGCTGGTTTTTGAAAAGTTGTATATAACAATGGGGTGGCTGTGTTTGTAGAGTCGGTCATTTCTCAACCAGTAGGTTGGGGGTTCAATCCCAAGCTACATGTCCGATATGTCCTTGTGCAAGACACTTAACCCCAAGTTGCTCCCGCTGCTTCATCAGCAGCCTGTGAATGTGTATGAATGGATTAGTTACTTCTGATGGACTCTTTACACAGCAGCCTCTACCATCAGTGTGTGAATGTGTAGATGTGACATGTGGTGTAAAAGCTCTTTGAGTAATCAGTAGACTAGAAAAGCGCTATAAGCTCACGTCCATTTAACATTCAAGTCCATTTACTTCAGGTGCTACTGTTTTCCTGAATATTAGCATCAGTTAACAGCTGACCTCTCCTATGATGTTGATCATGTTGGTAAAGCGCCTTTCAGCACGTCAGAATACTAAGAATTTGATATTTATGTTGCTTAACACCAAAAGTAAAAAACTTTCCTCCTGGTGTGGTTGGTGGAAACTGACACTATTAAACTTCAACTTAGTGATAACTTTTCACACAGTCTATAGTTCAAGGCATAGCAAGACTCTCATGTCATCCTCAGCTGTCAAGACAGGCTGAGCGTGTGCTGTGGTTCCTGAAAGCACTTTTCTGTGTTTCCGCCTCTCTTGACTATCCTTGTGGGATTTACAACAAGCTACAATGGATCCAGACAGATGGCAAGGTGGGGGTGTTGGGTAAGCATCTTCTGAACCCAAGGGAGGGCTGCCATATACAAGCTGTCAAACAAATGTCTTCACCCGGAGTTTCATTTGTTTAAATATAATGAGATCCTGACTTTGATTTTAATTTACAACATTGTTCAGACATCCAAAGAAAACTGCAAATACAGCATTAAAGCCCAAATCCTGCTTGTTGTTACGAAGTTTATGCATACACTCCCTTATTAATTATATTGTTGTTGTGCCAACAGCATCTTCATCTCCTCTGTGAAAGCAGAAGGGCAGCAAGGCCATCAAGAATTAACATAAAGTGAAGTAGCAAATAGGTCATGAATATCATTAATATTCAAAAAGCTGCACTTCAAAGAGTGGTATCTCAATGCCTCAGCATTAACTACATTTGACCATTCATGTATTTGCTCATTAAGCACACTGGGAAGCATTATTTGCTGAAGGCTGTGTACTGCACGCTGGTGGCAACTGCATCAAAACAGTTCTTTTAAGTCCCCCCTTGTGTTAAATATCGTGCAGCTACACATCTCCTAACAAGGCAAAAGACGAGCCGCCAGTGTGTGTCAGCTCTCATAATGCTGATGCAGCTCAAAGCCATTTATGTAAGACACCACTTCACTCGTTCACTCTTGACTGGATAATTGACAGGCTATTGTTGGTTGACAGCCAAGATTTCCCAGATCTCCCAAAAGATGTGTCAAATTTATCCAGCCAACCACTAAAAGACTTCGGCAGTTTGACAAGGCTTGTTGATTTTTCTACACACAAAAAGGTATGCCTGGAGAATAACTCAAAAACTTTTCAACGCCTCCCCATATTAATGTAACCTAAGCTGTGTGTACGTATGTCTAACAACAGGCATCGCTTTGTGAATATTTCATGACTTAAAACCATTTACATACATTTAGTTGACGTTTGATAAAAGTCAACTGGAAATATCTAGCCCATAATGTGTTGAATCTCTTGAATTGTTTTAGACAGGTTAAAAAAAAACTTTAACATGATATACTATATATCAAAATATGACAGGGGACTTTAATACTGAGTTGATTTATATACTTCTTCTACATAGCAACATTATCAGTCTTTATAAACACTTACATTATCCTAGTTTCAACCAAGTCTGAAGCAGTAGTGCTTCTGTATATCTCTTATTTCTAGAGTTTTGGCTCTATGGCACTACTGAATAAATCCAATTAAATGCTTTCCCTAAGTGCCACCAGCACTGGTATTGATGGTTTCCAGTTTGTGAATTTGAATGATTTTGTCGACTTCTCCTCTAACGACTCCATAAAGTTAACACTCATGATACTGAGAGACAAGTGTGATCATCTGATGATGGATGGGTTGCATTAAAGTGGTCCAGACATTCATATCCCCCTTCACGATAACCTGTGATCAATTAACAAAATATCATGTATCATCCACAAAGCATTTTATTTAACCAGGAAAGAAAGTTGTTCAAGAATGTCCTGGCCACAAACAACGAGCAGCTAAACAATACAAATACAAAAAATACATGATTAGATTACAAATTTAAACAGCAAATGTTTTGTCAACATATCAGGGAGAACATCTACAAGTAAAGGGAGCAGAAAACTTAAACGCCTTTTTCCCCCAGTTCAGTTCTAACTTTTGGAACAGACAGAGAGAAAAGGTCTCGGGATCCAGGATTGTCAGTCTCTGAACTCATCTGACTGATGAAGGTCAGAAAGTATGAAGTAGAAGGTAGACTTGTAGATAAGATTAAGCTGCCATGCTGTTATCATACTCAACAGCATCACAGAGCTGCAGGCATCACTGTAGATGCTCGTTTTTGTATGCATGTTTCAGGCCATATAAATGCTTAAATGACTACTACACCACATAATGCTTTGAACCCTTCTTTCTGCCACGATGTAAATCAAACTAAAGATGTGAACTGCTGACACAAATCTAAGCTCAAACAGAAAACAAGCAGACAAAGGATTGTGCTTCAACTCAACACAAAAGTGTCATAAAGCTGAGGTTGGCACTAAAATGCTTCAGCACACATCAAAAGAGAATGCTGATAATCCCTGATGAACCTTGAACACAGCTGTATGTACTGCTGCAGCATCAGCCATTATCATTTAGGTGACTGCTGGCCTGACACACTCCATGCAGATCACCAAACACAACGTTCAGACTGAGAAAACCTCCATGTGTGGGCTGCTTGATGGTACATTGGGAATGTGTTGACCTTTTGAAATAAAGGGAAATATATTCCTTGAAATGACTGAAGGGGAATCCTGTTGCATGTTTACTGTCACAGCGTGTCTTACCACAGGCACAGAGGTCCTTTAAAACGCACATTCTTGTGAGGACACACTCAGGTGCAAACTAGATGATCGGCCTTGTGGAAAGCATGAACAAAAAGATATTTTGCGTCAACTTAGCAGCACCGCGCAGAGCCACCTGCTGCAGCTGAGCTCGCCCAGATATACCTCGGAGCTGTTTTGGAGTTGACAGCTCTTCTGCATACAAATTAAAAGGTCATAGACTTAAAGCAATGCTGAAATTATTACAAATTCTGGAAACAATGTTTGATAACAAATCAGTATCCACTGTGGTTTGAAATATGCAACTCATAAGAATGTCAGATGAATAATTCACAAAGACTATTTTAGATTTCATAATGTCTGTTAATAATTCATCGCAGATCCTGCATATTTGAAAGTACCTGAGTTTGTCGGGTGCATGCATATTTATATCTTTTAATTCAAAAATTATGAATTCAACACCTAAGCCCCTCAGTCTAGCAGAGCAATCCTGCAAATATAAATTAAACACGTTTGGAAAAACTAGACATCTAGAAGAGATGCCCTTTTTTTCATCCCTGTCCTTTAAAAAAGCCATGCAGCCAAATACACAGCAGATCTTTTTAAAGGCTACAATCGATTCCTGGAAGATTATAAAGTCGTGCGAACAGATTACAACATATTTCCTCCTCTGTAATCCCAGTGTTGATAACAATCTTGATGGGTTTCTTTATTCCCCCACAGGGAGAGTTCTCCTGCTGGTTACAACACAGTTAAACTCCTCACCTAGCCACTGGCTAGCAGATCAAAGCAACATCCACTCACAGGAAAACAGTCGAGCAGGAGGAGAAAAAAAAAAAAGGTTGGTTGCTATGGCAACTTGAACCACTTCTTGTATGGTCTGTTGCTACATTTTTATTATTAGGACGAGAGCATATTAAGTACATTAATCAGGCCCCTTGCTTGTAGGGCAACAACACCTGCTGTGACGACTGCAGATGGCAGCAGCAGGTTCCATTCATTATTTACAGATTTAACAAACAGTATGATGCATTTAAAAAAATATATAGATATACTGTATGTTTTTCTGCATCATAAAAATATGTATTGCATGTATAATATGATTCGGGTCAGATTTTCTGTAAACAAGGTTTTTCTTGCGTGTGTGTATGACTCACAATCTGCATGTATGTCCCCCTGGCCCTCCCAGGAGACAGAATTTCTATGGCACAGGAAGCTGGCAACATCAAATATTAACTCTTGGATTTACCACACTCGGAATAAGAGCGTGCTTGGAAGTCGGACATCTCTCCTGTATAATTAAGTTGTCCGGATTAAAGTAGGAATGCGGCCCTAATCAGCAGCAGAATATGTTGATAAGCATTAAGCCACCGAGGCAGAAATTATTAAGAACTCCTTCTGATCGGAAGGTCCCATAATGCATCAATCCCGCAGAATGAGGTCACCCACATACAGTTGAATCCATTAAATATGTGGGTTTGATAGATGTGGAAACATGCATTGGCTTCAATTGGTGTCTGTGCATTAAAATGAGGTAGAAAGACGATAACAAACCTTGAATTAACCTGAGCATCATTGATTTTTGTGTCTGGAGATGTAACAGAATATGTCTGTGTAACACAAGCCAGTCGGAGCCAGAGCAGCTTCCAAAACATTTGACATTTCCAGGTAGCTGAAAATAGCTCCCATTTTCCAGTAACTGTTTTAAAATGTAAGGCTTCCTCACTGTGTTTTTGTTAGCATGCCCTGACATTTGTCTTCTCCCTTTAGGTGGATTCTCTTATTTACTGTCCTCTTTGACCTTTTGAAATCTAAGCAACCATCTTAAATGTTGCATTCAGCGTGAGAGCGGCACTTTGCCACCTTCTGCATCACAGAAAAAAAACAAGAAGTGTCCCTCTTGTTCTGCACTTCTCTCAGAGAAGGCTATTAGTCAAAATGTGTCATGAGGTGTGTATGACTCAAGGATGGCATGGTGCTCCTGTTTGAATCTACTCTGGAAGAGAACTACACTGACACCACAATACACAGTCACTACTTCCATCTTCTTTATATACCCACCCACCCCCCCCTGCCATGGTCATGAAATGGAAATGTTCGACAATAATGTGCAGCAGAGCACAATGTTTTGCAATGTCAAAGCAATGTGAATGTACTATAAGATCCATCTATTATTTATAAAAGGAAGTTGGAACACTAGAAAGATTTTAAATTTCTCCGGCTCCTGCATCCAATGTCTCTCCTGATGATATAATGTTGTAAGGACAGAATTCATTTACAGACAGCGCTGGGTGGAGTGCTTTTTAGACACGAGGGCTTTGTCAGTGTGCCTGTCTCTGTGTTTACCCCTCCTACACATCTTAATACCTGATCCGTGTGTGTGTGTAGGAGATAATGCAATTAATCATTACATAATCGCCAACTCAGGCAAGGCTTTCCAGGGTCTAATTATGGACTAAAATATGGATTCCCATTAAGCAGAAGATAGCTTCCACTGATGTGGACGAGTAAAATTCATGCCCAGGGGTTTGCTGTGCATCCCCATTAAAGTTGAATACTCTTCTTAAAGGAATGAGTCACATCCTGATTGTGTTATGGATCTGTAATTCTATATCTCACATTTAATACAAAGCTGAAGATGATTACATAAAACAGAGAAACAAGTTTTACATCATGGAGGCTTAAACGCTCATGTCTCCCACTCCTGATGTTGCAACTGCTGCATCACTTCTCCTCTGTAACACATCTCCGGCTATTTATTATAGCACTCGCGCATTAAATCAAATACACAATACGTTTGTCAAACAGAAGGACCACATGTCCTAAATCTGCCTCATTTAAGTCACATTCCAACTGCCAACATTAAATATAGTATACATATTGATATCGACCTGGAGGCTACATGTCTGTTTGCTTGATGAACTCCGAGTGTGGGAGACGGGAAAGAGGAGGAGAAAAAAAACAAGGCAGGATAAACAGATGCATGATGTGAAGAAATGCTCATGCTCAATTTCCTCATGTGGGAATCCCATTATAATTTGGGGACAAAGTACCTTTAGTATTTTAGGAATTCATTGATGCAGATTTAATAGGAATAAACAAAAGCAATTCCGATGAACTTGTGACCCTCTTCACCAATAAAGAACTGTTTTACTGCATTCTGTGATTCTATTACTCAATCCAAATTTAGCCAGGAGAACAAAATCATGTTACAGCATCATCATCTATCAAAGAGTCTAAAATTCATCTCACATCGTTTTGATTTCATGACACATTTTTTACAAAGACTGCCTCATTATTGTAAAACTGTTTTATGTGGTCCTGAAATACACATCAAGGTCCATCACGCCTTGTGTACAGTGTAGATTAAGATCAAATGCTCTATCACTCTACTCATTTAGTTCAAAGTGTCACTGTTTCTTTAAATATATTCTGTGCTTCTGGTGAACTATGCTTATGCTAAAAGCGCCCAAATAAGGAAGTCATTGATCCGTGACAAATGGAAACTCCTGCTCTGTCACATGCAGTTGTTTCTTCATCTTCACCCATCCTGCAGAGTTAGAGACCTAAACACTGAAATGAGTCAGACTGAAGTTTCACAGCGGTAACAGAGCGAGAATATATCAACTCATTTATTCTACATGTGAAGAGTGAATCCATATCTCCCTCTGAAGAAGCTTAAATATATCCTCTGACTCTTTCTTTTTTAGCTTTTAGCTGCATTCAGGCATTTGTTTTGGTTTAGCCTTAACTGAAACCAGCAGGCAGCTGTGTGCTCCCTTCCTAAAGCCAAGTTGCAGACAAAGTCTAAGACAAGCTAGTTAGCATATAGTGTTTTTAGCGGAAGAGTCAGCTATTCTCTTTTTGGATCAGTAGAAATGAGCTCAAAGTAGTTTCAAAATTATGATTGTACCATGTGACAACTTGTTGCTCGTCCTTAAATCAGCTGTAAAATCATTTAATTCTGTGCTAAAGCAAGAAATGGTGTTTTTATCACTACATGATCCAACAGAGAAGTTTCAAATGCAGCATGCATAAAAAGGGCAGCAAACACATGCTGAGTGCTGACTCTGTCAAAAATGTAACAAAGGTTGTTTGTCTGACAGCGTGCCCATAAAAACTGCAGGCCGTGTGTCATTCTTTTAAGAAAGGAGACAGTTACCAGTGTCCTCGCTGTGACAGCTGCTTTTGTCTTCCTCATCACGTTCAAAATTTATGGACGTGATGAGATTCCCTTGTTCATGGGAAGCAAATTTGAAAGCCACAGCAAGGCGGACTCAGGCAATTACTGCAGGAAATGACCAAATGACAACCAAAAACGGATGTCATTTACATATAAATATGCAATCTGATAAAATGACAAACCGTAATATTACACGATTGAGATAGGTCACACTCCAATCATTCAATACACCTAAGATATAACCTTGAGATGCCACCGGGTACACCAGCCAGAATCTACACGATTATGTGCTAAACTAATGTCAGCGGGCCCCTGCAAATACCATGTGAGAGCTGTATTATAGTATCTGTGCTTCACACTTCCACTCTGGTTACTGAGCTCACATCAATCCTGCTCTGAGCTGTGCTGATCTGTGTCACAAAGTGACGAGTGCAGAGGGACAGCCGTGTGCTTATGCAACACAATACAGCATGCAAAAAGTCTCATCTTCAACTTGGGGGACACATAATGTTAATTAGCTTGAAAACACACAACTTTTTCCCTGCAGTCCCTGCAGTGTGATGGGGGGGATATTTTAATAACCAAAGAATAGGCTTTAATTACTGGAATGTTTCCTTTGCAAATGTTTATCTCTGCTGAACTTATGAACTGAGAATCCAAGCTGCATGATATTCATATTTCTGTTGTTTGTGTTCAACATTCTCTCTTTAATGTGCCTCCAGGTCATGATGTTTTTCATGGGTCAGTTGCTAATGTTTCTATGAATGAGAAGTGAGACTTGTACTTTGGTATCCCACTGCTATGCCATGTTAAATTCCTTGATGGACTTTCAATGCTCTTTGTGGGATGCTCATGTGTTCTTGTATGTATGGGAGACTACAGTTTAAGTGAAAAAGTAGGAATGAACTGAAGCATCTGTTGAACGTTGATATCAGCAGATATGAGCCCTGTGAAATAATGTGCCATGCATCAATGTCAGTATCTGCTCTGTCACATATAAGCTAGCAGTTTAGTATACCGGACTACGGAGCCTTATTAAAGCCACATAAATGTAAGAGAATAAAGTCGTATGAGAATAAAGTCATTATTTTAGTCTATAGTTAGGCCTATATCAGAGGAGCAACAGCTGGCTGTTCAAAAAGGAGGAACGTCAATCATCTTGTGATGTTATACTTTATATAGGTTTTTAAAACAAGGAAATACTTCATCTGTTGGCACATCAGCATCACATTATCATGAGTATCAGGACCCCGAAAAGATACTTCAAGAAACTGGGGCAGAGGAAATGGCTTTGAGGGTTTCCCCTTTCATCATTTTCCCACAGCTGCTCTTTCGATACAACCTTTCAGAATAAACTTTAACCTTACAGAAATCCATTTAAGGTTTTATCCTCATAAATTCACGACTTCTTAAAAATGTACAACTTTAATCTTGACATTTAAGATTTTTTTTTCTTTACGTGGCCCTAACACTCCATCGTACCGGACTGCAGATTCATAGAGGAGGTTTTTCATTTGGCAGAAAAAAGTCACCTGTTGGACAAACTCTGATCTGTTTCATGGTCACAAATTAAGGAAAATGTGAACGGTGTGGGAATCTTACAGCGTCTCTGAAAGATCAGCATCAATTCAGTTTGTAAGAAACGATCCAGTGACATTAAAGAGGAGAGAATACTAACAAGAATTTAAACACATCAAGTCACAAACTCGTTTAAAAAACACAAAGAGACACAAAGACTTTTGAAGAAGATGGGTAAAAACATTAACTAGAACAGCAATCAGCTCAATTATTTTAACATCAGTATTAGCCTTGATTTTCACATTCAGTGCATCTCTAGTTAAAAGGCCCGACATCCCTTCAAAACATCCCTTCTTTGAGTTTGAAAGAAGGCAGAGATACATCACTTATAATCCAAATCCAGCCAAATCCTCTGTGTTCTGGAGGTGAAAAGGTTCATCCCCTAATAACTGCAGAACCAGGGAAATCTTCAACCTGGTTAAGTTAATAAAAGTCTATCAATAGCGCTGAGACAAGCCCTGAATGCAAACACTCCCTATCAGCCGTGCCCCTGCAGCACTTGGTTTAGCAGCGAGGGGTGTGTTTGGAATCTTAAAGGAGAGGAACCAGACGCATTATTGAATGCCACTGAAGGGGTCAGAAAGGAAGGTGCACTGAGAGGGATACAGACAGCAGACTGACGGCAGCAAGACCCAACATTGTGCCAAATTTGGGATTGGGATCATTTGAAATACCTCTCCAGGGAAGTGTGCATTCATTTTGTTAATCCGTACCTGTTTCCTGACCTCCAACACCGCAGCTCCAGACTGCTGTATTCTGTGGCAAGTGCTAGTAGAACTGTTGCATCACTCCTTAAAGAATACGAGACATACGGATTTGTCTGCTCCACACAATATGCTAAAGTCTGGAATTAAAGCAGACAGACAGTAATGTCTCTATGTTTGAGATAACTTAAGAAATGTTGATTCAAGTTTAGCCCACATTCACTACGCGATGGATTAACTCCCCGGCTGAGGAAAGCACAGGAATTGAAATGCAAATAAAACGGGATTACTGAGAGAGCATTCAGTCTAGCAGAGCCTCCTCCATTAACGGGGTGGGGGGGGGGGGGGATTTCACATCTGAAGATAATGATTATTCACTCCTTACTTATTTTTGGAGCAAGTTAATAACTCTTGTCATCAGCCATTTAAAGACAAATGAGAGTCTCTTGTTGTAAACTCAATACAGCTTGAGTCCCCATTACTCCACACACTCTTAATAAAGCTGCTTTACTGAGGCAGGTAGTAAATGGTAAATGGACTTGAGCTTATATAGTGCTTTTCTAGTCTTCCGACTACTCAAAGTGCTTTTACACCACATGTCACACCCACCCATTCACACACTGATGGTAGTGATCGCTATATAGTATCATCAGAAGTAACCATTCATACACCACCACTGAAGCAGTGGGAGCAATGCAGGGTTAAATGTCTTGCCCAAGGACACATCGGACATGTTACCCAGCTGGGGATTGTACCCTTGACCTTCTGGTTGAGAGGTGGTGACTCTACCAACTGAGCCACAGCCACCCAGTCCCCTATCCCCTATCCCCTCTTGTAAAGTGTCCACCTGATAACAATGCTGACATATCATCAGTGAGATTCAGAACATTTTCTCTCCCCGTACATGGATATGGGATTTATTTTTGCAAGTCAAAAGAGCTGCAACCGAATCCAAAGAAAATGGAGCTAAATGAGAAACTGAATCATCTGAACTTCAAAAGTGTGCGTCCATGCACATCGAGAAGTGTGAAATTTGTAGCTGCAGGGGTGGCACCAACTTGAAAGTAACCAAATAGGAATTCTCTTTCATAGTTTTTTCCGATCTGCAAAAGAAAAGGGAAGGTGTTGACTGACTCTTGTCTTCCTTATTGAAATGTAATTACAGACTTTGAATGTGATTCTGTTTCTTTTGTTGCATCTTCCAATTCTTTAAAAAAAAAAGTTTTGCTGACAAAATTATATAATACTGACAGAATGTAATAATCTCTTTCAGCATGTTTTTCTAAGCTTGATAAAACTTGTTGTCTGTCTTTACACATGGATGCACACCTTGTAATTAATTTCATCTCAGTAATCTGCAGTTACACTGAGGAGTCGTGTCATCTGGCTCATCATTGTCAGACTAAATGTGCCAAGGTCAAGAGTGCCCTCTACTGGCAGAAGGTAAGCATCGCCCTTCAGCACTTCAGTATCTTTTTACCCTCCTGATGGAGAAGCAGTGGCAACAGAGCACTCTGTGTCCTCCTTTCCCCAGCAGCTTCCTCCAACTCCTCCTGGGGGAAAACCAAACACTCCCACGCTTGCTGGCAGATACTGTGTTGTTGACTGAATATGCTTTCCCTTTTTTGCTTCCGGTAATTCCTTCCTCTCTCTTCTTGTCTTGTCTCCCCTCAGGAAGCGACTTCAAATAAGTGAAGGAAGGGTACAGAAGTGAAAAGAATGATTTGCTTAATAGTCTGTGTCCATAAGTGAGGCGATCCTAAATTAAATGTACGGTCTGATAACCAATTGTACGGTCAGTTCAATTATTCTAAATTCTGTCACAGTTCTACTTTGTATGAAGTGCATTGGGCGAATCACAAGCCAAATCATTGTTTGTATTCAGCTTGTTTCCCAGGGGACACTCTCTCAAACTTTCTCAGTTGGGAAAAATTCAGATTCATCCGATATTCATCTAGTGTTGACAATAAGTGACATGGCCCTGTAGGATCTTCCCGCCTTCCCTTCAGACACATACTGTATCTCCCAGTAGCATACCTAGAAGCTGTTTTTGTCTGCAACAGCACAAACATCAGTTTGTGGGTCACAGAGGAAATGAGGAAACGGGGAGGGAAAGAAGAAACATCTTAAGAAAAACATCACACACCTGTCATCTCTCCAGCATCTCATCACAGCTCTCTTCAGGGAGTCAAAAGGAGATCCTGGATGTTCCCAAATCCTGGAGGTCAGCAGAAACAACATGTTTTTTTAATGATATAATGTACTCTTCGTAAATTTGAATAATTGTTGTGAATTATAAACAATCAAATGAAAGCTTTTAATTCTGAGAAGAAAGTTTCCCCACTCTTCACTCTTACAAACATACAGAATGACTGATAAAGCATGACATGCTGCCATACAGTTACATTCTCTCTTCTTTTTATTATGTCACTGCTTTGAGAAACTGTACCTGGTTTATAATGAGTTGATGAGAAGCATCTCAGGTTGTCGACCTGTATAGCTGTTAGATTATAAGAAACAGAAGATTTGCATTAAATAAACAGAGCATGGATCTTACAAGTCTTTACAAGATTGGCTAGTTGATCCTTTTTTACAATATTCTATAATATTGTGATAGAATTTACTACATCATGTTTGGACAAACTAGAGCAATTTCCTAACAATAAGGTATCTGACTTGTGACAAACTCACAAATAAGGATGAATATACAAACAGTGAAATGTGTAAAACTACTTATCCTGCAGCATAAGCACGATGATCTCTGCAGCAGTGTTATCTTCTAACAGGTTGAAGGAGGGAAACATGGATTAAGTTTCTCACAGGGTTGAAGGATTACTTTCCTAGTTTATGGGCTTGTGTTCTCTTCTCAGAGCCTCTTGGTAGGTAGACACTGTGGAAGGTTGTGTTCAAATGTTTGTATGATGGGATGTTTAAATCTCATAATGCATTCAGGTTTTGTTTGAAAAACGAAGTGACAGTGAAATGCACTTCAAGTCTGATGTTTGTCCTTTGCCTGACGCCTTCAACCTTTAATATCTTTTAAACCTTTTAAGAGTCATTTACACAATAGTTTGCATTTGAGGGGCCTTTGTAATTTTGTTATTTCATCTATCTAATAATTAGAATAAAATAAAAGATTTAAATAGACAAACACCAGGGATATTCAGAATCAAAGCCTATTTCATTTAAGGAATATATACACAATCATTATTTTTGTTAACTAGTAACTAAAGAGAGGATTCTTCTTTGACACCCAAACGAACATTTTGTTTCAGAAACTTTGTTAAAAGAAAGAAAACAAGAACATGGTCATTGTGCATTTTGCCCCGGTGTGAGTGGTAAGGTCTGTATATAACACAGATACTCCACTTTAATAATTCACTCTTTTCCCATTTCAAATGAAGTTGTGAAAGGATCTTTAAGCTTTTCGTTGTCACAGATTGAGGAGCAGCCACAATACCAAATAAAGGACAAAAACAAAATAGAAGTCGGCTTTAGGCTCGAGCCACTTCAGTTAAAAAGATCAAGTTTGAAGCGGCCAGTAATCTAATGACTCTAGAGATAGATGACCTGACCCATCTAAGCAATGTTTTTTTAGGGTTTTCACAAAAGTCATAAACAAATACTTGTAGTTAGATTAAAATTAAAAGCATAAAGAAATCTATTCTTCTGAATTTTAACATATAAACATCAACACTGGCAGAGACTGTAAAGAGTTAAATACTTTTTAATTAGAGATTTTCCATAAAAAATGTCACAAAAAAACAAATCCTTTTAACCAAACATGTAAAAAAAAGTGAATGGGATTAATCGAAGGTCTGTCCATCTCATTGACAGAGCTCTTTTTGTGCTTTGCACATACACAAACACATAACAAACTAAAGATTGTCCAGAAGCCAAAGGGGGCTCAATGATTGCATTATAGTCTCAGTTCGCTGGGATTTCTTCTGGCTCTGAGCATTCAGCCAATCATGTGAGACTGTTGTAGACTTTGCAGTGCAGGTATGCCAGCTTCTGAGCCCTGCTTTTTCTCAGCATCGGAAACCACTCCTGATAGCTGAGGTCTACAACCCTGTAACCTGCCAACTTCAACTGCCTCCTCTTCATCACATGGAGCCCCAACAAATGTTGGGATTGATAGAAGTAGTGGTTTCTGCTCGGGACCTGGATAGCAAGTTTGACTGGGCCTTTAGAGTCCTGAAGGGCTGAGCGACTGGGCTTGATAAGAGCTTCAGTAATGTCACTGGTCAGGTCAAGCCCTGTATTAAAAAGACTATCACCTTCATCTTGATCCACTCTGTGAAGAGATGTAGGTTTTACCTTGTAAGAGGAGGTTAAAGGTTCAGTGGATTTTTTGGAATTCATTAGCTGTGCTAATAGATCATCAGTTAATGTCACTCCTAAATTCTTCTTTCCCCAACCCTGGTTAGGAGGGGATTTGTTTGAACTGTCCTCATGAGGTGCAGTGGGTGCGTGGGATTCTGGGTTCACAGGTATAGGCAGTCCAGTGGAGTCCAGATGTACTTCCAGGTCGATGGAGCGAGTGTGGGGCAGAATCATTCTCTTATGTACATACCTCTCTCCTCCAAGGAGATCCTGCAGAGCAGACTCTGCCTCCTGAACCTCCGGTTTCAGGCAAACATCTGATTGAGCAAACTTCCACAGCATTTTTGCCACATCCTCTTTAAGTTCAGAGCACAGCCGTGGGCCGGTCCACTGAGGCAACTCCAGCGCCACAGCTCCATCTAAAGTGAGCAAGTCTTTTTTCAGCTCCAGCTGTTTGGATTTCAGTGCTAAGTTGACAAAGTCAGGACTCAAAGCCAATTCGATTAAGTCCTTTGGGAACTGAGAGACAAAGACCAAGCCTAGAAGGCCAGTTAGCAGATGCTCTGGGTATCGCTGGAATTCAGCTTTCCTCTGCCTCAGGGCTGCTATTAGGCTAGGATAGAAACTCGAGCTCTGAACTGATTGAAACCCTAATGTCCCAAAGGCCCACAGCAGTTTGCAAGAGTCTTTAATCCTGCAGTGCGACGCAAGGGAGGGAACTCTCTCTGCAATTGCCATCAGGATGTTATCATTGTGACAGTGCAGCGCTGAACAGGTCAGTGCCACATGCATTAGTCCCTGGATTCCCATCCTGTGGGCCCGTCGAGGGACTTCCTGGGCCATTGCCTCCATCCAAAGCCTGTGATACAGGTAACTGAATCGCAGGAATTTCAGTACATTGACCATAGCAAAGTCACTCATCTCCTCCACTACAGAGTGAGCCTTATCAACAATACAAGTCACAGCAGTTTCAGATATTGACGTCTGGGACTTAAAGAGCCCCAAACATACAATACCAACCTCCTCTGGATACAATTGTGGTAAATGTAGCATTAGAAGCTGTTCTAGAGGACGGATTAAGTCTGTTGGGCACTTTCTGCCCTCTCCCATTATAAACAAAAGTTGCACCAGCTCAGGGACTCCAATTTGTCCCAGATTCAGAAGAACTGACTTGTACAGGTGGGTTAAGAACTGGGGGACCCTCTTTCCAATGCAGCGCCACAAGTAAGCAGCTAACAGCAGATGGTCTAAGTTCATCCGGTGGACCCGGCGGGTCAACTCAGCCTCATACAGACTGAGGACCGCGTGTTTGGAGGGCATGTCCAGCCACACGAATGCCTGCAACACCTCCAGTAGCTCACGTTCAGTAAAGAGGCGAAGTAGTTCCACAGAATATCGAAGGAGCATGATGAAGCGCTGATCACTCCTCACTAATGACATCTTGTCTGGATGTAAGCGGCTGAGCTCTGTAAAAATCTGAGACACATCAGATGTTTTCAAGCTGCTCTTTAAATCAGCCACTTTTTTCAGCAGCAGAACGGCCTCTTCCCATTGGATCGGGTAAGGCCTCAGGGTAAGGTCAAGGGTGACAGCAGCATACGCTGACCTACATTTAATGAAGGCACGTATATCTACTGCATCATCTGGCGTCGTGGGTTTTCTGTGGTGGGATAACACTGACGGGGTCTCCAGTTCAGGGCTTTTGTTGAAGGCTGTGTCAAGAAGAGTGTTTTTTGAGCTGGAGAGATATCGAGAGCAACTCACATTGTAGTGATTGCTCTGTTGGCAGAAGGTAGATGTTAGAGAGGAGGGACACTGCTCATCCTCCTCATTGTCCATGGAGGCTGCAGAGTTCCACATAGAGTGATGGTATGAGGTAGGGTTGTAAAGCAGCCTGTATCCTTGTAGTAAAGAGGCCTCCTGGTCTTGCAATACTCCTTCCTTTCCTTCAAGATCATCAGTCTCATCCAATCGTTTGACATGCACATGCTGAGCCTGGATGAATTCCTTTCTCAAGGCCGGGAGGCAGCGTAGCCTGGGCATCCGTCGACATAGTACACAGGAAGCCATCATTTTTCCAAACTAAAAAGATAAGAAAGGCATGGTTAGAGATAGCTTTCAAATGTCAACAGAACATCTAAATCAGATCAGCTCAAAGTTTAAGTTCATGAATTTTTGTACAGATATTGTTTACATTCCATTTAGTAAGAAATACGGAAAATATTCAGGCTGAACTTTAAGAATTGAATAAGTGTTACCACTGGGAAAGTCATTTACCCCCAAAAGATGTCTCAGACTGGAAGCCATAATAGGGTTAAACTTCTTTAGACATACAACCCCCTGAGACATGAAACTTGGCTGGATCAGAGGGAAAGCACTGCATAACAGATCCAAATAACTGAAAGGCAACAGCTGATGCCTTGTTTTTAAATTATTAGCACATGAAGTGAAAAGTTAATAACAAAATGAGTGCTTCTGGGGAACCAGGAAGTTTCCCAATGTTGCAATTGGTTGACTTTTTAGGATGACCAAACACCAACTTTTGGGTGAAGCGGTGTCAATATGTGGTCATTTTTATGTGTGCATTTTCAGTTCCTCCAATTTTGTTTTAGGGTTTAAATATAACAAGATATAAGGCATTTTTGCAGTGTACTTTATCTATTGATCAATTTTCAATTTCAATCAATTATTGACTAATACATGTATGTGTGTCTATTTGTTTTCTCTTATTTGTCTAATGTGTTCAGCACTGTTTTTGCTCTTATGTGCATTTGTGTGGGTCTGTTTTTTCCCCTACTTGTATTTCCTTAGCATAAGGCTAACTCATCTGCACTGTATCTTCAGCTTACTTTTTCTTTGAACATCACCTTTTATTCAATCTATTTACATTTTGGGGGGCTGTTTTAATGCTCATTGTTTCATATTGAATATTACTGTTCACTAGTTTTAATACAAAGGTCGGCTTATTTTCTTTGCCTTCACACAACACTTACAAATGTCTCTGTGCTTGACTTGTGCTGCAGGATTGCTATGTCCTTGCCTTGCATTCAATCTAAACCATGGCCAAAGGTACTAACTCTAATTTCAGACAATCACTCTTATATTTGTTTTTACTCTATGACTTTAGCGAGAGTGTCTAGCCCTAACTTAAACCCTGACAAATGCCTGTTAGCTTCACACAGAGTCCCCCAGCACAAAGCTAACCAGCTAAAGTAGTAGGTACATTTATTTAGTATCCAGAATTGTGCTCTGACAGGCACGTTTAGATAATTTGTCTTTACCGACGATAACAGGGAAAATGCACATTTCAGTGTGAGTGAGGTTTCAGTAGGTAACTTTAACATTCATTTGGGCTAAGTTGGATGTGACCACTACATACATAGGCTAAGTGAAATAAATACCGTTGACCATAAAATATACCAAAGCCCGTTGACTTAACTCACCTTTTACTCTCCAGAATCAACATCAGCTTTATTTATGTGTTTAAACGGCCACATTAATATAAAGCACGTCCTAAAGGTGGTGGCAAACAGGCATGCTGTAATTACACCGGAGCTCAAGTTGTAAGACCTTCAAAATAAAACACATCTAGACTTCATGGGCCAGAGAATGTGAGCGACAGGAACTAAAACAAGTTGAAATGTGGTGTTTTGGTTCACAAGATATATTATAGTTACGTACTTTCACAGTTAAAATTGATTTATTAAATAAAGAATTGTGTCGGATTTATGAATAACATTATTGTGGCAGGTTGATGTGGCTTCCGTGGAGAGACTGACATAGTTTGACCTACGGTAACTGGGTAGGCTCAAATGTTATGGCGACGAAACGCAAAACTTATAACTATATAATAACTTCAAAACTACCGTTACAAAAAGTTTGCGTAGCCCGTTACTGTGTATCTAAATAATAGCGATCCACCCAATTATTTTAAACAAAAAGCCTCTTTTTTTCGTTATGTACAGCTGACTGAAAGGTCAGTTAATCGACATTTATCGGTTTGAAAAGGACATACTGAAAACATTCTTCAACATTAACATATTTGAAAACGAATAGCTCTTAAACAAAACAAACAAAAACACATTTTAAGGGCTTACTTTTTTAAATATTAAACTTAAAAACACAACTACATTTTTATATCATCTACCTTAGGAACAAATTATGCTGTTCCTATATTTTGTAAAGTTGAATACTATTTAAAAAGATAATTGGAAACCTCTAGTTAGAGAATTATTTTAAGGTTAAAAAAATGTATTTACATTAGCAAAGCACCTGTTTTGATTTTATTAAGCTTACACCAGTATTCAATACCCTAAAGTAATTACACAAATGATTGTACTGCTAAGATTGTAGATGTTTCAGAAAAAGGGGTAACTGTTTTTATTTTTTGCAAATGCTGAGTATGCATGGCTCTGTTTCCAGCCCTATATTTTTTATTTTGAGATGTGATGTGAATACGTGTCCTTCTTGAGCAATGTTTAGAAAGTTTAGTCTAATTTATAAAATGTCAAACTTATTTCTGATCATCACTCTGTACTTATCACATTTTAATAACATCAATGACAAAGTAAATGTATTAATTAAAATACATTTGTAATATTTTTTCATAAATATAGGAATAACAAGAAAATAAATGTCTTCACACTGATTTTTTGTTCTTTAAGGTCTGTAAAGAAATCTCAGAATTTAGCTGTGAATTATTTTGTTTCAAATGAAAAAAATTGAATATTAGTTTTTTCGTTTCAGAACAACTTATTTATCAGACATTAGCCTATAACTCCATCAAATGAAAGATGAATCTAGTTTTTCATAAATTAGTTTTCAACTGTGTTCCTTCCTGTGGACCTATTTCAGTCAACTGGCCCTGCAGTGAATAAAGTTAACTTGTTTATCAGAACATTTAGAAAATGAAGATTATTCAAGTAAGAAAAATGCATCAAATGTCTTCTTCATGTGATGGAAATTAGATATTTAGGTTAACAGAATTGCCACCTCAGTATTGATCACTATTTAACCTGATTTTAATGCTCAAACTAGAGACTTGTTCTTAAGTGAAACTAGTCTTTGCATTAGAGATAGTTAAGATCTTTTTGGAACATTATATTCATTTTCATTTACAATGTATTTCTATTATTCAGTAGACTTAAATTGTTATAGTTAAACTTTACACAAACAGGAATAGTTGATTATTATAATAATTAGCATTTAAATCTAAATGAGCATAACTTTTTAATTCTCTGCTACTTATTTCTGTGTGAAGAGAAGAGAAACTTGGAATTCTGTGCCTCCATTGTTTGACTTCATACATGACTGAATATAGGGGTTGAAAAGTGAACTAGTTAGGTCTTTGGTCCTAGAAAGACAATTCCTCGCATTTAAAAAAGGAAAATTCCTCACATCCCTTCAGTGGGAGGAGCCATTGCAAAGACACTTGGGTGGCAGTAGCGCTTGATTTTTGTCCTGCTTCGATTAATCAGTTACTCTTCCTATCCAGATGAGCAGCCACATATGGCTAACATTAAGTTTCATACTGTAACAGCATATAGAAAAGACCTCAAATACAAGAATGTGGCTTTCGAGTTAGACTTATTTGTGGCTTCAATGTGACACAAAAGCTGACTGGAAACACATTTGCTGTTAACTTTCAATTTGTTGGAAATTATTAAAATAAAAAAAGATCCAAATTCAGGTTTGCTATCAAAACGAAAATGTGGTACTTAAGAGAATGTGTATAGACTTAATGTTTAAGACTGTATTCAAATGATAATATTACTGAGGATATATTTTCAGCTATAAGCTTTAGTCAAGTCACTTTATATGCTAAAGTTTAAATGACAACTAACAATACTGGTAGCGTTGAGACTTCTGGTAGGCTATGTATTTACCCATGTTAATACAGATCATTTATAACATTGTATTGCTCATGGCATCAAGTGAAAAATACTTGATAAAAAGGTAACATTTTTATAGGCTAATTTATATTCATGTTAAATGTAGTTTGTTATTTCAAAGATTCAGCTACAGCTGAAATGGATCATTTCAGATAACAGATTAAAGGCACAATTGGTTAAATGTTTTCCAAAGAGACATGCAATAATGTTTACTTTGATTTTGTGAGTTATTTTTCGTTAGGGTGACTGGATATGTTTATTTATAGCCTATCGTGTTTCTATATTAATTGAATATATTTTCGTTAACCATGCGCTGGAATTTTTTTTAATGAAGTTATAAAACTTGTTGTGCTCGACTTGTGTAACTCTTGTATAACCCATTTGTTCCCTTGTTTGTGTGTTGTTGTGTTTAGTTTTTTCCCTTTTTTTAATTGATGAGGACTTAACGGTAGTTCATATTTCACTACCTCTGCCTGTTTATAACAATCTAATCTAGTCATTCATGTGAAACTTGAGATTCTGGAGAGGAAGTAGTTGATTTATGCTAATGAAGGAGTTGGGGTTTAGCTCCGCTGGCTGGGAGCCGCCCTTCATTCACCACATGGTTGAACCCAGACTCTACTCGCGCCACTTTCGCAATCTTACTACGATTCCCAAACTCCTTGCAAATCATAATAGGAGCACATGGTTGTGTTTTTGGATTATACGTCCTATCTGATACTCAATTCACAGTGTTTTTTTTTTCTTTTTTCAGTTTCGTAGATACCTCTGCAACAGTGTGAGTAAACGGTAAGTCTGTACAAGTGAGTGAAGATGGTGGATTTTTTAGAAGCTAGTGTCTTATTACGCGGATGTTATTGGCAAGAAACCTGTTGTTAGCCTTTTCGGGAGATGAGGTAAATGTGAAAAAAGTGTAATGCTTTTCTCTGTATGCAAAACCAGGGCCACACATTCACGTTTCTTCTTGGAAAAACGTTTAAATTGCCAGTTTCCGTATTTGAAAACAATGTTGTAAGGGGCGCATGGCAACCTCTCCTCCATGGTTGGAGAATGAGGGAGATTTGAAAAGCATGTGTTGCTGCTGCACCTAAAGTCGGTACCACGGGGACGTGAAATTACCCGTTACACACTTTGATAGTAGATTAGAGTCAGATACTATTGTGCTCTTGTTGTCTGTCATTTGTTAGTAGTATTGTAAAGTTTGCTGTCGGTTTGTGCGCTGCGATGTACATTTAAAAGTGCCTCCAGAACAAAGCAGCAGCACATGGGGCTGAAGCAGGCCGCGCCGAGTCAGCTAGCCGCAGATGCTAACAAACCACACGAGAAGATAAATCATTACGTTACAAATAAAATGAAAAACATTGGCCCAGACTGGTCATATTGTAGGCTTAAGCCAAGTGAATACTTGTTGTTTGCAGGCACTCTGTAACAAAGGCTGATATGTAATATGGATGTGGGTTAGCCTGTTAGAGAAAGTAGCTAACTATGCTAATACAAGAGAATGCTCCTTAGTAATTGTAGTGTTTTAGTCTGCTTCATTGGTGTGTGTTGAGTATTTTACCAACATACCACGTTATGACATCGATAATATGTGGCAGCATACGTAGCATATGAGCTATATTATCTTTCACAGAGCTAACCGTACTCACAGGTTACACGCGTTAGCCTCTTTAGCTAGCACATGCTCGCACTGGAGTGTTTTGATGGAGCCCTCGGGTGTGCAGGATTCTTACTTAAGTTTGCAGTAGCTCGTATCATACGCTTGGTGCGCCTGGTCACAATGAGCGCACACTGCACATCCACCTGATATTATTCGTGTACAGATATTAGTGCGGGTCAAATGTAGTTTTACTTGACTGATAGTGTAGTCGGTGGACGTAGATTTATAAAATGCGGACTTGTGGGCGCCATGTTAGTGTGTGGGGGAGGGGTATAGCTCTGTGACCATCCACCAACACCACGGCTCCTTGTTCACACTCACAGGTTTCACATTGAACTTTGTCAAGACATTGTAACACCTGGTTGTTTGTTATATCATCATATGAATCCACACAGGCTTACTTTAGTATCACCTGTACTTTCTTCTGCATCCAAAACACTGACTATTAATTTGGCGGGTTGGAGGAAGCCCCAGTCACACGAATTGAAGGGCTTTGTTCAAAATAGTAAAAAAATATGAGCACAACTCACAACTAGAAAAAGCATTAATAAGCGATATTCATAATTTTTTTTTTTTTAAGTTAAACACTTCAAGAAATGTGCCTAAAAGTTTGAGTTTTGCCAATGCAGTGTTCCAAAATTAGTCAACAAGATGTTTAGCAAAAAAAAAAGCATTATATGACAACAGAACTAAAAAAAGAACGTAGAACAGCATGTTGCTTTATCTGCATCAAAAACTGGTTTGTTTTCCCATTATTTAAATTCCTTTTGCAATTATATGAAATGTTTGTGGTGTAGAGATCATGTTATCTAACAGACAAACAGCACTGTTACCTTAACCCCCTTTCTCGTGTTAACAAAACGTCCTACATAACAGGGGTCACTTTGAATTGAATGAACTGCTAAATGCTATTATACACATGTAGCTGGTCCAAATAACTGACAATGTTGTCTTTATTTGTTTTAATAAATGATCATTCATTAGATAAAATGGTTTACATTGTTTGGTTTAGGATTGTCAGAGTGAGCTTTTGACAGTTTGGACAATAAATATCATAGCTAGTGAGTTTTTATGACTCAGCACCTAAATAAGTGTTTGCTGACCTTTTCTAGTTTGGACAATAAGTTTACAAAATAACATATATCTACTTGCCATGTAATTTTAACGACCTACAATTTTTTTCATTATATTTGTAGACGTGATGATAAATTTCTTATCATGCCCCCTATTTACTAACTATTGAATGTTATGACATTGGATTTTGGCTTTTAACTTGGATTGCTGACTTAAAGTTTCTTTCTTTGTCTCCTTTATGCTTGCAGAACCCTGTGCACAGCTGCATCTCCCCTGGAAAGCCCATCATTGTGGACTTTAAGCCATCCCCAATTCTCTGTATGCAGTCCTCTGTGAACAGCTTGAAGTCAGTGTAGTGTCAAAGTGCTTACAGTGCAGGTAGTTTTATCAAATCTACTGCAGTGAAGGCACTTTCAGCACTACTCTGATAAAGGTGACTAAAGGATCAGGTTTATTCACAGACACGACTGACTTATCCAGGATTGACTGAATCAGTATACACATGTTGTAGCGCCTGCCTCCATCCTGCTGCTACGATCTGACATCCTGAGGGACGAAAATGGGTCGGGAGAAAGGCCACTCTTATCAACACGCTTGTTTGTGAGGCATCATGCGTTCTGTCACTGTTGAAAATGACATGCCATTATTAGGATGTGTCTGTGATCTGTGCAGCCATTGAGAGTTCTACAGGGATCTTTATTGGTATATTTTAATTAAGTACTAACCAACATTCAAAATGTACCAAAATATGGAGGGTTTTTTTATGTCATTGTGTTGTAATGAAAATCACTGTATTCAGCATTACTTTTACTAGTGCTTATGCTAAGGTGCATCTAGTGCAGATAGTGAAGTAGACTAGCACCTACTGCCCTAAGTGCTCCTTCTGGCATAAGGAGCTGGGAATCTCATCTGCCATCTACTATCATTGTATATGCAGTCTCTGTACATAAACACAATGTACTGTTGATTTAGCAGTTCTCTGTTAGTTTTGCATAGTTGCGCTGCGAAAAAAAAGAAGTTGTGCAAATCTATGCAAAACTGATGGTGGCCTGTGTTTCCATCAAAATGTCCTGCTGAACGTAACTTCATCCATAATTGTCAATGTGGAGTTAAACCAGCGGTTTAAAGGAGGTTTCAGTAGTATTAAAGTGCTTATAGTGCAGGTAGTTTGATGAAATTCTACTGCATTGTGAGCACTTGCAGTACTCCTAGACATGTGTTCTTCCCGGAAAACTGCAGAGGTAGCTTAAGCACATGGGTCTCTGGTTAGTTTTGCTGGTTTGCTTTCAGCTTTTCGCCATACTGCTGTGCAAATCCATGCAAAACTGACCATAGAACTGAAATGAATCGATCACAAGTGATCCCTTTCTGTGCAGGTTGGGAGGGGTAGCAATGCTCTGCACTTGTGTGGTATTGCACTTGTCCCGGCCTGTTGAGGAAGTAGGGAATTGTTCTGCACAGAGTTGCCCTGTGAAATTGTCCACAAATAAATGTAGGATTTATACATCCTAGTTGCTGATGTGCTCAAAATGGTGACCTATGAATTATAATCCATGTGTCAGCGTCTTGTCTTGTTTGCTAATTATTTTGAAAATTTGCATAACTAAATGCTATTGTTTACTATATTTAGTTCAGGGTTAAGCAATCATACATTCTACAAGTAAGTATTCAAAATGTTCCCAATCTAACTAAAGTCATGTGAACAAAAAAAAAAATGGAAAAGAAAAAGAAATTGTATTCATTTCATTAAAAAAAAAAAAAATTCCCTTGGCTAACTGATGTGCTTGTTGCTGTTTTTCTCCTCATCAAACCTTTTTTTTAAATTGATTAACATACTTAGTTATCCTGCTCTTATTTCAGTGAGCAAATCATCTGTAATTGTGTTATATAACACGTTTCAGTTTAGTTCTTTATTTCAATGGGTTAACTTTGTCTTTTGAGATGTGCAGTTTGATGAGCAATGATGGAAACCTGCATGTAAATACAAGCTCATTTACACAATCTTTGATACAACTGAACAGCATGAGTAAGTTCTTTTAACTAACATTTAGGTTAAAAATATTTGAAAAATTAAGTAATTGTTGAAATGCCCATAGACTAACATTTGTCTTTTAACAATAATAATTAATGTAAATTGCTAAAAAAAAAAGAATATTAGATATGTTTAACAAATTGATGTCAGCATTTTGTTTAGCATTTAAACTATAATGTAAACTGAATTATTGGAAGTAAGATAAAAACAAGATAAGATATACTTTATTCATCCCAGCAGGGAAATTTAGGTTTTCCAGCAGCCAGCATACATACAAACACAACACAACACATGTATACATATATATCCCACCCATACAAAAAACATGAGCCCACAATACAGTTTGACATAGGATATATGCAACTCAGGCTAAAGTTCAAAAGTTTAAATGTCTTCTGTCCTTACTTAAAGGGGAGTCATTATAAAGTGCAATTGTAGTAGGTAAAAAGGTATTTTTAAATCTGTCCTTTTTGCAGCTTAGCTGCTGTAGCCTCCCACTAAAAACACTCTTTTGTTCACACACGAGATTGTGTAAGGGATGCATGTTATTGTCAATAATGTTCAACAGTTTCTGTATCATCCTTCTCCCCATCACCACCTCCAGGGGCTCCACAGCAGTCCCCAGCACAGAGCCAGCCCTCCTAATCAGCTTATTAAGCTTTTTAGCGTTACAAGCCCTGATGCTGCTGCCCCAACAGACGGCTGTAAAACAAATGGCACTTGCCACAACAGTCTGATAAAACATGGATAACATTTTGCTACACACATGAAAAGACCTAAGCTTCCTCAAGAAGTAGAGTCTGCTCTGACCCTTGTAGACAGCCTCTGTGTGGTGCTTCCAGTCCAGTTTATTGTTCATGTGCACCCCCAAGTATTTATAGCACTCCACCACCTGCACCTCATCCCCAAGGATAAGAGATGGTGCTTAGCTCAGGCCTGTCCCTCCTAAAGTCCACCACCATTTCCTTGGTCTTTGTTACATTTAACACCAGTCACAGGTGCTGCAGCAGGGATTATACAAATTCTGAGTAAAAATGGTTTCCAGCTCCGGTAGACCATTGACATGATATCGATATGCTTTTTATTAGAATTAATTAGCAGTCTAAGGACTGCACTACCTCGATCATCCAGCAGAGAGAGCTCTCTGTCAACCTATTTCAGAATAAGAGCTTTATCTACTGACTCTATTGTAAGGTGAAAGAAATGAAGGGACACATTTTTGAATGAAGCTGCATGCATTTTTTCTGTAATCCAAATTATCTTCCCTTTTTGTAATGGCATCGTGATTATTGTGCTTTGAGATAGAACTGTTGTCAGAACGTTTTTGGAAGAAAATATTTTCATGTGTTTTAAATATCATTCATACAAGCACAAATGTATATCGGATAAAAGTAGTTCAAATGCTTTACCTTTCACTCCACACACTCATGCTTATACACATCCCTCATCTAGCCAACATCTGGTCACTGAGCAAAGTTTTCATTATTGGGCATTGTATGGTAGGCTGGCACAAAGAGAGAGCGTTCACTGAAGTGTTCACCTTTCATTTTCATGTTCTCTATACTTGACAGTCAAGATAAATGGGAAGCATCCAGAAAGGACATGAACTCAAAGATGCATTTCTGTGTGTCAGCCAATGCTGATTGCTCTACAACCCCTATTTACTCTGATGTCTAGAAACAGCTTATGCCTTTATTAGACAGAGTGCTGTGTGATCATGGGTTGACAGGCAGTGGGCACATGGTGTTTTAAGTTGTTTAGCTGGAGTGACTTAACCATCTCCACAGTGTCAACTAATGTGACATAATTCCATGGTGCAAACACAAAATTGAACCAACTAGAAAAGCTCATATTAAACAGTCTTTACATTTGAAATCCCCAATATTAAAACTAAACATACATTTTTTCATATACGGAAATGACTAGCAATTCTCAGGAATGATTCATCCAGGAAATCTGGATTTTCAGATGTGAAGAGGTGACTCTTAAATCTTGATATAGAACATATAATACCTTTAGAGTAGACCTATAGGACAGTGTTTTGTGAAATAAGGAGAATGTTAGGACACAAACAGTCTAAACTGTGATGTGAAGAGCTATGATTACTAATGATTGTTTTGAGTTTAAACTAGACCTGTTTTGAAATTGACAGCTGTTAGCCATGTTGGTTCGTGTTCATCTGCAATGGCATAGCAAGCATGATTTTGTAAATTATGATCCGGTTGTGATCAATGCTTTGTTTCGGTACGGCTTTGTTACGAGGGCTACCATCTTTAAAGTCACCTGGGTCCACAACTTATTAGCTAAAATGAATGAAATTGGGGCTATCTAACTATAAGGATGTTGTTACCTTTTTTTAGTTTACAGCCCAGACTGAGCTTCATTACAAGGACTGTGCTGCCTGATGGTATGTGTTACAGAATTTAATCACATTCTGAATTATGTTTGAATTTAAAGTTTTTGTTTAACCATTCTTGCAAGTAAACAAATCAAAACTTTCAGTTCTTGCCATCATGCCATCCACTCAAATAGGCTAGGACTACACCTAGTGAGGTAGTACTTGAAATCGATCTTGGTCTCAAGACCACTTTTGATGGTCTCGGTTTCGTCTCTCAGTCTCAGACTGGGCGGACTCAGGATTTTACTTCAAGACTGGTCAAGACCACCACTGAAAGACAATTTTTCCATGTCATTACTGTGATTAGAAGGAAAATGTCCCTACCCCAAACAACAAATAACTTCAATTCATTTGTAGTTTTTGTTTTTTTTCCTCTGGTTAACCTTCCCAGTGTTAGACTAAATGAGTGACACGCCCACTGCACACAAGATGAAGATTTTCAGTGATTTTTATGGTCTTGTCTCTGCCTCACCCTGCCTTGGTCTTGACTTGGTCTAAATCCCTTAAAGTGATACTTTACCCTTTGAAACATGAATCTGTATTGACATTGGGTCATATATGTAGTAGAAATGTGAAATACATTTTGAAGTTGGTGCCTTCTTGACCGTGAAAAGGCAGAAAGTGTCTTTTTGGCTCATGTGGATGAAAGACACCAAATCCCAGAATGCACAGCACCACAGGCCACTCCCACTAAGGTCCTCTAGTTCAGAATCAGAAGTACTTTATTAATCCCAGAGGAAAATTCGATCGTTACAGTTTCTCCAAAATATACAATATATATAGAAAATATAGAAATATAGTAATAAAAACATTTACAGACATATTTACTTCAACACATAAGGCCGTTTACACAACTGATTCAGAAATTTCTTCCAGAATTGATCTTGTAAATTCCTGGCAGAAAACAGACTCTATGTCTGTGTCCATAGGCAAACAGTGAGAGCACCAACACTACCAGTCCGCCCCAGCTCGAGCCGGCCCTGGCTCCTCTTCGGCAGCAGCCGTCTCGCAGCTATATGTACTGTATATTTTTTCACCATTATCAGCTTTCTCCATAGAGCCTGTTAGCATAGCTTCCAAGCAATATGGTGGACGTTAAGTTTTGATTCTGGGAGTGAGTTCCCACCCACTGATCTGTGATTGGTCTGTAGCTTCAGTGGTCGAAAATATGAGGAACGAGCGTTCTAGTTTCACCCGCAAAAATCGTCATTTTGCGTCAGTGGTATATTCAAAAATACTACCAGGTTTCTAATGATACAAAGCTTAATGCAAATGGTGAAGTATTCCTTTAATGTCTCGTCTTGGTCTCGGAGCACTCTGGTCACTGGTATAAGTCTTGGTCTCGGATAGTGTGCACCCACATGCACACATAAGAAACTCTGGACATGCACTAATGGAGAGATGTTAGAGTGAGGGGCTGCACATGAAAGAACAGCCGAGCAGTATTCAGGTTCGGCTACCCTCCGGTTCCTACACCAAGTCTCTGCTTTCTGCCGCCCCCAAAATCAGTTACAAAGGGTACTTGTAGAAAACAGCTGTAGAAATTCTGCAGTGCTGAAATAGAGGTTTGTTAATGTATTAGGTGCCATATGCACACTGAAAATGATGTAAAGCAGAGATCACCATTTCACATTACCTTCATTTGTGTGCACATAGTATGTAAATCATACTTTACATTAACCTGAGGCAACTTTGTGTTAAGTGGAAACAAATCTTAGCATGCTGACATTCTAATCGGAAATTATGAAAAGACCTCACAACCTTAACATCATCATGTAGATAATGTCATTAAGAGCATGTTAGCATGTTACCATTAGCATATACTTCAAAGCACCACTGTGCAGCCACAGCCTTTAATCCTGAAGACTGTCTGTTTTATAACGAATACCATTTTTTATTACCCAGGAGTCACTTCATTCTATTAAAAGTAATATATAGGAGCAATTTCATATTCTCATTTTAGTAAAGAATAGTCCAATTTGATGTCCTTTATTAAAACATAAATCATATGTGATTACCCCGTGAATGAGGAATCGTGCTGAGCAGATGATTGCATGCAAAGATGATTAAATATTTCATATGTTGTTTGGGACATGTATTACACTTGCTCTGAGATGGTCATAAGAGAATATGTGATGAGCTATTAGCTGTATCCATGAGAAATGAACACCAATCTCTTTGCAGATGCCATTTGTCCCGAGTCATTCAAAGGCAGACTCTAATTAAGACACAATCCTCTCAGCACTAAAGTGCTCTTTGCTGGATGTGTTGGTCTTTTTTTGTGTTTGGTCTGCTCCTACTCTTCATCTCGTCGATATATTCCACCCTGATCTGTATTCAGAGTTTAGCCCCTCTCTCTGTGTTCTCTCTCACTGCCTTTTTTTCTCTTTTCATCCACAGACAGAAATGATAGAATTTTTTACTAGCCCCTTAACCCATGGCTGGTATTTTTCAGCTCAGGCTTATGCTAAAGTGACCTTTTATTGTGAACAGTTATTGGCCTCACTCTCTCTGGATTAGAGGAGATGATATAGTGTACACTCACCGCATAAACAAGGCTGCTCATTCACTTACTGCCCGCAATGTGCTCTCCTATCTCCTCAATAATAACTATAAATCTAGCACCACAAACGAAAGCAATTTGTGGTTATTACTCAAAGATCAGACTGACTAGACTCTGTTTGCACATGGTTGTTCAGTTTCCTTGTGTAATAATAGCTACAACTGTTCAGAGATTAAACAACAAGAACAAGTGAATGATTTTGATTCTGAACGGGTTTGAGCAACATTTATTAGCCGTGATTTTCCCCAGATGGCCTCAAACACTTAATCAACGGAGGTGCTGAACAAACATACTTGTCGTGATGGTAATTATCCAACACTTACTGTCTGCTATCTAGATTAATATGAAATACTCACCATGCTACCAATTAGACTGCTACCCATTTGTTTTCTCCACTTGTAGAATCTTTAACCCAGAGAGCTTTTTACAGGTACTTCATGGTTAACAGGGTGGGACTGATGTATAACCTGGTTAGCTTCTCTTGTAGTCCTAATTAAATATTCAGAGGGGACCTTGTGTGTGTTCATGTTATGTCTCAGGGGATTGTTTAATTCTGCTAACAGACACAAAAAAAGGCCTGTGTCAGCCACGCTGCTGAGGCTGCATTTTATTGCTGGCGTTCACTCTGATGGGGGTCTGATCCTTTAGCCGACCTCTGCTAGTGAACCGCATCTCCATCTCAGGATGGTGCCCGACCGCGGAGTGAACTCCAATTTTACGTATGCATACGGCGCGCCACAGCTGTCAATTTATGCTAATGCACTTTTGAATTAGCCATGAAAAACAATTAATTTCCTGAACAGGTTGATGAGGAGTTTTCACAAGGAGCTTATTCTCAATCTTTTGTGCTCCGACACTTGCTGACCATGCTTTGGCTCGTGGAGCGAGACACGGACAGAATTCAAAGAATGTCCACTCGAGATTAGGAAACAATCGCTTGCCTGTTTGTTTAATATAATGCTCACACACTGCATGTGTTGTGATGTCAAGCTGGACCCTTGTGATTTATTTGCCTTAGTAATAATCATATCAGTTATTCTAAGTAGCAGATTCTGAGTTATAGAGACCTACACACATCCCTGATTGCTTACAGATCAAGATATTTGCCAACTGCAATAGATAGAGATGTTAAAGCATCCAGCTTTACACCTTGACTGGGCAGATTTAAATAATGGTAAAATGTTTCAAGTAAACTTAGAAAATGTGCTCTGAGGCAAAAATACAAAAATACGTTTCATCCAGATAACATTTTCATTTCAGGCAATCCTGTTACAGTGTAATAACGCCTATATAATAGAGCATGTATGCCAGAGTTAGGCAATAAATAATACTTGTAAGTTGTGTGCAGAGCTCTCCAAAAAAAGGTCCTTGCAAAATATGGGCCAATTTGCGGATAATTGTGTGACGTTGGAGGACCCCTGAGGCACTGTGCACAAGAGACAGTGCTGCTGCGGTTATATACTGGTCTGTTAAATCACGTAAAATGTCTTTTAACCACACTTTTTCTGTGTCCTATTTTCACTCAAACCTACTGTCACCTGTCTCTCATTTCCTCTCCTTTGGGAGTCGAAGTTCCCTTTGGCTTAAAAACTCTTTCCAATCTTTTTTCATCTGCTCATCTCTTTTCCAGTAGGCCAGGCAGAGAGGTTTCAGCACTGCAGATGTCAACGCACCGACTGCTCCACCGTTTTCTGGCCCTGCAGTTTAAGAGGCTATTTCAGGGTTTGTAACTGGGATGAGAGCAGATTCTTGTCATGTTTTACTGTATTTGTGATTGAATATACATGCTTAGCAGTATTTACTATTCAAATGATAACAGGATGTCTCCTCTTTTCCTCTTGTTTGTTTGTTTTTTTTTGTTGCTCAAATGACAGTATGAAGGAGCAGAGGGAAAATGGTGAATACCATGTTGGTTTGTGTTGTTGAAAGGCCACACAGAGCAAATAACGGAGAAACATCTGGGTATCTCATCAATATCACAGGGCAAGAAATATTCAAAATGGGCTGTTGGTCCCAAACATATTCACAGGCTCTACAACACTCTCTTCTGCTATCTCATATTTGTGGTACTTTATCAGTTAAACATTTTAATTACCTGAGTGCTAGCCCATTTGAACAAGAGAACCAATGGGGTTGGGGTGTTCTAGTAGGATTGTATGCCTCCTTTAAAATAGGCAAAGAAAAAGTAAAAGTACTCATGGGAAAGGAAACTGCACCATGACATAGTTGGTCATGTCACTGAAAATTGATTGAATGTGTTGGACAACAAAAAGATATGTTACTCTCACAGTTTATCATCTAGGAGTTACAAAACTATTCAATGAAATAAGTTCTTACTAAGATGTTGATGTGGACGACCATGCTATGCTAAATCTGGCAATGAGGATGCTAACATTGCAGAGACATGGTAGCCCAGGTGAAGGATAGTTAGGGCAATAAGGAGGCTGGTGTGGAGGACGACTGTCTGAGCAAAGTGGATTTATACTGAAAGCATCTTGAGCTAAAGCTACTTCTGTTATTTGCTGTGTTCCTCAGGTTTACATTAGCTTCAGCAGAGAGCTGCTAGCTAGTTTGAGTGGTGTGATGCTGTTTTCATGCCGTTACAGGTTGTCTTAATCTTGTCTGTTCTCAATTAGTTCTTGCTCAGAGCTAGTGAGTTTATTATAGGTTAAAATGCGCTTTTGTGGTAACTATCATTTGGAACTTTCTTGTTTGTTGTATACTTTCGCATGCTTTTGATTTGTTTGTAAATTTGTAAATAAGTAAATGCTGTAAATAATCCCATCCCCCATAGCTTCACCAATCACAGTACCATGGCACACTTCATGGTTTGTATGAGCATTGCACTATTATAAAGTCCGTTGTGTGACCTACTATTTTAACCTCTTCAGTGACAACACCTGCCTGCTGCTGTAAACAGGTTAATGAGCAGTGAGCAGTGAGTTGTAGGCTGTACAACAGCAGAGAGCTGAACATCACTATGTTACTGTAGAGCTATACTTCATGTTGTTAGTTTAACCTTAAACTTTGTTTAAAATAAAATAAATAATAATTTAAATCATGTCTTAACGGTCGTTACCAGCAGCAGAAGACAATAAACACTAAGATCGATGTGAGATCAAATATTGTTTGATATGATATCTAATTTAATTCAGAAGTCATGTTAGATAAGGTGGATCTCCTTCATGTAGGAAGGCTTAGTTTGCATAAATCATACAGTCACAACTCGGAAATTCAGCCATTCCTCACTACAAAATGAAGTGCTTTGCTGGATAATCTGTCGCAGAAGACAACTTTCATAACTGGCTCCGTGGTGCAAATCTGCTGGATACCGTCTAATACTAAAGAGGAAGCAGTATGGCAGATGGCGGATCAAATGAGAATCAATACAGAGATCCTTTTGATGCAAGTCCTCTTTAGAACAGAGAGAGAGAGAGAGAGAGAGAGAGCACTTTGATGTGAAGATCTTAATTAAACCTTAAAGAGAAGCAGTTTACGGTAAACATGGTCCTGGGTTTGATAGACTTCTACCATGATGATGACGATGAGGCTCAGCCTGTTTCACATCTATTTACAGTGAAGAAATCAGTTTCATTAACACACGATTACATATAAACCTTTTTGTTCCATTTTCCGTTTACTGGGAGAGTTGAAGGCTTATTCACACATTTACAAGAATAGCACACATACTGTCACGGCCTCATGCGTGGTGTCTCATGTTTCTGTCACCTTACGCTTTGTCCTCAGTTGCACCGCTTGTCATGGCCGACAGCAACATAGAAATGTTTGGGGAAAAAATGACAGAACATTATGCGCCACTGTGGCAGTGTGCCTGTAAGACACACAGCACATTCTTAGAGAAATATGTGTTTATTTTCCAGCAGACAAAGAGGAGCAAAGAGCCTTCTCAGCCCATTCTTATGTCTTATAATGGCAACATGAAACATTGGCTTAGCCTTATCTCACTTAAGGCATTCCATGGCAGGAGTTATGTTCAATCGAAGAGAGGCAAAGCTTTCTTTTTAGTCCTGGGCATAACTCAGTTCCCCTCAAAGAGATCTTCTCTCCCAGCACATAGTTAAAGAAAAACTCCTTCAGGTATTATATCTTTTATCTTCTGCATTCACGGATAATAATCTCTCCAAGAAAATGTCACTTTGACATCACATCCACAAGGAACGCTCCACTGATTTTATTGTTGGCTCCAGTATAGATTAACAGTGGAAGTTATATTTGCAGTGGTTATAACTGATTATTATAGCCTCCCTCCCTCCCTCCCTCAGGTCTTCCTTCTGCTTGCTGAGGCTTTGCAGGAATGTTGTGAGACCAGGTCACCTGAGGTAACATGCATTGACCCGTTGTCAGGCCAGGGTCTGTCTGCCTTAATGAGTGCTGACAGATGTTGCACCATGCACATTGATTGTTGCCAGTTCCATTAAGGGATAAAGTTAAAAGCTGCATGCAAAGTGGTTGAGGTAACACTTTACAATAAGGTACACATATTTTGCATAGTTAGTGGAAAAATTTTGGGAAACTAACCACTAGGTAACCACTAGGAAACAACTAAGTAATGGTAGATATGGTACACATTTTTTGCATAGTTAGTGGAAAACGAATAGGAAGCTAACCCCTAGGTAACCAATAAGTAACCAATGCCTTTTCACAGCCAGCCCTTCCTCATCGGATGCAAATGAACTGATGAGGAACATTGTGAAATTGTGGCAATTAGAATCCTTCCCTCATCATGATGAAAAGGAAGTGACCAGGTCAAAACTTGACAAGTATGCCCCCCAGCTCCTGAAAACAAAGACCAGACAACTACGATATACAACTTCAAAACTTTAAAAATCTTTACTGGTTTCTTTTGAATATACATGCGTCAATATATATGATTTCGACCATAGTCTGACCCTGAATTGACACTTTTCTCAAACCAAATGGACTATTTGGCCTAACTGAATAGGGTCTGCCTGTAACTATGAATTCTAAGCATCTTAATTGACAGTTCAGCTTCCTGGCACTGGTTGCCTCTGTAGTAGCTCATGTCCCTGGCTGTCTAAATAATAATGTTGTATATGTGCAGTAGTTTTTGTTAAATTATAAATGCTCTAGTCCAGACTGAAACATACCTGTTCAGCAGCACATTCAGACTGCAGACTCTTCTTCATACTTGTAGTTAATTTGCTGTAACTGCCTCTTTATTTTATTCCCACTGAGCTGTCTTCATTTACAAACACAATGCATGTAGCATCTATTACATTATGTAGCATCTTACATTATGAAAGCATTAGTAACAGGCTCATCTCTTCTGCTCCAGCTCTTTCCCTTGCCAAAAGCCTTGGACATAATGTAACCAACCAGTTACAGAAGCACCTCTCTCAAAAGAAGATGAGGAGATTTCTGATTCCTCCTCCTCCTCCTCCCGTTCTTCATCCTCTTTGGAGTCATGCAGAAAAAAAGAAAAAGTCCAAAAAGGGAAACAGGAGAAAAGAATCAGAAAAAGAAGCACATGAAAAGAAAGAGAGGTAAGGCACATCTAGAGTGTAATAATACTTGTCTGAAATAAATGTGGGCTGTCTGTCATGTATGTGTGGGAAACATATGTTTGTGACAGAGACGTAGTTTTCTTAAGTTTGAGGGATTTGTCCCTGACTTTCACATGAATGTTTACACCCTGCTGATATGGCAGTATAAGAATTATTACATGCCTCCATGGCCAGAAGTTAAACATATCAGTCAACGATTTCATTAATATGAATTCATGTATCATCTAACGTCATCCTAATATATCAGCTTGACGTGGAGGAACAGAAATTTAGGAAAAGTCAGATTGAAAAATAAAAAAATATCAGGGTTCTCGTTTATTAACAGTGCGTAGAAAATGTTCTGAATTTTGTCTTTCAGATGAAAAGAAGAATGTACAAAATCTGTATTTATCAGACATGTTCACACCATGCACATCAGTAGGTAATCAGCATTGATAAATCCTCCTTGTTAACCATAGTGATGTAAAGCTTGATCGTGAGGCAGTTCAAAATCGATTTGAAAGGAATCAAGTTTCACATCGGTACTCTGAAAAAAAGAATCGCAATAATATCGTGAGCGTCCGCAGCTGCAGAGCAAGATTTAGAAATTGAGAATGCACCACTTTCTTTATATCGGAGGTGTGGAAGCATTTTAGCTTCCACAAGACAGAAAATGAAACATGAACTACACAAATATCACAACATGATGCAGTATTAATCCACACTGAGGCCAAACCCCTCTGACAAGCGGGTTAATAGCCCCGCTCGCCCAAACGAGTGCAAGAGCCAAAGAGATTACGAGGTGTATTAGTGTCTTCATGAACAAAATAAAGGAATATTTCAATCACAGAGCAGACAGCTAAATGTGACCAGTGATTAAAAGTTTTTCATTGATCAAACTTTTGATTAATAATATCAGAGTGAGAGAAACTGCTGACTGATGTGTCCTCTCTGTCATATGAAGAAGTCAGTGTGGGTCCCGTAAACAGGTAAACATTGCAGATGTACTCGTGTGTAATGGTGAACGGCGGATGTTTGGGCACATAGGACAGGGTGAATGCAGCAGTGACGTGGTGTCATTCTCTGATTTATCTTCAGTTTGTGATCCACCTGCTGCAGTAAACTATCCATATGTTCATTTTATCCTTCACTTCATTCACAAACTCCTTTGTTTCTGGGTCAGAAAGTTTATTTTCTTCGTCTAAACTTCCTGTTTTCACAGCAATCCAGCACTGGAAACCTTAGCTCCGCCCCCTCGTTTGTATGCTTCTTCATTCACGAGCTGCTCTGCATTGACTGTTTATGGTTGATTGTGGGCGTGTAGAGGGCAGAACATGGGACTAATCTACGTGCGCACATTTCCAGGTGGATCGTGATTTATAAAGGGAACATTGTGTGCAGGTGTGTGTACGAACGGTTTTATAAATCTGAATCATTTTGTGCGCACGCCATTTCCGCAATGCGCATGTACATTTTTTGTATGAATTCTACGCACTCTTTTATAAATGAGACCCCTGTGATGTTAACATTTTGGTTTTTGGGTACAGGGATATTTCCAAAAATATGACTGAAACTTGTGATTTACTAGACCAACACAAGTAAAACTTAAAAAGATATTTTAGAGGTCCTTCCCTTAATGAATGGTATTGACAGCTATGCCTTCAGTACACAAATTGAATCACTGACTGGGCAATAACCTTGGAGGCACCAGTACGAGACATGATTTTATAATTGTTGGTAATTCTTTTCTCAATTAAAATATCTTGTTTAATAATTGTTACAAAGCTTTGAACATTATTATGTTAACATATTTATGTTTTTGTTTTGTTGTTGCAGTCTTGACCCCAGAGGAGGCCATCATGAGATACAAACAAGTCCTGTTTGTGTATGGAGGAGGGAGAACCAAGACGGCAGCCTACAGACGACTGAAGGTAGAAAACAGTTACAGATACAGCTCCTATTGCAGAACAGCAAGCTGCAGATGAAGAGTCTTTTGATGCCCTGAGGGCCAATATGGGGAAGAAGGAGACTTTGGACTCCTTCTCCTCCAGGTGTAGAAAACATTTAAAGCAAACTGGCCTTGAGGAGAGAGTTGAAGGCCTACTTAGATCTTTTTGTGTGTGTGAAAACTGGTTAAGGTTATTTTTCTTTAAGATATAAACATTGTATAATTTGTTATTAAAAGCTTTCAAATGTACAAAAGTTCCTTGTTACTTGCTTTTCTACACTTGTGTCAGGTATGTTAAATGCACTTTGGATTGATCCAAACAAAGTTTTAATGAATAACAGGTAAAACAAGAGTGAAGTGGTACCTTTTTTAAGAGGGAAGGAAAGTCATTCAAATGTTATTATGAATGGGTAGTTCACACAAAAGGAGCAAGTATGATGCCTGGCTTCATTCTCTTAAGTAAACAAAAGCTTCTCTGTAGAATTGGATGAGAAGTTACTATCTACCCATTAACTAATAGTAGTTCATTCCCCATTAACTACACATCAATTTTTGTGTTTATCCAGCATTCATTATCCTTTAAATAAGCATCAGCTACTCTAGAACATTTCTTTAAAAATACTTTTTATTTGATAGTTTTGAAGAAAAATAACAAACTGTCAGAATGAGCACAGATCTACATATAAGTGCATCATCTATACAGACATGGATAAATATTTCTGTTAGCTCATTCTACGACAGAAGAGAAGAGTGAGCAAAAAAGAAGGAAAAAATAAAAATAAAATAATAAAATAGAAAAAGAGCAAAAGAACAACAGAGCATATTAACTTATCAAAAAGAATAAATAAAAGATGAAAAACAAAACAATAAAAAAAGTGGGCCTTGGATTGTTCTACTCTAATAGAATTTAATATATATTATTTTGTTTATGTGTTCTTCACCATCTGCTTGTGGCTTAAGTTCAATTCAAAGTATACGCAAAACTTCGCTCTTTGTTGATCTTTGTTTCGCCCCTATATTAAATCTGTGTCTGTTAACATCTTCCATCGTGACTCAAAGACGTCACCTAGATTCCTTATCCTATGTGTAATTCTCTCCATATTATAAACGTCCTTAATTGTTTCTTTCCATTTAATTATTTGTGGTGGGGTTGGTTTAAGCCAGTTTTTAGTTATCTGTTTGATCGCCGTTATTCTTAAAATTCTATAGAGGTATTTATCTGAGTTGAGGGACAGAGCATGGGGGGGAGCTCCCAAAAGTAGAACTTGTGGACCGAGGAAGAGGTTACATTTAAAAATCTTGTTTATTTCCTTTTTCACTGAGGACCAGTATTGTTCTAAAACTGGGCGTGAGTAGAATATGTGAGTGTGGTTGGCTTTGCTTTCTCCACAGTTGCGCCAGCAGCTTGATGTGACGCTATGGCTGTATTTGGATTGGATGATAGGTGTTTTGAAGTATCTAATTTGAAGTTTCCAGGAGAACTCCCTCCAAAATAAGGAGCTTGTTGTTTTCCAAGTGTTACTACAAATATTTTCCCATTCATCATCCATTATGTTTACATGTAATTCGTTTTTCCAATTAGTCAGTGCCTTAAGTCGAAGCACATCTCCCTCCCCTTCTATAATTCTATAATACATTCTTAGAGTTTTGTTTGTTATACATGTTGGCTATATATGTTACTAAGGGGTGTATGTCATTTAGAGTCTTATTGCCCATTATTTTTGTTAAGTAGCTTCTTACTTGGAGGTATTTAAAAAAAATTTGAATTTGGCAGATTGAAACTTTTTGAGAGATTCTCAAAGGTATCCACCCCCTTATTTTCAATGAACTGGATAAATCTGGTCAGCCCTTTTTCAGCCCATAATTCAAATGTATCATCTATTGTATTTGGTTTGAAGTCTCTATCGCTTGCAATTTTTCTCAAGTACACCAGGTCTTTTTGGAGTTGTTTTATTCGTGTAACTTCTACCCAGGCTCTTAACCCTTTGATGCACAACATGGGTCTAAAGTGACCCGGCTGAGTTTTATTTTCTATATCTTTGCAATAAATTCATTTCATCATTCAGTATTCAAGGTATTCCTCAATTAACTTGTTTTTGATCATCATACATCCTTATTTTATTTTTTCCTTTCTTACTTTTTGAATAAAAAACATTTTTGTATCATTACCCTTCTAATGCACAACATGGGTCAAAATGACCCATATCCACTTTCTATGTTATTTCATGTATGGCTGAGTGTTTCTATGCTATATCTTTGAAATAAATAAATTCTATCATTTACTTTTCCAAGTATGCAGTAAATATCTTGTTTTTGTTAAGCACAAATCATCATTTTTATTTTTCCTTTCTTACTTTATGAATGAGCACAGCTTTTGTATTTCTACATCAAGTTTACACGCATGGGTCAGAAACGACCCACATGCATTTACTATAGCATTTGGTGTGAAACGTGTTTGTTTCAGACATTTCACAGCTCAGCACAGCTCCCTTGGCACATCTAATACATGTAAGTATTGTTTTTAAATTGTTCTAACGTCACTTTAGAAAATATTTGATGACAATTGTGAAAGATAACTGTACATAACATTTGATTAGGTTTAGGTTACCTTGAGAGTGAGTACATTACTTGTCAGAAAGTTACAAGTAATTACTATTAGCTAGCTAGCTGTTGACACTTATTTTTTAGTTAGCTAATTCTATTGTAGTTAGCTAACTATTTGATGTGCATCTGAAAATGTTATTGTGCTTTTGATTTTCTTTATCCAGAGTATGGCTGGTCCCAGATTTACTACTGAGATGGTTGTAGCGATGCTGCAGGAAGAACCAGATGAGGAAGATGAGGAGGCAATTTGTTTTGATTCAGAGTCTGAAATTTCTGATGATGATGACCCAGAATATTTGCCACAGGGTCAAGCTGGAGTTGTGGGTGTGTCTGGGAATCCAGCTCTCCTACATGAAGAAGACTCCTCTGATGATACACTCATCTGATGAGTCCTCTGAAGAGGAAACTCAGACCCAGTCCAATAGATTGAGTAAAAACGGATCTTACTGGAATGAGAATCCCCCCATGGCATGTCAAGAACAAGAAGCCATAACATTTTGAGGAGCTGCCCAGGACCTACACCTGGATCACCAGCTGTTTCACCAAAAGATGCTTGGGATATGTTCATGAGTGACAACATCATTGAGGAGGTTCTAAAATGCACCAACTTAGAGGGACGAAGAACAGCCACAGCAAAAGGGAAAGAGTGGAGAAGCATTGATAAAGAAGAATTCATGGCCTTCATTGATTTGACCCTCCTTGCAGGGGGGGGGGGGAGAAGAGCTGGGATGTGGCCTTGCAGGAGCTGTTTGTGGATCCGCTGCAAAATCCAATTTACAAGGCCACCATGGGGCTTAGGAGATATGAAGATATCCGCCGCGTCATACGGTTTGACGACAAGAGGACCAGGGCTCTGCGACTGGAAACAGACCACATGGCGGCATTTAGGTACGTGTGGGACTGTTTCCTGGACAACTGCAGAAGAAAGTTCATCCCCAGTGACTGTGTCACCATAGAGGAGCAGCTTGTGCCATTCCGAGGCAGGTGCAAGTTACGGCAATACATGCCCAGCAAGCCTGCAAAATATGGGATAAAAATCTTCTGGATGTGCGACGCAAGGGTACCTTATGCAATAGATGGAATTGTCTATACCGGGAGACAGCCAGGAGAGGAGGTTCAGAGGAACCTTGGAGAGAATGTCGTCCAACAATTGTGCAGTGGAATCAGACAGACAGGTGACTATAAAGTACAATAGAGGAACTAATGTATTAAGTTTTAGCACAATACCTACATACTTTTTCCCAATCTTTAATAATGTGTATTTTATTTTTTTATTTGATTTCTCTGTAAGCAAAATAGTAAAACAGAATAAAATGCAATGCAACAGATTATGACGTTAGAGTTGAGTAAATTTACAATCTTTTCCCCCTCTCATAGGTCGCAACATCACAATGGACAACTTCTTCACCAGTGTCCCACTGGCTGAGAAGCTCCTCGAGAAGAACCTGACCATTGTTGGGACTCTTTGCCAGAACAAATCGGACATACCACCTATCATGAAGCCATCCGAATCACGGGAGATTCATAGCTCAGAATTCGGATTCAATGGCAACATGACCATGGTGAGCTATGTGCAGAAGAAGGGAAAAGCTGTTGTCCTCCTGAGCACCATGCATGATGACAAAGCAGTGGATGACAGCAGTCAGAAGAAGAAACCAGAAGTGATCCTGTACTACAACAAAACAAAAGGAGGAGTCGAAACAATGGATCAGATGGTTAGCAACTACTCGTGTAAGCGGAGAACCTCGAGGTGGCCCATGGTTCTCTGGTACAATATGCTAGATGTTGCCACCCTCAACGCCTACACCAACTTTACTGCACAACACCCTGATTATATGGGTGGTGTGAACAATGCACGCCGGCTATTTATCAAGGAGCTGGGCAAAGAGCTCGTCATGCCACATACGAAGAGGCGCATGGAGGGCACCCCCAAACTCCAAAAGCATATCATTGAGGCAATGGGAAGATGTGGGTTTAAAAAACAAAACACAGCCACCACCCAGCCACAAGAGGACATCAGACAGGAGGGCCAAAGGAAGAGGTGCGCGATCTGCCCAGTTTCCAAAGACAGAAAAGTCAGCAGCTAGTGTTCCCAGTGCACCAGGCCTGTGTGCAAGGAGCACAAACTCTTAGTGATCATTTGTGAGGCATGTCAAAATTGAGATGGAAATTTGTGCTCTAGTGATGTGTTCAGTTGTATTTTATTTTGTTTGGTCACATTCACCAGTTTACAGTTGCTAAATTACAGATACAGTTCAGTTCAATAGCCGTGTTATCTGTTATCAGAGGTATGTGTATGTGTGACAAAATGACAAATAAACATGTTGCAAATATGAAATACACAAGTGTTTGCCTCCATTCACAGCTAAAGTAATTACTTGAAACAAATTATTATTATAGTATTGATTCATTTAATTTTAAATCACACTTGGATGAATGGGTCATTTTTGACCCATGTGTGTAAACTTGATGTAGTAATATAAAAACTATTTTTGTTCATAAAGCATGAAAGTAAAAATGGAAATAATGACCGGTGGTAATCAAAAACAAGATATTTAAAGAATACTTGGAATATTCAATCATAAAATAAATTGATTTCAAAAGATAGAACAAAGAAAAACTCAGCCAGCATGAAATAACCAGGGAAATTAATGCGGGTCATTTTTGACCCATGTTGTGCATTAGAAGGGGTGTGCATATGTTGTGCATCAAAGAGTTAAAGTACTGCTAATGCATATGCTATCTATTCTATCGGCGGTAAAATTAGTTACTTTAGTAAATATGCATTCATTTAACGTTTTCTCCATTTGTGATATTTCAATTTTTCTCTATTTTGCTTTAGAATTGTTGTTCATCCACGCTAGGATTACTTTTATTTGGGCAGCTATATAGTAGTTAGAGAGGTTTGGTATGGCTAGTACTCCAGATGTTTTTCTTTTTTTTAGTGTCTTAAATTTAATTCGAGCTTTTTTCCCTCCCCAAACAAAGGTATTCAACAGTTGGTCCCATTTATTAAAGTTAGTTTGAGAAATGCATGTTGGTAGGTTTTGAAATAAAAACATGAATCTTGGCAAAATGTTCATATTTATTGTTTCAACTCTTCCTGTTATAGATAGTGGTATGGTTGACCATCTCTTTAAGTCCTGTTTAAGGTTGTTTTCCAGTTTGCCATTGTTGTATTCTTGTAATTTACTGAGGTCTTTGGGGATGAACACCCCTAAGTATTTAATTTAGCTTTGTTCCCATTTAAATTGATATTTCAGTTGAGTATCTTGATCTATTGGTTGGCCAATTACCATTGCCTCTGATTTATTTGTGTTTAGTTTATATCCAGAAATGCCGCTGTATTGCTTTATTTCATTCATCACTGCAGTAAGAGACTGGGTTATATTAGTTACATACAGAATTATGTCGTCCGCATACTGCATTGCCATTTTATGTTCTTCCTGTCCAATATGTATTCCTTGTATATTGTTATTATTCCTCATTTTTTCTGCTAATGGTTCCATAGCTAGTATAAAGATCAACGGGGAGAGGGGCTCCCTCTTGCTAAAATAGCTGTCAGCAGTTTTTGGTCAACGTTCAGCAACGAAATTGGTCGATATGACGCACAGTCTGTTGGGTCTTTGCCCTCTTTGTGTATTACTGTAATTATTGCTGAGTTCCATGTGGGAGCATACTCGAGGGCCCAGTTGTATACTTTACATAAATATGGTATTAATTCTTGTTGAAATTCCTTATAAAATTCATTTGTGAAGCCACCACTACCTGGGCATTTCTCATTTTTAGTTTTTCTTCTAGTTTCTTCTAGTTCCTTCTCTGTTATTGGTTTTGTCTTGTCTAGATCTGTTTTAAACATAAACAAGTAGTCCAGTCTTGAATATTTATTGGGGGCTGCAGGGTAGTAAGTGTAGTCTCTTTTGTTAGGATTTAATTTTCTCCAGATGTCTATAAGACCAATCTCAGTTTCTGCTGCTTTTAATGTTTGTGAGGCCTTCTCTGCTCTATGTTTTACATTGTATTGGCAGTCTAGCTTGGGATTCATGACCAGGTTTAGATCACCCCCCATAATCACTGTCCCTTTTGCCTCTAGAATGATCAAGTCTATTACTACCCCTACCGCTACTCCCCTCCTTGCAGAATGAAAAGAGGCTGAGTGTACTTGAGCATTTGCTAATCTTTCTAGTTTCTTGTGTTCTTCTCTTGAGAGATGAGTTTCCTGGAGGAACATGACATTTCCTCCCTCTCTCTTCATCTTTTGTAGCACTTTTTTCCTTTTTATTGGGTTATTTAAGCCATTCACATTTAGTGAAGTTATCTTAATGTCCCCTGACATAATAAGGTCATTTTTAATGTTTTGAGTCTCATAAATTCTTTCATATTTGTCTTCCTAACTATGTTCCCAGGCCATATCAAAAAGTAAGCAAAAGTGATAAATTGAAAATAAAATAAAAGTAACATACAATTAAATAAAATGACTTCCAATAATGCCACCCCGCTAATTGGACAGCTTTGTTTGGTTTTCCATGTGTCTTTTGTCACATGGATCCTAGGGTCTATAAGCGGTTGTGACTCTTTGCTTATCAAAATAAAAAAGTGTCTGTTACAACACATAATGAAATACAGCAGCAGTAGGCTTTTATAGCCCCTTCCACCTCGGTGCCTCTAATTTCCCTATTTTATTCCTGTATTTTTTTATCTTAAGGCCTAATTTCTGCTTCATCAGGAGGCATTTTTTTCCCAGAGCCAAACTAGTCAAAACAAAACAGCAATATTAAACTAATTTGATCATACATATACAAGTGAATAATTTCATGTTAGTAATTTCATTTTAATAAGGTAGAGACAGATTCAACAGTTTAGAACTAATTCTGATAACACCAATTCTTAATTGCTCTTTTCAGCTAACTCACCCTTGCCCATTATTTTTATTTGTTTGTTGATAATTGATCAAATTGTATTATTTTATTTGTGCTAGTTTCCATTTAAGGCAAATTATACGCTTGTCTAATATTTCAAGTGTCACCCCGTCCCCTTTAAGTCAGGGTGAAGAAAAGGGGGCTGTATCGAAATTATATTATTTTTCTGACACTAAGAGAATTAAAGAAAATCATCGTTGCTCCTTAATCTGAGCTAATTTATTAGTGTATGTTAGAAGAAAGCAGAAATTCATCATAGTCCCCTGCACATTAGTTTTTAAATAACCAAAAAATCTATTCAGTGAAGTTTATATTTACGACAAGCATTCAGTCAAAGTTTAAGCATATGCAAGGGGAAAGAGAAAGTTTCCTGATAAACAAGGGATTAGATGTACTGAGTCATACCAACCAGTACACCGTTAGAAGTTGTCTTCTTTAAACTTAAAACAGTTTTCCATTTTTTTTTACTTGTGTCTCTGTCCATGTTCCGCTATCTTGGCTCTGTCCAACACCATATTTCAGTCTTTACAACATTGTTATGTTTAAGTAACTTAAAGTAATAGAAAGGCTAGATTTATATATAGTTCATGCTTCTTCTTTTTTAATTATTTACCAAAATTACGCCGCATATGAGGGATTTCCTGCCTATATCAAAAGCCATTAGTCTAATTGTCCTGAAACTCCTCATGCGTGCTCCTCTCCGCCTTGCATCTTCGCTGCCGTTCCCCCTTGGATGCATGCGTTTTCCAAAAGTCTCCTTCAAGCAGCTTCTCCTCCAAGTCAGCAATGTGAGATCTTGGGATCTGTATATCCAGGGCTTTACCGGCTGCATAGGCGTCTTCATAGATGTCTATTCGGTCTTTTTCAAACACCTTTAGCCTTGCTGGGTAGATTATGTGGGATTTCACCTGTCTTTCCTGTAAGTGTTTTCTGATTGGGTGCAGTCAGTTTTGTTCCTGTTTGATTTTAGTAGTGAAATCTTCGTCATAAAAGATTCTTGTGCCCTGCAGTAGGATTTCTCTTTTCCCCCAAGCCGATCTGAGAACTTGTCTTGTGTCCCAATTAACAAAAGAGACAATAATCGAGCGTGGTCGAGGGCAATTGTTTTCTGTGCGCTTACTTGCTGCGGCACGGTGTGCTTGTGAAATTTTCTCTTGAGCTTGTAGTCCCAGTTTGCCCTTAAGCAGGCCTTCCAAAAGGTGGATCATGTCTTCACCCTCTGCTCCTTCCTTCACATTATAGATCTGGATGTTATTTTGTCTTGATTTATTCTCCAAATAATCCAGTTTATTGGTTGTCTCTTTCAACTTCATCATTAGGAAATTATTGATCTCATAAAAAACTGTCTCTTTTTCTTTGCAAAGTGCCAGTCTTTCCTCCACCTCCTCCATCCGTTCTCTGGTGTCTTTTATTTCTCGTTTCACCTCTTGTAGTTCAGAGAAAGCTTGCTTTGTTTCCGTCCGAAAGTCTTTGAAGTCTTTTCGGAAGTTGTCCAATTTACAGGTGATTTCGTTGGTAAACTTTTGGAGATTTGTTTGTTTGTTTTACCTCATGATTTCTTTTCCGTCTTCTTCTCTGAAACTGAGAGATTGCTCCTGAGCGCAAATTCATTCCCTTATGAGGATAGGCCTTTGGTTTTCCCCTTCTCGTTTAGAACATGTTATATGTTTATCAACTTAGACCGAGGTGATAGGGAGCTCGAAACTCACGCTGCCATCACTTGTGCGCGTCCGCCGGAAGTCCTCCTACTCTAGAACATTTGATGAGAAAGTACTCACTATCTACCTTTACTTAGAGGTTAGTTTCCCACTAACTAATCATTAGCTAGTCTAGAACATGTGATGAAAAAGTACTCACTATCTACCTTTACTTAGCAGTTACCTAGTGCTTATCCCCATTCGTTTCCCACTAACTATACTAAATGTGTGTACCTTATTGTAAAGTGTTACCCTGGTGGAGAACTCTTTGACACATGCTCTGATCCTGGACCGTCTGTGGTGGGGATGTTGTCTCGTCTTCTGACTTTTTCCTTTCAGAGGTCTGCAGGAAATCAAACCTTGTGGCAGCAGAGATTTATTGACAGCTCAAATGGCACATTGATTTTCTCTGAGTAAAGCGACTGAGAGGAGAAAGATACAAGCCTCTTAGCCGTGTCTCATTAATGAATAATTAGTCTCTATGGGGAAACGAAGCAGTCCTGTAACACTGCATCTTATGGACTACTGCGGGTACTGTGGGTGCAAAGCAGAAGTCCTCAATCATCTATAATACAAGTCTATTTGTCAAATATAGTTAACCACATTTTGATAACACACAAACATGCATCTCTGCTTGTGAGTGCAAACTGGTTTTTGCATGTTGCAACATTTCATTCTACAAAAAACTGCCAGTGTTGTAAACTAGGCATGACAGCTGAAAGCACGTATGAGCATTTACAATCCTCCTCCCATCTCACAAACATGTTTACAGATCCACTGTGGCCGTTGAATTCTATATTTTGTCATCACACAGCGATTCCCCTCTGAGCTACTATTAGATTACTGCGTTTCCTAATTACTCAGCCTGAATTAGCATAGTATTTCCGCTCCACCCTCTGAAAGTTTTACAAAGTAAAGCTGCAAGCGATTATCTGTCACCCTCTTCAGTCTGGAGAATTGACACTTTGACCCCACTTGTCTGAAAATCACACTTGACACTTGTACCCCTGCAGGCAATGTCAAATGAGACAGCCGGGGCTGACATGCATCACTGACGGCTGCTAAAGATGTACCATTTGTCAGAAAGAAACTAATATTTCCTTTCAGAAACAGCACTCTGTTCCACCACATTTCATAATTGCTCCAAGGCAGATCTGAATGCATGCTGGATTGGGAGGGTCTCCTTGGTACTGACATGCCATTTGTCCTAGATATAGGAACCAGCTTTTTTTTTCTGCTAATGTGATCCAAAGAGTGCTCATAGAGTCAAGTTGAGATTTACTTTTAGCAGGCATTTTGACAAGAAACCCTGGCAATGCTGCAAGGCTAAATTCAAAAAGGACCTAAGTGGTTTGCACATCAGAGAGCGACAGCCATCACAGTGCATCAGGCCAGACATTGTGAAGACACTAAAAGTTTATGATGTCTTATCACCCTGTCCAAATGTCTGTGCCTCTTTCAGGACGTACCAGAAAATATACTGCAGCTTTTACACGATTTAGTCCACAATATATGGCCTGTCACAACAATCAGAATTGCTTTGTGCATGCATTTCAATGTAAAGGAAGAGAAGAATTCCAACAATAGACATGCGTGGGATTACATGAAAACAGGAGGCTTGAGGAGCTTATTGATGAATTAGTGGGTGGATTGTATTCCAGGCATCTCTAAACCTGAGGTGCATCTCTAATGTTCCAGGATGTTTTTCATTAGATAACCAAAAAAACATTTAATGACATCAAATTTTAAACAGGTTATGTCTCCTGTGGGTCACATGTATGTGTAAATGTACCACTAAGAGTTATTGGACTATGGACTCTCTACTTTAGGAGTAAAGCATCTCTAATGAGACCTTTCTGTTGTTCTGTGACCAAAGAGCCCCTGTCTTAACCTTCATCATCTGCAGTAAAAGTAATACAGGCTTTGAATTAATGAGCTGGAACCTCTGCAGCAACGCCATCTTGCTAATGGAGCGTGGACGGAGCAGGTTCACACCACCTCGTTGTGACTGAGCAAAAGGCCCAGAGAGAAAACCAGGTTAAGACTGATGATGATTTAAGTTCACCATGGACAGATGTAACAGTATGCCAGGCTTTAAAAAAATACCCTTTATTACAATTATCATAGTCACTGTTACTCTAAACTAGAACAGAGTCCACAGTGAGAAAATAGATCTATGACACATCCCATATTAAAATGACATTAATACTGTGAGAGTAAAATCAACATGTTTCTTTCTCTGCTTTTACTGAGCAGTCTCCAACATTTGACTTGGTGCAGGTACAACTGAATCTACCTTTATACTAAATAATTTGACTTTCATCTGCAGCCTGTAATCTGAAGTATTACCAAATCCTATATGGAAAGCCAACTAAGTACTCGTGGCCTCTGCAAATATTACATAAAATCTATAAATATCCTTACATGAACTCAAAAAACCTGGTATCCACCAGATGGACATTGTGGTTACCTCAGGCCAGGAAGACCACCGCACGCACACACTCTCATACAAGCTCGCAGGCACACACACACGCACACGCACACGCACACACACACACACACAAACACAAACTAAAAAATACTCATAGCCACGGCAAACTGAACTCAACCAACTCATAGTGCTTGGAGGAGGATGAGCAAACCTCTCATTTGAACTCAGTGACCTCTTCTAACAACAACCTAGAATAAAAAGGAATTTTTTAAAAGGAATTTCCAAATTTTGGAAAGGACAATTCAAAAATGCAGCAGTGAAATCAAACAGAAAACAAACATTTACATATACCTGAATAAGTTAAATAAAGCTATAGTCACGTGTAAATTAAACCAAAATCTAAAATAAGACATTTTTAAGAAGAAACAATATCTAAATAAAAAAATGTTTCCAGGCATGTTACTGAGGTCAACGGCTAACAAACAGACCAACAGATTTTTTTAGCTATAAACTCCTCAAAAAAAGTTTGGAAACATTATTCTGGTCACTTGTTTCGCCTCTTCAATAATACTAATTGGTGTTGTATGTTATATAGTGGGAAAGCCTGATTAGTCACCTTTACAACGAGGTATAACTTGTAAGGATCGTGCATTCATGAAATGTGCAACACAGCTAAACATGTGGGTAGTGCCCAAAAACCAATGAGCCAAAATCCTCTGAAATGTTCTTGTGTTGGTATTCACTCCTGTTTTGAGCTTCAAGTGCTGCCAGGTGTGTACCAGTTACAGGTGTATGACTGACACCTGATTGGCACCTGACTGACAGCACTTGTGGGATCATCAGTGACCAACACAACCACGCTGGTTGACCTTCAACAACTCCTGGTTGAGGAGTGGGATGCCATCCCACAGCAAAATGTGACCAGGCTGGTGACCAGCATGAGCATCTCCTTGATTTTCCGACTATCCTGTCTCTCCAAAAGGCCCAAGAATAAATCTTTTCAGAAAAGAGAATAAGTTGCTGATAGCTTCAGCCCTAACTTTTTCCCACGCCCGGTATTGTTGAAAGTTTTCAACATGAAGTTCCTGATTTCTTCATTAGATCTCTGCTCTGATCCATTGATCCTCTCCTTTAATTAACAGGTTTACTGGCTGGCTTATTTATATTCATTACAGGCCAATGGAAAATGCCAGAAACCTGTCGATAACTGACGCCTCTTGACTACAGCTAGAGGTCAATAAATAGACCATTTAATTTCTAATTTAATTTCCTTCTTGCACTTGAGTTGTATCTGTTTATGTGTTTGGCTGGTCCAGCATTGATTTTACCTACAGTATGGAATGACCCACTTCTGCTGCAGGTTCATTTCAAACTGATCTGCATTAACAGTGGTCTCATACAGTTGTCAGATAAAGTCAGATATCCATACACACTCACAAAGGATCTTTCAGTTTCTACATCACTGTTGGCCTTTGCTAGGTGAAGAATTGTGGGAAGTGAGGAGGTCAGAGCCTGTTCACAAATCCCATCAATGCATTTATTCTGTATTCACAGAGCTCATTGAAGACATTTACATGTCATCATTTTGTCAACTTTAAAGATTTTATTAAAGAATTAAGAAGACACAAAAGAAAAAGCAATGGCTGCCAGGGAGACTTTTGATAACATAAAAGACTGAAGTCAAACAAAACTATCCAGCAACCAAACTTCTATACTGGGAGACAGACAATGGAAATCTAATACCCAATGATCTGAGTTACTGTTTATATATAAGACACAGACACAACTTTAGAGAAGCCGCAGGGAGAACCTCTTACTACCTCTGAAGGTGAGATCATGAGTCAGCACAGAGCACTGGAGAGTATATAAACACTCCCCACCTGAGTTTAATCAAAGCCAATCAGTGACACACACGCCTGACTGCAGTGATTCTCTCACACTAATCAGAAAGAGGGTTAATTCAGATTGTCCCTCCTATCCCCTTTCACTATCCACTTTACCTTAACCCCGGGGAAACCATCATGAGGTCACGTTGCTCTGACAATCCCACCGCATTTCCACTAGGCAACGTGATTACATGACGCCGGAGGTTAATGACGTGGGTCTGCCGTGATGAAACTCTGATTATATCCAATCATGTAATTATTCCTCTGACATGTTGGTCAAAAGGAACATAATGCAGAAATAGTTCTTAAGTGTAAATGTTCATTCTTGGCAACACATTCAGTACATCCAGGTTACTGAAACTAAGCCTTTGATAGTTGAGTCAAAGGTTTACATGTTGAGTAACCCAGCCCGTGATGACAGTCTTACTTTGGAGCCCAGTTTGACTTTCATACCAAAATGAAGAGTTTGGATAATAAACTTTCTGCTTGAATACATTTTTGACTTTCAAATAAGTCATCTGATTAAAAATGTGGACCCTCTGCTCAGAACATTAAGGCTGACAGTGTTTCAAACTTGTCAGTTATATCAAGGATTTCTTAAAGTTTCTTCCCCCGTACTTCCAACTTTCCTTCATTCAAAGGGTTTTTCCATTTTTGTTGCAAGCAGTTTGATGTTTGAAATTGAATGTATTCTTGATGAGGGGAGCTGGGAATTGGCTGGCTGTCAGATCAGCACCATTATCTGCCTTTTAGGTTTGAAGCAAATTAGACTTGGGGTCCCTGAGGTGCCTGGACCCTTGCATACTGCAGTGTTGAATTCTCAGAGCGTGTCACTTCCTTGATGGAAATTCATTTTAATCTGAGGACGATTCATGCCCCCCTCTGGACTTGTTCACAGCCTTTCTGATTTGTTTTCAGGACATGTCAGATAGCAAAAAAAAAAATCACCTGATTCTGAGAAATGTTCAATTGATCAATAAACACCCAGTGACGTCTTTTTTACCTGTTATGAATCCGGTCAAAAACATTGGCAAAATGTAGGATCATGAATAACTGTAGGCATGTACCATGAAAACAAATGGATGTAATTCATACAGCAATGGAGACTCCTGCTGGAGCATAAATTAGAACAACTACATCCATAATGTGTGGCTGGCTTGACTGAGCATTGAAACAGATTTTATTTAATTGTGTTTATCTTAAGTGGTGTGCCAAAACAATTAGGTGCAGCGCCTCAGGTAGAGACACAAACGCAGAATTCTACTGCTGCTAAATCTGTTCAATGTACAATGGAGTTCTCCATGGTGGCCTAACACAGAAAGGACGGCTTTTTTGTGTTTGTTTGTTTTTTCAAAAGGGAAAAGCATCCATCTGAAACAATACACTGCGATTATCCATGGTAAGAGGACAATAAAAATGCAAATACATCGGTGGAGCTGATTTGATACAGAGATGCTGTTTACATTTGATTTTAAATTCAACAAAATTGGAGATAAACCAATCCGGGAAGTGTTTCTTTCAATCATTTGGTGTATATTTTCATTGATTAATCCAGAACAGAAGCAATAGAATCAAATGTTTAAATCCGTTTAGTAAACCAATGCTGCTTGACCTGATCGCTGGGTTTCTTTTCTTTTAAATCAATAATTTTTAAGGGCAGTGAAGTGATTTTTGTTTTACAATTGATGACAGGAAAGAAGCCCAAGCCCCCTAAACATGCTCACATAAAACCTCCCACACAAACAGATTTTTCAAGCCCTTGCTGTTTCAGAAACATGCCTATATCCACGGGACAAATACACATGAAACCGGCTTTCAGCGTTCAAGCGTCAACATTTCAGAAACAGCATAGCTCCGATCTTCCTCTGCTCCCATCCATCTTGTCTTATCTGTGTTTATAAGCCATCAGGTGCGTTGTGTCTTGCCCGTTCCCACAGGTAATTTGACTTGCAATATATTTTCAGAATATCTTCCAGACGCCCAGAATAGTCCAAATCATTACGTTTTCTGGCAGCATGGGCGAAAGGATTAAACCAGAGAGGAGCCAAGGAGTGTCAGGATTTGGTTTGTTTGTCCCAGCTGTGTTATTTACAGGCCCTGTTGTTATAGTCTGCAGAAAGCAAAGACTCGAGGTTCGGGAGCTGTGTCGAGCCTATCTCCCCTTGCACTTATTTGCAGGCTGTGAGTGTCCGAGAGGGAGCGTGATTGACCACTAGCCTTAGATTGAAATTGATTGCATAAGGGCTGTAACAATGAAAGAGTGTTGATATTCTGGTGGCGGTGGAGCAGGAGTGTCACAGGATGGGCTTCTGCTGTCACCAGAACAACTGGGTTCTATATTAACGTATTGTCTGTCAGTCAGATCCCTAAGATCAGCTTAGGCTTTTGATCCCAGAGATACTGTGTTTCTAATTGGCTTGTATTGATCGCTACTGCTCAGGCTCATGACTGCACAGTCATGATGAATGTCAGTCTGCTGTGCTGAATGAAAAACTTGGGAAACCAGCCAAATGTTGCCTCCACATCAGGTCGGTTGTCTAGGTGATAGGTGGTGCCAGGTACTAGACATTTTGATAAGAATTAAACTTAAGTAGCAGAAAACATGTCAGTCTAAATCTGGTTTTATTTTAAACTAGATCAGGGACCTGAATGAGTTTGTTATTAACAAGAAGAACATTATGCATTTTCATTTAAAAAACAGATGCACCTTATAAGCACACTGCTCTGGATTTCAGTCAAAATGTATCTACATAGCACCAAATCATTAAAAAATGATGAGGACGGGGGCACTGGTGGTGTAGTGGTTAGTCATAGTCCTCGAGGTGGGCGGCCCGAGTAGGAAACCCATCTGGGGCTCCTTTCCCATAGGTCATTACCCACCGTCTCTGTCCCTGAATTCTGACTCTATCCACTGTCCTATCTCCAAAATAAAAGCCCTCCAAAAATAAAAAATAAACTTCAGGTCTACAGCTGGTCTACATTGTACTCTTTGTTATAGAGACATCTCACATTTATCCAACACAAGCAAACACTTGGTAACTGTTGCAAGAAGAAAAACCCCCTGGCAGAAACCTGTAACAGAACCAGATTTATTGGTGGACAGCAAGAGTAAGAAGGGATAGAGGGAGAAGCAGAAAGGAGGAGATTTCCAATAGGAATGACCGACACAAATGTATGCCACTTAAAGATCGATCTGAAAATGAATTTAAAAAATAAATAAACTTTATTTATATAGCACCTTTAAAAACAGATGTGCTTTGTCTGTGCATTATGTGTTACATTCAAAGAAAATTGCAATGTCGATTCTTAGAAGTATTTATTGTTTTGAAGTGTGAGACAGTTTAGTCTGGGGGCACAATGTTAGGACTATAAAATCTAGTTTGAGTGTATTTTTCCTTTAGTCGACACACACTGCTTTCTTTACATTCCTTTCCTCTTCATGTAAAGCCCTGATTGAATAATTAAGTCGGTGTCCCTGGACATCTATGAACAGCTGAACATGTGAATAAGAAGCATATAGGATAAACATAATCTGGCCCTGAAGCCTATTGATTTGATCACGTTCATTATTTGACATTTGTTTGTTGCCTATAGATTTACACAACCTTCATTTTGTTGACATATTGTGTATTCATACTTGCTGTGAGTAATTGACGTTAGCTAATTACTCAGCTCAGTGCATGCCATTGGAAATCCATCTGACATTTAGAACAAGAGCAACTGTTGTACATACATGCACACCATGTTTTGTATCCTCATTGAAAGTTGCATAGATCCGTCTGACACAGGCAGTGTGTGCCACTGATTCATTATGCTGCATTAGATGCCCCAGGAGGAAGGAGGAAGGGGCAAAGCTTGAAGGATTGCACTGCATATTAAAATCTTTCTCACTGAACATCAGTTGAATGAAGCATTCCCATGAAGATCCCAATGCAGATGTTAAATAACAAGTCGCTAGTGGGAAAAGGAATGACTTTTAACTCACATGCAATCCAGGGACAAACACTGAATTCAGTGATTCTAAAAGTAAGAAAAAGGCAGGTTAGGTAAGATGAATTATTGTATGAATCACAGATTTGTATTGCTGTGTGAGTCAGTCCCTTGCATGTAAAAAAAATAATGTGAGTTGTTGCAGAGGTATTTACTCATCATCATTAAATCTAATAATGCAACCTGTTAAAGCAATCAATCTTCAGCAGATTCTGCAGAAACACAATAAAAAGTTCCTCTTTATGACGAGCTAAGTATTTGCACTTGAAACAAACCACGCTCTTAAAACATCCCACCCATAAAAGAGTCCAGACGAGACTGGGGCAGCCAAGGCCATTAGACCCATGATAAATCATTGAAATGGTCCGGTTTAATGCCAAGACACTTATCTTTATGTGCTAATCTGCCCGCGTTTATTGCTCTGGCCTGGATGTTTGCTAGTGTTAGCAGGTTCTGTCAGGTGGAAGTCCTCTCACTGTGCGGCTCCGCGTTCAGATTACAGTGTTATGAGAGTGCTAATTCTTTCTCTAAATCAGCAGATCCCAGGGAGAAAAAGTGTTTGAGCTTTGCTTATTGCAAAATGTGAATGATACTGATTCAAACGCCAGGAATTTCAAATGCTTTAACTTTCGCTCTTAGATTAAAAAACAATACATTTTAGTTTGGAGGGTACTTTCTTTCAAGGCCCAGAATATTCTGTCGATTCTATCAAATGCAGGATTCATCATGGAGAAAATCTGATGTGTTGTTTGTTTTATTTGCATAATGTAACTGTTTATCGTTCTTCATTATATAATGGATCCATTTCTCAAAGTCAGCCGAAGACATGCCCCAAAGCCACAGTTTGTTTTCTAATGCACTGAAAAATTGCTGAGGTGATGAAGACTGAGTAATGAAAATTCAGTCTTTCTTTGCCTCAGGCTGGCAGAGAATGTGTGGGACCTCTCTGGCCATGAAAACTTTCTTGGTGAACTGCATCAGCAGAGGTGAGCAGATGCAGTATCAGGCCCACAGCATTTTTTTTTTTTTCTTCACACATGCTTTTTTTCTTCACACTTTTCTATGTTCCTGAGAGGTTGAGAGGTTTTTCAAACCTGACAATTGATGTGAAAAGTCATTCAAGTGATTGACTTTATGTGAAGTAATCAACACCTTCCAGGTCTACTGTGTCATTCTAACACAAGATGGTGCATGCCTCCACATAACAAACACTTACTAAACCTAAGGACTATTTTAGTGCAAGAGATCATTTCTATTGTGAAAGAACAAAAAGATGAACCTGCATGTCTGTAGACTTCATGTAGACAGAGTCACTGAGTCATTTGGAGGCCCTCATAAAACACCATGCAATATGAGGCCATTCCCAATTCTGCCTAAAGCAATCACTTAGTGAACAGAATACATTCTGCGGAGTCTCCTTGAAGTTAACAGTCACAGAACTCCAAAAACCTTTTTTAGGGTGTCGAGTGTAACCAGAGGTTAGAGGTTGTAACATTACTGATTGTAAATCAACATTAAAATTGGGATTGAAGTGTGGCTGTTTGGCACTGGTGGTGAGTAAAAAAACATCAGGGGGCAGAATAGATGCAAAAATAAGGTGGTTGATTTATTAACCAAAAATAGCACAAAAGAGCAAAAACAACAGCATCATGTATTAATCTTATAAAACAACTAGACTAAATAAACTGAGCATAGCATTTAATGCACAAGGGGAAGTCAAAGAACAAAAATACTACTTAAAAAGTAATAAATCACTTAACAGCAAAATGACATTATATTATTTAAAGTGGGAATCTAAATCACAAACTAACAACAGTAACAGAGAATTGTTTTAATTAACCCTTTTAAGTAGGAACAAGAAACAACACAAACTGAAGGCTTCACTCTGTCCAATCAGGCGCAGGCAGCCTCACTCTGCCTCATCACTCTGAAGGCTGCAGGACGTGTAGGGAAGGTGGGGGCAGGTGAAAAGGTATGGGAGAACCTTTTCACAGAGATAAAGAACTTCTGACCAAGACTTCTGTGTCCCTGTATTAACATAGTCAGGAGTGAACTGTTAGCTCCACTTGCATGCAGATGTCCATTTAAAGAGATGTCCTAAAGCTATAAGTCATCAGATGACCAGTCCAAGAAAACACTGTTGGAGGATACTACTTGGGGAAGAAAAACAGAAAACAGAACACTTCTGATACCCAAATCTGGTTCGCGGTTACATATTCTCCATTTCTATGCAGGATCTGTAAATAGAGATGAGCATGATGCTAATACACGTTGTTACTTGTCCCAGACACATACATCTCAATAAGCTGTCTTGATTTGACCCTTTTTGGTAATTTTTGTTCTTGGAAATGCATCTTCCTTGTAAAGCCTCCACCATGAAAGAAATTGTTCATGTTTGACCGTTTTCATTTGAATAATTTGGGTTTCATTTTGTTTTTCCGTTAATTAAGTTCAATTCACAATCTTAATGTCCTCATATTCTTATCTTTTTTGAAATAAGATCACAAACAGTGCAGTATGAATGTATGACAATAGCATGTAATTACTCTTTCTTGAGTCTGCAAAGTAAAATATGCAACATGGAGGCTTTCTTCGAAGCTGTCGAGAACGCTGATTTAATTAAAATCACTTGATGTGATTTCAGGTGGCAGCAGTTAGTTTTGTTTCGTTTGTTGAATGTGATTAGCTTTTGCTAAATGTAATTATGGTCTGCAGCTAAAAGAAGTGTGTACAAGTGAAGTGTTGTGTTTTCAGGATTGTTTTTTAATCATGATGTCCATACTGGAATACAGTTTAAACTGATATTGCAATATAATATAAGCTAATAACATCATTTACATCATCTGTTGCATTTCATTAAGGTACCTTGTTATTGTAATGTCCACTTAGAACTTAGACAAACAAAACATAAATACATTTGATAATAAAACAAAGGAGTTATAAATCCATTAAACTGCAATTTAAGTTTGCATGATATCCACAAAGTTGATGTCGTGTGTACAGTGAAGAAGCTTCACAGATATAATATAGCCTGATTTACTTACTTTACACAAATGGAAATATAACTTCTGTTTTTGTCACATTTCTTTTTCTGCCACTTGAACTTATTGATTTTCTTTCATATGTATGGCGACATGGAAAAACATTTTCAACCGAACCTCAAACTAAAACGTTCTTGCACATTAACTCTATTAACTGCTCTCATCTTTGACCTTCACGTTACACTTCCAATACCACCAATGCTTAAAGTATATAAATCCACTGCTTTCTCCTCTTCAAAATAAGAGTTCACTTGCTTTACAGGAGTTTCTTAGAACAAACTCTTCCATTTATTTATGCTTCCCGTTTAACTATTGGTCTTTTAGTATTTGTGTTTCCATTTCTAACTCTGTTCTTCAGTTGAACCCTTTCAGCAGTTTAAAGACTTTCCATGGCAGAATAAGAAGCCTTTTCAAGCTCTGTTCCCCATCTTGTCGATTTTCTTTTGAAAATGACACATTATGGTCTGCTTTGTCTTCTTCATTGACTACATGTTTGATTTTTTTGTATTTTAGAGTGGGCATGAATGAGTATAAAAAGAGTGTGTTTAATATATTTATGATGGTTCTTTTAAGCCTGAGATTGCCCAGTTATTGTGGTGAAGTGGTTTGTGAACCTTTGTAACCACAAGGTTGTGTTTTGCCTCATGCTCCAGGTAAAGACACACACGGTGAAGTAGTGTCAGCTGGAGGTCTACGCAATTTCAATTCAAGAGGAGATCTACAAGTTATTTAATAAAGCAGACCTCACCTGTTGCTGCACACAGTGAAGGGTTTGGAGCTTGGTAAGCCATTATACTGAAGGACTGTCTAATTGTTTTGATGACTAATTTAGCTTTGTGGAAGCCAGTGTTTGTTTACTCCTCTCTCAGTGGGTCCTCTGTGTCTCAGCTGAAACAGCTTGTTTCATTGGGAGTGTATTAACTGTCTCTGTTCTCTGAGCATCTGCTCACCATCTACCCACAACTCAAGACTCCTCATGCACAAGGCTGTTTTTACATCTCAGACAAACCTGAATGGGGGCACAGTCGCAGCAGAAATAAACTTATACAGCAGCCCATATCGAGAATTTCTCCCAGGAAGCATTTCAATCTTTCAATGCCAGAAAAACACAACTAAAAATAGACATCAAATAATCTATTTTTCAAGAGACAAACACTAAAACTTATTCATATGGACTTATTTCCCAGTTTGTAAATGTTCAGAGATCTCTCCCCCCCCCCCCCCCCCAGTGAAGAGTGGGTTGATTTTGCAGGTTTAGAAGTTCACTGCATATAATAGTTGAAAGCAAATGATTTATAGTTCACTCTTCAGAGGTTTGAGTTTGAAGTAGGTTGGTTTGTGGTGACTGTTTTGTACTTGAAGTTCTTCCGAGTGAGGTTAACAAACAGATTCAGACTTTTAAAATGTTTTTTATTTGAAACAAATTATTCGTTTGTTCTACTCCAAGGGAGTGTTTACGAGGTTAATGCTCTAGATTGCAGTTCAAAATGTTCAGCCTAGAAACTATACATTTATTTAAAAAGAAACAGAGAAAGCTGCTGTGATTCAACTTTTTAAATCTGTTTGATTGACATTTTTGAACAGGCCTGGCATAACATCACAGCATGAAGACTGCACTCATAATGGTGGAAATGATGTCCTTAAATTGTTTCAGGAGACAAGAAAAAACAGTTTTTTGCTGCTTTTATTGTCCAGCCGTTGATACAGTGAAGCGCACAATACTTTTTGATGGACTGGAACAGTGGGTGGGATATGTGTCCTCAATGGCTCTAGGATCATGTGTCGTATGTTGTTTCTACTGTAGGCCATAAATCCTCAACGGATCACCTTGACATGTGGAGTCCCCCAGGGTTTGATCCTTGTGCCACTATTAATCAACCTGTGTGGTCATTCTCCCTCAAGGTCAAATCCTACAAGACAGTAATGGTTCTTATATCACAGATACATAGATTTACTTTGCTCTTTCACTGATTGAATAAGGCCCCTAACAATCTCTCCAGCAATGTAGCAAGTGAATGGCTTGATGAAAAAAACAACCTTCGATTGAACAAAGAAAGAGAATCAAAGTCAATGTTGACAAAAGAGCTTTTAAAAAAAGAAAACTAAAGCTAGAAATCTGGTGTTTGAATTGACTCAGACTGGAGGGAGCTTTAGCAGCAACATGGAACTAAATAAGCATTTTATGATCTAAAGAAATCAACCATTGCTTTCCTGATTTCAAATACTACAACTATAATATCAACGTTACATCTATTAAAATTTATATCAATATTCAAGTGAATCTTAGAGCTGCTCAACTTCAACCTCTATCATTGACATGCTTAGTTGTTACTGCTTACAATACACATCCTTCTACTCTGATAATTAATATTGTAGACATAAATCTTTCTCATTCATTAGTGTTTTTGTTGCTGCTCTGTTTGTCCCTATATATCCTTACTCTCTCTTTATCCCATTTTTCAAGTCCAGCTCCGTTTGACAGATGGCTGTTCATCATTTGTCTGGTTTTGTCAAAGGTTTCTGCCTCTTAAAGGAAGTATTTGCTTGCCAGAAACAGACTTTCCATACTTTTCCACTGCAAAGACTCCCAGTGAGTGATAACTGTGAAAAAGACAGCAGGAGAAAATATGTGATCAGAAAACAACACTACACATGTACAATATGAGATAAGATATAGGCCTATGCTTTGTCCAAAGAAGGTGCCCAAATAAACACAAAATAAAGTTCCTCAGGAGCTTTATAACCTGAATTTAGCCAGGGGTTTCACTTGACTAAAATAGTCCTTTAACATTTAAAGTACAGTGGTCATGAAACATTATTTTATAGTGTTATTTTTATGTTCTGGAAACAAAAAAAAAGAATCCTATGGGTTTTAAAAGTCGACAGTGCATTGTATGAATCCAGTTTGGCCTGTTCTGAACAGATTTTATACTCTTTTATACTAAGTTTTTCTATCCACATTGTATGGTATGATAACTAGTGGAAATATGAGCCATCATCTTACAGTATCAGCAGGCAGAATACCCTGAAGGGCTCTAAATGTCAATGAACCACCCTCTTTAAGGAATGTTTAGTGCAGTCAATACATGTATTGGAGGGATCAATGTCCTAATATATTAATGAATAAATAGTTGATGGGACCAACTTGCACTAGAGTCAATTCTTGGAGCATGACTCATGAAAGAATCCTATAAACAACTTTTACACATGTTATTTTAACAGATGCTTTCCTTTGATTACTGTCTATATTATATTAACATGTAAAGAACACACCAGACCCTCTGGGTCTCCAGATTGATTGTTATTATTGACTAAAGCATGTCTTTCATTTACAGAAGTAATAGCTTGGACTAAGAGAGGGGAATTGAATGCTCAATAATATCTTTTAAAACTTGAACTCTGTTGCAGATGGGGGCTCACCTCTGTCTATGTTAAATAACCTAACGATCCCGAGGAACCTTTGTCAAAGAGACAAACAAAAAAACGTGTTGACTTCAGGGAAAAAGGAATTTTAACACCTGAAAAAACGAGGTTCTGTTAGAAGGTGAACCCAATATATCAGCTGATCAGGGGAAGAGATGAATCATATCATTTGACATTCATTAACACATTGTCATAAAAACAACAACAGGGGCTTGGAGCTAGTTTAAGCAGTTGACATTACATGTCTGCTTTTATTAGATCATGCTATCAGCTCTGGGATCTCATCCCCTCAATGTCTGACACCTTTGTCATTGCCTTGAAAAACCCAAAAATGTTTCTCCTTCAAATGAGGAGAGGACAGTTGCAACTGCAGGCATTTCTTAGGTATTAGGGTGATACTGAAAGACTTTAAGCAAGCCAGCAAGAATCATTTTACTTAATATTCAGTAATGTTTGTATATTCGTCATAATGACTCCAAGGATGATTAAAAACCAAGTCATCTGATTTTAAAAGTTCAGCATCCAACATGATCATTTTTAGTTTTCTCTTTTATTCAAAAAGGATGGAACTATATACCTTCTCTATACCGTCACAGATATATAACCTTTAACTAATCCCTATTTTTTACAGCAGAAATAAACATGTACATGTTTGCCTGTTACTAAGTTGATCTAAAGGTAGATGGTGAAAGCATTTCCAACATGGCAATAGCCATCGTTCTACAAACTCAGCTTCAGAAACCAATGGGTGACATCACTGAGACTATGTCCATGTTTTACACAGTCTAACCATAAAACCTGTTGTACCTTCAGCCCTTATCACAAAACCCAGTCACCACTGCACTGTAAATCTTTGTTGTTAATTACATTGAAACTTCAAAATGTTATTTTTTTTGTGATCAATTTTTTATTATTTATGTTTAAACATTGTCACTTACAATAAAGGAAAAACAAGATGTTGTGGTTTTAACAACAGCCCACAAATATACAGGAGAGGAGAATCATATACAGTATATCATATACATAAGTCCCATAAGAAGGAATGAAAACAGCGGACAAAAGGGGCAAACAAAGATTGAATCATCTCTCTCCCCTGGATTACCACAACACAGAAAGTATACAAATAAGTAAAGAATAATGGCAAATGAGGGGGGCAAAGAAAATAATTCAGCCAATATATTCCACCCTAGAAAATGTTCAACCTGAAAATGTTCTACTCAGTTACTGATTGCAATCTGGGGGAAAACTATTTGAGTATAGCACTTTCAGAGAATGCCACTGTTAACAGGAATTAATCTTAAACTTTTCTGTAAACATATTTTAAAAGTCCCCATAGTCTCATCATCAGCTGACTCTATACTGTAGTTGTACTTTTGCATGCTAAATCATGTGGAGAGAATCAAAAATCACACCGCTCTATTTAAAGTTTGATCTTGATTGTGACCGCCACAGGCTGATTACCAAAGGACTTGGGATGTAAATACACAAATAAGTACCTTCCACATGTTACTGGTCTCCACATGTCATAGGGTCATACGTCTCAGCAATCTCAGATTATTTTAAAGATGCACAGTTGACTTTCTCATTTTCCAAAGCTAAATGAGGTTGTTCAGGTAATCTGGTAAAACAGTGGTGCTCTCCAAGGTGCTGATTAAGCAGCTGTCAACTGCAGAGAAGGTGTACCAGGTACACCTCAATTTATTACAGGTGCCAGGTGTTTTTAAGCCAGACTATAACTGAACTCAAGTACTTAAATCACCTGCTTTAAGATTGCTTTTTGATGGTACTCAAGTCTACAGAGACTGTCTTTGATACACCTGATTATATGTTATTTAAAGGTACACTTAACAGTAGAAGTAGATTCTGTTTGTTGCTTCCTGCTATGTCAAGTGATTGCCAACGTTATAGTTTAGTCACATTGGTGGCTGCAGTGTTTACTCTTCTGCCAAGTTGTGTTTGTGCTTTTGCCAGAAAAGAAAACTCAAATTTCAAATCATCTCCGGTCTCCTGCCTCTAAACTGCACTTGCGTTTCTGATTGACTACTTTGTACACCTGGCTTTGGAGCAGAATTGGATATATGACCAGCTGGAATGAGACCCTTAGATAAAGTCACAAAGGGGGAGCCAGCATATCTCGCCGGTCTGGGAGTGTCTGGGAATCCTAAAAGAGCCGGAAGAAGTTGCTTGAGAAAAACATGTTTTGGCAACCCAATGCATCTTAAAATAGAAAATACATACATCACAAGAGGCATGCACAGGCAGCACTGAAGGCAGCCCATATCCCTGCGAGACACACACACACACACACACACACACACACACACACACACACACACACACACACACACACACACACACTGTAAACCTCCCTGCAGTGGCTCACAGTCTTGTTAGGCCACTTGATAGTTATCTTAGCTAAGAGTTTCCCATGAAATTAAATTGTCATTGTATTAAAAGTTTTCATTTGGATGAATTCATCCTTTGTGTTTCAAAGTTGGATACATTAATTAACTGAGAGATGTCCAGGTCAAAAAGTTAGAAAAGGAGAGGAGGATTCATAGCTTAGAACATCCACTGTCAGACTATAAGACTACATTTGTGCCTTAATATATACACAATAAGAAACCGTTTGGCTAACCCACTGTCAAAACCTGCCCTTGTGGATTTTAATATTTGATCCGAAATATTACAGTGCAGTGTCTCCCTCTGAAACAAGCCAAATGTCACTTCAAAGATCCTCTGAAAATGTGGTGTCCCATACCAATAGGAATCCTCTGATTGGTGACGGCAGCCATGTTAATCCACTGTTGATCTACCCTTGGATCAAGTTGTTCCAAAATCAATAAAGCCCATGAAAGCTGGCCTTCTGGTCTCCATCACTTCCTTTACATCCTCTAGTTAATACACTTTAATACCTTGTGGAATTTGAAAAACACTGTTGGCATTTACATTATGTGAATTCAGTAAAAATCTACATCAGTATAGGCCAAATATGGTGATGGCTTTTTTTAAATTATGTGTGGAAACTGATGATACAATTGAATTAATCACATTTCACAAAAAACATTTTTAGTTTTACACAAGTGACATGTGTCCAGTTATCCTATCACATCACTTAAGACATTATAATACAAATAATTAGAAATAACTAGGATAAAAGGGTAGACCAAATATGATTGTCTGTACTCATGCCCAGTCGGTGTAACATCATATATATTCATATATATCATTTCTGACCAACTTACACAATCTTTATTTTAAAAAGTTCCAACATTTTTCAAAATATTCTTCTTTTTTATGTTTTACTGAACTTAAACTTGAACTTTTGGCTACACTGCTTTACACTGTCCCCATGATTTCCAGTATATTACAATGTCTGGTCCGTATCTGTAAACTTCCAGACAACGTGCAGAAATACAGACGAAATGAACATCAGAGTCCGAACACAAGACTCTGTCTGCATCAGTATGTGTATCGGGCTATATGAGCCTTTAATCACTTGGTCTCACACACTTAACTTTATGCTTATGGTCTCGTTTGCTTTTGTTGCTCATTAAGAGGCATCAGTATTCATTTCAGAATATTTCATAAAAAGCTAAAAAAAAAAGTCCTCATGGTAGCTTTAAATGTTCACCAGATACAGCAGCTATATGTAGCTTTTGGTTACATAATTACTTCAGTAAGTTTTCCAAAATGTCCCTACATGTATTTCGTGTGTAGCCATACTGTAATTTATTGTGATTTTAAGTGTTAAAACACCCCATAAATGACTTAGGCTACTTTAAAACCTGGCTTATTGGGATTATAAAATTCCATGATTTGCATTATTTCGTTAATTTTTATCATATATCTTTGAGGTTTTCAAGCTGCAGCCTACACCGACGTGGATGAGGCTAGATTCCACTCCATATTTTGTCTCCCGCTCTGCCTCAGTATATCTGATCTGAACACCGTGCGCTCCTCTCCACGCAGCATTTCCACTCCAACACAGAGACCAGAAGCTTCGCCTGGCTCACACAAGTTGAGTCAACACGCTGGGAAACGCGCCGTCTGGATTTATATGTGGCACCTCCATACTGTCGTCTTTTATGCTGTACCGGAGGACTTTTCTTTATCATTGTCACTTGCCGTAGATCCCCATTCTGCTCTCGGAAATGTGTTAAGTCACTTATAGTTGAGTTGCAACCATTAACCGTCCGGTCATTAAATACCTGCAGATCTGCTGCAGGGGAGTTTTAGCAGCACGCGGGATACTGCAGAGATCAAGGATATAAGTGAACAATGCTTAGACTACAGACTATCATTTGCACTTTTTCTGTGCTGTTTGTTGCAGCCAGAGCTGATTTTAAAGCACGGAACTGCAGCGAGGTGAGGGAGGCATGTACCGGGAGAGGCTTCGGCTTCGCACATGTTCCTCTTCAGGAGATCCCAGGTAAGGCTAGACCCAATGACACCTGTCAAGCATGCTCGCGAGCAATATGCTTGGAGCCGTGAGACACACTCATTGGATAGAAACGCATCTGGATTTATTGTTGTGCTCTCGATGCAACACTTAAAAATCCAGACATGTATCAAGTTTTAGAATTATTCTGATGATAATATTACTGTAGGTTTGGGAAAAACTTCAGTGGTGCAGGGGATCATTTTCTTGCATTTGACCAACTGGCTACATGTCAACCACCTGTCAAAGTTGTTTAGACTGAGTTTACTCACAGGAGATTTACTCAATTACCAAAATAGTCCTTAATGACCTGACCTGACTGGACGTGCAGCCTTCTTTCTGCGGCTCGCCTCAGTAAAGGAACTATCCGATCCCCTCATTCAAAACGCCAGAGCACACAGTCCTGAGGCTATCAGTTTATAAGAGCCCACATTCATGCTGCGATAACAATACATCCCAATCAGCCGGCATCAATAACTCAGTGATTGTGCAAAGACTCCCCCCCCCCCCCCCCCCCCCCCAGGCAGCAGCAGCAGCTGAATGTGTCCAGTAGAGATCTCTGACTGTGCTAACCAAGCCATGATAATGAGTGGTCAGCTTTGCAGGTTACCTCCTGCTGGCCTGAGAAAAAGAAAGTGATAAGGTGAAGCACTCCATAACTAGGATGAGTCACTCTTTCTGCATGGACACAGCATTTTCCCTTTGGAGCAATTAATCTTAATACCCTTTTAATAACTTATAAAGGAACCCATGAATTGTTGCATTAAAGAGAGGGGACTTAAGCTGCAAAGAGACAGGAGTTCACAAGTTACAGGTTTATAATGTTTAAATTACCCACATGCTGTCAGGATATAAGTAACAATCATAGATCCATATCATGAATAACCAAACAGGATGCAGCAGGATTCAAATACATAAGTTTAAAAGATAAAGATTCATGTTAAGTCCAGCAATACATTTCCTGAAATCATAAGTAACATTATCTGATATTAAATGATCCTCTATATCCTGGCATGTTTTGATATAGTGAATATGTCCACATCTGGAAAAGGTAAACAGGAGTAGATGTTTTTGTCCCTGCTGATTTGTCTCTCATGGTCATCATTTTTCTGCTCCTGGGCCAGCGGTTCTCTCTATAAAGCCATGAATCTGGCACACGTAAAAGGCTGCATATTTGATAAGAGGCGCACCTGTTCATGGTTGGGTTGAATAACTACCTGATTAAATCCTTTGGATCCAGGTCCCTGACATCACAACTAATCTGCCAAATGAGTGCAGAATTCAATCTCTCTCATCTCCGAGTGATGTCACCCTGAATGATCGTCCTTTGATCGGCTCTTTGAATGAGTCATAACCTTACATGTCTGCTGGAGAGACAAGGCATTATCAACAGCTCAGCAAATTCACACGCTGATGGACATGCCCTTCAAGGCTTGGACGCTTATTGCCTCTCACTCATGCAAACAATAATCAGGCTGAGAGACACATCATGACAGAAGTGAGCGTGAAGAGGCCTTTCATAAAAAGGTTAATGAAATAGCATGCCATTGCAGGTCTTTATTGTCTATAAAAACAAATTAAATTTTTTATTCTATTCTTTAAGCAGTTTCCTGTGCGGTGACACTTGGCAGTTTGCAAGTTAAATTTCTGTCTTCAACTTTTTCTTTCCTCTTATGTTTCAAAAAGAGGTCATAAGTGACAGAAGCAGAGATGCATATTTACTGTAGAAAATCTGAAGAGAATATTATCATCTTGTGCTGCTGGTATATAATTTCAATTGATGTATATCTGCATTGGTTCACTGTTACATAAATAACTTTAACTGTCACATTTAATAAAAAAATGTGCAATACAGAATGAAATGTAGTGTAATCTTACATTAGATCTATTAACAACAAGTATAGTTTCAGTAATTAAAGTGCACTCAGTACCCAACCCAAGGAGCATGACTGCACAGTTAAAGCCTTTGTGCAGACTTTATTATTTCCATGCAGCAGGTATGTGATATGAGCTTTGGAAGAGTTGACACAGCAGGGGTCAACAGCATCCAGCCTGGCTTCAGCCTGGAAGCTCTGGAGTGATGACATTACATTACATTACACTGCACTTAATATTCCTCTACTTGTGGATTAGTCAGTCCATGTGGGACTCTGTGTTGAAGGGGGCTGTTAAGATTCCTGTGTAGCTTATTGTTTCTGATAGCCGTACAGCTGCCATCACTCTATTAACTCTGATGATTTGCACACACACACAAAAACCCTGCCAACCTTCATGTCACCAGTCAGGCTCTATACAAAGAAGCTTTCACTGCTTCTGCACACAGTTTGTATCTTCACCGTAGATTATAGCTCTTTGCTGTGCACATTCTGGAAATCTGATATATGCAGAAAGTAAAACATCAAATTGAGGTAACAGACAGATGAGGTAACAGTCCATGTTTAACCTCAAATTAGACAGAAAACATACATTTATCTCATGACGTTGTATATATGCTAGAAATTTGGGACTTTGGTTCATCTGTTAATCAAATAATGTGACGTTAATCTGATAAGATTAAATTGTAATCAACTGTATGTTTTGTTACCTTTCACATTAAGAGCGTATTAAATGTTTCTGGCCAATTTGAAGTAACCATAACAACCATTACAAATATAGAAATAACACACCTTTTTGTGTTCAACATAACTGCAAAACCACTGCTACAGTATTTCATGAAACGCTTAGTATCCCAGTGTTCGGTTGCTTTTTTTGTTTTGGTCAAACAGAAGCAAACAGGTCAGGTGAAATGACTGCAGGGTTATGACAGAAATGTTGTTATGATCTGTAGCCCAAAGGCTCACTGGGTGCAGTAATTCCACAAGACTAAGCCGATGCTTCTGCCTGCTGACCAGGCTGGGCTGAAATCTGTCAACAGCTACAAGGTGGAGGTATTTAGAGCATGGGAGCACGAACCTGTGGATTACTCTACAACCCTTTGAGTGTTTGCACATCTAAAAAAACACCCAGGGAATCTTTACCATCCACAGCTGATATATATTTATTCAAGTGCAAACAAATTCATGTAATATAGCTGTATTTGTTCCTCTGATTAAAGATCAAATCTGCGCTCAGCCTGCCCCCCCTGCTGTCTTCACTTCACTCTGCATTACCAAACGTCTGAGACGAGATACGCGATATGGAAAGTTAGTCATAGAGAAGACTGTTGGATTCAATGGAACTTCTTAGCATGTCACACTCGGCGCTATCATTTGACGTCCGTCTCTGTTTACTCTGCGCCGGGAGGTGGAGGTGGAGGTGGGACAGAAATAACGGTGCTGATATTTGATGTGATCTTCAGCCGCTTCAGCAGATGATCTCTGCTGAAGCGTGTGATGTGCACAGGTTCTCTATTGTCATGTAAGGGGATGGAGAGGATTAAAAGGGGCTAAATGTGAGTGCATTCAGAGGGAAGGGCTGGTTGTTAACCCCTGCAGCAAACGTCTGTATTACTGTGATGCATGGTCAGATTATTGCGACCTTCTGGTCAGTCACTTGCAGAGAGGGATTTAAAAAGGCAGTCATGGCGTCAAATTTACGATGGGTTTATTCTTCGCATCATTGCAAACGTCAAAATATTTGTGATAAACCATCTAATGATTGCTCTTTTGGGATTCAGTGTTTACTATACATTAGCGCTTGTATTTTTAGGCTGCATCCTCCTCCATTTAATGTGAACGTTCCCCACTGAGCAGGGGGGGGGGGGTGCACTATCAGGGGAGAATCATCCAAACAATCATCATTTTCTCTCCTGCTGCAGAGGAGATTTCTCAAACGCCGCCTCCATCTCTGTGTCATCAATCATGCTCATGAATGCCAAAATGGCCTCGTGTTGGCTCCTCACGGTGGGGGGTCCCTCTGAGAGCTACAGGAGACATCTTGTCCTGCAAATGGTTTCAGGGCTGCATTGAAAGCAGAGAAACTCAACACTGAAAGCGAATTAAAAAGATAAAGGAGGGACATGATTGATGTGTTTAATTGTTTATCAAACTTTTTGTTCTCTTTGTAATTGAAGGAAAACGTTTTTTGTTTTTTTTTACTGTTAGATTTACTTTATGTTTTGTAACAGTTAGAGGAGAAGCTCAAAGGAGCATAGGTTCATGTTTGAATGCGTTTCAACACACAAGTTTAGAATTAAAGGCTCTGAAAAGCATTCAAAGGCAGTTTTTACCATGAGCTACAAGGGTCTGCCTAAAGCAAGCGTTCAGCTGAAGTTTTGGCAATTTTCCCCTTTTTCCCCCTCACATGTGTGACTGAAGGGCAGATGCAACTAAAATAAGTACAGGAGGAACCAGCTGCATGCAGTCCTGCATCAGACCACAGAACTTTCCTAGCATGGAGATGTAAGGCAGCCTGTAGCCCAACCTTTATTCAACGTATATCTAGTTTTGACCATTAGCATTCTAAGTAAAGCCCCTTCATTTAAGAGCCCCCTGAAGGGCACAGTTCCACATGTCTCAACATGAAGGGTGTCCTTGGGGGCACTCTGCCATTGTCATAACTTTTTATTTTTCTAAAGTTTAAATGATTGTGTTGCTTTTTATCATTTTTATGTCCAGTTGTCTGTTGTGTTTCTGAGTTTTATAGTTCCATTTCGGTTTCACACGAGGTAGCCAAGGACACAGGTGTCGCAGATCACTTTCCTGTAAAAGTGAAGGGTCTCTTCTTACTGAGTTTCGTCCTTGCTGCAGAAGCCACAACGTGAAAGCTCACGTAGCTCAATGCACAACAGCTTTCTGTACATATTGCCACTTCTTCCATGTGGACCTGGCTCAGCTAAGGTGATAGCATATATTTCTGAGCTACAACCAGAGTTGTATCAACGTTTAAATCTAAATCCAAAGGCGGTTAGGATTATATGCTTATGTTGCATTTAAATCTGAACACACTACACCCACCCACTTGTGAAATAAACAAATATGAGTTTGTTTTACACTCTAAATTATTAATACCCATCATAAACTTTACTTTCAGTATGCAGTCATGAATATTTAATGTTATTGAGGACCATGGTCTCAGCACCTTAAAACTTTATGTACTCTCTTCGTAAAGGAGGAAATGTAGATTCTAGAAATGTTTCTTCCTTTTTTCATCTCTTTATTTTGTTAGTATATACAGTACCTTATGATTCCTCGTATGATGGTTATCCGCAGTATGTCCGTCACTGCAGCACTGCTTCTGCTCCCAATAGGAAGATAATGTTTGAGTTTCTTCAGAAGAGGAGAGAATTGTCTCCAGGGTTTCTGTTTGTTTTTTTTCCAAACACCAAAAGTAGCTTCTGGATAGTATTTTCTAAACCTTAATCCTGTCTGTGACCCAAACTTTCTATTTATTCTGTTTGTGGCCTTCAGCAGGGCTTATGTCCAACTCTCTGCTGCTCATAACCCTGATTGCTGAAATGTGAATACAGCCTGAACAATTTAAAACCTGCAGGGGTTTCAGTTGGCAGTGAAGCTGTTATTAGCAATACTGTTTGTTTTGCTAATTCACACTGCATGTAATGTGAATAAGGCGATCATTATTCAGCTATTTTCAGTTCAATTTGCTTTCACACAAAAGCCTTCTTCTTAGACTCATCTCTGAATACATTATAACCAGAATCAAAAACATATGAAAGAGTCATTGGGTTATTGAAGCTTGACCAATCACGTTAGCCTGATGCGCCTTTAATTACACAGTTCATAAGCAGCGGTTGTCATACAGGTTAGTGATGGAAGGAGGCTGCAAACACAGCCATGAAGAATGAATGTTTGTCTAACTCCTTTGAGATAAACCCACTGTTAAAAAACAAGGAGACGGTTTGAAGTGATTCTCCTGAGACCACATGGCAATCGCTGTTTAATGGCTGAAGAGAAATTTGAATGTCAAAGAATGCATGCTCCTGCTGTCAACAAGAGATTGAATAGATGTTATTTGATCTATTAGTTTCTGTCAACAACTGTCCAATTAAATTACAACCTGGAGCCTTTGAGAAACAACTTTTTTTATTCCTCATTTGAGAGGCCTACAAACACATTTCCTTATATTCATTTGTTAAGCTTTAGGTCAGTAGACTACATATACTGATACAGGACAGATTTAAAAATACATCATGCCCGGATTTTTTCCAAGTTTACATTTAAATGATCGTGCTCAAAATTCCGTTCACAGATTAAAACTAGTTCATGTTCATAGTTAACCATTTTGATGTTGAACTAAGTCAACAGTCTTAAAGATGATCTAGTTCATGTTCATTTATTCAGCTTCTCTTTTTCACCAGAGCTCTCTGTGCTTCTTGTAGTGACCATACTACTATGGCCATAAACTATATACTGTTAAACTTGATGAAAGGATCGATTCTATACAAGAGATGTGCTCAACAGTACATTATAATTAATGCACCTCAATAAAATATACATTGATCACTCTTCACTTCTCAGGCTGTTTACCTGTACAGAGGTGGTATCAGTTGATTTACAGGTTTTGCAGAATGGGATTTTAGAAAACATTTTAATTTACATTAGAAACAGGTGCTTAACATACAGGTATTTTATATTACTAACATAGTGCACCTACGGCCCTGATTTCCAACTACAGCGTTTTTTTTAAAGGAGTTTACCAGAGACCAGAAGAAAAACAAAAAAAGTGACTTCATTCAATATATAACTGACCAAAACAAGTATTATTCCATCAAAGAAAAACTAAATCTGACATTTACTCTGAAAGGAAGAGCACATATCTGATGCATGTTAGGTGTTTATATCTAACTTTGGCACACAGTTCTCTACAACTGTATAAACTCTAATACTGGTGCATGACATCTTATTACACAGCTGTGATAAATACTCAATTCTGATTGGTCCATAACAGCATTCTAAGGTCTTTTATTTCTGCTATACGAAGAACAGACTGTTTCTAGAGGCAGCTCTGATCACACACTCAGGATGACTATTATCAATTTCCACATACTGTAGTCCACTACATGCTATGGTCTGCACATTACAGCGCTGCTCACTGCCACTCCAGTCAATGCTCCTGTTTCTGTCTCAGGTGCGTGCCAGCCGTGAAACTATGCTCTGCTCTTTCAAATGCGCACAGAGTCTTTTTGTTGACGGAGCCCACTGCAAGCATGTGTCAAACTGAACAGAATAGATCGACCTGGCCAGGAAGTCAGACAAGGAAAGGCACAGAACACCCAGTCACTTTCAAAATAAAACACAATAAAGAGGCATTAGAACTTTTGTTGCATCACTTTATCAACGTCAAGATAGCAAATCATCCTCAGCATAACAAATCAACATGTTTGCACATTTTTTTTTTAACTGTATTCCCGCGTGATGTTGTAATTCTCCTGTAATGTTGTGAAACCCCGTGTACAGCTGTTCATGGCTGCGCTCTGCTGCGCCCCCGCTCCAGAAATGGACCCAGTGGGGCCGGATGCACCAGTGGAGGGAGCAAAACCGTGGCCCTGACGGAATGCAGCATGCACAGACTGTGTGGAAACTGAGGGTTACTCTTATCAAGTCAACAAGCAAAAATAAGTCTGGGCAGTTTAACATTCAATCCTTTAACTGTTGTTTAAATCCTTCAGTGATGAAAAGGAAAGACCAAACAGATGAATGTTGTATTGGATACAACAGTGTTGAAAGACTGCTGAATGGAAAATAATGATCTGATTGTGACTAGACGGAAACCTGCTGTTGTGTCTGGGATTTATGCGCTCCAGTGGACATATGTTAAGAAGGTTCCAGAGTTTACAGTTTCCGTACAAGCAGCCACAACCATAGAATCTGAGCGATTACTTCTTTAGCCGAAGAATATAATCCCTTTCAATCCATTTTAACATTTGCAAGTCAAAATATTTGTCAAATTATTGGTTTCTTAGTAAGCGGCCTTGCCAAGAGCAATCAAAGTCTTACAGAAACTATTTTAAACCACCTTCAGTTCAGGCACTGACGTTGTTCTGTAAACTAGCAGGCTGAAAACGGAACATTTTGTTCCCTCACATCACACTGGAAAGTTCTTTAGAGGTGTTACTTTGGGTAAAGTTTGAGATTGACTGTCATTTCTTATCTCGCTGACAAATCCCAGATTATAAAATGCCACCAGAGTTCTTTTTTTCCTTTTGTTTGAGACGATCTCTTTTCGACAGTTTGGCACATGCCTGTTACTTGATATCTGACTACATCGTCTGACACTATTTATTTATTTATTTAACAGACTTGTTTACACATTTTCCAGTAGTTGACAGTATTTCACCGTCCTGTTTCAAGCCCTCATCACTGACTTTCAGGCAAACAATCCTCAGGATCAATGTGCTTTTCTTCCATGACACTAGGATCAGAGTTTTGTCTGTGATGTGTTATCTGGTTCTTTCCCCCCCCGACCTCCTCATCTACATGATGTGCAACTGGAGAGGATGTTTGCCTTTACACAGGACGGTTCAGTGTGGAGTGGGGGGCCGTAGAGGACACTTACACTGTTAGGGTATCAGGTCTTATAAACTAAACTGTAAATGCTGACTGAAAGGTAATGATCAGTTCAGGTTTCCAAACAGTCACCAGCTGCTACCTGTAGTGCTACCTCGGCCATGCTCCACTTAGCAACTTGTCGCAGAGGAGAGGGGCTCGCCTGCTCTTGTCTTGGTCTCCGGGGCTTCCAGGCGTGCTGCCTGCGTGAATCGAATATCCACACTTGTCTCTTCATGCCTCCACTAGGCCTTTTTATTACATGCTCCTCCAATAAATATCAAAGGCAGACATAGTGCTACATGTGCTGATTATGTGCTGCTTGTCATTCTGAAATGTGCTGCACATGGTGTTGGGGAAAGTCATACATTAATCTCAGCTGTAGTGCTACTGGTGCACTTTGCAGAAGGGAATGTATGGCACATGAATATTCCACAGCTATTACCCCTGAGGTCAAATGTATTGTACTTTTTGGTGGTGTATTTATCTTGTTGGCAAAGATTTATACCAGGAGTAGTAGTCATGCACATGTTGGTGCATGTAGGGGATTGCTGTTCAACAGAACATAGGGGCTGTGCAAATCAAATGGATACAGCTGCATTATCAATTTACTGCTAAATAGTTCTACAAGGCCAAAATAGTTTTGGCCTTGTAGAATGGCTCCCCTGATTTGTCAGAGCCTAATGTGCAATTTTGACACATATTCTGACCAATAGAAAAGAACAACTTAAAGTCATTTAGTTGTCTAAAGAAGAAAACCATTGTTATGATAAACTAAATAACCCTCTGTAGTGTGGCTCGAGTGTCTAAGGGTGGTGGGAAATCAACTTTTTGTTGATTATTCCTTACATCAAATATTTCCAATAGTTATCAAAGCCAGAGAAATCCGTAATTTTATAGTTGTAATGGGGCGTGTCTTATCGAGGCGACAACAAAGAAATCAAAATAAAACCTTAAATTAACCTTATAGCTCATTCACTCAACTAAATGAACTTTTAATAATTAAATAATACTCTTCTAGTAACTCAAATATGAAAGAAATGATAAGAAAGAAAAAAGAAAACCCTACAGTTGGTTTGCCCCCGTGATGGCAGCGATGACATCATCAATCTTGTAAAAACCCAGGAAGTGCTGGGCCGGCCCCTTTAAGCTGCATGGGACCACATGGGAACTGAACTAAAGAACAAACAAACTTAAGTATGGATAAAGACACAATTATATTTAGAGAATCCTGAAACTAAATAAAAATGACTGAACTTTACCAAGACTGTGTTTTATATTTAGTCATGTAAATATTAGTCTTTTCTGATTATGTTTATTGTTGATATTTAATGTTGTACCTGTACATATGAGAGCACAGTTCACTGAAGTTAAATTCCTTGTGTGTGTAAGCATACCTGGACAATAAATCTGGTTCTGATTCTGAATCTCGATGTCCTCCCTAAACCCTGAGCCCTTTTTATTTAACGTTTTTTACCTGACTCACTCACAGCCATTCCACTTGTAAAAAGTTCTCACTTATGTGTACATCTCTCCGTTGTGGGATAAAGAAAATGGTTATCTTATCTTATATACATATAACAGGACTAACATGCTCTCTGTCTCGCTTGTTTTGTTAAAAGACTCGCAGTAGAGATCTGAATTAGCTGTAGTTTATACTTTTCTGGTAGACTAAATAGAGCGTGGTTTCACCACGGTCTCTTCCCTTTTTTTCGTTTTATGGCGTTTGTTTGCCTTTCTATTCTTGTGGGCTTCCCCAAGGAATCATATGTTTCTATATTTCATGCTATGAACTATGGGTAATTCCCTCACTCTAAGTCTGCAGATTTGCCCTCTTACGGACAGGGTGCATAATGCCTCAAAAAGTCAGCGAGAGATCCCTCAAACACTTGATGATTTGATGGACAGTCCTAAGCCCTCATAGACTGAGCAGGAACTGTGTGAGGGTGGACATCGAGATTGGGGATTTGCTTTAACTTAATTTGTACTTTGAAGTGAACTGTTATTTAATGATAACACAAACAAACCCAGGATAGTAAGGGCTGTAATGTTCCTCAAGCAAAGTTAAATAATAATAAACAACTGTAAAGAATAATGTGATTTAACAGTGGTGAATAAGACAAGAGTCTCAACCACTTTATCACACCCTCTAATACAATCTAAAATGCAGTATCTGTATCAGTACCACAATAATAATCATAATCCGTTTAAATCAAAAATCCATTCTGAATCAAATCCTGAAATAAGGAATCGAAATCATATCCAATCGTGAGATTTTGAAAGACTCTGGTCAATAAACATCATGAAGCCAGTTTGTGGAGATCATCAACTTAAAACAAAATAAATTATCTATGAAAGGTATCCCTCCAAACTGTTTATTAAAAGCCTGTTTAGATATGTTCCTGTGCAGTAACAGAGGGCAGTTCTTCATTTATATCTCTCTCTTCAAATACTTTTTTTTAATCTTCCATTTGATAATATTTCAGTATGACACAGTGTGCAGTTGAATCAACATTTGGATGTTTCATCATACATCCTCACACATGATATCATTTGCAGTGGAATATCTTGACATATTCCCAAAGAAAAAAAATAAACACTGACACATTTGCGAGGAGTATGAAACCGTTCCAACATCTTTATTCCTGTCCTTTCTCCCTTCACGCTGACTCTCCTGAGGATGAAGAATACCATCATACTATTGTAGTGCGCCGCTTTATTGTCGACTGTTTTATGTCGGTGAGAATTCATTTCCTCTTCAACCTGTCCTCATTCACCCAAGGACATATACTCCTCTGTATCTGCATCCCCCAGTTGTTTAAAACACAAGCGTTTCTTTCATTATGACTTCTGACATGACCCAAAATGTGATAGGAATAATGTCATTCAGTTTTTTTTGATTGATGCCAGTTCCAACTTGAGCAAGAAACTTAGCTATTCTGTACACAAAGCCCTCTGGGGACATTATTAAAAGTGTAAAGGAAAGACTGTGAAGGATACATACTGAGGTTCATATGCATTCAATCTCTTTCTTGTGGACTGTAGTTCTTTTTTACATATAGTTTTTATGTCAAAGTGTGATTATCCATCAGTCAGCTTGTTTCAGCATGCTGTAAAGTCAAGGGTGAAACAGACACTGAATACTTTCTACAAGTGATCACTGAAAGCACGTGAAATTTTGATTTAACAAGCAGGAGAAATACGTCTGCTTACTGTCAGCTATAATGAGATCCTTATAGTGTATTATTGAGAGACATGATGCATATGAAGCCAGGAAATAATAAATATTATTAGGGCTGTCAGCATGAACTAGTTAATCGTGATTTATTAAGGTCTGAAATCAATCGATTGCTTTTTTGTCCCTTTAGGCGCACGTGGATCAGATTTTGCAGGCCTACATTTCTTTAGGTCGGGTTTTGGAAAAAGAGCTTTGAAAGAGAAAACATAAAGTAAGGATTGCTTGAGTCCTTAAGTTAGGCTCTGAAGAGGTTGAAGCTTTCTCTTTTACAACAAAAAACACTAGCAATGTATTTTTGATTTGAAGTCAGGGCAGTTTTATGGGTCCACTCTGACTGGTTGAAAGTTCTGTTGCCCATGTGAAATTGTGGAAATTCAATTAGCCTTGCATGGCATTTATTTTGGATTTGACTTATCGACCTGTTCCCATTCCACAATCATCACATGCCAATACTTAGTCAGGATGTATAAAGTTCCCTTTACTGTCAGCACCAGCATCCACAGAACTGAAGAAAGTAGCATTGTGGTCATGAGAACAACAAGGGCCTTTAGGAGACCAGGGTTCAAGTCCCAAGTGAAAACCAAATGTTGAAGTTATTTTGGGGTGTCTTCCCTTTTAATGGATAGGGCAGTCGAGAGGGGCAAGGAGCCACAGCTCGAACTTGACCCGAGACACCGGCTTGGAGGACTATATCCTCCATACATTAGACACAACCTAACCGCAATTTTTATAGTTTTAAGCCACCAAACATAACCATGTGTTTTTTCTTTTTTACCTAAACGCACCAAACAGAACATGTCACTGTTATCAAACAAAAGACACAGCAGTTTGTCTTTGTATGACACTCACACGACTTATGTGTTTCAATAAAATTGAGATGGTGTGGTGTTACAAAGGTTATGCATTTTTCAATTTTTAAAAGAAATGTGTTGAATATTGAATATTGTTGGATACCAAACAATATAGTGAGTAACAGAATCAGCACCTAATGTTCAATAAAAAGTCACAGTGTGTCTCGATAGTCTTGCACAGTGTACACAAATACATGGTTCCAAGCAGAGTAGACACATCAAATGGTATCAAAGAGAAACTATTTAGGTCGTTTTTGGTAAATAAAACAAGAATGGCTGCCACATTCTGTCAAAGATTGCAGAACTGAGAAGGTACATACATATTCACTTTCCTGTAGAGTTAAATGTTCCTGTTCGCAACAGCCATATTGTATTGTCTTTAGATGAAAGTGAGGAAGATTTAGAAGATGTTGGGTTCTGCTGCTTGTTCTGCTGCATGAAGCTCATTATCTGACCAGAACTTAATTAGTTTGGGGCAAGGCCAGAAAAGGTGGCTCAAAGGGCCCTCTTCTGATTTACACTTTTGTGAAAGCAGTGTCATTTGGTGCAGGAATGGTGAAGCTTGTGAAATACTTAAAGTTAATGAGCTGTGTGTAGTTTATGGAGAACTGTACAATTGTTCATTTACAGTTTTGCAGCACTGTACACAACTGTTAATGTCTCTTGCCTAGGCATTTTCCTTCAACTTTACTAAGGTGGCGGAAGTGTTGACATATATGTCTGCTATCATGATGATGATGCATTTTTCAATGAATGACCAAAAAGATGAAAGAAAAAAAACCCCTAAAAAACCTGAAGTTATTATCGAAGAAAAAAGATGTGCAGTTGTGTTTTGGTATTGAACTGATGTGACTTGTTGTGACATCAGAGTTGCTTCTGGTGTATAAAAAGTTTGTCAGGGGGGAACTGTGGGACACGGCAGATGGCAGAGAACATATGCTGCGGGTGTCTTTGGCCAGGTACACTGATGAACACTTCTGAGAGTTGAACTTCGTGCTGGAATGCTCAGGAACTCAAATGCACTCAAAAATGTATTATATCCGTATAATAATAATAATAATAATAATAATAATAATAATAATAATAAAAAATTCGATTAATGTCTTTTCTAAATACTCAAAGACGCTTTGACAGGAAACAACAAAAAAAACAAAGCAAAAACTAAGAACAATACAAAATAGAAATAGTGTCAAGGGAAGAGGATGAGAGTCAGTGGATGAGTTTTTAGGGATTTCTTGTAGGAAGTGAGTGTGGGGGAGTCTCTGATGTTTTTAGGGAGAGGGTTCCAGAGGGTGGGAGCTGCAATGGAGAAGGCCCTGTCCCCCCAGGACCGAAGGTTGGTCCTGCAGGGGGGGGGAACAGGAGGTTTGCATCCGCAGACCTGAGAGTGCGGGTGGGAGTGTGCTGATGGAGGAGCTCAGACAGGTAGGGGGGAGCCAGGTTGTGGAGGGCTTTGTAGGTGATGATGAGGAGTTTGAAGTGGATACGCTGGGGGATGGGGAGCCAGTGGAGGTTATGAAGGACAGGGGTGATGTGATCTCGAGTGCGGGAGTGTGTGAGGAGACAAGCAGCGGAGTTTTGAATGTATTGAAGTTTCTTGAGTGATTTGGATGGTGAACCATAGAGGAGACTGTTGCAATAGTCTAATCTGGAGGTGATGAATACATGGGTGAGGGTCTCGGCAGCTGAGAATGAGAGTGATGGGCGGAGGCGGGAGATGTTTCTGAGGTGGAAAAAGGCTGTTTTGGTGATTTGTTTAATGTGTTTGTCGTAGGAGAGGGTTTGGTCGAAGAAGGTTATGGATGTGGGGGGAAGGGAGCACTGTGGAGCCATCGATGATAAGGGAGAAGTTGTTGGTGGATTTGATGAGGAATTTGGGGCCGATGACTTCTGATTTGTCGCAGTTGAGAAAGTTGGTTTGAAGCCAGGATTTTATTTCTGTGATGCAGTCAGTGAGGACTGAGTGAGTGGCAGGAGTGATGACTTTGGTGGCGATGTGGAGCTGGATGTCGTCGGCAAAGCAGTGGAACTGGAGTCCATGGCGGCGGATGATGTGACCAAGGGGGAGCATGTACATGATGAAGAGGAGGGGACCTAGTACTGAACCTTGAGGAACACCTTGGGAGAGAGGAGCAGTGGGGGATTTGCAGTGGTTGATGCTGATGAACTGGTATCTGTCCGAGAGGTATGATTTGAGCCAGGAGAGTGCAGTGCCGGTGATGTTGAATGTGGTTTCAAGGCGGGAGAGAAGGATGGAGTGGTTGATGGTGTCAAAAGCTGCGCTTAGGTCCAGTAGGATGAGGATGTTGAGGTTTCCGGCATCAGAGGAGAGGAGAAGGTCGTTGGTGATCTTGAGGAGAGCTGTTTCAGTGCTGTGGTGGGAACGGAAACCAGATTGGAATGATTCTTAGAGGTCATTGGCAGAGAGGTGGATTTTGCGTTGTGAAGCAACAGCATGCTCCAGAAGTTTTGAGAGAAAGGGGAGGTTGGAGATGGGTCTGAAGTTGTTTAGGATGTCAGGATTGAGTCCAGGTTTTCTCAAAATGGGGGTGACAGCAGCAAGTTTGAGAGATGGTGGAACGGTACCTGTGGAGAAGGAGGAGTTAATTGTTAAGATAATGAGTGAGTCCCGGTGCGGACCAAGCTTGGAAGTTGGTCGGGTAGCTGGAGATGTGCCAGATCACCTTCTGAGCACTGCCGAGGTGCCCTTGAGCAAGGCACCAAACCCCCTCCCCACCATCAGCTCAGGAGCGCCCACTGTGGGCAGCTCCATCACTCTGACATCTCTCCATTAGTGCATGTCCATATGATCCTGTTTGTGTGCATGTGTGTATATACTTCAGCCTATGTGTGTGTTGCATGAGTACAGAGTGTAAAAACTTAAATTTCCCCTCATGGGGATCAATAAAGTAAATCTTCTTCTTTTTACTTATTACGTTTTAAGTCATGTCACTTGTTCAAATAAAAGGACATGGAATCATGATATACTTAGTGTTTGTAGCTTCCCTAAAGTAACCACCCTGGGTATCTGTCAAATTTCAGCTTCTCTATTTTTGCGCTTTTGCAGGAATGATGATGAGCAACCAAAAAGCATTGCTGTCCTATTGGGTTGTCCACTTCTTTCGGTATTGTGTCAGAAAAGTGAATGACAAATCAAATGAAATCACAGTTTTGAATTCAGTGTTTCAGCTGTAGTTTGTTCTCTCTTCTACCCTTATGTTGTCTCCAGGTGAAGCTTCTGATTGCATAACGAGGCACACCTGGCCACAGAACATGAAAACACAGTGTTGACTTCAGGAGGAGAGGCTTCTGGAGTTGGGACTGCTGTTCCTCTCAGCCAGGGATTGTGTGTGTGTGTGTGTGTGTGTGCGTGTGTGCGTGTGCGCGCGTGCGTGCGTGCGTGTGCGTGTGTGTGTGTGCGCGTGTGTGTTGTTGTGTTAAGTTGAATTTGAGTATTTGAGTTGATCTTTGTCTTAATGGTTTAGTTTGTCTGGTAATAATAAATCCCTTCATTTTGACGTAAGGTGAATAAAGAGGTTTTAAAAAGGCACCAGTGAAGTTCATTGAACTTTTTAAACACTTTAACAACAGAGTCTATTCACATTGTAATTCCACTATGGAATAGTGGGAATAAATGCTGTACGACATTACAAAATGTGAGCAGTCCAGCACTAACAAGGTGGATTTTCAACATCAACTTAGGGTAATAATCGAGCTGATTTGATTGACACTCCATTTGATTACAGGGATTGGAGCGACGTTAAGTAATTGAGACTTACAGTATGATTACAGCACATACAGTATAGGTATTAATGAATCACTGAGTGCGTGCATAATCAAGCGTCTTTCATTTTTCAGCTTTTCAGTCCTCATAGTGTTGCTGTGTGAACTAAAGTGACTTCCCATGAGCATGTATTGAACTTGCTGCTTGTTTTGTTGTCAGTATGATAGTGAGAGTGAGATCTGCTGCTTTGTGTGCATTTATAACAAACTGTAAGACAGTGCTGGTACTCCATGCAAGTTGAGGTTATGAATCTTTTCCAGACAGAACAAGGACAATGTTTGGGTTAAATGACTGAGTTTATTTTAGTCCTAAATGCTTGTCAAGGTCAGCTTTGATACAAGGAAGCATCAGGTGGAAATTCAACTTTGGTGCCAGTAAAAAGACTAAAACCCATCAGCATACGAGTTAGCTCAATGTAGATCAAATAAGTAAAGAAATGAGATGTTCCAAAGCTCTGTGAATACATTTACCTGAAACATGTGAAACTCTCTGGAATCATACAAACCGTTCAGTTCTTCAGTCTGAAAGCTGACACTCAGGGTGTTAGAGTAGTTGTTAAAATCTTGAAGTTTTGGTAAATGATTAGACACATTTTTTTTGGATATAATTCTTGATTTTTCTCTGCATGATTGAGTGAGTAAGAGACATTAAGGAGGAAGACAAAATATGAGTTGAACAGTTTTTAAAGAACAACATCCTGTTCAATGTTTCCCCTCTACTCAGCTATAACAGTAGACTTGAAGTGTTCATGTGTTGCTTCTAGGTATGTATAGATATCAAAATCTCAGTTTATGATAATACCTCGATAACAAGCCCAGAGTACGATAGGTATAGAACACCATTTATTAATCAAAACTACACTTTTTGCCCGTAAGACCCATTGTTTATACCGTCACAGGTCCACTAGGGGCGCACAACTACTTCATACAAGCACTCCTGGCGCACAGACACTGACGCTTTTCTGCCTGGAAAAAACACTATGCTTTCACATGAAAAAAAAACAAAATAGTTACTAACAAAAGCCAAGTAAGCTGCACATCTGGCCAGTTGCTGTTTAGTAAAAGTAAATGTCAGAATGACACAGAAATGGTGAAATGCTGACCCCCTGTTGGTGCTGGAATGGTGAGGTAGGAGCAGCACTGACACTGACTTTTACCAATTAAAAGTCCTCTCTGACCATTAATGTGCAAACATCCAACTGATGTCAGATTTAATGAATCCATTTGGGGTAAATGTATTTATTGAAAGATTTTTTACCCATTACAAGTGAAGCCCTGCATAGGCTTCTTCCCATGCTTTAAAATCACGTATACATCCCTCTGTCCACATGTCACTGTACATGCAGTTACTAAATCACAATGCAGACACGCTAGTCCAAACTTGACAGAAAGCAAATCACTATTACACTATTATAAAAAAATAGCACTTTATTTTACTGTAATTTTACAGTATAGTGTAAGAACTTGCATCGTACAAACGTCATGTATGTCATTTCATGCCAGGGGCTTCTGCTGTACTCCAAGGCTGCTGCTCTGTTCAACATTGTTGGATAGAAACAAAGGCTTGAGGAAAGCTAAGCCTGGTTGTAGGATTTTTGTTCGGTGGTTGCCAAGGTTTTCCAGTATTTTGCCATTGCGTCAATATTTCTGCATTCTGACAAAGCTATTTTTTTCTAGAATGTTTGTATCTAGTCTCTGGTGTGTCCTGCTGGACGCCAACATGTGTTACTGTTTACAGAGAAAAGGGTCTTCCAAAATGGTCCATGACATTACAGTAGGTGGACCAGAACTTTTTCATACACCACATTCTAGACTCTAAAATAGTTATTGGGGTTATTTTAAACCCAATAATTACATTTTTGGGTTGACTAAAAACAACTGACGATGCCTTTTCTCATCATGAGTAACATGCAGTATCACCAGTGCACAAAGGTAGGTTGATAAAGGTGGTCCATAGTAAAGAGACAGTTTTCTTTTAGAAGTAATTCTTGTTTGTCCCTGTAAAAAAATGCTTTAAAGAAGTGTCCAGTCAACCCTCCATCCTGCCTCTTGTTAAAGTGTGTGCTCCAGGAGATAGATTATCTGTGTGGACACAGTGATGTTTTAACCTTGGCAAGGAAGGTCACAGCACTTTGCTAAGTGGTGAAGTCCCTTGAAAGCAGCTTCCCATATGTTGATGTATGACAGGCTTTTATTTGAAAGTGATGGCTCTGTTGAGACTGCCGCAGCGCACAGTAGGATTGTTGTGTCACGTTTGATTTTCCATTTCCTTATTTTGACATATCTGATGAAAAGTCTGCACTCAAATTGTATAGCCTGAGGGACTAATAGGAGACAGTGTGGAATTGATGATCCTACATCAATGTTTTTTATATCTGTGTCAATAAGTGGTTATTTTACACAATGTTTTTTTAGTGAGAAAAAAATACCATTAGTGGAAAATGAACTTTTAAAAGACACATTTCATATCAGACATACTTAAAGACAACTGTTACTAAAATTGAGCTTTTACTCTACCAGCCAGATGTGGTTTAAAACCTTCAGTTGATATTTCTTTTACACACAATATTGTCATTATTCTTCATGTATTGTTTTACCCTCTCTCAGACCCAGGCAGCACATGCTTCTTATTTTTTTATAGAGTCATTAAAAGTGCAACAGACTGCAGCTGTAAATGCTGAGTTTCTGCATTCTTAACTGCTTTCATGCATCATTACATAGAAAATCCACTGCAGCAAGCTTGGTCATACCCAAAAAACATGTGAATAATGGATGCCTCCTTTTTATTTTGCCTGAATTGTTTGCTGACTTGATTGCCCACAGAAAGTTGGACCTTGTATATTTTTGGGTGAAATTCTGCTGAATGATAAAATACAATTCTGGGTAAACCTTTTATTTGTATAAATTCTGGATGTTCTTAAAAACACTTCCTGTTACCATTTGTAGATATCATTGGGAAATAATCTTGTGCTCTAAGTGGAAACCATTTCTTGTTCTGCTGCGGTGCAGTGTATCTGTTGCTGCATGCAGGGAGGATTTCACAGCTGCCATCTGCTTACAGCTGCTTTGTCTGATTGGAAGCTCATGCTCGTTTATGACCGTGTACATTAGATCTGAATTTTCTGAGAGCAAACTGGTTTCACGGTTCTTTGTGTAGGGAGAAGGGATGGGATTGTAACATGTGCACAGAGGAAACAATTGAAATATGAATGAAACTGCAAAAATGTGTTAGTCATTTGACATAACCCAGATACGGGATGCATTCTCATTTCAGTTGTAAAGGGAACCTTGGATCTTTGTGAAATATGCCACAGCTAACAATCACAATAATTTTCCTTCAGAATCTGATGTGAGTGATGCAATTCCAATAATATGCATGTTAAGACCACACTTTTGATTTTCTCCTCTGAAAGAAAAGATTTGCAACAATGGTTGTTTAGGAAAACATGTTATTAACATTGACATGAACGCCTTTCTTGTTCAGCCAAAGATTTCAATTGTTGTGGATCTTCACTATAATTAAATTTTTTAGTGATGGTAAATGGACTTGAGCTTATAAAGCACTTTTCTAGTCTTCCGACTACTCAAAGCGCTTTTACACCACATGTCACACCTACCCATTCACACCCATTCACACACTGATGGTAGTGATCGCTATGTAGTATCATCAGAAGTAACTAATGCCATTCATACACCACCACCAAAGCAGCGGGAGCAATTCAGGGTTAAGTGTCTTGCCCAAGGACACATCAGCCATATTTGCTCAAAAAAAATCAGAATCATCGAACCCTCAACCTTCCGGTTGAGCGGCGACGACTCTACCAACTGAGCCACAGCCGCCCATTGATCGATTGATCTTTTAGGTTTTGGATTTAAAACCAGAACACATACTACATTCCTACAATTCTACAATTCACTTAGCGGACGCTTTTATCCCAACAAGTGAAGAATAGGAACGACCACATTAACAATCCATTTCTCTCCAGCTTGGCAGACACAGCACTTCTGGGGTGGGGTTGGGATCAGGTTGGGCGGGGTGGGGTTGGAAATGGATTGGGTGGGGTGGGGTAATCTGCTGGCAGACTGATGATGCACCTGCTAACTGAACTACCACTAACCTACACAAAATGTAGTTAATGTAACCATTCATTGTAAACTATTTGCTCATATTTGGTGATATTTTCGCTCATCCCTTTGGTCTCATTTTTCTATAGTTAAAAAGACATCGGTTTTCTTTACTGCTTTGTTGTGGAGAAGTGGATGTGTCCTCCAGCAGGTTCTTAACATGCAAGCAAAAGCTGCAGACTTACAGGCTGTTTCCTACACTGTTTCTGCCTAGTGATGGGCTGTTTGATGAATCCATATTGAGTAAATATGTCCAAAGTTATCGTGGTTATCAATGTGAGGTGTATTCTCTTCTTAAGAACCTTTTATAGCCCAGCCATGAACTACACTGTCTTTATTGTAAGATTTGTGCCATGCTGATTCTGAAAAAGTTGACATTGTAAATTTAGACACAGTCTATAAGAATTGCAGTATCATCATTTTTTATTGAATTAGAATTTTTATATTGTTAATTTTTTTAATGAGATTTCAGCTCACAATAAACCCGACCTCCCCTTTACCACTCATTAACCTCATAAGAACAGATTCATGTCTACAAGTTTTAAAAAGTGCTTCTGTACAAGTTTTAAGCTCCATTGACGGATTTTTTGTTTGTTTGTTTGACTTTGATATGTTTGATTGATTTTATTTTGAACATGTAAAAAAAAAAAAAAAAAAAAAAAAAGAAATGCTGTAATTACAGATATGATGAAAACAAATAAAATATAAACACAACATTACATGGCCTTAAACCTATCTAATCCTACCCCCTTTTAACTCAACTATGTAATATAAATAATAGATATTCATTTGTATTAATTATCTAATAGTATATAATGTTAAATAATATGAAATAATTACTTGTATGACAATATCTACTGTGAAACAAAAGTTTAACAAAAGAGTTAAATCTGTTGTCTGCTCATTGTAGTCAAAATTCCTCTTGCACATACTGATCAATATGTTACAGTCTAGTAGCCAGATGTTTGTTTATGCACAAATCAAATTCTTAATTTGCAAATCCATGCTCCTTCACCCTCAAAGGCTGATTAAGTGAAGCTCAAATGTGTTTTGTGCTTTCTGAAATCTTTCATTGTGAGCTTACTTCTGTAGTTTTTGACTGTGAAATGAAGAAATGATCCTCATAATAAAGTCTGCTTTGTCTATGTGTCTATTAAGATGGCTTCACGGGAGACGTAAACAATAGACCATTAACTTTTGATTAACTTTTGTAATTCCCCAATTTCATCAGTTATTTACAGTGTGAGAAAACATGTTAGCAGTTGTCTCCTGATTGGCTGGTGGTGACCGGCTCATTTTCAGCCTGTTTGGCCGTGATCAGTGACCGACCAGTTCTGTGTAATATATCTGATTCTGTGCCGATTTATAGACCTTTCCTGATCGATGTCAACGTATGCAGTTGTTTAGGAAGTACAGCTGTTTGTACACGAGGTCATCATGTTGTCTTTTAATACGCCATGTCATCAACATCAAGTTTCCGCCTCACATGAGAATCAGCTGCTGAAAAACATGAATAACAACTCAGGTCATGCTTTAAGTTGACAACAAAAAGAGGCGGAGCATGAAGAGAGTAGAGGTGTCAGTCTGTAATGTAACCTGGTTCAGTTTACAATTAAGTGTCAGTGTTTCATTATGAACATTTAATGGAAATTCCATTAATAAAAATGTACAAAACTTTTTTTTTGCTGTCATTTATAGTTCTTTGAAGAAAAAGAAAATCAGAATTGGTCAAAATGGGAATCAGCAGGTCAGACCTTAACAAAATAAGTAGCAATTGGTGCATATTGCATGATTGTCTAACCCTAATCCTGAACCCTAAAGACACATTATTTAGAAAAAGAAGTTGAAGTTGTAGATCTGCTGCATGGCTCAGAGCTGTTATAAACCTGTCATGAGGGAAGGAGAGCTTGGTAGACCTTGTAGCATTAACTTCAGGAGGCTAAGGTTAGCAATACTATATTTTGAATGCATTACTGCTTAATTAAGACCACATGCTGGATCTCAGAACCACAGCCTATGGTAACATTTAAAGTTATATAAGAGAACCTGACAGTTAAATACAGTAATCCTCTCAAATGCTTCCAAAGTGGAACTGTGGAAATTTAATCGAGTGAGAGCTCTGAATACAAGTGAAGCTGAACCTCCTGTGGCTTTGTAGAAGTGAGTTTCACTTACATCTTACAGTTCCAAACACCATGGGGTTAAAGAAAGCTTCCAATAAGAACTCCGTAGCTCCTGATAAATTAAACGATTTTTTTATCCTCCATTCATGTGACATTCATCAAGACGACTAAAACCTTGTTTTTAAAAATCTTTTTGCAGGTGAACATCTTCGAGTATGTCCCCAGGGAAACACATGTTGCACCCAGGAAATGGAGGACAAATTTGGCCAACAGAGTAAACAGGACTTTGAGAATCTGGTTGATGAAATGAGTCACGAATTGAGGAGCACTTTTGTTTCCCGACACAAAAGATTTGATGGTAAGTCCTTTTTTATACAAGTTAATTCTCCTAATGTGTCTCTTTTATTTCTAACAGTTTCCATGGTCATGGTCAAAATCAAAGGATGGATACAGTATGTGCTTGAAAAGGTTGACTGTTTGTTCTTCTGAAGCTGTCCTCCCTCGTGTGGAGACGAGATGTGGAAATCTCATTAATATGCCTTGGAGTGAAGATCCCTCTTGTTAGATTAGTCAAACATGGTTCCCTGCCCAGCAGATTGGAACTTTGAAAAATAGCATCAAGCCAAACTCTGCATTATTGAGATAGTTTGTTGGTGTGTGATCGTGTCCTATAGCCCGCACTGTGACTCTCTTGACCACTGAGCCTCTGCTTTGGAGGGGGCGGGGCAGATGTTCTCATTACTGAGCCTCTCTCCACTTCTCCCTCTTGGTATCCTCCTCTGTGGAGTCTGCTTCTTCTAGTTACAGTTTAATGAGAAATAATAATCCCTCCAGCTCCAGACATTACACTGTGTGGGATGCAGCAGCTTATCACTGTGGACAATGGTGAGGGGTTATGGAGGTGGAAACGGTCAAGCATGGCCACCTGTCAGCATTGTCTACTCATTTATTAGGACTGCAGCCTGCAGCCATAATCATCAGTGTTAAACCTTTAAAGAATGTCTTCTCTTAAAGTGAACGTGTGGACAAAACTCTTGATGAGACTCCTAAAACAAACGCCTACATCTTGACCCTAGGATAAGATTTAATTTTCTTGAGTTGAAAATGTGATGTTACATCACTTCTGTAGGTGCCTGTAACTTTTACACTTTGCCAAGCTGACGTCAGGAACAAACTGTGTTCATAGCACTCCCTGAAACACTGAATACAAAGTGTCTAAAAGGAGAAATATTGTGAGTACTAAAAACTAAGGTTATGAAATGAGGAAATACTAGAAGACACCAAAAAGTTGAAGCTTTATTTTCAGTTTAAGGAATGTGCTGAGACTTAGTACAAGGTCTTTTTGAAGTCTTATCAAGAAAATCGAAGCATAAGTTGAATTCTTTGGAAAAAAAAGGGAATTGTAGCCCTGACTTTTTGTGCATGAAATGGACTGCTGCATAGAAACAAACTTCCGCTTTCATGAAATCAAAGCTTCATGGAAAAGAAAAGCAAATAAAAAATTTACATTTTAGGCTAGTATCAGAAAAGTTTAGCTCCATTGCAACAGTTGATCTTATGTAAGCATTCTGTTTTTCAAATTTTCTTTTCGATTTCCTTTTTTTCTCTCCAGATGCCCTGAGGTAATAGCTTCATATTATGCCTAAACAACCACTTGGACTCAATGATGAACTGATTAGAATTTCATCGTCAAAGATTTCCCTTAGGCCTAACTCAAGAATTCATAAACTTTACCTCATCCTGTTTGTAGAAGGTCCTTAAAAAACACCTTTCCATTATACCCATCCCGTTTGTAATATCTCAGGAATGAGAGGGAATATTATCGAAGTTCACATTAGTTCAATATCCATTTTTTATTGGTGGTCAGAGGTCTTCATGATGTCATCTCCAGCCCACGTTTTCTTGTCATTCTCACCCCATCAGTAACACAGTCATTTTGTCTTCAGGTTGATACTAGTGTATCCACAATTCCACAATTTAAAATTTTGATACGATGCTAGTGGTTAAGTTGAAAGGACCACCGCTGCTCTGTCTTTTGCTTGAGGCGGCTTTTAGTTAAAATATGTCTCCCTTTATTCCCAGAGTATTCAACATATTATATGAAATGAACGCTCTTCAGTTACAGCACGCAACTCTAAACTGATGTACACTGCCCAGAAACTCAGTGTCACATCGCCTGGGTGATATCTGTCTGTTTCTTTTGTTTTTTTCCTGGAAACTTCTTCAGCTGTGATTCCTGGAAGCTTGCATAAATAAATAAGTGATATTTTGATCAGCTGCTAGTGGATGTGAAAAGGAGGACTCCATTGAGGGAGGAGATGGGATTTGTGCAGCAGCACTTAGATGCATGACTCCAGGCACCCCTCTTTCCTCTTGGGGTTTGCTGCCACTCTCCATTATTTCATCACTGTCAAAGCAGAGGCCGTATGCAGGTTTCAGCGCTGCAGCCCTCGGCTGACTCGAGACTTGATGTCTGCTGATGATATTGATTGCAAGATTTCAACCATGTCTTTATATGCTATTAAATAAATGTAGTGTTTGAACTTGTGCTTATTGGTTTCAGCAAGTAAGTGTTACACAAAATGCCTCTTTAGTCTATTAAAAGTTGATTTTCTTTTATATTACATTCTGCAGTGCTCTTAAAGCAACTATTCTTCCTTTGCTTGAATAATTGTACCGGTGTTGATGCTGAATCTGAGCACAAAGATCCAAACAATACACAGTTATTTGTTCCTTGAGATGCTCTTTACCATCTCTTTAGCACCTGGCTCTGGAGTCCCTCCTACACAGACGCGGTGTATGTGTGTATTTTATTTATTCTTTATGCAGAGTTTGTGTTGAGTGTTGCTGGAGCTGACAGTAGCTGGCCAGCCCACACATACTGTATACCTGACACTACAAGCCTGTGTGTCACAGCAAGAGGGCACAGTCTCAACTATTCCAAGACCAGCCGAGCAGAAATACTGAAATATCCACAACAACCTGTGTTATTCAGTACAGCTGTGAGAATGTACGAAGAAGAAAAAAACAGCATTATCTGGAAATATAAAGTTTGACATGCAGCCAAAGTAACTACTATTTAAAAATACACCTTCCCTGTTTGAGAACTTATGTTTCAAAATCCATCATTAGGCTGATTATTACACATGTCGAATGTCCGAGAAGAGTGATTTTTTTTTCTTTTTTTGGTAAACAATAAGTCAATCCCTGTCCCTCCTCTGACCATGAACAACATGGTGCTGTGTAGCAAAACAGAATATTAATGTGTTCACTCCTCCACACTTTGTCTTCTTTGAAGTAACTCACTCACAGGTTGTTATTTCTGTTGAAAAATCTGCTGGCAGTCGTTAAAAACATTTAGCATCTGGCACTAAATAGAAATTAAGATGCATTTTTTTTCCACGACAAAATGCACATAGCCATGATTGACACTAATTTCATACCCAAGCTTAGAAAACAGAAAATAAAACGTGTCATCTCTGTGTTACTGTTGGTTTAATCACAATCAAAAATAAAATGTGGTATGTTTTGATGGTTTACCACAATCCCCTCTTCCTTTTCCCATTATCACAATCCATAAGGTGTGGTGAAACTACATCTGATAGCTGCGCATACAGATATCATTATAAATGTAGACCGAGGGAGAAATCTGTACCTGAAGAAAAAACTGAACATGATGCCTTTTGGACACAAAAAGGTTTGTAAGTTTACGTTGTTCATTTCCAGATTTGACTTGATGGGATTATGTTGTGCTTTTTTAAGCATTCTTCCACTTCAAACACTTCTTGCAGGTGCATTTTGGAACTGCTCAAAAATGTGAGAAGCTTGTTGAATATACATTAAAGTCTATAAATAAAACAAATATGAAGTTCCTTGAGCGATTTGCCAATACTGAAATGCTGCATATAAAACCAAATTTACGCCGTTGTGGTTTTATGCCTTCTCCAACAATTTGAGTTACTGTTTGTATCCAAGAATGTCTTTTCTACTGAATGACGGCGTAAATGTGGCCCAGAGGGGGATGAGTTAAAATGTTGGTATATCATTTATTCCTTTTCCTCTTGTGTAATGAAAGTTGTTTCCTCTCCAGAGCATAACAATGAATGAGAGAATCTTATTTCTTTTTTTTATCTTATTTTTGTATAGCGCCAATTCTTAACAAAATGTATTCACTTTACAAAAAGGGCAGGACCAAACTGTACTTTTGATTGTTAGTATTATTAATTACGGAGACCTCATCCATCAGGAGCTCAACACTTTGACATTTGTCTTCTGAATGTTAAAAGAAAGTTTTGATGTTACAAATGATATTCTATTTAAAGGTAGCCATTGAAAAGCTGATCAAGAAGAGATATGCTCTCACTCGCTGCCTTTGTTAGGTTCCACAGTTCTAAAGAAAACAGTGCTATTCATATGCGGCTGCATTGTGCTGCCAGCTACCAGGTGAGAGAGTGTTTGACTGTCTGAGTGGTGCTATAAAGGGTCTGCTGGCTCAATAAAATCCCTCTTCTGTTAGGAAGTCCTGTAAGAATATCCAGCTGAAGACTGGAAGAGTATGTTGGAGTAGACATTTTACTGTCTCTCTAAACATTGCAGGGTTTTTATATATAAATGCCTGTAGGTGTTGTAATCCCTGTGAGTTGGATGGGCCAACCTCTATGTTTATGGATATACTTGTTGGGGGAAAAATCAGAAATACTTTGAAAGTGTAAGGTATGATAACGAAAGGTAATACAGAAAATGTCATCAGATAACATAACTGAACTTTTTTGCAGAAATCACTGTCTTGACACCATTACCATTATTTTTCTCACATTGTCATAATGCTTTTAACTACCACTGACTCACAAAAGGGAAGCTTCAGGAACTATTACAAGAAAATTGAGACATGAACGGTCAGCCTGTCATGTTCTCTGTATACCAGCAAAGCAATAGCAGCCCTCAGTAGACCAGCACTTCCTGCCAGACCAATAAAACGACCCAGCTTTGATTGACATGGAGAATTAGAAGTACCCTTTTGGCAGCAAAATTGCCACTTACATGTACAAGAATGAGAGTTCAATGAGTCTGCATACCAAGCAAGTGTTCCATGCTTTTTCACTAATGACTGAGTGAGTGATGGGCTCCTTCTGTGATTGGCCGAAGTCCTTCAGGAGAAGACATTGAGAGGCTCTGCTGGAGATAAAAGCTGTTATTTCTGCTGCATGAGGTCCAAACAAGTTCATTTTGTTGTTTACGCAGGGGACATTTATATATAAATTACAGATTGTTTTGAAAAAGTGTTACTGGCAGGTTTGTATTTAACAAGAAAACTTTTGATTAATCATCAGTAAATTCATTGTCTTTCTGTTGGTGTATTCGGCTCATTGGGTACCCAGGTGGCCTTGAAATCAAATTCAGAACTTAAAGTAATTAAAACAACTAATAAATGTCATTGCACAGGGGTTTTTAAAGACAGTCCTTACAATGGCAATGCCTCAACACCTGATGTAACAGCATTTCAAGAGTGTCTCTGTTGGTGATGACAGCAAAAGAACCCCATTCCTGTTAACACGACATCTCAAGAACACCTTGAGGAAAAATCTAATTTGGCACAAACTTGGTCTCAAGTGTGTCTGGTTAGATTTTGCTCATCAAAGGTCAATGTTAATGGCCATATGACATGATTTCACATAAATGTGTAATATGGTAAAATAATTAAATATGACATTTTCTCGACTCAGGGTTTAGGATGAAATTCACGACGATCAATGTGGAAAATGCTTTTTAGACCATTATTCCTATCCCTTTTTTTAAATGCAATCTTATGGATGCATTGAAGGAAATTGGACTCCAAGGTGAACTGATACGTTTTGAGTGGTCAAAGGCTTTGGTCACTTAAGTCGGATTTTTGTTAACTCAAAATCACAGCGATGCCTACAAATAGTATAATATTACATATAATAATATAATATATTATTACATATATAATATAGAAATAGATTACATGGGTTTATTTTTAATGTTTCTGTCCATTTTGGAAAACCACTCAAAATCATTCCTTTGGGCTTCTTATGCCTTTATTTTAGAGACAGGACAGTGGATTGAATCAGAAATTGCAAGAGAGATAGATTGGGGAATGACATGCGGGAAAAGAGCCAAAGGTCAGATTCAAACCCAGGCTGTCTGCTGGGAGGACTACATGTATCCGTACATGTATCCGTACATGGCACACACTAACCACTATAGTCTACCGGCGCCCCTCACAATCATTCTTAAACAAACCGCCCTCACTCTCACATTTCTGACCTGTTTATTCCACCTTCCTTAGTAGGTTAATTAATAATATCTTCCATACACGCAGTGATAGAGAGAGGATTCTTCTAGGTTTTTTTCCGTTCCCTGTAAATTGTGATGCGATCATTCCACCAGTTGTTAGCTTACTAATGCCATCGTTACATTTTTTAAGCCAATATATTTCTTTAAATGTCATACAATGGAAATGTGTGGAAATAAACTAGCTTGACTGGTTGTTAAAAGCATCCAAACACAAGTTTTATATGCAGCATTTCAGCATTGGTCAGTCCCTCAAGGAATTTCAGAATTTATATTTACAGGAGTAAATTAAAATACAGCCAGGTTCTTGCATTTTTTAGCAGCTCAGAAAATATTCCTCTTAAAAAAAGTTTAAGCAAAAATATGACATAATCCAATCCAGAGCCAACAAAGAAACCTGGGTCCTGCAAAGTCCAGCCTGGACTTTAACAACCCAAATACTCCAATATGTCCACAGGACATATTATCCATGTCAGGCAGAGCTTACTTCCTGCGTATGTATTAATATGGATTAGGACATGCACTGATGTCAAATGTGTCCAGGAGGCTAAATGCAATAGTTCACTGATCACACTGTTTTGTGTTTTAAAGATTGATACTCAAATGAGTTAGAGGAAATTGTGGTTAAAAAAAAACAAAAAAACATTTACCCTCCTTATTTATTGCTGGTTACAGTTCAGAAGGCTCTGCAGTAATTCATTCTGCAGGCCATGTACCTGTGAGGCTACGCAGTAAATACTATCCCATCCAAAGCTGCTTCAATCTGCCGTGTCTTTACAACCAATCAAGTCATATTAATTCAGGACTGCTGAGAGTCAACTACCTCTGAAAACTGTGCCTGGTTTATGACTGTTAGACATGCTCCTTGCCCTTTTTTTCTATCATCTAACACAAAGATTTGAAATAGAACCGCTCTGTTTTGCGATTACTGACATATTTGACATCTCTGACATCTAGGGGAGCTCTACTCAGTAGGTTTCTTTGAGAGCAACTAGCTTTGTAAACAGAGAGACACAAGCTTTGTCTTTATCACAGAGGAAACGGCTCAGCATAACCTCAGAAATCTGTGCACACAGTGAGGAATCAGAACCAAACCGAGCCTTATCAGTCAAAATGGAATGAACTCCTAGCGAGTTAAGAGTCTAAGAATCACTCCAGTCAAGCCTTTTAGCATCTTTATCCTCCTGCTTGCTCTGCCGCTCTTTTGGACAAACCTCTTAACTATCATTTTTAGAGTCTGACTTTTCACTGAATTAGCTGTGGTCATCCAATGTCCTTAATGTCATTATTCATCATAATCACACCGACACAGAGCAAAGTCATATCAAATACAAACAGGTCACATCAACGCTGTATTCGGCCTTCATTACATTAGATATATTCAGTAATGCTCAGCTGCAGCAGTGGCCTTAAAACATGAATGATTTAAAAAATTTCTGTAGAATGCTCATTGTTTTCAAATGAAATGAATTTTTGAAGCTGTCGTTAATCAGTTCATATATTGCTCAGAACAAGTGACTGAAGCACAAATCATGCCTGGAGCTCTGCAGTATGGCTGCTTTTTTATTTCATGTAGTCATACATAAATAACCACACTTACTTTAAAAAAAAAAAAAAAAAACTTCCCATGTCCTCATAATACATAAAAGACAAAATTCGCATGCTTTACAGAGTGCACAAAAAGGTGTGAAAGTGAATCTAATTTTATCAGATCCCCAGGGGGAGTCTTACAGTTAACGCTCAGTGCTACCTGATAAGATGTGCTAATGAATGATAATTCATTGTGATAAGAATAAAGAGAACCAGCCTTAAACAAGCATGAAGCCGATGATGAATAATAAAAAAAGCACTTTTTTAGTCTGACTAGATTAATGCAGGATTAAGATCTAGCATTTCTTCCGTTGCAAATGTGACCTTTACCCTCCAAGCTAACATCGAGTGTGTTATCATGGCTGTGTGTTGCAGCTAAAAATAAATTTGTCTCAATCAGATAATAATGGAAAAAACTAAAAAAACACATGTGTCCTAACTCCTTGGAGATGAAGCATAGTCGTATGTACTCCTGTTTTCTCATGTTGGTGTACAAATAGGGCAGCTCTTGATGGAGCTAATCAGATGTAATTTTGTTTTATGTCATTGAGAATAATGCCGTTTTGTTTCCCTAAATGTGTCTAATCAGTATTATTACCTGCAGTGCTGAGCCCTTGTGACCGCTTCAAATCCATTATATGTCAGAGCCATCCTGATGACTGATTGTAATGTGCATGGCTCAGAGAGATGGATCTCTTAGTGGGTGCTCAGATTGTTTAATGTAACCTGCTTCTATGAACAGCTTTACAAATAATACAGACCATGCTGAATGAGTGATACACACGGTAGGTAGGTATATGTACGATAGATAACATGCTGTTACAGGGAAAGTCACTCAGCTCATTATTTTTAATTATCTCCACCTCTCTTTTATACACTCTGCTCACAGTGTCGCTGTGCTTTCAAACAGTCACTGCGTCTGTGACACTGGAGACCTTAAAGCTGCACTAATCCATTTTCATATTAGCAGTGGGTTAAATATTGAAGTTGGTGAACCCATTTATAAGTCTTACCAGACTCTTTACAGTCTATCACAACTGTGAACGGTTTTAGAGTCTTCAGGTTGTTGTCTTTTGGGGATTTCGGCCAACAACATCACGGAGTACAGCATTTAGTATTCAAGACAAACAGGACCTACATTTGTATGGTTCAATCATACGACATAAATCCAAAGAATTCTAAATTATGGGCGGCTGTGGCTCGAAACATCGGTTTTCTTTTCAGTCGGTTTCAACTTAAACCTCCTTACAGAAGCTTTAAGAAGTGATAGTATGTCAGTTTTGTATTTACAACTCTTTTTGCTGCTTCTGTAAAATCTGTAAAAGCTTCTTTGAAACTGATATAATATTAAGTAATACCCCCAATCCAATCTGTAAACAGCACTCTGTAGTGGAGTCTCCTCTGACTGTTCTTGAACTATTTCACTTATATCTGTGGAGCTCTGCGGGCTATTTAAATTTTAATATTTGTCCTTAAAAAGCCAGGACTATCATTATGGAGAGCAGATGGTCGGAATTATTATCTCCTCATCCCAATTTCTGGGGAGTCATGGCGGTCATGAGGCAAACAACAAGTGGTGTCTGAAAAGACGAGTGCAGAAAGGCTGCAAACCTCACAGACAAATGTGTGGAATCAATCATACTGAAAGATAATTGATCACACTTCATATGACATCCTTTGGCTTCCAGCTTTTGCAGCAAAAACTCTGGTGTGAACTTTATATTGGAAGCCATTCTGCAGTATATCGTTCTATCAGGGTAAAGGAAGGTATGTTTTTGCTTTACAGATGAGAAAGGGACAATGCAGACCTCATACAGAACAAACAAAGAACTTATTGCTTTTCAGAAATGGCGGGCTCCAATAGCAATGTCTGAGGCACTTTGCTGGAGAAAAAATAAACAAAGCTGTGAAGTCTCTTCAAATGAAGTCAACATCAAAAGCATTAATTCATATACTATTTTTGAATTTTTTGATTGAAGCTGTATTTGTTGTTGGCCTACAACCCAGCAGACTTCTTTTTAAGTAGCTGTCCTCTTACAATTACACATTCAAAGTCATTTGCTGTGTTTCTATTTATTCCTAAATTTATAGAAGGCTTAAGCCTGGCTCACACTGTACGAGTGAAATCGGGACGGAGCGTTGACAATTGTTAATAAAGTCTCATTTGAAAACTCCAAAGGACGGTGGTTGGTGAAAGAGAAGGAAGTGGAAGTTGTTGTATATATCTACGATCTACAATCGTAGATATAGATGGATACAAGTTTCAGAAAAGTGCTGCACTGATGATCTGTACAGAAAACAAAACAAAAAAAACCGCCAGAATGACTACAGTCCCCATTGTAGTCACACACAACTTCTGGCCGACCCTTTCATGACGTAATCATCAAGATTTTAAATTCTAAATATCAAACATGTCTGAAATAAATCGGGGCGTCCCGGACAATCTCCAGCCAGATCGGGGACGTTAAGATTGGAGTTGAGAGCGACCCTGTAATTGTCGGGAAGGAAGAATCGGAGCTCAAATCGGCCCGATTATCCTGCAGTGTGAGCCAGGCTTTACACTGCAGATCATCCATGAACAGCACCTCACACATGAACAGACGTCAGGCACAAAGTAAACATCTTTCCTCTTCTTCTTTTACCCAGAATTCTTCCTGGAGCTCCTGGAGAACACAGAGAGGTCCCTGAACGAGATGTTTGTGAGGACTTACGGCAAGCCGTACATGCAGAACGCAGAGGTCTTTGAGAACCTGTTCTCTGAGCTGAAGCGCTATTACACGGGAGGGAACGTCAACCTGGAGGAAATGCTTAATGACTTTTGGTCGCGGCTGCTGGAGCGCATGTTCACGCTGCTCAACTCGCAGTATGTCATCACAGAGGACTATCTGGAGTGTATCAGCAAGTATACGGATCAGCTGAAGCCCTTTGGAGACGTGCCCAGGAAGCTCAAGGCTCAGGTTACCCGAGCATTCATCGCTGCACGCACATTTGTCCAGGGGCTCTCCGTTGGCCGGGAGGTCGCCCAGAGAGTGTCTAAGGTAGGTGAAAGTGAAGCAGGAAATGAAAACACTCAAAATCAGCTGCTTACAGCCATCACACAACCAAACTTTCACTTGCTTCACTTGTTTATTCAGTGGGAAAATATTCAGCGTTTGACCTCAGCTGAAACGAAGACTTCCACACACATTTTAACATTTTAACAAGCCCAAGGTCTAGCACACATCCAACCCCCCCCACCCGTTATTTCTCACAGTGAAAAAGCTCTCTCTCTTGATGCACGTCTTCAGGAAGTTAAAGGTGCTGTCTAGAAAACAGTGTTGAAGACTATATGGATTGCTCGAGGAGAGAGAAGGCCAGACAGTAGAAATCTTAAATAGCTGAAGGAGATTCCAACATCATTGTTTACTGCTTAATATTTGTACAGCAAATATACAGAATCCATTTATCACGCTGTAACATTCTGTTTGAAGCAATGTAATCTCAGTGCAGCTTCAGCAGTACAACAAACTGCCCTGGGAGTGTTTGGAGTTCTCATCATGTACATGTACGAAGTCCGATTAAAGGAAAAGCTAAAGTCTGTGGCTTGGATTTAGTCACACACAATAACAGGGCTGTTTTTTTTACACACTTTATTTTGGGTCAAGAGAAGCACTGATACACACCATGCTGCAAAGGCCCATCCTCTACACTGATGTCTGGGCACATATCAGATTGTAAACACAACAAGGAATATTTATAGACCTACTGCACTGTAAAGAAACAGAATGCAGAGAAAATGCAACTTCAATCATCAGAGAGAGAGGGGGAGAAAGAGGGAGAGAGAGAGAGAGAGAGAGGAAGAAATCCAACATTGGTTTCCTTGTAGTCCCCCCCGTGTTGCACTCGGTGAACTGTGAACATGCCCCCCCCTCCCTCCCCACCACCACCAGTAGTAATGTTGGGGCTCATTTACAAGCAGCCACGGAGGATGTGTTGTTAGTATGCGTTTACTGAGTTACACCCCGTGTTGGAACAAGCCGGCATGTCCCAGCTTCACCTCTTGACATTTGAGTGAGACTTGAGATCCAGGTCATGTGTCTGCGACTGCAACCCTTTGATCCCCAGGGTATAAAGTCATCAGCAGGGATTGGGTGTAAGCATAATGGAATAAGACACCCTGCTGGAGGTGTCTGTTGCTCGGCTCTTCTTAGATGTGACATCCATGTTTATTGCTGCTGGGATATATATTGAATTAAAGAAGATGATGTAGTGCTTTATTGCTTTTCACATCTTAAGAGACCAACAGAAAACCACCCAGAGGGGCTTTGACGAGACAGTCTGCATCTCACAATGTTTAGTTCATTAACCAACCAGTACATCTGCTTCGGTTCACTGGATCTGAGTAAAAAAAACTTAATCTAATCCTCTTAATTCATACTTAAAATAATCTGAATTCTGGTGGGGGAAACTCCAAATTAAACTTTTCTATCTGAATACACTCACACACTTTAAATATGGAAATGAATAGAAGTGTAAACAATGTGACGACATTGTTTCCAGTACAACCAGGGTGACGGTAATGGGCTGCATTAACTTTGTAAAATGAGAATGTTATTATGCTGCTCAGTATGAGGCCAATGTTGTACTTGTACTGAAGTCAACCATCACCACAGGAGGAATCATCCAATGCAATACACTTCAATTGTCCCTAACAGGCCTCTAATTTCATAGCAGAGAATCAAAGTGTAATATTTGTCCATTTCATCAATCAGAATATGAGCCAGGGTGAATCCAGAGCACTTTTTCCAAAAGTGATATTGATCAAAAACATTTCTGTATTCATAATTTATCATACACTTGTTAAAAGCACAATAATACTTTTTAAAAGATGATTATTTGTTGTGGAAGGAAAATATTTATTTTAACAGAAAAAATGTTGCATATTAAAAAAAGCATGATCTATCACTCCTGACATACTACTACTACAGTTACAGTCATAACATTATGAATGTTCAAACTGACAACAAAAAAGTTCTTGTCAATTTAGAACATATTCCCTGATATTTTGTGTGGCTCAGATTATACAGCACATTGAGAGATCAAACACTCACTCATTGGTCTTACTCCCTTAGTGTCCTATCAGATGACATGAGTTTTGGGCCTTTTTAAAATTTTCATTTTATTCTTCAACAATAAAGGTTCAGTGTGACATGTCTGTCATCTGTCTGATCAGGGCCTCAGGCTGACCCACACCTGTGTCACATGTGATATGATGTTAACATGGCGATCCTTAGAATGCTCAGTGTCATCTTTGTATGTAAGAAATCCAAACCTGTAGTCTGAGTGCTCATGTGTGAGGGTTGCATTAAAGCACTTGTATATTTGAGTCTCCATGGAAACTGAGTCTTCGGGGCTACACAACTACCTCCACTCCTCCCTTCATGATACTCATCTCTTTAACACATATCTCCTAGAGACAGAGGATGTAATTTCTATACATTTCAGCCGTGGAAAAGGTCATCCATGGTTTCTCTCCTCCAGGCAGGTCTACTGTAACTTAGTCTATTCTGCTATTCGATACAGATACAACTTCCACCAACTACAGCTAAGACAAAATGTTGCTGCCAGATTTTTATCACATCTCGACAGAATTGAGCGTAATAAACCAATATTTGCTGCACTGCACTTTCCTGTCTGCTTTCTAATTGATAGAAGCTTTGCTTGGTCAGGCTCTTGCTCAGTTATCAGATAATTCCCCACAAGTCACTGTTTGAGATGTTTCTGCAGGACTCTCTTTAGCCTGTCAGTGTGTCCAAAAGGCCTGTTTGTCACAAAGATTGGCTGGTCTTGTGCTTTGCCCTCAGGCAGCGAAAAGTTGTCTTCTTTGAAACCTTTTTCTTTTTATTGAATGATGTTTTGATGTTTTCTTAATCTTATTTTTGAAACCATTTGTTGCTGTATAAGCGCTTACTGCAAATAGCAGATAGGAAACCCAGGTTTGACACAAGGCTATCCCAGCTCCCCCTTCCTATTGGTGTTTTCTTCTCATAAAACACTCACTCTGCACATCTGTCTGTAAAACAAGAGGTAGGATTAGACACTGGCTGTTTCTACATTCAATCTAAAAATCACTTTAGCACAAGTGCTAAGAGTTACATTTTTATCTTTGTAAAGGAAATGACACAGAAGTGCTTTGCATGCTGTGTCTCTGTATCCAAAAAAAACTTAGACTCATGTTGATGCTTTATGTAATAGAGGAAAAAGTCCATTAGCTGCGACCCGGGAGGTTTGGCCTCAAACATCTTGACAAGCCTCCAGAGTGCGATCGTGAGAGTGCATGAGGATAAGAGTGTCGAGTGCAGCCTGCTCTTTAGAAATCATCTCATAAAATCTGTTTTACTGGGTCACACTGTCAACTTTGTGTTTGCTATCTGAAATGTCACTATCCTCGCCTACACACATAGCAAAACAGTCCATCACTGATAAGATGCTGCAATTTGGAAGGCAGGCTTCACATGTGGCCTAAATGGGAAGGAGGGAACATCTGATTCATCTTCTCACAAAATGAAGATTGAGACGATAAGACACATTAGTCAAATAAAGTTGAGTCCGTTTCATGCACAATAAACAGACAAATTATTCTATCCTATCAGGGCTTGCAGCATTGTATATTGTTTAACAATCATCTATTCAACCCCTGAACCTTTTATTTATTTATTAAGAAAATAACATTAACCAGCTTGGTTTGGATCAGCTTACTGGATCTGCACCATTTGATCTTTGAATGTTTTCTACCTCATTAGAAGAATGTGCAGATCTATACATTTATTTCATGGTTATCAGAATGGCAGTCAGAGAAAAGCCTGTCTCAGAAAACAATTTAAATAAAGCATCACCTTCAATCAATTGTGATATTAGTCGTTTATTTGTAGATACCAATACTGAAACTCTATCAGAAGAACTGAAACACATGTGACAAGTGCCATATTTGACTGTTTAACTGAATGGGATTTCCTTATGTTCCATTCTCTTTTTAAAAGAATGATGAAAACAGTTGTGGCTTATTCATACATTCAAATTAAATAAGGTAAAAAAGGCCTGTGGCTCTGACCAAACTGATATACTGTAGTAAAAAAAACACACCTATGCAAAGAGCTCTTCAACTAAACAAAAGTGAGAGTCTGTCATCTTGTTGATCTTCTGTATATATATTTTTATGCAGCTTTTGTACTTTTTTTTGTATTACTGAAGCTGTGACAGCAAACTTTATTCCCATAAATCTATCAACTAATAGAACACATCATGTTTAAAGTGTGTTTTGCATATCTGTAATAAAAGACAATGCAGGCTCACATTAAGAGTCTGACATCTCCTACATTAACTGTTTACTTCAACAGTAATGTATTCCTTTGACTTGTTGTTCATGTAATTTTTGTCTCTCTTGTAAACAAGGAGATTATTTCAAGTTTGACTCAAGTGTCAAACACGTTTTCTCACACGTCTTCTCTGAGGAGAGATAATCTGAGAAAACAATTGAGAAACATTCCCTCAGTGTTTTTTATGTGCCTGTGTTATTTATAAGACAAGACTTTGTGTCTATGGACGTGTGTTTATGACTTGATTACTGATGAAACTTTACGCCGTTCTTTAAACCGTTACCTGTCACACACAAACAAAACGGGCTCTTTTTGACTTCATTCAAAAAATACAAAACAAAAATATGGAAAACTGACACAACAGCATTCTTGACAACAAATGATTATCTGTATGTATTTAATATTTGATATTTAAAAACAGGTTAAATATGGCTACCAATGATGAATCACAATGACAATGCTCACTAAACACTTTATATATCTTAAATCATCTCTTCTTGTGTGTGCAACCAATTTTTTAAACAATAATATTACATTTAAATTGTGTTATAAATCTTTAAATTTTCTGAGTGCATTAGAAAAAAGTATATCAAAACTCCCTTCAAAAATCTAAAGAATCTGTAATTGTTATGGGTTCAGGCGAAGGACGTCACATGGCGAAGGACGTCACATTTCTTTTGGGAATTGACTTGATCATTCAATTACAAAAAGTGATTCTAATCAAATGAGATTTTGAGGACGTTGTTCAAATACTAATGCCTCCTGTCACACTGTTCTTGCAGGTAAGCAGCACTCCATCATGCATCAGAGCACTGACAAAGCTGATGTACTGCCCCTTTTGTCAGGGCATGCCGGCAGTCAAAGCCTGTAAGAACTACTGCCTCAACGTCATGAAGGGTTGCCTAGCAAATCAAGCTGATCTGGATCCCGAGTGGAACCTGTACATTGGTGAGTCTTTTCAAAGCGATACTCCAAACATTATTCACCTGCTGTCCTGTTTTAAGATTAAGATTTAAGATTTACTTTTATTGATTAAATTTCAGTTTTTACACACTGTAGTCATGCAACACACACATAGGCTGAAGTATATACACACATGCACACAAACAGGATCATATGGACATGCACTAATACGATGTCAGAGTGACGGAGCAGCTCACAGCAGGCGCTCTTGAGTTGGTGGTGGGGAGGGGGTTTAGTGCCTTACTCAAGGGCACCTCGGCAGTGCTCAGGCACCTCTCCAGCTACCAGACCAATTTCCATACTTGGTCCGCACCGGGACTTGAACTGGCGACCCTCCGGTTCCCAACCCAAGTCCCTACAGACTAAGCTACTGCCGCCACATACCAATCAGATCTGTGCTTATACGTTTTTTCTGTTGCACGGATCAGTATGTTTAAATGGGACTAGTTGACGTGGTTCATAATAAGAGCACATGTGTGTATTCTCTGGCCCTCCTTTACAATTTATTCTTACTGTTTACTTTCCAAAGTGGTGCAGGTAAAGAGCAGACAAGAAGCAAGTCGGTATTATGTAATACTTAAGTCTTAAAGTGACAAATATGAGGTGAATGATCTTTTAAGCAGAACATTCAGGTATAAAACAATGAGCTGAAAGCTTCAGACAGTCATGTTGATTGAAATAGATCTGCACTAGCTACATGCAATACTTTGACATTATAGGGCTTAACTGGATTAAAATTTAATAACACAAATATAGCTTCATTGCACCTTTTTCCTTTCATGTTCATTAAAGAGTAAAACACTGAAGTGGTGATGTATGAATGCTTTGGGCACTTTGGAGCTAATGCTTTATGGATGCAAAGAACGACAATATAAAAAACTGAAAATGGAGGAAAAGGGAAATCCAACTGTAGCTGAGCAGTTATGTTGACTTTAATAATCACTTAATCAGCATTATGGAAGCGAAGAACAACAGTCAGATGGATGGTGCAGTGTTTCCTTTAGTCGGTGTAAGCTGGCAGAATAAAACAAAAAGGTTTGTTTAAACAAGTTAAAAGTTAAAAGATTGTGCAGGTCAAAATGTTTACCTTATGAGTGCAGGATTACAGACATAGGTGTGCCACGTTGTCGAGTTTGACTTTGTCTATTTCAGGAGAATTTACAGCTGTTACTCGGCTGTTATCATGACCTGACAACATCTGTTCCATTGACACACACAAACATACACACAAAAGGCTCCTCGGATAAGAAGGTGCTTTATTTGTCATTCTTCTATCAACATTTTTCCTGCATGCAAAGAAAGAATTTATTCATGGGATTCTGGTCCCCCGCTGAGCTAAATGGAGACTTGTAATAGGGCAGAATTGCACTGCAGGGAGTGCCATGTTTTGTGAAGAAAAGTTCAATGGGAACTTGTTCTTCTGAATAAATATTTATATTTGTTTTCAATTTTTCATAGAAGGCCTAACTGAGATGATTCCTGCTGTCATTTAGATCAGGCTCATCCTGAAGGAAAAAATGTGAAAACGTGCTAAGACCCATCACTGAAAATGAAATATGCATCATAGAGCCTTTTAAAAAGAAAACACAATACATATGATAAAAGAGCAGAATAAAGCAATTTAACTTTAGTCATTTAAAACATTTATTTGTTTGTTACTGCTGCCGCTAAAGGACGTGATACAAAAAAAATCCTGTTCTTTTATACTGGGTTGTCCTGTTGACTTTGGTGCTTGTACAAATTCATAAATTCAAATATGGAGCTAACTAAGCCCTCCCCTTATTTGAAACATCACTAAACATTGGTAAAGCTTGGAGCAATCAAATCCTTGAACAATTTGGTCGCATCCCTCTTGATGCTAAACCCCTGCTGGTATACTGTTAAATCCAGAGAAGTTGTCTGTTGTTGGAGGGTCTCCCAGAGTGACAAAAATAGGAAAAAAGAAGCACACTCAACCGTAATAAAATTTTTCAGGTGCACAACCGCAAAAAGCTGAAAGAAAACAGAAGATGTCCTTCAAAGTATGTTTTATGTGGGTAGAGCTGCAGTGTACAGATCAACAACGGGCGCGTTTCAGCACACGGCCTTCTTGGTTTAAAAAAGGTTTAACTGTCTTCGTTCATGAAGATTTCCACTGCATGCAGCAAAGTTCATAACGTGCGCTTTCTGTGCTTCTGTGGAGCTCTATACAGTCTTACGCCTCTGTTATTCCTCCCCTGCGATGTGTAACCCACTGAGGTTTGAATGGTGAGGTAGTATAACAGAGGGGGGAACATGTAACACATTAATAGGTGTGAGTCTTTAATCCCTCAGGTCGTGTGCAGTGGGTGAACGTGGCGGCTGCACTCGCAGTCTTGACGATACCAACGCTCTTGCTCTTCACCTGTTGAAATTTGACCACAGTGAGCAGAAGTGTGTGTAGTTGAGTGCACCTGTCTGCATGACTGAATACTCCTCCAGTAATCACTTTCAGTTTGGTCTGGTCCTGTATTTCGTGCGTGCGTTTCGGTTTGCTTGATGTACAGTCTTCCTCACCAGTCAGTCTTTGGCATCTGGCCATTTTTAAGCTGAGCATAAAGTGTAGTGTACGACCGTTTTGTGTCAGCTTGTGACCTTGGACAAAGTTTTGTGTCTTTGTGAGAGCCATGGGACTTCACGGACCAGCAACACAAAACAATGAGGTTGAAATCTACAAAAAGCCTCCGAATGGAGGACACATTCTCCATCGGAGGAGCAGCACATTTCCCTTTTAGTTCAGTGTTGTTATCAAATAGGTTCTCTTAAAGGAGCTTTGAGAATTAAAATAAGAACCTGTATGACACAGATCAAAGCTAATTCAATCTGCAATGAGTACATACTGTAATTTAGTTTTCTCTGTGAGAGACATTGTAAATGCTAAATAGCAAAGCGTGTGAGTTTTATTTTCATGTTATTCTAATCTGTAAGGTAAGGGTTAGATGCTTGTTTCGTAAGGTGTCACTCACCTGCTCACTGTCTGTATCATGGATACAGAGCTGCATGTGTTTAGCAGGTGGCCATGTTGAGCTAACATTACACATCTGACAGACAGAATGAAGTAGAACGTTTAGCTTCATTCACACATAAGCAGGCAGAGTGGCTCCGTGTGGCTGATTTCATGTCTGCTTCAAAACCTAACCGCCATGAAACAATCAGAATACAACTTCTTTCCCTCTATTTTCTTTCTTCCTTTTTTCCTAAAGGAGCTTCCTTATTTATTTCACACTCTGGCTAGACCAAACACCACGTGCCCTTCTTTTCCTTACTGCAAGGGGCCAACTTTTGTTTCTGTGTCTTCTAGTGTGTCTGTGTTTCAGCACATAGTCTCATAATGAAAAGATCCACTCAGATATGTTCCTGTACTTTTCACATCTGCATGTAAAGGAGACATATACTGTGTAAGTCTTGTATAACACAGATCAAATGAGACCTTCAGTATACAAATCAGTCTTTCAAGAGCAGTGGCCTTCCTCATAAAAGCTTTCTCAGGAAGTTAAAGGGTGTATTGTATGATTGTGAAATTAATTCACTTTATATTCTTATCAAATATGGTGACTCGGACTTATTGCCTTTATTGCAAGCTGACTGTGCTTACTGTTGTGTGTGGCCCACGAAAGTCCATCTTGAGATAGGAAACACCCTGAAAGGAACCAGTTTGATCAAATTATAGTGATGTAATACTATATGTATGCTCTGCCTTGATCCATGCCGTCTGACAGTTTATTTTTTCTGTGACTTCAAGCTGGACGAAACGCAGGACAGCAACATTGGTAGTTGTTTGCTGTGGATACACAAATTCACTGATGTCAGTGTGGAAGGAGATCGCTTTCAAGATTGATATATGGTGGCCTGTGTCAACAAGCACAGGGCAGAGCAGCTGCAGTGTGGCAGCCTAAAGGACGAGACTGAAAGATGCCAGAGTGGGTCATGTTGGGGAAAGTTCTGCTCACAGCAGGGGTGGAGAGTAAATGCTGATTAATGAAATCAAACAACCCCCCCAAAAACCTGGATGATGATATATGCAGATTTCAGCGTGTTCTTTTCCACTGATAGCAGACAAACAGATATTCTCACATGAACATGGAGCAAAATACAAACCACAAGTACAACATGAAGTCTGTTTATAACACAATGAAGAGATCATAAGGAAATATCAATGTGTTTATTTGCTTGCAACTTTGTCGCTGAGTGTGCACTACATATCCAAATCTGCATGAATGAAATGAGTGACAAAAATAATTAGATCCTATTTGTTCAATCCAACATTTTTCAAAATAATACACAAAGTATAAAGCTGGAATCGAACCCAACCCCCGGCAACCCCAAACGGGAGAGCAGTAGATAATGGATGTATGATGGATTATGGTTGAGCATCTTCACTTTCTTTAAACACATTCGGTGCATAGTTTTATTTACTTAATGAATGATTAACACATTTTTTATATATATTTATAAGCTTTATTTGGCCTTGTAAGAAGAATTGTAAAGAACGAGGGCAAATAAGGAATGTACCAGGTTTACAATAAACCTTTCACAGTTAAGATTAAACTAACGTTTGTAATACAGATTTCTTTGCTGAAAAAGTCCTTCAAAGTGCTTCTATAGTAGATACTCTATAATGCAAAGAGGCATGTTGGACTCTTTTTTAAGATTTAGTTTGGGCTTTTTATACATTTATTGGAGAGACAGGACAGTGGACATAGTGGGAAATCATAGGAAGAAACAGAGTGGGGAACAACATGGGGGAAAGGCACCAGACCTGACCCCGGGACAGTGGCCTCTGTACATTGGGCTGGCGCACTAACTTCTATGCTACTGGCGCTCTGGCATGTTGGACATTTAACACAGTTTTGTGTTGATGTACATGCTGAGTCGGATGAAACATTTGTTGTCTCTATAAATGTCTTGAATAATTCTGCCTTGACTTATTTAGATGTTTCATTCAGACAAAAAGCAGTAACTAAGCTCAGCCTTCATCACATCCTCGTACATTCATATTTATTCCGCGATGGTGTATTACAGAGGTGGGATCACTCCGTCACCCCATTACGCCTCCACAACAATCAGACTGAAGGCCAAACTTCACAGGGGTGTAAACATCGCGGGCTTGAAACGGCAGTCTGAATAGAGCTACTGTTCCTGTTGCTTTTAAAGCTCACTCTTGGATAAAATTGGTTCCTTAGAAACGCCCGTCACAGCTCACATTAAACAAGCGATCAACTAAGTAAGACAGGGCAGGAGCTGCAATATTGTCCATAAATGACAGGTTGAAGTGGCTGCAGCTGTCAGTCTTTTAGTCTGTATATGTTCCAATGTTAATCTCCAACCATCAATTTAAAAAAACACTTATCCTGTTTCAGGGTTGTGTGGGCTGCTAAAGGGATATCTTCAGAGCAATAACACAAATATACCAATATATTAACAGTCATATTCACACCTACACAAAGAGAGAGACACTATTTCACACTAGCAGCACTTATTTGTACTGCGTAGGAAACACAAACTCATACTGTATGCTCTTTTAGTGTCTATAAAACCTTAAAGCCTTTTGTCTATTATAGTAAGAAAAACGATCCACCAAGTGTATTTCAGCCTAAGCAGAAATGTCTACATTGACTTTACTAAAAAAGAACAGTTCTGAGAAAGGGCTCAGCTTAAAATGGAAAACTTTGTATTTCTACCATTAATCCTGACGCATGGTGTATTTTGTCTTCATCAGGACTCTTGTCAATTGGAATATTGTTCCTCTGTGTAGATTAAATGCCATTTCAATATCTCCAGGCTCTGACATTTCATGCTCATTATAGAATGAAAGATTTTCAGTTAGCTTAAGGTCTAACCACAAAGAAGGTATTGACTTTGCTCTCAGTGTTAAATTGTAAGGAAGGCTCTCTGCGTTCAGCACGGACAGACAGATTAGTATAATGTTTAATGTGGTAATATGAATACTGCCGAGCCGTTTGTCTTTATTTACGTGGTCCAGTTATCTTAAAATTGGTTATATCAGCTCAGTGAAAACCAATAAGAAGCTTTGGCTTTAAGGCTTATAGAGAAACTGGAACACCTGAGGAGCCTGACACAGAGCGACTACAGACCTGGAGCTATAAGATATTTATCTTGGTTCCTGTGGCATCCATTCAGACCAGCATCATATAACTGCTCCACTGACCAGAAAAGACAAGATATTGCAGAGGCGAAAAACTAATCTGACCAAAGAGCAAGAAATCCTTACTGGAGGCTATGCTGCGGTGATAGCAATGATTTTTTTCCCCCACATGACACCTTCTCCCTGAACCAATCCACTAGCAGGAAACAACACCCCCATGATGAAAAAAAAAACCCAACATGTGGTAGAACTTGAGAGAAAAGTACAGATATAAAAAGTGCCACTTCACATCCAGCAAGGCCTCTGCGTCATTAAGCATGAGTCTGAGGCACAAAGTGTCTCCTGTGACACCACCTTAGGCAAGCAAAAACAGATTTGTGTTTGAGGAGCAGCAGCACAGCTATACAGTCTCAGAAATGTGAAATGATGCAAAAGTCTCTGAATTTACTTGTCAGTTTTCTACCTGTGTGCTGCACTGTGCTTTTACAGTGCAAAAAAATAACTGGTTTCGTATTAATTGCCCACGTTATTTAGAAAGAGTTTCTTGTTGTTTAGGCCAATAATGTTGGAAAATTGTCATTCCTAACTGCTTCACATTAAGAAGATAGAATCTTTATTATAATTGTATACAAGGACACAACGAAACTTTGTTAGCAGCAATCCTATACAGCAGCGTTTACAAAAACAAAAATATATTTGTGGTTATATGAAAACAAATATGTTTGTGAAAAGTGGCCAATTGCTGTTCAGTGAATGAATAATAATAATAAATAAATAGACAGTTGTGGTGACTGAAAGAATATATACAGTTATTATTGTGCAGTGACTGAACAAATATAAATATAGAGATATAGTGCAAATAAGTGAAGTTATAGTGCAGTGAAAGAGTATATACAGTTATTATTGAGCAGTGACTGGATGAGTAAATAAATAAATATCACAAATTGTGATAAACAGTATGCAGGAGAATTGTTGTCCACTAACAACTTTGGATCAAATGTCCTTGCACATGCTTGTTTTGCGTACCCCGAAGCAGAAGATTAATTAGGCATGGAAATAAAATATGACCGAGACATTTCATGGGAAACACACGCTGACTGCAGACTCCCAAAGGCCAATGTCATTTTTAAACACTCCGGTCTCGCGTCGTCATTTCACATTACTTTTGAAAGGTGCTCTTCCTGGAACTAATATAGCTTTAGTTCCACACAGTCATCTCATTATTAATATCACTATGAGACAATTTGGTGCAGGAGTGTTGCTTCATATTTGTTCATGCGGCAGCTAAATGACATGTAGTGTGTGGTTTAATCAAACAAACATCACAGAGCCAGATCGTCAGTCTGTACTTTGTATTTCTTCCTTAATGTTGCATTGAATAAATTAAATCCGGGGAAGAAATCATACAGTAGATTAAATGGGCTCTGCTGAGTAGCCAGTCTTTAATCCTCATGTTCCCACTGGAGGACAAATCCTTGCTGACCTCTCATCCCTCTGCTTCTTAGGACGAGGCTCACACACCACATTCATTATTAAACAGGTGCTCCTTACTGTGTGTTTTTAGCATTTTACACCGTCATGTGATTATCACAAAGGAAATTACATTAGATTTAAAAATGGGTTTGAAATGTGGTACTACTGTTGTTATTATACACATTCATGTTTAAAAGCAATCTATGTGCAGTCTTATGGTGGGATTAGATTTTAATGACATTAATTAGCTGAAGCATGGAGCGCCAGATGAACAGCTGTCAGTCTGTTTCCCACACCTGAGAACTCAACGCTGAACATATACACACCCACCCAAAGTCCTCTGGGATATCTAATAGAGCTGTATGCCTCCTGCATGAATCACCAGTTATCTGTTTCTAAGAACAATCTCTTTGACAATGTTTATATATCTCTGCAGGTATTTGTTTTGTTATTGTAGCAGGCTGTTTTTAACCAGTTTTGATGTTATTTATCACTCTGTCTGCGCGGATGTCTCTTTCCTCACACGTCGTTTGAATATCTCACATGCTGTGCTGATGAATATTGTCCACTGCGGTTTACGCCCCCCGTGTCATCATCGTTTTCATGTGTTGACAGTGAGTTGACACCAGTGATGGAGCTTTTTCTCCTGCAGCCTCACAATATTCACCCTCAGACTCCAGGTTGGCTTTAAGTGATTAAACCTCATGACTCTGCCTCATTTCTATGCAATGGTGTGGCATTGGTTTTTAAAACGTGGTTGTTGTTGCTCTCTCCGGAGAGCCATGTCACCACATTGGAAGTGATCTGCATTGATTGTTTCTACTCATTTCTTTTTAATTAGGTGATTTATCTCACTCTGTTACTGGAGTCAGCCACAACCTTAATGTTTATGTAATTCAAGCCAGCAACATTCCCTGCTCTTTGTTATGAATTCCTCATTAATAAGAAATGTTGAATGGAGAATCTTTCCCTAAGAGATAAATATAAGATATATATGTCTGTGTGTCAGAAAAACAAACAGACAAAAACACATTATAACATAAGTGTTAGGATTTTGAATTTGCTGCTTTTACCAGCATGAATTCCAACAGCTTTAAACAACCACCTTCCAATCATTTACAGAAGTTAAAAGCACTTTCCCCTCTATTCAGCAGGTTAAACCTGCATTCTGCAGTCTGAATGGATCAGTGAATATCATTGATCCGACTGGCTGACCCTTTTTGGTGAACATCTGTTAAAGACAAAACCTGGCTTTCAGAATCATTGTTTTATAAAGCTCAGAAATCTAATTCAGCGTTATTAATGTTTAAAATAAATTTGACAGACTCTCTAACTGAGCTGCCAAAGGAGGAGAGAGACAGGGAGCACACGAGTGGGCGAGTGAAAGAGCGAAAAGTTCTCTCCACTTACAGTAACGTTATTAGTATACAGAACAAACTGGAGTCTCTGTGAACTCTGACAGGCAGTAATTAACCTGTGACAGCCGTCTGCTGAGCCACTGATGGAGAAGGAATTTAAGTTCTTTACATGAGCAATTGAACTAATTGTATACCTTAATAAGACTTAATTTAAATTAAATGTCCTGCTTGAAAAATAATTTTAAAAAAAGTATGTAAGTATAATCAGAACCTTAAAGTAGTAAAGACCTCAACGATGAACACCTTGAAACACTGCTTCACTTAATGTTTGTTTTGTCCAACCAATGAAACCACAAAGTGTCATATCTGAGCAGCTGGAACAATGAAATATGTCGGGTCATTGCATGAAAAAGACCTAAATTATAATCAAAGTAGTTTCCAGTTAAATCTTCAATAAACTACTTATTAATAAACTAATCATATCAGCCCTATACTTCTTCACACTGTTTGGTAAAATGTATAATGTTCTGATACACCAAGCTTATTTTACAAGTACTTAATTTATTTAACATGTGAAGATATTTATCTTGTAACTAAATGTCAGCTTTCAGATCACTTTCACTCTAAAATGAAGCGAGGCAGAAGATTGAAGTAGCATGAAAATATATATATATATATTAAAGTCAAAGTTGCATTTGACTCCACTACATGCAAATACAGTATAAACTCCAGCTCTGAAGAAAGAATTCAAATGAAAATATTTTCAAGAAATATTGAAAGACAAATAAGCCAATGATACTTTTAAATTATTATCAATGAATTACAACTAGTTCCTTCAATAATAAGGCTTGAATCTACTTTGATCACAGCATGACCTAAATGTTTAAAAATGTTCCGTCTGAAGGTGTAGTAAACACTTGAGCCTCTTTACAGAGCGATGGATGATGTCATAGTTTGGAAAGCAGAGACCTGATCTTTTTTGTGACTCGTAATTTAGTGACTGATTTCTGAGCCTTGTTGATTTGCTTGTCCAGCATCCTCACCTGCTGCTCCTGCAGCTTCATGTCCGATTTGTCCTTGCCAGACACTTAACCCCAAGTTGCTCCCGCTGCTTTTGTCGTCAGCTTCTGAATGTGTATGAATAGGATTAGTTACTTTGTGTAGGTGTGACATGCAGTGTAAAAACCGCTTTGAGTAGTCAGAAGACTAGAAAAGCGCTATGCAAGCTCAAGTCCATTTATCAATATTTAACAACTATAGACAAGAATAGGGCTTAAAATCAGCAACCACCTTGAACAATTTCAAAAAGAATACATTTTTGTGTTTTGTTGTTTTTGCCCTTTGTAGTTTGAACAATTATTGCAATAAATAAAACCATCTAGTCTGTCAGACTTTTAAGCTTTCACTGTGAAATATATAGAACATTTACCTTCATCTCAAACATCACCTGTGTTAAAATGCATGTTCCGTGTGAATGTTAATCTTAATTAACTGTTAGTGTGCCGTTTATATAAATATGCTCCTAGCTGTTGGAAAAGAAACTGCTAATGAAATGTATTTACAGTACATAACTTCCACACACAACAGGAGTTATTCCTGCTCCCTGCCAATACCACAAATATTGTAGAACATATTGAGCTCCTTCATCAAGGCACAGAGAGTAATCAATGTTTCTTGTGCAAAGGAATCCAAAATACAACATTCATTTTCATTTTTTTCCCATAGTTCTCGGCTTACCTAATCACTCACAGTTACATGAAGACGTGGTCGAGTGGATCTTATTACAGATTCAGTTCCCACCTGAGCAATTACCAATCTGCAGAAAGAGAGACATTTTGTGAAGAGTGGGAAATCACTTTCTCTGTTCTAGTTGTGAGCAGGAAAGCCTATCTTTGTGTGTGCATCCGATGCTGTTGCTGTTGAGCCTGAGCAGATCATGATGTGCTCTATAACACGTTGTTTCACAGTATTGAATCAAGATTGCTGCCAAGGAGGAAGAACCTCCTCAACACATTTATTTACAAAAGAGTGGCAACAGTCCCGTCAGCATCTGTAGACAGAAATGCCATGACATCCCCATCCCCATTAGTGACAGGATGTGTTTGTGAATGTCTCATTATTGGATTGTGCTGCTTTGTTTCATTAGCAATGCTGCTCCAGTAGACGTCTTTCACAGTAGCAGCCTTGCATGCAATGTGTAAAGTGCTGTTAACACTTCAGTGAAAAAATGGTAATAATGGAAAATTAGCTATAATGAGTGTGTCATGCTTTATTTTGAAACAAGACTGAGCGTCACCAGCCGTGTTTGCACCTCTCTGAGGATGAACCTTAAAAAAATGTCCTAAACCATCCTCCAGGATGTTGTGCAGTTTTTGCCTCCCTCTCTCTATGTTCACGTTGGACACGGATGTGTTCACTGTTGAAACAGAGCAGACTCATAAACCTTTTTAGCTGAGAGCTTTAGTATGCCTTTGACATTCCTGCAGCAGTGCTAATGTGCCAAAGTTTAGCATCTACCACATTTGCAGAAAGCAGGTGCGCGCACACACACACACACACACACAATTGCTGTTCATGCTTAATTTAGACCCATTCTATAGATGATGATGCATTTCAGAGGAGTTTCTTTATCTACTGACTTAGACATTCAGCAAGAAAACAAACAAACACAGCTTGTGCATACTGTAGGATAATTGTTCAAACTACAAAGGGCAAAAACAACAAAACACAAAAATGTATTCTTTTGAAATTGCTCAAGGTGTTACGGTCAGTTGGAAAACAAGGGAGGTGGACCCAAGTGCAGAAACCAAAAATATTTAATTAAACAAATAGGCCAAAGGCAACACAACTTAACTTCAAAAGTTCAACAAAAAAACACAGGGATCAAAAACAGGGAGCCACAGAGGCGCACGAGCAAAACTGACATTCATACAACATACAACATACAATGAACTGACCCAGAAGAGAAGAAACACAGAGACTAAATAGACACAGGGGTAATCAAACACAGGTGAGACTAACGACACAGGTGAAGACAATCAGGGCAATCAACACTGGAGGGAAACACACAGAGGAAGGAATGAACACAAGACAAGAAACACTGAGGACAACTACAAAATAAATACAGGAAACACTGAAGACACACAGAACTCAAGAATGAAACAAAACACACTAGAACATAAAGAAACACTGGGATATGAAGTTACAAAAATAACACATGACACACTAACCTAGAAAACACACAAGGGAAACAACACCATCAGACAAGAACTAAAAACAACAAGAAAACCTAAACTCTGAAAATAAGAAACCAAATCATGACACAAGGTGGTTGCTGATTTAAGCTCTATTCCTGTCTATAGGTGTTAAATATTGATAAATGGAGCTTGTATAGTGTTTTTCTAGTCTTCTGACTTCTGACTGATAAAGTTGTCAAATTACACGCTTGAATACCTGTACATGGCACTCCAGCTTAGATTTGTTAGGCTGGACCACATTGGTCAGTTGGCCAACATCCACTATCTATTTAAATATGAATTTAGCACTTTGTACAAGCAGTTCACAGTAAACAGTGGAGAGGTCCTTTACCCAACCTCTCCCAGACTCCTAACATTTTATCAACTCAGGCTCACACAGATCGTATTGTTTTCATGTACGAAAGGAAAAAAAAGGTCTTTTAGTTCCAGATCATAAGTGTGTTAAAGGTACGCATATTTCCACAGCAGAGTTGAGGAGCTCTGTCAGAACGAGGCTGGTTCTCCACATTCAGCTGTGATCAGCCTGGCAGCTGCTGTGGATACACAACTGCATACCCATATCACTGTGTGTCCCAGAACGGACGCTCTACGTATTGTATCTTTTTGTGTTCTGTGTTCGTATAATCATGATATTCCCTTTGTGAAGCTTCTATCTGCAGAGGATACTTTTGATTTGCTGTGTGCTGTCCTTTCGCTGACTGCCCTTAACGAGTCACTGGAGGTTCAAGAGGGAGGCGAGCATCACATTTAGCTTTGGTAGTGGTATCCATGCAGAATTTCTTCTTGAAGAGGTTTTTCTTTAAAGAGAATAAATTAGAATTTTATAACAGCTTTTAAGGTTTTGTTGGTCTGAAATTTCTGTCTCTGTTTAATTGTTATTAATACTTTAAAGTAAAACAGTGATAGCATTTCGCTTTTTTGTTGAGATGTGGCTTCTCGAGTGTGTGTGTGTGTGTGTGTGTGTGTGTGTGTGTGTGTGTGTGTGTGTGTGTGTGTGTGTGTGTGTGTGTGTGTGTGTGTGTGTGTGTGTGTGTGTGTGTGTGTGTGTGTGTTCAAGGACTTTTTTGAAAATTACAGCTTGTGACCAAGGAGCAACATGCATTTTTTCTCTCCCCCACCTTGATACCTTTCCATACAGCACCATTAGTTGGTTGACTGAACCACAGATGAGCTATGCTTTACAGAATCCAAATTACAGCGAGGCCATTTTTCATGCGGTGGAGCTCTTCACAGGCAAAGAGCTGTAGATGGGCCTGCTCACTTCTCTTATTTGTCCTTGTCTGCTGGAGGTTGCCTCTGGCTGACATAGCCTGAATTTAAGTGGACATCAATCTCGATAAGAAGCCCAGAGTAATATTACCACCTCTGATTTCTTTTTTTTTTTAGCTGTTTAGCCAGATAGCGAAAATAAGCATGTTTCACATCACAAAGTGAAAACTTTAACCTCCGATGTGAAACAAATCATTTTGATCAGGCAGTTCATATCTGTTTTCAAACCCCATCAGTTCAGAATATGAACGGACGTGTGTATTTGCACGGCTGTGTTTTGGCGATAAAAAGATTTCCTCTGGCTGGCCAGTGGCCTATCTGAGCACCACAAAAGTAATGCAAGGAGAATTTGGCTCAGAGTGGCAGCTGTGCCAGATTCATTCATTCTCAATGTAGTTTTTCTACATGGGGTTCAGGCGCCACTCCTCCTCGAGGAAGAAGCTGTACCCTGTGCCTGATTCCAACCCAATCAGCACCAACTGGTTCTTTTTGTTTTCCTCCTTCTCGTCTCTGTCTGCTCTCCCTCGGTTATGTTCTAGGTTGCCTGCTGCCTCTGTTTGTGGAGCCCATCTGATAAGTTGCAAATAAGTCACTTTTGTCAGTAAAGATTGCCATCGTCTGTGATGCTCGAGGCACTCTTCTAGGCTCTTATTTTCAAATGAGAGTTGTTTTCAGTTGGCTTCCTTTGACCTAAATTCAGTATTTGCATTTGACAGCTTTTAAGCTAACACATTTAGATTTGTATGTGTGTGTGTTTGTTATTAGGTAAGCAGACACACCTGAGGCTGTTAAATACATTTATATCATAATAAGATTAAAAGCCGTATACCAACGCTTTATTCAAAGTAAATAAAAGATATCCGTCTCAATTGGAGATAGGTATTAAGAAGCACAATACATATACAATGTATAGCTATGGATGCTTATAGTATAGAAGCAAAACAAAAACATTTGTTAGTTGATTTTTCTGCTGGTGCAGGTGTCATCTACACCCGGAACATATGGTAGTGCAGAGGTGCGATTGAAGTGCTACTGTAGGAAATCGCTTGGCGTGTATATTAGAAATCTCAGCAAGCATCACAGGCTATTTGTAATCCACAGTGTAAACAAACAGAAGAGCTCTTCAAAGGCTCAGACCCCGTCATAATTGGAAAGGAAATGGAGCCAGAGCAGAGCTAATGTATCGCAGCTCTTTCCTCTCCATTAGTGATCTCAGATCCCAGAACTATGAAGAGCTGGACAGACCTCACTGTCAAGGAGGTGGAGAGTCTTTTTAGTTTATTTTTTTTTATCTTTGCCCTCACAGCCAGGGAATCAATTCCTATTTTTTATTTTTTTTAGATAGGTTGGGTGTTGGAAAAAGAAGCCAAAATAAAAACAGTAAAGCTCTTATGAGTCTGCGTTTCCAACAAAAAAAATAAAAAATAATAATGTTTGGGAGAATTGCCTCAGACATTGATAAGCATTTACAGAAGCCAATTACACTAAATTGTGTCATGCTCATGCTGCACCCTATCATTCCAAAATACTCTGAAGACCACCTACAAGACCTTTTTAGTCAATGTTATATCTGACACTGGCATGTAAGTGACAAAAAGCAAGTCATTTACAATTTGAAATAAAACATTAGCATATGAACAGATTTATGAGAACTTAAAATAATAGTTCATTTGCAAAAACAGAAAAAAAACATCCTGAAAGACCGCATTCTGAGTGTTTTCATCAGCACTTTAAATAGAGCTGTTATGTGATCAAAAATCTGTCAAAGCCACACAACTTCAGTCTGAGTGATATACCTGAAATAAACGACAAATAAAAAAAGTGACATTTTTTTAAACAGAGATATCTGCTTTTGCAAATTAACTCTTCAATATTCCTTCAAAAACAACACTCTCCTGCATTTTAAGGAATGCATGCATGTACAGGCAATTTTTTTTCTATAGTCTGAAAATGACAGGATGACCTTATTTGGTAAGGAGGTAATTGAAGAGTCATTAAAAGAGGCTGCTGGTGAGGTCCTGTCCTGGGAGGTCTGTGGATGGAGAAACGTCTCCGGACAGACTTAAGTGCTGCCTCCGGATCTGTCTCCAGATCTGGGACTTGCTAAGTTATGACTTAGTGGTTTGGTAACCAGCCTGAGGCTGCCCATTCAAATACAGAACTGCCATTACAGAGCTTGTGTCACATTAGTATATAAACCCTTTAGCTCTGTTTCATGGCAGCGTCAATTAGCTCATTTAGCTTAAAGGGCAGCAGCAGTTGTAGAGCTGAACTGATTCGAGCTGAGATGTCATCTGATTCCTCACAGTTATGATCTATCTTTTACATGCAACATCTATCTAAAAACGTGTAAGCGATGTTCATTAAAAGTGAAGACAAAACATGAACTCTTTGAAGATGATGACTCTAAATGTCTCATGTTAATATATAGAAGGCCTTCTGCGTTGTGTCCTCACATTGATATTAATGAGTCAGTGACCTTATAGTATTCATCGCCGGCAGCCGATATAAAAATAAGTGCTTGGCTTTCTAAAGTTCTATTAAATCAATGACTCATGATCAGCATTATTTTTCATGCAGCATAACAACATTTAGTCGACGTGATTGAGTTGATCTACATAAAAATTGAATTTGCCCCGAGAAGCATTCAGGCATTATGAGTGCGTGTCAATGGACTGTGATGAGGAGGCGGAGGTTGTTCACAATACTGCTTGGTAATCAGAAGACAAGACACAACCGCTTGTTGTTTAAAAATGTGACCTTTAGTGAAACCATGCATTGAAAGCTAATCATTACTTTTATGTCATCAGTTATTCATTGAAAAATACTTTATATTATAGAAAGCAGTAATGAAATGCCAATGGTATTTTCTTTAAACGTTACACATAGAAGTACTCCATTAACAGTGATTTAAAGCAAAGAAAGGCATGTCTTTGGGTTTCAATGGAATCATCCTGCTCTTTTTTGTTTGTTCCTTTCCCTCTTTTTTCTATGCAAGCTGACAGCCTGACATGCGACATATTGTATTTGAAATATGTCTGTGCTCATTCAAAGGAAGAATGTGAAACATTTTACACATAAAAAGAGAAATCGAGAATATCCTGTGTAAATGTCTCTGAGTCATGACTCAATGAGTGAGAAGCTCGAGTCCCGTTGACTTTACTGTTTTCAGAGCCGTGTTTACATCATGTTTCCATGGACGGGCGGCCTCGCGTATAAACCAGTTTCAGACTGGAGAAAATAAGAATAACATAGCATAGCATTTGGATGTCACGTTAGTGTCTTTAGATCTCGGTCATTCTGTATGTGCACTAAGAAGCTATGAGTTAACCAAAGTGTGCTAACATTAGCATGCTAACACAACAATGCAGGACACAGGCACTTTTGTCCGCCGCTTGCACTTATTTGTGACTAATTGTGGTGCGTTCTAATTCATAACTCCTCTGTGCGACCTCAGGTGGAGACAGGTTGGAGGTGTGATGCTGGAGGAGAGCGGAGGCTTCTGAATGGTAGAGGTGTCTCCAAACAACAGTTTGTTTTAGTTTATTGCTGGTGCTCAATTGTGACATCTACTGGATCAAAAAGTCGCACATTCTTCCTTTAAATGTTAAACAAAAGATTGATACATAACATCAGTGTACCAATACAGAATATCACAAAGCAAGACACAGAAATACTGTGCTGTATCAACATTTTCTCCAACATGAATCCAGTACAGACATGTTGGACGTGGCCACATTAGATCTGACAGGGATTTGTCCCTGGGCATTTGAAGTAGAAACCCTGTACACCAGTCCTCAGATCTTTACACTGGCTTCCTGTGAGTGAAAGGATTGATTTTTAAAAATCTTACTCCTGCTTTATAAAGCACTCAATGTCCTTGGGCTTAAGTACCTATCAGATTAGTTTGTCTGTTATGAAGCATCCAGACCCCTCAGGTCCTCCGGGAAAGCTTTACACACTGTTCCCAGAATCAGAACCAAGCAGGGTGAGGCAACGTTTAGCTTCTACGCTCCTCAACTGTGGAACAAGTTACCAGAGATCTTAAGCCTCGTAAATCTGTCAGCTCTTATATATAATATATAAAATATATCTAAAAACATTTGTGTTTTCTGCTGCCTTCCCATACTGTAAGTGCAATCACTTCTTCTATCTATCAGCTACATATTCACTTGTTGAGTGGTCTTATCATTTTTTATATTTGGATTAGAATGCCTTCTTTTAACTTATTTAAGTATTAATTTAATCACTGAGTTATTTTAATTCAATCACTGTGCTTATTTTTTTTACTAATGCCATATTTATTTAAGTATTTTGAACATGTACATGTCTCATTTTTGCTCAATGTCATTTATCAGTGTGACTGTTCTTAATGCTGATTTTAACTCTGTACAGCACTTTCAAAGTATGAATGGTGCTTTACAAATAAACTGGTCTTGTCCATAGAGCCACATGATACATCTTATGTAAATAATGTACAGTATGAACAAATAAATGGTCAGTTTTTAAATGCAAAAATGTCCCATGTACATTAAAAATCTATACATGAAGTGTTCCGCTATGATACCGTTCAAAATATTAATTACCTGTCTGTTTGCTGTCCTCTCTCCACACCCTACCTTTTTTTTCTTTTTTTTTACCACTGTTGTGACAGATGCCATGCTGCTGGTGGCACAGAGACTGGAGGGACCTTTCAACATTGAATCTGTCATGGAGCCTATTGATGTCAAGATTTCAGAGGCCATCATGAATATGCAAGATAACAGTGCCCAGGTCTCCTACAGGGTATGTCAATTATTTTTACAGCCCATAGTATAGAAAAAGTTACACCTAAGACAGGTTGTTGAAGTGCAACTTTTGTTCTGCTGAAGAGAAGCTGAGAGTGGAGCTGAGTCCTACTGAGCTGTATCCAAGGCTGTCCAAGGTGTGTGTAGTTCAACACATTCTAATTATGTCCAAGTTTAGGCCATGTATTGAATTATAGGTTTCAATTTGGTCAGTTAATCTTAGTTCAACTAACAGTAGTTAATGTGTTTCCTGTGTTTTACTGCATTTTTCTTTGACCACAAAATTGTAGGCAGAAAGGGAAAAAAAATGTAGGTGGTTGTGAAGAATGTCTTTCTGCCTACACAGATTTGGATGCCAGTTCTCAATCCGAAGGGGAATGCTCTGTTGGCTTTCCCATGCAGCAGATGCAGTTTTGTTTATGGTTTAAGTTTATGTGGTCTCCTCCCTAAAGCCTGTAAAAACTTAACTCTGTCATCGTAAATAGCATTGGTCACAGCAGCTGAATCACCTCTCAACGTGGTCACCTCAACGTGATGAAAAGCACCGTCACGCTGCTGCTGTGGGGGGAAACTCTTCACAGTAACTTTACAACAACAGCATTTTCCCCTTATTTTCTGCATCCAATGTCATTTAAACCCCTGACAATTGGGTGCCCATGTTTTTGTGTAATTGCAGGTCTTTCAAGGCTGTGGTCAGCCGAAGCCCGCAGGAATGACTAGGTCTGCCCGCGGTGTTTCGGATGTGTTCAACGCTCGCTTCAAGCCGTACAGCCCCGAGGAGCGGCCGACCACTGCAGCTGGCACAAGCCTGGACAGACTGGTAAGGAGGCCGAGCCAAAGCTGCTGTTATTCAGGGCGAGACAGTAAACCCTGTAAACATCGTTTGTCTTTGGGACTTGACACTGTTGATTAAAGCTGGTGGTTTGCCATGGTAAGCCCCCGGAGCCGGAAATTAATTCTTTGTGCTCGCCCTCAAATCAGGGCCCACTCTATCGATTTGTGTTTGTTAACGAATCAACGGCTTTACCCCGAGAGGGCAGAGGGAAGGTGTGCTGCTCTGTGCTTAGTGCCCTTCTCCTCTCTGTGTACCTGGCAAACAGAAACAGAAGCACTGGAAGAATTGATGGATAGATTTTGTGACGTTGGCCGTATCAAATGTTTGCTGTAAAGAACCCTCTTTATTTTCTATCAGATTAGCCGCATGTTTGTTGGACTGGATCCTGATACATGGATTTTCATTTCAAACAACCTTGAAGCCGAAAATGCTGCATCAGGGTAAAGGTTAACACGTGGCTGACAGACCAATTCGGCTGAGAGACAGTTCTCATCACGGATTACCTTTGCAGCCACACTGCCCTTCCTTCCTCCTCTCTTGCCCATTTTCAAAGTGGATCTTTTCAAATTGTTCTTAGGAGCTATTCTTTGTCCAAAACCATACATTTTGTTGGCCATAATGATGCTTGACAAGCACCAAACCAGTTAAGTTGAAAGTTAGTCTAACCACTGTGTTTTAATTATACTCAACAAAACATCTGTGTCCTTTTGTGAAGTTATTAAAAAATCATTTAGTTAATGAATACATAATTTAAAAAGCATCCTTTTCTAGGCAGTGGGCTCTTGGAATCCCACAACAATAAGTGATATGTTTGCTTCAGTCTATACTAATTATGTTTATGCAGTCAGTTTCTGATGTCTTCTATACAGCCGCTGCCTTTTTAGTTTGTGTGTGCTCATCGCCCATTTCTTCCACCTACACTGAATAATTAAGCCTTTCTGTCTCCCTGCCTTTATGCTGCAAACCAGAGGATTGTTTGGAATGCGATGCAGCACAGTGTAAGGTTCAAACATTTCATACTAATTTAATTTCTATTTTCCTAGAAGTGTTGTCTTAAACTGTGTTATGCATTGTGACTGGAAGCACATCATGTTTTTTTTGTTATTACTCTGTGGCTGCGGGTGCATAGGAATGCGCTCCAAGCATTAAAGATTTACAGTAAGCAGGCTGTGTGACCTGTAAATCCCAGAGGTATGCAGCACTTGGTGCGCCAAGTGTCAGTCATGGTGTCATTTTCATGTCACCTGGGACTCAGTGTCATCTAGTCTTATTGAAATTGAAATAACAGTTTGTTGTTGCTGAGGCTTTTTAGATGTTTGAATACAGAAACTTCTCAGACTTGGATGATAGCCTCTGTGGTGTGTTATGGCATTCAAATATCAGCTGTTAAACACCCTATTTTAAAGGTATTTGTTGAAGAGATCAAACATGAATTTTTATCTCTTCTGCACACTTTAAGACCCCTCATTGCCTCATAACTAACAAAGTCAACTACTCGACATGGGCGACCAATCAGCAGGTGACATTCCTCCATCAGAGCTGGCAAAGGGGAGAGCTGTGAAGAGATGGGGGGGGGGGGGATACAGCCAGCATCTGCTCTAATGGTAGAGTGAAGTGGGGGCTCCAGACTGCTCATGAATAACTGGGCAATTAGCCTGCTGGGAGAATCTCACAAGATAGCCCTCAGTGACAGGAGCTTATTTTTGACAAACAATAACTACACCAGTGTTCCCAAGCACATTTTTTTTTTAAATTTAAACTGCAAAAATAAAGATGTAAACTTTATGTACAAGGGAAGGTGGATTATAGTTTTCTAAAAATAAACCTCCAGAGCTTTGTAAAGAGGCTTTCTCCAGGCAGAAAAACTATTAGCGATGTCTGTGTATGTGGAGGAGGAAGCCATGGTGATTCTAGTGTCCTGGAAGTCACGTCATCATGACATTTCATGTAATGTGTCATAATTAGGGTTGTTCTGTTCATATTGAGAAAAAAAGGTGTTTCCCACAGAGTGACGTTTACCTGTGGGCGATGACCAGGGAGTGGGGTTATGATCAAAGTTCAATAATACACTAATATATGAAGATATTTATATGAGGTTTGGTTAGAAATTAAATTAATTGTACTTTAATCTCTAACTTTACAAACAACTGTAATGCGCTCATCTTACTTACCTGCAGTTCTCGTATCCACACACAACCTCAACTGCACCAATCCATAATGAACACAGTGACATGTCCCACCCCCACTCTGTCAGTGTGCTCCTTTTAGTATAATCATGAGAAGAACATTTTAGAAAGTCACCCAAACAACTAAACTCCTGTTTTAAAAAGTTTCACTTTAAATTCCATGATGACAACAGGTGAGCCTCGTGCAGAGAGAAACCAGCGGCATCAAATGATTAAATCAACGACATTAGGAGGTTCATATTTAACACGAGACGTTGCACCGAAATCAATGTATTGTTGAGCAGCAGACATCTATATATCCTTCTACCTGCAGATTAAACAGACAGGTGCAAAGTGAGTCTGCTAGTTAGTCCACTAGTTCATTGTTCTTATGGCAATGAAAAATAAGAAAAATGCTAAATATGGTTGGCAAATATACCTGGACGACCCGCCCATGTAGTCTATGTGTGGGAAACACTGTGCTTGGTTTGTCTTTTGGCTCAGTCAGACTTTTCAGTTGCAATCAGGTGATTGAAACTACATTGAATTTCAGAAATGTTATTAATGATTGACAGCTTTTTGAAAAAGAGACATTTTAAAGAAACAATTCCCAACATGCATATTAAGGCCTGTGTCCAGGTAATATTTCCTTCAATAATAAAAAGTTTTTAGTGGACAAAGGCCCTTCAGCTATATTGAATAAGAGCCAAATTCATCAAATCTGCATGAAGTTAATTTTTGTATAACTTTTTTTTCCAATCTTTAAATCAATCATGACATTTTAAGTAATATCACAAAAATGTTTGCAAAAAGTTTCCCTATTGTAGATGTAGCAGATACAAAGCAACATCAGCATTCATTTGGATTCATGTTTTATACAACTTTTTGTCCTGTTTTTGGCCTCCACTAATTCCACAGGTTAATATCTGATTCCTAAGCGACTAAATGCTCCACTATGCTCACCACCTAGTCGTTAACTCTGTCTGCCTGCTGTTTATTGCCAAGCAAAAAGGGTCTACTGGGTTTATTAGAGCTCTTTTTTTCTCTTAAAACAGCTGCCTGCTGCGTCTGCAAAACCCAAAGTGAACCCAAACAGCAAAGTTGCAGGCCTTTACACCAAAACAATGAGCTGAAACATGCTTTAAAGCTCAGCAGAGCTGAGGGGAAGTGCAGAATCAGGTGGTTATTGTCCATGGGCTCTTCACTACAAAAGAACCCTTTCACATCCAAGCTGTCCTAAGATCCATTGTTAATATAAAGGGATTTGTTATTGCCATGATATACCATTATACATTTACACAAGCTGAAAAAATAAACATCTTACACTGTAGATCTTTCCAAACTAAAGCAGTGCAGCTTCTGTTTCCATGGGAAGACAGGCCTCAGTGAGCTAGATGAATGGATGAAATCATTAACAGTGGTTGACAAAGTACACAACTTCATTATTTAAGTCAAATCACAGATACTGCTGATCAAATATTACTCCAATACAAGTGAAAGTTGTCTAAATTATTGCTTGAATTTAATTGTGCATAAGTGTACCTTCTCACTGTGAGCCAACAGCACTAATCACTGCACCACCCTGCAGCCTAAAAACAACACAATGTGCATCATCATTGAATGAGGGAGGCTGTCTATCATACCTATGACCACATGAAGCCTGCAGCAGGATATGGTCTTCAGTAGTTTATCATTTTTTGTGAATGTGAGTGTGGCTGGTGGTCTGTCTCTGTATGTCAGCCATGTGATTGACTGGTGAACAGTCTAGGGTGTATCCTGCCTCTCGCCCAATGGCAGCTGGGATCAGCTCCAGCCCCAGCGGTATAGATAATGGATGGATGGACTTCGAGTGTAGATTCATTGTCAGCGTTCAGTTTATCTTGTAAAATTTGCAATGCTTTGCTGGCAGTGCAAAACTGTGTGCAATGTTTTTATTTAGCTTTGCTGCATCACCTACAGGCCCCACTTTGGGAATAACTGGTCTAGAGGATGTTTCAGCTGTTGACAAGATGCAAATATTTCCTTAACTTGAACGAGTGCATGTTTGCATTGTTTAGTATACAAATATAATCTCAGAGGACATCACACATACGTATATCTGCCCACCATCTTTTTTTATGTCCAAGAGTCTTTAAAGCAAATGGGAGACAGGTGATCAGTGGAAGCCGTTGATATTTATGAGCTCAGTTCTTGCTTTTTGCCTTCATATTTTTTTCCAGTATCATTGAAGATGGAGGTCTCAGCTGGCAACTCATAGCTGAAAGTTTTGCGTCTGTTCTTGAACCTCTTTTCATGTATCTCTTTGGAGGCCTTGGAAAAAAGAATATTATGAAGAATAGTTGCTTTTTACTGGAAGCTCTCTGTCAGTGCATGTCCTAATTGAAGCTGCTGCCAGTTAGTTATTTCCTTTTACCTGCCTTCCTGCTGTACCCCAGGGCTAAGTGTAGAGGTGTTAGTCTTGTCTTTCAGCTGCCTCGTGCCGTCATTAATGCGGCAACACTTACTGTATGTGTACATCCTGCGGCAGACACATGACTAGGTTCCCTCTGAGAGAGCGTCTTTGTCGTCCCACACACTGTCCCTGTTTACAATCTGGTACAGGATAATTACCTGTGACAGTGACACTGCTCAGCCTTGTGAAAGTTGAAAATAGTTTTAAGTGTCCTTTGATAAAAACTTCTTGTTTGGATTAAGCGCTAAATTTGTGAGTCAAAGAATGGCGGGGAGGGCCTGCGTTCAATTCTTGTGCAGCTTGGAGGAGCAGGCCCACCTCCGGCTCAATGAGCCATGACTGTTTAATTGCCTGACATTCTGTCAGAGCACACACCCTCAAAGCTCAGAGAGAAATGGAGATTTGAAAGTCCAAAGAGGGGATAAAGGCAAAACAGACTGTCAGGCTCCGAAGGGCATTATAGATAAGAGGAGGGGCTTTTAATTTGACATTTGTAACATGTTTGGTGCAGTTCAATTTAGAATTGGTTCTTTTGGTTCCCTTGTGTACAGTGCACATTTTATCAGTCTGGCACTTAAACAATAAACACAAGAAACAAACCAGACTAGTCTGCAGAGAGAGCCTGAAGAGGAAAGTATTTTTCATAAATGAATCCCTTGTATCATAACTTTTCTGTGTATACATTTTGCTAAAAACCTTTTTTTATTTTAAGCCTACCAGAGAGACACAGTATGACCTGATAGTCAATCACGGGTTGCCGTTATGATTACATTCAAATCATTAAATCATCACCAGCAATGTTTTTCATGTAGACATACTTCCCTGATTATTTTATGATTGCTAAACAGCAGCGTTTCCAAACAGCAGCGTTTCCAAAAACAACAACAACAAAAATATATTTGTGGTGATATGAGAGAGAAGTATGCAAAAAATGGCCAGAGCAATTGCTGTTCAGTGAATGGATGATAATAATAATAAATAAATAGACAGTTGTGGTGACTGAAAGAATATATACAGTTATTATTTTACAGTGACTGATTAATTAAACAAATATAAATATAGAGATATAGTGCAAATAAGTGAAGTTATAGTGCAGTGACAGAGTATATACAGTTATTATTGTGCAGTGACTGGATGAATGAATAAATAAATAAATAGACAGTTAACGTTAAAATGCAGTGACTGAGTAAATAAATAGACAATTATAAAGCAGTGAATTACAAAGTTATTGCACAAGTAATATTGAACAGCTAGCAGCAGTAAGGTAATTATTGCACATTGTATTCCCGTCTTGTTGGGGGGGGGGGGGGTGTTTATGGGTTGAGGAGTTTGTCCACAGCTCTGGGATAGAAGCTGTTTTTTAGTCTGTTTGACCGTGTGCGGATGGTCCTGAGTCTGCCTGAGGGAAGGGTGGTGAACATACAGTGTCCGGAGTGAGATGTGTCTCTCCGGATGTTTGAGGCTCGCTTGTGGAGACGGCGCGAGTGGGTGTCTCTGAGGGATGGGAGAGGGGAGCCAACAATCCACTGAGCTGTTTTGACGATCCGCTGAAGATTCTTCTTTTCTGCTGCAGTGCAGCTCGAGTACCATACAGTACAGCCGTACGTCAGGATGCTCTCGATTGTGCAGCAGTAAAAGTTCTTCAGCAGATCGCGAGGAAGTCTGTTGCGCCTCAGGGTCCTCAGGAAAAAGAGGCGTTGCTGTGCCATCTTTATCAGGTGTGCTGTGTTGAGGCTCCAGCTCAGGTCCCCTGAGATGTGCACTCCCAGGAACTTAAAGCTGGAGACACGTTCCACCTCTTCCTGGTTTATGTGCAGACTGTTGTGGGGTGTTTTGTGTCATTTGTAAATGAATACAAGGTCATTGTGTTGTCCATCTCAAACATCTTCAATGAATTCAGACAGCTCACTCAGCTAGTTAGGTGAATATACTGTATGACTTGTCAAAGCATTTTCTTCTTTTTTTATGGAAAAATACATGGAATTTCTGATATTTTCAAAAATAACACGTAAGCTCAATGATTGTGTCACAGCTAGAAGACACTATTCCCATGAAACATACAGAAATGATTTTGCAAAAACTGCTTACCTTAATTAATAGAAGAGACAAAACATGAGGTTCTGGATTTTCATTTAGTGATTATTTTTTTCTTTTTGTGCACACAAATAGGAGAAATGCTTGATGGTTATGCAAACACATCTAGAAAAAAAAAGGAAAGCTATAATTCTGAACAAATTGTCGCTCCTCTTTCATCTGTATAGATATAATTTACTCATGACTTTCTCATTTCTCCGCCTGTGTCTGTCTCACTCAAGCCAGGCATGTTTTGAATAGTTGGGCAAAGTAAATATTTTCTGAAAAACCAAAGTCAAAAATTTATTCACAAACTTTCAGGCATGCACCCCAGTTTGTTGAGACTTGCCACAGTAATTCCAGACTACTGCTCCAAACTGAAAAATTATTTTTGCAGAAAATTGTAGGGGGGGAAAAAGAACATGGAAACTTCAAGATGCTTTTAAAAATATTTACATTGGTTTCCAACACGGCATTCCACAACACTATAGAAAACAGTTATTATATTCAAGTTTGTTTGATCCTTTGCATTTTTCTTTTGCGATACTATATTGTTATTATGTCCAGGTTTATGAAAACCTTTTTTTTAAAGATCCCAACCGGATTTATCTGATGACATCATAGTCAGTCAGTCAGTCACCCATTGGTGTCTGAAGAGGTCTTTTAAGGCCCAGTCATGGCACTAACTTTGGGAAAATTAAGGAGCAGGCAAAGAGAGGCACTGGTTTAGCTCAGTTGTTAGAGCAGGTGTGCCATGAACAGATTGAAACAGCTGAAAAAAGCAGTCAATGAGATGGAGCTAAAGAGGGCAAATGAATATCTTGGTTGATAAAAAAAAAAAGCCCATGTAGCTTATTATCCAGCTAGCATTTCAAACAGTACAGATACAGGCCAACTGGTTTCATTTAAGCTGTATGCTGGCATGTGAACTGCAGTCAAGCCGTATGCACTTCTTGTGATAGAAGCCATTCTCCCTGTTCAAAGTTATTATACTAGATCAACTTTGAAACTACTATTTTACGGTAGAAAGGTTACATATTGTTGCATCAATATACACAAAACAGAAGACCTATAGCCTCCAGATTTTTCAATAAAGAAATGAGCTATAGAGACCAATTTTTTTTTTCTTTTGTATGAGGCTGTAAACATGTTAATCTCTGCTGTAAAAGCTGATATTTTCATATGGGCTGTAATAGGAATACATCTGCATTGGCCTCACTTTTCAACATATAAGGTTATCGCTTGGCTCCAAAAAAAACTATTTTGAAAGATTAAAGCACCGACAAACTTCAATCAATCAATCAATCATTCAACCTTTATTTGTATAGCGCCAATTTATAATGTTATCTTACAAAAAGCTGGTAAAAAAAACTTACTCATTGCTTTATTACAGACCCCATGTTAATCCATCATGAGCACAGCACTTATCAACTTCCCTTCATCAGATGACTGTTGAGAATCTGCACGTTTTTCAACACTATGGAGTATTAGCGTTCAAGCGATTGGACCCAACAAAAGACTTCTCCTTAGAGTTGCATCACAGAAACAGTTTGTTGTGGGTTGTGTCTTCATGTCTGCTGTTTGTGTTATTATGCTTTTATGCATATCAATAATTGGGAGACACTCAAGTCCAAATAGATGATCACTCTTCTCCTCTTGGCTCGTCTTCTCAGTAAGCAGAGGTGACAGCTTGGTGGATCAATGCTTGAGAATTGCTGCGCCACAGCAAAAATGTTGAGAACCAATTTTTTTTCTCTCATTCTTGTTTCTTGGAACCGTTCCTCGCAGGTCACTAAACTGCTGTTGGGTGTAGCTGTGTGATTGTCTGTCTGTGTTTGTTAGCATTGTAAGAAAGCAGTGATGTGCCCTGGGTTTTTACTTGCCTTAAGCCAATACATGAGCGCAGCCATCCATGACCCTGATAAGAAGTAAGAGTGTGAATGGATAAAAGGTGCCTAAAGGTAGTTTTTTTTTTGGCTAGGTATACTGAGATCTAAAGGGATTGCTCAGAACAGTCTAACTGGATCTATTTTCACACATGGACGGGTTTGGAATGGGGATATCACTTTTATCCACCGCTAACTTTGATGTTAGGGTAAATTATTCACTCTTACATTTAGCACATGGATAACCTGTAACTTTATGGCATTAAGTGAAAGAGAATATTCATGCACACAGTCTTTTTCTCTCTCTGTCTTTATCTTCAGTAGGAAACTCTGAGTAAAACATCTGTGTGTGGTTTGTCAGTTGGGGGAAGAAGAAAAAAACCCAACCACTCCTTTCCCAAAATCTTGACCCTGACATTATAGCCGTCCAGGAACAAGTTGAGCCACTGAGACATTCTTGTTTTGGATACAGCTTAATGGAAAGCAAAGTGAGCTTATCCACAATGCCATTCTTCAAGTGGTTGTATCAACGACAGCGGCCCGAGTTATGCAATTATCTAGATTCCACAGATTCTAACATAACTCATACGTTTTTCTCTAAGACCACGCAGAGACAAATAAAGTAGCAGTGAACATGTGGCGTGATAGTTCAGCGGACTGATTGACCTTAAACTAATCAGTTTCACCACTTAGGGCTGGCACTAAATACTGATTGGTTTTGACTTTAACCCACACACTTTCTAATGATTTATGAAGGGAGAATTAACACAAAATAATTTAAACTGAATATCAGTGACTGTATGATGAGCAGGTAAAAAGGCAATTTTCATATTTCCAATTCACCGTGTATCACAATACAGGGTTATGATTCTATATATTAAATTTTAATTTTGGAAAACTGTCATATTACTGTATGAGAAAAAACAACATTCAGTTGGAATCCACCAGTGAATCCCTACCTCACACACTCGGACGCATTGTCCCTTTCACAGTCAGCAGTCACAATCTATTAAAACACATTTGGTAACTTCACAGTAGCTTGAATGTATCATACTTGATTCCTTCATATCTTTATGTATTTGTTCCCTTTTCATGCTAACCACCTGTGCAGTAGTCATGGCTCTGTTGGTCAGTGGTCAGACATGATGTTTTCTTTATCGGCTGTGTTTATTGTTTGTGAAGTATGAGAGAAAGTACCTTCTGTTTCTGAGCATGTTTCTCTTGTCTGACTGCAAATGAACATTTTACCACATGCAGACAATCCACAACAGGCAGACGCCCAGAGGCACTAACATATGAGTCTCTGCATGGTTTGTTCAGTGAGAGTACAGTATGTTCTCTGAGTCTCAAACCAGGCAACATGTGATAAATGTCTAACTTTATATACTGACTCAGTGTCCGCAGGTCTTTGAAGGGATATTTTTCAAGCGTAATGTTTGTGTTTCAGGTTTACAGCTCGTCACCAGTTTGGAAATAGGGGGGAAGTTTGGGTGGAGCTGCTGTGGGACAGGGTTAAATGCCAGTAAATTATATCCTGGGATTTCCCATAAAAATTTCTGCATAACCAGGGATTTTCAACATTTCAGAACATTTATGTACAAGACCCCAAATCATTAACTACATATATTATTTCAACCTCTTGACACCAGGACACAATCATTCAGGAAGCAAAGGAAATGAGTGTTCTTTTACAACAACAATTTCTTATAAAGTTTGGACATATTTATTTGAAAATAGCACAAAGACAAAATGTCAAAGTGCTGAAAATGCAAAATGTCATTGCTTTTGGATACTATATGCTAATTTAGAATTTTATGCCAGAAACACTTTACAAATACTTAAGACAGTGGCAAAGAAAGACTGGGAAAGTTGGGAAATGCTCAAAGAAAAGGAACATCTCACAGTTAATGAGGTTAACTGGCAACAGGTTGGTAACATGATGGGTATGAAAAGAGCATCCTAAAGAAGCTTTCTGAAGAGAAGATGGGAAGTGTTCACCTCTATGTGAAAGACTGCGCTTGAAAAATATTACAAAAAATATATTTTTCATTGTAAAATTGCAAAGCACCTGGAGAATTCCTCATCTACAATACAACATATCATTAAATGATTCAAAGGATTTGAATAAATCTCTCAACACAATGGACGAGGAAGAAAAGCAATATTTGACGGATGTGATCTACGAGCCTTCAGACAGCACAGCATTCAAAACAGACACTATTGTGTAATGGACAACACTACAAGGACATAGGAACACTCCCAAAACGTTGTCTATGGACGCTGTATTCACAAATTAAAGTTGAAAGTCTATTCATAAACAAACGATAATGATGTCCTGAGGTCTCACAGGTAAACAATTTGACTTTCTGTTAGGAAATCATGGGTAAAGATGCTAAGAGAGGAGTATGTGTTACAGGCTGGATCCATAGTCAATTAGACCAAGAGTAAAACTGGTCTGCCTGGAGTCCCGACTTGTCCCCCATCCAAAATGTTTTTGGGCATTATGAAGCATGAAATACGACTAAAGAGACCCTGAACTGCTGAACAGCTGAAATCCAACAAGAGCAAGAATGGTGAATCAAAACAAAATACAGAAAGTCTTCTCCTCAATTCCCAAATGCTTACAGAGTGTTGAGAAAGAAGAGGTGATGCAACAAAGTCATAAACATCACCCTCTCACAACTGTTTTCAAATGTGTTGCTGGCATTGAGCATATAAAAAAATCAGTTTCGACATTAAAATGTCTTTGTGCTATATTGAATTCAATATGGAGTAATATTAGAAAAACGATCACATTCTATTTCTGCTTACATTTTTCACAACATCCCAACTCTTTAGAAAATGGGGTTGTATTCACAGTGACAGTAAATTGAATTGTAGCATTGTTGCTCTTTCCAGCTCAATCAGAACTGAAATTTTCTTTGTGTGTCAAATCCTGCACTGAATAAACACATTGCTACCAACATATTAACTCATGATAGGAATAAAACAACATCATAATACAAAAAGTCTGTGAGTTAAATCAAAACAAATGTGGAGGAACCCTGAGAAAATAATCGTACATTCCTGGTATGTAATAATTTAACAAGCACAAGAAATAATTTAATTCCAGTGAACATGCAAAACACACAATTTCACTGTATGCATGTTATTTTGTTCTTTTCAGCTTTACAGACACGTTAGACAAATTAAAAGGGGATACCTAATAGTATCAGCTTCTTTGGGGGAGAAATATATTTCTCTTTTAATAAGCCTGGTTTTCTAGAGAGTGCTCAGAGTCACTGACCAGAACTTCAGCTTAATCCATTCCTGTCGCAGTCCCAGCTTTTATCCATGATGCTAATGATACGTTCAAAACAGGTCAGATGTTGGACAGATGAGTAAGGCCTCATTGTCTGACATCTAATTATTTAAAGAGGCAGAAGTTATGTGTGGTAGACCTTTAGGACCTCCCTCAGAGGAACATCCTGCATTATTTATGTTTGGTAATGACTGATCTAAATTCAGATAAATCTCTACTATCAAGATTGTTCTTTGGCTTTAGTTAGATTTAAAATATTCTTCTTTTAATGAGTATTATATGAGAAGTATTCATATGTTAATATGTTTAATAATAGTATCTTACTTTGTATCAATGTCTTTATCTTAAATTAAACAAATGTAATGCTCATGGTGCCCCACTCACTCACTCACTCTCTCACTCTCTCACTCTATCACTCACTCATTCACTCACTCACTCACTCACTCACTCACTCACTCACTCACTCACTCACTCACTCACTCACTCTCTCACTCATCACTCACTCACTCACTCACTCTCTCACTCTCTCACTCTATCACTCACTCACTCACTCACTCACTCTCTCACTCTCTCACTCATCACTCACTCACTCACTCACTCACTCACTCTCTCACTCTCTCACTCTATCACTCACTCATTCACTCACTCACTCACTCTCTCACTCTCTCACTCTCTCACTCTATCACTCACTCACTCACTCACTCACTCTCTCACTCTCTCACTCATCACTCACTCACTCACTCACTCACTCACTCTCTCACTCTCTCACTCTATCACTCACTCATTCACTCACTCACTCACTCTCTCACTCTCTCACTCTATCACTCACTCACTCACTCACTCACTCACTCACTCACTCACTCACTAACTCTCTCACCCTCTCTCTCTCTCACTCTCTCACTCACTCTCTCACTCACTCACTCTGTATATATATATATATATATATATATATATACATATATATATATTCAAAATAAGCTGAGTGCACATGCCATCAGACTGATCCCCAGACCTACATTAGTAAAGTGAGCGTGCTCCTATTCATAACTTTCAGTCATGTGACCAGCGCAAAGGCCTGAAGGGCAAAAATAATTAAATGACTTTCTAATATTACAACCAGACACATTACAGATCTAAACTTGAATATTGGTTCTATAGTATAGACAGAAACCATTAATAGGAAAATAATCTACTAGTTGAAAGCTTAGTCGTGGTGACACTGAAATCAGTCGACCTCTGTGTAGTTCCTTTATAGCCTAAATTTAGCTTTTTACTTTTGCTGAGAGGGTTTACACTTAAAAAATTATGAAAATGCCGTGAGCAACATGCATCCAGCCTCAAGACTTGAATAGAGAGAAAATAATCACAACATGCTACAGCACAATTTTCTGTCAATATGAAAACAGGCTGAGGGTTTTGTTTTGTTCCCACCTCGAACAGAAAAATAACTCAGCAGGTGGAGTAAAGGCCACCACAAGCAGTCACCAAAAAAATCAAGCTGTTATGATTAAGGTTCCTATTGAAGCTCTCTTGATCTTAATTGTGTTTCCCACAGAAAGACGCTGTGTCTGTGCAGTGGCGAGGGTTGTGTGTTAAAAGAATCATTAGGAAAACTGGTCTACATTATCCTATTCATATTAGGCTAGGTTATACCTACAGTAGGTTAGTTTATTAATTGTGCTTTGTTCTCCAACTTTTTTTATGTGTTTTTAAACTGCTTTAATCAGATCTCCCTTTTCCCTACACACTTAGCCTACACACCTGCAGCTCTTCCCTGCTAATACAACAGTTTGTCTCTTTCCATTTCTCTCATGTTTTTGCTGTTTTAAAAGTAGCCTTTTCATCAGCAGCATGTTTTATAATAGTCTAATTAACCCCATTGGCATTTTAAAATATTCCATTCAATATTCCATTCTTCAAAACTCAACTTTATTAAGCCCGTTTGGCAAGAGGAGACTGTACATTTGATTAGTATATTGTGATTGGTGATCTTATATAAAAAAGTTTTTAAAAAAATGCTAAAATGATCAGCAAATAATTTCAGCCAGACATTTTGGCCATTGATATTTTTATCTCCAAGACAACTGCACATGATGCTGTAAACTGGTCTGGTGACTTATTTATCAAGATAACTACTGTAAGCAATGTACAATTGTACCATTCAGCTTCTAGCTGTGAGTTTGTGGACCTGTCTTGTGGAGCTTTAAACCTCACTGAATCAAGATAAAGGTTTGTTTTGTGTGTGGGTGTGTAAGAATGCAGATGAGCTTCTATTTTTTCTCTATTTTTAGTTTGACTGTACATTTAAGGGGTCTTAAATTTAAATTACCTCTGAAATCACTACGTTAAAATCTTCCTGTGCTGACCATTAACTACAAATGACCACATCCACCAAAGCAGATTAATCGCAGCATCTTCCAGATATTTTCATAGTTTTATCAAACATATCACAGAAGAGGTGGCTGTGAGCATTTTTCATTTACAATTCTCTCCTTTAGATAGAGACTATAGGAGCCCCTTCACATGTCACAACCAACACTAAGCGTCAGACGGAAGGTCATAATTAGATAATGTTTCTGACGAACATGCAAAGAGACATCTCCCAAAGCGACACATCTCAATCAGGCTATCAGAGAGCTGAGCTCACAGCTGTTCAGTAAACTTAAGCTGAATGACCTTGGTCCTGTCGTGACAAAGACATCACACATGCTGTATTAAGCCAAAAGGTGCAACAACAAAAGAATATTTATCTCACAGTTCATTGTTGTTATTCACAAGGCAACATCAGAATAGCTGACAGTGTTGAAACCCTGTGAACTTAAAGGTTCTACAATGTGCAAAATATTATAAAAGGAGGCTTTAATAAGAGGTAATAAGTTACTGGTATTAAACATTCTGAAGTTTAGTGAAGATGGTTGTAGGTAGGTTTTTAAGAGGATGACCTTGGTCTGTATCACAAAGAACGCACGTTCCACAGAACCACAGTTAAGCCAATTCTTAAAGCTCCCAGAAACCTGACTTGAAATATTCAAAATGTACTCGTAATATCAAAATGTAATGTTTCATTACATTTCAGGACTGTGTGGACGTGGCAGCTCACATTATGTCAACATTTGCCCCCATTCATTGTATATTGGAACGGTCCAACTAGCTGCTCATAGCATCCTGGGAAAGCTAGCCACCCTCAAAGAGCTAGCAGCGCCACTTTTTAACATGTTTTCTTCCTTTTTATGTCAAACTCATCCACACAAAGACAACAGCGATATAATGTTTGGAAAATAAACTTTGGGGAGTGTTGGTTTGTTTGACTAGAAACTTAAAAAGTTAACAACAACAGAATAAACTAAAAGTCCGGCAACAGGAAATTAAACTTGCCTGTCCTTGAGAGTAACAAGTTGGTTTCTGCAAGTCAGCTCCTGGAGCCGCTTCTTAAGATTCAAGATGACCTCATTCATAGCTGTGATGGCCAGGCCGTTTAGTTGAATTGCCCCTGAAGCCAAGGCTTAGAGGTCTTAGTTAACCCCCATGAACATGCCCAAGGACCGCCCCACAGCAGTTGTGCATTGCCTTAAGCCCTGATTTTGAGTACCTCTGAAGGCACACGTTCATCTTCAAGAGATGATAGTGCCTCTGATGCTTGTGTGCCTCAAGTTTAGGCAAGAACAGGAAGTGTAAACCTGACTTGATCGCAGTCACGAGTCCAACTCAAGGACTTCACCATCAAGGTCCCCTAAGACTCCAGATAATGTTCAAGATCAGTGATGGTGCTTGGGTGAAGGCTGACCCCAAGCCGAATTCAAAAACTCCTCAACTGAGCGGAATCACTAGTTAGCATCTAGCAGGCCTTCATTTCCTGCACATGTAGATACATGGAGCGACTCAGCTCTTATCCGGCACTCAGGGGTATTAACTTAATTTTGACCAATTGAAAAGCTTTGTCTTAGCTAATCATCCAATCAAATTCATCCCAATGTTATGTCTCGCCTCAGTGTAATTATCACATTCTCAGTCTTTTTTTGAGGCTTTAGAGTTTTTCTTTTGGTTCACAGGAAACTAACATCGAGAGGTTAAGTTTTAAAAGTTAAAAGTTTTAAGAGAGAATTAAAAATCCCGTACTTTTTGATGTAGCTCACAGAAGGGAACATTCAGAAATTGTCTGATCTAAAATAATGTCTGAGAACAGCAATATTTCTATACAGTTAAATCTGTTTGAAACTGTCTAAGTTCTTCTTTATAACAAAATGTGGCGTGTGTCTTAATATTTTACCAAGAAAAGAAGAAGAAACATAAACCGGCACATGCAAGGTGTAAATAGGGACGAATGTATCTACCAAATTCCATCTGGAGGTGGTGAGCCAGATGCAAAGTTTTTTCTATTTTTGAAGAAATATATACCCAATTCGAAAGTTCACATAACACTATCTCATCCTGCAAACTGAAGCAAGTCTGGCAGAGAGCGACACATGACCCACCGTCTAGACTGAAGAGCCAATGCTGATTTACATCTTCCCACGGGAAAAAGCAAGACAGATGTAGTAACATCTGTGATCACGGTTATGGAGGCTCAAACATTTGTAGTGCACACACAGTGTATTTTATAAATGTAGACAGTTAAAATGACAACTGTAAATGTGCTCTGCTTCTGGAGTTGTGGACCACAGATTGCTGAAGTTGCATTACTCTGATCCAGACATTTAGAAAGTTGCAAGTTAATTTTAATACACCATAAAAATGATTTGATAAACTGACCGTGAGGGGATATTAACTATTAATGTGCAGCCATAGTTGACTGGAGCCTTAATTACCTTCAATTAAGCACTGGCCTGATCTACTTAAAACTGAAACACACAAAATATATACTACACGTATGTATAAATGGCTCTAACAACAATTATCAATAAAACTAGTATAGTATACAAAGTATGCCCTTTCAAAGTAAAAGCAGAGGTCTGTTCAGACAGCTTTCTTACCAAGGGTATTATTTTCACAAAAGGTCTGTGATTTATGAAAATCACACACATACATTGTCCCCTCTCTCTCTCTTCCACTAATGCTGTTGAAAAAGAGGCCCTGCTCAGTTCATATCTGTCAATACTTTAATGAGGCACATTGGCCCTATTGCACTCTAGGCATGTGTGTCTCTAGGGAGCACAGGCAGCAGGGAGCTAGCGAACCTGCCCATGATTGCTCTGTTCTCCACAGTGCATAGCTTCTCTTTAATCATCTCCCTTTTTCAAACTTCTCTTGTTGTAGCCCCGGGCCAATCACCAGCGCAAACTCACCACTGCTTCATCAATATTCTGTCATTTTCTCTCACTGTGGGATCACTGTGTGATACATTTCTCTCACCATGATGCACCATATTGCCCCATCGTTTAAATGCCATGGGAGTAAGAGAATGGTTTAAGGCGGTGTTGTGTAAAATGGGCCAGTGTGTTTGTCCTATTGTGTGCTGACAGTATGTAAATACTACATGAGCTACAATAATGTACAGCCATTTTTCATAGATGAGTGAAAAAACACATCACATTGCAGATAGGATTTCCCTAAAACGGAAACTATGTTTTGTCTAACAGCTAACAAAGAATCAATTTCAACATCAATATCCCAAAAATGACAAAAGGTTGCTGCATATTCTTTTAAGTGGAAGACAAAATTAGTTTTCTGGTGCTTTTCACTGTACAAATTGAACAGTTGAAGCTGATTTAATTATCCTAAAGAGACCAAAGTTGTTGGTCTGTCATTATGTTTCTCTTAAAACAATGTAGTATCTGCTGTTTTTAGAACCACAACTTTTTTTCCCTGTTTTTGTGTTTCTTCAAAGTACCCGGAGATTCAACATCACATTCAATTAAAGGCTTGCTGAACTAATTCTCCTTCAACAATTATGCAGACTGGGGAAAGTTGAAAACAAAGTGAGACGTATAGGTTGTCAAAGAACTCATATAAACTCTGTGTTCAGCTTTCACTCTCTGAGGTACAAAACAAAACTAGCTTTGATTACTAAGTCAGATCCAATACAAAATACTAGTGCAGAAACATCAACACACTGTAAGGAGTTTTTTTAAGGCAATACTTAAAAAATGGAAGGATGTGTGCACTGGTAAGTGATAAATATTTATTACTTTGCTTTCTTGTCTGAAAAGTTTCTGAATCTATTCCTCAGTATCCGTCAGATCAGATGTAACATTAAGATGGATCTCACAGCATTTCTGCTCCCGCTATAAACTCGGCCTGCCAAATCAAAACAAATACAAAGTAAAAGCCTTTTTGAATAACAATACAATCTCACTTTATGTCAAGTATATATTCCCAGGAAGCAGCATAATAACAATCTCACAGTGCTGTCCCTGACAGAGCTGTCAGCAGGAGATATAGGAAAGAGATATACGCACTGGCCTGGCTGAGGCTTTGTTGAGATGTCATGTTAAATCATGTTTTAGTATTCTGCTGTGGCAGCTTTAGGATAGGACATAATCAGTTGTAATCAAGAGAAACAAGGAGGGCCACCCAAGGTAGCTGAGGGTTGAAAACTAGAAAAAAGTGTGCCAGCCTGCAGAATGATGCTAAAAATGGGATTATTGTGAACACATGGGCGTGTAGGCAAATGGTGGGGGACAGAACCCAACGCCTGCGCTGTCATAACAAACCTCCAATTCAGTTTGCGAGTGGTTGTGCTGTTTTCTTTCCATGATGTGCTTGGGAATACCATTCCCATCTGTTAGATAAACAACTGCCGTTCTTGTCTCATCTGCTGTGAAGTCACATAGGGGAAACATATTTGCTCTGGCCCTCTCTTGATGGATATTGATTGGATGAAAACAGCCCACATCTATATGCACTCCGGTAGTTACCTGCTCTGACAGTCACCTTTTGAGGTGAATGTTTCCCGACAAGGACAAAAGAGACGAGACAAAGGGGAGACAAGTGCTGCTCAAAACATTGTCCCAGAGGTTGTTTGGTTTGTATGCTTTGGGAAAGCCAATGTTATTCCTACTCTGCCGATTTTTTTAATGTGCTAAAAATGCTTCCTAACCAGATGGCACGTCCTGGTTTAGAAGATCTGCAGACCTGAACCAATGAGCAGTGCTTTATGATGTGTTAAACAGCAGATTAAATAGCCGAGTCCAGGGACAAACACCCAGCAGGCCTCAGCACCCTGTTACTCGACACTCTGGCTGCATTGCCACATAGTGCACCCAAACTTAGAGGGGCGCTTGTATTAGTCCTGAGGATCGCCTCGGTCAACAATATAACTCAATCAGGAATGTGATGAAGAGGCAGAGCTATTCTTACCACGGCCTTACTCCTTGTGAGAAATTATTCTGTCCGTCCTCAAAGTGGTCACTGGTCAGTCAGGGAGAGATTTAGCGGCAGGGCCAAGGTCTCTGGTATGAGCCGGACCGACTCGCTGACCTCTGTAATTGAGCTGCAGGAAGAATACTGCATTCGTATCAAATGAAAAAACTATTTTAATGCAGACAGGAGGAGCAGTTGCCAGGGAAAATAAGTTGATCGAGGAGTTGTCTGCCCCTTGTGGGTTTGGTGGCGAGACCTGCTGCTGCCGAGTCTATGATTAGATAGAACACGCACCATGCACTCATTTAGCTCAAAGTCGCAGCAGAGGGATATGCTCTGTGTCAAGCGCTGATGACATCCCTGGATAAATGCAGAAAAAGGGGGTCTAATGGTTAATTTAACAAGATGGAGGTGTATCATGACAACAGAACAGAACGATAATTTTTATTTTACCTTTATTTTTTCTCGAGAAATCTTTACAATGACGTCGAGAGTATGAATAAGAGACAAAAAACAACGAATATAAAATACATAAATTATAAAAATGTGATCAGGTTTAAATTGACCCATTGGTAACCATTGTATTGAGTTTGAATGTGTTTTGTGTTCCAGGTGTGTGCAGCACAATAGGTGAAGGATGTTTTCCCAAAGTTAGTTTTTTAGAAAAGGGGAGATTTCTCAGCAGGCAGACAGAGCAGTCAAACTGAACACTGTAGGTGAACTTCAATGTGAGCGTGATATGAAAAAGGAAAAAGTGAGAAATAAAGTCCTTTCACATATTTCTTTTTTTTTTATTCTTTGAAAGGCAGATATCTCATCCAGGCGTGATCCCACAGCCAGATCAGAGCGTTTAGGCCCCTGACATTGTGCTGTCGCCAGGAGTCAGCTGCAGCCTTAAATCCGGCGACACGTCAGCTTCTTGATCTGAGAATAGGCAAGGGCATCTGCAAAAAACCGCTGGTCATAGTACACGTCTGTGTGCAGAGCAGAAAGGTGGCACGCAGCTGCCACCTTTACATGCAAACAGAACATCTCATGTCCTGGCCGTGTGAGCGTCTCGCTGCATGCACCAGAAAGACTGATCATAATAAATAATGCAAGAAACACTTTGAGTGTGTGTAAACACACAGAAACCTGCTTACACCATTATCTCACTGACTCATGCTGTTGTTTTTGGAAACAATCATATTCTGTAAACACTTCCCCATGTTTGTCCATTATAGCTAGCCAATTAGGCTTTACAGCAGGTAAACTCTGTATATCCTGCCTGTGTGTTTGGATGGATTTTATTTATAGCAAGAGAGGAAAAAAGAGAACTTTAAGGTGAAGTTACATTTGGATCCTTTCTGTTGCTCTCAGGCTGTTACAGACAAATCTCCTGTGTTGTGGATTAGCCGCCTGGTAAACTTCCTGTTTTTCCTGTTGTCAAGGAGACAGATACAACAGGAACACAAGGAAAATGAAATGATAGGTAATTGATTTGATTATGTCCATGATGGATTTAAAATGTATTAAAAGATTGAGTTCATATGAAACCACCAGAGAAATTAGGATCAATTAAAGTTCATCTGCTCTCCAGTCCAGAGAAGAGGTAGTCTACGCTGTTGCATCAGGGTTGAGGGAAAGACGAGGGGTTTAGTTTACAAAGCTGCTTAGAAAATGAATTGGGTCTTGCTTCATTAGTGTCAGTGAAGGACTGGCCCTACTTTCCAAACAAATTAATTCACTGAAAAAACACACAATGTAAACTGTTATCCCTACGGTCACTGATGACTGTTGACAATGATTTAATGTTTTACAATCAGACAACGGATCCTCCCTTTTCATTTATATTTTTCTATTAGCCTGGTAGAGCAAGCTGACCTTTTCATTTTTCTACATTTAGGGCATCATGTGTGTTTATTTATTTTAACTCTTTGTCATTTAAGATTCATAACATCCCTTTTCTGAACCCAAATAATTAAACGATGACCTCTTCTGGTCAGCCAATAGTCAAGCAGCCCTTCTGGCATTTATCTGTTACTGCTAATCAGATGGCCATGAAACTTTAGATTTTACTTACTGGGCTGTGTAAGGACAATAGACACCAGAGTCATGTCAGGAGGTCAGAGAGAGAGAGAGAGAAACATGGTGAAGTAATATATTGATCATGACAGGAAGCCTCGTGACAAAAGAATGAACAAGAAAATATATGGCTGCTGGAGAGGACAGAACATCACCTTTCTGCAACTCTACATCCTCGAGGTTTTAGTCTATTCTAAATCATGTGAACTGTTTTTTTTAGTCAGTCACACAGACAGCAGCCTCCAGTTAGTGCATAAAATGTGTTTAAATAGAAAGAAGAATAGCCCCCAACAAAAGCACTATTAACTCATGTTTGAGTATCTTAAGCTAAAATCTTCAGAGGCCAGCAGTTTGAAAAAAAATATTGCTGATGAAATCAAAGTCAAAGGACTTTTTTAAGAAATGTGAAAATTAATGAAACTGTTCAAAAGTAAATCAAGTTATTATTGACTTCTTAATATCCTAATCGACCTCAATGACTGAGAACCTTCATAGCCCTTAATAGCAGATTAGCCATTCGCAATAAACTGAATATTCTACGACAGCGTCTTCTTTAACCATCTTCAGGTATCTCTTTTTACATAATTGCAGAGAACATTTTATAAAATGAAACCTAGAATATAGATGATGCAATGCCGGAGCAAGGCCATACAGCCCATGTAGTCTGATCAGTCCTTGTAAAGACCTTGGAAATGTAGAAAATTCTATATTTTTATGCTTTAAGTGAAAAAGAGTAATAGATAGATACTGACAAGTTGTGACTGTAGAGAATCTTATACAGCTAAAAAAGAATGAGAATGTGTGTGTGTGTGTGTGTGTGTGTGTGTGTGTGTGTGTGTGTGTGTGTGTGTTTTTCATTGATGTGAAGAACCTCCATTTAAAGCATTCCACCTACATTATCCACCAAAACTCAACATTTCTCCAAATTACAGGTGATTTTAAAAAAAGCTATGAATTCACATTTTATAAGCAGTTTTTAATACAAAACAGTTGAATCTTAAGCAGGTATAGGTGTTTATATTTGTATTGTCTTTCATACAGCTGCATACCCATCATTCAATGTGTAAATGCAAAAAAAGGCTGTCTGTTATTTGTTAAGCCATTACTTGTTACAATGCTTTTTCAGAAAGCTATGACATTATATGAATGAGTTTTTTTGGACATTAATATGCAAACTCTTGTGCTAAGTGTGTGTCTGTAAGTGTGATCAAAACAATGTCCTTCATTCTGTTCTATTTAAAACATGACATAGGCTCAGTGTCAGGGAAAAACAGGTGTACTGTTAATGCATATATAGACGTGCCTGTCACATCCCAGCACTGTCTCTAACAAACGTTTGTCTTTGGTTTATGAGTTCATAAAGTCATGCCAAGGTACAATAATGACATAAATGATGATGGTGTGCACATCCCATGCGTAAATGCCTCTATGAACGGCCTTGTCAGCCCTTATTACAGAGCCGTAGGTATCACGCTCTAATAACACCTTTAATATCAACACAGATTGCAGTAGCTATCACACATCATGATTACAATCATCTTTTAGGGTGATGGAGGAAACAAATACAATGCAACATCCTGGTGGGAGAGGGGAGGGGTGTCTGTGATCTTCATAGTGATTTTTTAATGAGAATATCAAGCCTGTCAGTAATAGACAGCTGATTATAATGAGGCTCTCTGCTCCACAAACACACTTCCTCTCTCCTGCTCCTCATACCACCACCGCACTGGAATTACAATGAACTTTTCATTATCCTGTTTCCACTGCAGATTGTTGTGACATTAACTATTATATTAGTGCTGCATCTGTTGACCTCTTCATTCAGATCACATAGAGATTAGTGTGAAGTCTGATGTAAAGGGAAATCATTATTCACCATAATTCATTTCAATTTATAATATTTTCCACTTTCAACCCCCCCCCCCCCTCTCTATTTTCTCTCTGGTTGCATTCATTTCCACATTTCTCAGCAGCATACTGCCATCTAGTGTGCAATGTATGTGGTTGCATGCCAGGGCTGCTTGTTGCAGTTGTATTATTTATTCATGGACAATGCAATGAATTGAGATTTTTTTCCATCACACATGTAGTTTTTGTGACAAAATTGTCATCTTTCGCGTTTTTATTTTGTAATTTTCCCACTTCAGAAATATACATATGAGCTTATAGAGCTGCATACCACTGCCAATACCACATGTTTATTGTGTGCCGTTGAAGTAGCTGGCTTTTTTATCATCCAGGTCTCTGTGAAAATGATAAACAGCTGATTTAAAGACATCTCTTGTTAGTCATCTCAGCCACGCAAAAAAGTTAGAAAAATCAAACTTTTATCTATTTCCAGCCACGCTAAGAATGGCAGCTCCATGTTAACTGTAGGTGCTAATTAAATGTTTGCCTTAATAAAATGTGAGCAAGTCCTTACAATTTCAATTCACACCTTGGCAGGCCTGGTTTTGCCAGCTGATCCCGAGAAAAACTGTGAATCACTCGGTGGTTTAACCAAACTTAATATGTGAGCTTTAGTCAAACATTGCCAGTCAATCTCTTGCATTGAGTGCAGCCTTGACCCTCTGGGCAGTATCAGAGCCGCTGAAGTGCTTTGGCATCAGTGTGACAGGATTAACACATCAAAAGCAGAGTCGGGGCCTACAGCAGCGTCACACAGGCAGTACAGCACCTTTCATGTTCTGCTCAGGTTCACTACAATTTCACGTAAGCCAACAGCAAGTCAGACGGAAAAAGATAATGGGGCCAACCTGCTGCTATCAGGCTTTCCCTCAGCGTCAGTGAAATATGTCAAATTCTGTGTTTGATGAAAGATTGGGAGTTCAACAGACTCAAGTCAGGGAACGATATCTGACTGTGTCACATGGCCAGGATGCAAAAGAGCATTTAAGTCTGACATTGAAGCTGAAATTATTGCTGCAAGCCTGCATGGTCTTACTTTTTTATGATGCAAACTCTAGATAGTCAGCATGGGAGGAAAAATTAAACCGCAATCATTTTTGGGGAGTTAAAATGTCTCAGGGTTAAATCCGAACTTTTATAATCCTTTGATAAAATGTTGTAGTAACTGAAGGTGGGGCATTTTTAAGAATGAGGTTCAAATGAGATGTATCATGAGTACCTGAGAGTTTAAAATAATATAAAAGCTCGTTTCAAGCATAGTTTACTGGACAAAAACTCTAGATATGTACCTGCCTCACAGAAATCAGGACAAATATCATTGTATGTAGCATTGTTTTCTTTTTCCACCCAGATGCTTGTAAAAGAATATATGACCAAATTAAATACTTGTAAAACACTATAAATAGACAGATCCAAATGTGCAAGAATGTGTGATTATTTTCTTTTAGGTGTCCATATTTTGCCTTATTTTACTGTGGTTCTAAATGTTTTATTGGCATGAATGTAATAGAGACAATTTTGCCAAAGCTTTAAAAAAGTGGAAAATAACAAACAAGAAAGGATTAATGTGTTATTCTGAGAGTGTTTGTGTTAAATGAAACTGTTGAAAGACAGTGCGTCTGACTCTATGTGTGTGTGTTTGTATTTCTCTTTGGCATGCAGATTCTTGAAATCGGTGCATTTTTCGTCGTATATGTGATATATATTTTTTTGTAGTGTGTGTGTGTGTGTGTGTGTGTGTGTGTGTGTGTGCGTATGTGTGGGTGGGTTCATTGTTTCTCAGTTTTTCTTTGAAGTGGAAGGTTCCACTATTTTCTTCTGCTATAAACTCTCATTTTGGCTTTTCTTCTTGTAAATCTTCACTTTAAATCATGTCCTATATAAATAAACTTGCCTTGTAAATAAAGGAGTTTGTCGAAAATAATGAAAATACAGCAACATGGCAAAGTATTCACTTCTTACTGTTATTGGGGGCATGAGGTGAGGAAGAATTGCTCTGACTCTACCTCTTGTGTGTCACATTGGAAGCAGAGTGTCTCCTCCTCGTGCACCCAGCTCTCTCTCTATCTCTCTCTCTCTCTCTCTCTCTCTCTCTCTCTCTCTCTCTCTCTCTCTCTCTCTCTCTCTCTCTCTCTCTCTGCCATCTCGTCTCTCAAGCCAGACTGAGCTCGCTGAGTCTGTCCAGAAACAGTGCTTATCTTAATCTAGAATTGTACTTTCCTATGGTCTGGTTATTTGCCTATTTGAGTGTCTTTATGGGGTCATTTGTCATTTTTATTCACATGATCAGTCATTTTCAAACTGTAACTCTATATCCTCTATTAGAACAGAGACTTGCTGTGTTTATACTTTTTTTTTTCTCCTGTGTAAAAAAACCCTTCTCTTTGCTCAGGTGGTTGACATAAAAGAGAAACTGAAGCTGTCAAAGAAATTTTGGTCCAACCTGCCCGAGGCGATGTGCGTGGAAGACAGAGTGACCGCAGGAAATACCAGCGATGAGGAGTGCTGGAATGGACACACTAAGGGCAGGTAAGTGCACCAAGGCCTGAGGCTAAAGCAGGCCAATATGAAAGTCTGCTCCACTCGACTAATGTTAATCAGTGTCATCCTGGAACTGAGGACCAGATTATGAACTGTGACTGACCTAAGCCTTTTAAAAGCTCAGCCTACTTTTCTTTCTTTTTACTTCAATGTAACATTAAAAAAAACAGTGAATTATCAAACCATATTTGATCATTCAGGCCTCAGTGTGTTGTATGATAAACTTAGATTATTTTATTTGCTTTTAAAAAAATAATAATATTTTTATGCTACACCATAATATAAATCCAACATGGTTTCTCCATTTGAATCTAATTTAAAAAAATATATATTTGCATGAGCACTCCCAATGCAAGCTGCAATGGCTTGTATCAAACTTGAATTGATTCATTTTTAAAATTTTATTCAAAACATCAACTATGATCAAAAAATATCCAGCATTCAAAACAGTTTTATTCTTCTAATAACCCTTAAAGTGAATAATTTGACCTTATAAGTGGGCACTGGGTGCGGCAGCTGCTGCTATTTCCTGTGACTAAAGAAAAAAGAATCCGGGGTTGTATATTATGAATTGACGTGTGCCTACAGGAACAAATGCTTTTGTGTAAAACGATTTATGGAGTGCCCTCACATGACTGTGTGCTGCTTATTTATCAAAGAGGAATGCAGGCAGCTGACATGTTTTCCCGGGAGAAATATCTCACAAGTTTGTGAGAACATTACCCAACATGATGAGGTCAAGTGTTCATTTTGCCAAACCCTCTTTTATCCTCAGAGGTTTTTTTAAACTGCTGAATGAGACAACAAAACACCTCTTAGACATTCACTGGCAATTATGAGTGAATGTTTGATTATTAGAATTTTTTTGAGAGACTTTAAATAAAATTACACAATAATTTAATTTAACACATTTAATTGTTCATTTTTATCTGAAGGTACTTCCCTGAAGTTCAAAAGGATGGACTTACAAACCAGGTGAATAACCCAGAGGTGGGTGTGGACATCACCCGTCCAGACACTTTCATCCGCCAGCAGATCATGGCTCTGAGAGTGATGACAAACAAGTTGAAAAATGCCTACAACGGCAATGATATCTACTTTCAAGACTCAAGTAAGCAATTTTCCTTCGCAGAAACAATGAGCCTTTTTTTTATTGAGGAGAGAGATTTATTTTTAGTCTTGCCCTCACTGCCCTGGTCGGTCAAGTTCATACTCCAGCCTGTCATTCATCTTGATCAACTGTCCACTTTGAAAGGCTACCTAACCCTGTGGCAGAGCTAATCAGCGTCAGTGAAAAGGCACAGAAGGAGCCGATAACCAACACGGGCTGCAATGTGAAAACACTGACAAGCCAGTTAAGAGCAATTTGTTGACAGCACATTGGCTGTGCAGTATTTTAGTGTGTGTAATTAATCCCCTAAAAACAGCCAGCAAACACAGAAATACAGCAAACACAAAGATTTGTTTCAGCAGTGACTTTCAGATTTACTGGGATAACAGTCACAAATACTTGCATAATGTTATTGTGCGCTCATTATACTGCATTATTAAACCTTTATTCATTTAATTTTGGACCCGTCTTACTGTAGCAGTGGAAACAAGCTGTGACTTTACACTAACAAATTGTATTATCACCTTTAAAGTTGACACGCTGAGCTTGTAATCAAACAGTAACTTATGAGTGTTTGCATTTATTTGAAAATGTAGTCCTCTTGATCAATTCTATCCCCGTATTCACTCTGCTTTTAGCTCTAATTTTGGTCCCTACCAACTCTGTAAATCAATCTGCAGTTGAACTCTGCGCTGTGATCCCCTTGCCTGCCACCTGGTGGTTATGAGAAATATCTGCCATGTGAGATAAGATACGATACATGATAAATATATTTATACTGAAGTGTGCATTTTAGCCATAACTTATTGTTCATATTTTTATACATTTTAGAATATTTTACATTATACAAGGGTGTTAAATTATTTTTCTTTTCAATAGAAATGATGGGCTTCAAACATTAGAAGAAAGTAGTGAATACAATGTTTAAATGCTGAGGTGGAATGGAATGCACTCGTAATCTACTATAACATAGTTTTTCTTATTGTGTTTCATTGTTTCATGCAGCGTTTTGCAATATCTCTTCGATGATGTAAAATGCTATTTCCTCTGCAGACACAGAGCTGGAAATGCAGTATACAGTACATAGGGTTTATTAAAGCTGTGTCTGACAACAACACAGATCAGAGGTATATATCTGAGATACTTTCAGTCCTGTGGTCGAGTATATTAGATTTTAAAAAGTGTTTACTGATGTTGCATTTTCAGTTAAAAATTAAAAAATTAAATTAAATTAAATTAAAATCAAGTTTAGAAGTCAAGAAAAAAAATTATTTATAAATTAAATAAAAATCAAGTTTAGAAGTCAAGAACTATATTTCCGGAGGTCAGACCCTCCCGTTTTGCTTAAATTAAATAAAAATCAGGTTTAGAAGTCAAGAAAAAAAATTATTTATAAATTAAATAAAAATCAAGTTTAGAAGTCAAGAACTATATTTCCGGAGGTCAGACCCTTCCGTTTTGCATGAGGCATAGCAGCTAACATAGCTCACTCTAACTAAGGTTTTTTTTTTTTTTTTTTTTTGCTGTTGCAGGTGATGAAGGCAGTGGTTCAGGCAGCGGCAGTGGCTGCACAGACGTCTGCCCCACAGAAGCTGACGATGCTGCCACCGAAGCCCCGGTGGTGGAGGCTGACCGGAGCGGGCCTGTGGATGATTCCAACCCACTCTGTGCACCAATAGCCCTACCAACCATGCTGGCCCTCTCAGCCCTGGCATTCCACCAACAGTGGAGATAATGCTGGAGGAACCAGCTAAACATGGACAGCAGGGTTGTTTTTCTTTCTTTTTTTTTCATCTTTGCAGTTTTTGTATTCAGGCAGATTGGAGCTACAGTCGAGCAGACAGTATGACGGCTGCTCGCCTCACAGTGAGAGGAGACTGTTCTGAAAAACCAGAGCGGTCATGCATCATGATTTCCCAATCTCCCAAAGATCGTGCAGTGCCATCCTTAGACTTGATATATGACGGCATCACCCCTCCGTCTAACCCTGATGCCGACCCAACAGACTCTGCTTCAGAGATTTCTTGCACATATGGCAGGTACTAATGTAGGTCTCCATGTGGAAAATTATAACACGCACTTTGATTGTTTTCATTTTTTTAATGCAAAAAGTTGTTTGTGTGTTGAGAATGTGGTTATGTGAGGCATCAAAAAGAGACACTTGATAACTTTGAATATACGTTAAACAGGATATTTACAGAGGATGATCTATTTGCTGAAAAATTCAGGAACATTTCAACATTTCATATTAATTCAATTCTTCCATTGTCATATAATCATGTGCCAATTATTGATTATTTTTTCACAAGACGTAAGCTCATTATATTCTGATATTGTTCAGAGTGGTCATAAATCCATGTATGTTTATTACATGCTGCTTCATCTTTCATTTTAAACATGGCAACATCATACATTAAGTATTTCCCTGTTCTGCTCTAGTTATCCACCTAAACTGTTCAACAGCCGCCTTGTGCTGAACTCACATTTTGTAAAAAAAAAAAAAAAAAAAAGGATTAGACTGGCTTTTTTATTATGCATTTGCCTCGCAACAAATTTATAATCTGCAAAATATTTGTATATCATGCTGATTTGTTGGCCTTGGAGCAGACAGCCTGGACTGAATAATATGAAGCAGTGATTGACACATCGGGAAAGGTGCCACTGTATGTACAATTGTAGGAATGGTTGCTCTGTAGTCTTTTGGGGTACAGGTCCTTGACTGTAATTACTTTCATTATGTTAGAGAAGGATAAACAAATGCCAATCCGCAGTTTCTAAAAGAATTGGTGATTCAATTATTTAGGGTACCATTACATCAGTATAGGGCTTAAGACTTCAGTACGTTACCTAATGTATTTCCATCTTACCACTTAAAAGCATCTGGAACCGTAATACCAAGACAATATAATTAGGGGATTTAATATTTTACAATTGTATTTATAAAGATTTCCAAACTGCTCATGAAACAAACTCTGTTGAGATTATATATCAGTTCATGTAAATGTGTAATTGGAAATGCTCCCCAATTTAATACAAAATCACCATTTACCAAAGAAAGTAATGTGCTGCCATAGTTTTTATTAATCAACAGTAACTGGATCCTATAGAATATCATGTGCCATATCTGGATTGTCTTTAACAAATATAAAATGTTTTATTTCCAGTAATTCTGGGTTTGCACATATAGTAGGCAACATCAACAAAGAAGGTGCCAATTAGGCAGATGTGATTGTTATCCTGTAACTTTATTAACAATTTGGATAGAGTATTTGATGTGTGTTGTGATGTTTTTAAAAAGAAACAAAACAGAAATACTGGCAGACAGTATTAGAATTGAAGTTTAAAGTTGTCTTTTTTGAAAAAATTTATCCCAACAGATATGTAAAAGCTGCAGGAATTACTAAAGAAGAAGTAGCAAACAGCACACAGTGGTTACCGGGAATGCAAAGAAAAGGTCCCTAAATTTATCTGTAAAGCTTGGCTGGTTGTGTCTGCAGCACAGACAGGCTTGAAGCCGACCACAGTCACCTGTGAAATGAGAATCTGTGGAGACCGGACAGGCCTGAATGCTCCGCTGAAGCTCCTCAGTAGAGCGTACTCACATAGAATGTGAGAGGCCTGGCACTGCTGAGGGGGGCGGACAAAACCAGCCAGTATGTACGTCTACTGTTCTCTAAGAGCCTGTCAGCTACATAACCACAGGGCCAGCTTAGCTTACACATCCACCGAATTAGCCAGTGTTACGCCCTTAGCAGTATACTCATGTTCAGCGTTTTTCATTATTGCACTTAACGACAGCATTTGCCTCAACATTGCAAGAACAAGTGAAAATGTGTCAAACGTGTCATTTAAAAGGATTCTTTATTATGAATAATGATCTTACAGGATGCCCTTTTTATGTTTTGTATCATTGAACTTTACATGTAATATTTTTGCAATAAAATATTGAAAATGGATGTCTGGTCAGACAAATTATCTGAAAAATAGAAGTAGCAGGAAACGCTGTAAGACAACATTTTTTTACAATCAATGCTTTGCGCTATGAAGTCAAATCCTAATGAGGTAAAGTCAGTTTGAAGTTTGAATCTCAGTTCAAACCAGGAGGGCGGAGGAACTAGTCAAGAAAATATGCCTTATTGTTTTTCAGTGCAATGAAGACTATTGCATTCGTGTTTTGTTACTGTTCTTGAAAATAAATATTTATTAAAAACATTCCAATAGATTTGTATTTGTGATTCTGTAAAGAGAAAGTCACCAAACCAGTTAAAGTATACATTAATTTTGATTGGTCCCACTTGAAACCTGTATTCAGTTTCTATTATCATTTTAAAGTGGATGCTACTTGATTCACATTGTTTCCTCGATGGATTTAAAATTCTAGAAAGTTACATTTCTCTTTGTTTACAGGATTATGTTTTTCATCTTGCCCACATAGCATAAAGACGATCAGCTGCTCCATCTCTCTTAGGTATGTATAAAGACTGAAGACTGCTTCGGAACAACGGGTGGTCCTCTACGCTTCCTCTGTGTACTTCCTTGTGCTGAAGTCTGCTTTTATCAGAGGCTCAAAGCCTCTGTTTCTCCGCTGACGCAGCCAGAGCACAAAGATAAGGAGAAGCACCAGGAGACCGATGAAGATTCCCCCCAGAGTGGAGCCTAGCACGAACACACTTGGCCCTCCATCTGTCTCTGCAAAAGAAGAGGCACAGGAGGAGATGTTCATTTTCAGAAGACTTTTTGTCCATCAATATGTTTAAAAAAAAATAGGTTAAATAAAACAAAAGTGGATTTGACTGATTTGATGAGCCTTCAAACATCAGTCACTTGGCATTAATCACCTTACCCCTAAGCTTCATTTCCCACTGTTTTTCCATCTATCTTCCCTATCTGTGTGACCTACTACAAAACTAATCCTTCAAACAAACATGAGGCCACTAGCATGCAGGTATTTTCAAGTTTTTATGAAATGTGGAAAAACCACAATATGTTGCATCTACTTTGGGTATTCGGCTTTTTGTATATTAGTAAATAAATACATAACATTATTTAAATCATCAGCTGACTTAAGCAACTCCAAGTAGATACATTGTTTTCAGTAGTGAACTTTGGAGGGGCGGTTGTTTGTATATGACAACTTTATGTTAAGGCCTGTTCAAATCCTTATGCTAAGCTAACTAGCCAATGGCGCTATATTAGCCTCACCATGATGAGATTTAAAGATTTGTTATGTTTCCAACAGAGCTAGGCAAGGCTAGTTGCTCTAGCTTCATATTTACCTTGTCAATTAGTAGTTTCAATGGTGGTAAATTTAAAAGGTTAAACTTAAAATTGTGTTGACAGATATTGCTATTTTGCCCTTTTTTCTCAGTCTTTATAAGTTAAGGTACCACAAGCTGCCATTTCTGGCTCTACCACACCAATATGAGAGCATTATTCAAGTAATCTCTAAAATATTGTTTTTCTTTGCTTTGGACAGCAAGCTCTTTTCCCCTGATTATAGTTGTTATTCTAAGCTAGGTTAACAAGCCTCTGGTTCAAGCCTCAACGTAACTTAAAAGATCAAATCTTTTGTTAGCTTTTGATAGAGCCAGGCTTGCTGTTTGCCACTGATTTAGTCTTAATGCTGGCTCCTGTCTTATTTACTGCATAGTGTTGTTGATATTCACATTTAACTCTAAATAAAGCATTTAATCACATTATGTGACTATTTCTACAGACTGTAGTATTAACACTTTCTCACCATCCAGGACAACAGCGTAGGAATATCCAAGCTGTTCAGATGGAATGTATATGTCCTGGTTAGTGATTGCAGGAAAGAACGGAACCATATTGTAGTCTCTGTTGTGACCAATTGGGGCCATCTCATCGGGGAAGGTGGCGTTGGAGGGAGCAAACCTTTTCATCCACTCATCAAAAATGGCATCAGTGAAGGCATGGAGCACCTGCGAGACAAATAACCAGGTACACCACAGTGATTTAGGCAACAACCACAAGGATACCATACTGTATCTTTTCAAAATAAACCATGAAATCAGAATCTGACCACAAAGATGGGGTCATTGGCTGCAGAGTGAGACATGGAGCTGGTTCCATTGAGAACATCATGGACCAGGTTGTGAAGGTTAGTGACTGAATCATCCAATTGTCCATCAGGTTTTTCGTAGCCTTCAAGAGCATTTCTGTAGTTGAAAAGCAAAAAGTTACCCACTTAAAACATCAGCATGCCAGCATGCAGATTTCCAAATGGTTATACCAAACATGTGAGTTGTACCTAAAACTGGAGGAGGAGTTGGTGTAGTATGGAGGGCTGTCAAAGTCCCTGATTCCAAGACAGCTTCTGACGTCAGTCATGGTGGGCAGAGACATGTTAGCCCTCTCCATCATTCCTCTCTGGATGAAACCCTCATTAGTGCCATTACAAAGGGTAACCAGGCGATTGTAGTCGTCCAAACTGGAAGGGAAAACCATTAAGATATTAAATGACAAGATATTAAATGTTTTACTGATATCTATTTTCAGCCAATTACATTTATTTCCTCTCCAGTCAGTATCTTGTGCTAACCTGTTACATATCACCCCCCATCTTGAGAATCTGGACTGGCTGCTGATGAGGGAAGGGTTTTCTGGGTCTCTTCCCCCGAACATGGAGTCAGTACACACATCACAATCACTCTGCCCAGTGGCAAAGTTCCAGTAAGGGATGGCAAAGTTTGGATTGTCACTCAATCTCTACAGGGAACAAACATAACTCAGTTATTGTTCACATTAGTATCAACATGTTCATTTTGGTCATCAACAAGGGATCTCTGAAATCTCTGAAATCTGATCGGTCACTGCAGGTTCAACCCAATAATCCTACACTAGGATTGGTGATACGACCAATCAGAGGCGGGACTTGAGTTATGATTGTAAAAGGCTGCTAACATCTTTTGTTGCATTTCAAGGTCGAGCAATTTCTTTTGCTGGTGCTTAATTCTGTGAATTTTGGAGATGCATATTCTCTTGAATCTTTAAATAAGTAAGCATGTCATTTTTTGTGTCTTTTAAAAGAAAAGAAAATATAACAAATATATCAATGCATTTGTTACCTCCAGGTTGGATTATTGTAATTCTCTTTTGTCAGGGTGCTCTGGTAAGTCTCTAAAGACTCTTCAACTAGTCCAGAACGCTGCAGCTCGTGTACTGACTAGAATCGTTGACCACCGGATCGTTGATGGACGACTTTCCTGAACAACACCCCATCCCCCACCATCCCCTTGCTCCCTATCCCTCTTCCTGCATTTTATCCCATCTCTCCCCCTATCCCCTTCCAAGCCCGGTGCAGTCTAGACCTGTGAAGGCTGTTTTGTCATGAGCCGGGGATCCAGCCGAAGATTTCTGCCTTTTAATAAGGCAGTTTTTTCTTACCACTGTAACTTTTGCTGCTTTGCTAAAGTACTCATGATGGATAGGCCAGGTCTTTGTAATATAGCAATAAGTAAGGTCTCATGATGGATAGGTAAGGCCTATCCATCATGAGCAGCTTTTTGTAACATAACAACGAGTAAGGTCTTTTACCTGCTTTTTGTAACATAACAACGAGTATGGTCTTTTTACCTGCTCTTTTGTAATGTTAAAAGACAAAGAGTAAGGTCTTTTACCTGCTTTTTGTAAAGTGTCTCGAGATAACACTTGTTATGAGTTGACGCTATACAAATAAAGATTGATTGATTAATTGATTGATTGATAAAAAGGAATATAATATCTGTTTGAAAAATTATTCAAGTAAATATGATTGGTGAAATTGTATACTATGCAGTTGTGTGTGTGCCCCCCTTTAAATAAGCCTGTGCCCGGGTTAGGCTACTCCAGTCAAAAAATTGTAGATACGCCCCTTCTTTTGATCAGGCCGACTGTTTTACTGTAACTGATACTGATGGCGTCTTGGATCTATATTTCTTCTGTTGTCTCTCTTGAATGTCCCAGTCTCTCACTTCCATTTCGCTTACACATTGTTCTCTTTCAAAGAACCATGCGACATACAGAAATGTTTTTTCAAAGAAAACAACCTGCTCCTTATTAACCTGGGTGGATTAATTGTTTTAAGGGAAAAATCTAACTTTAAATAAAACCTCTTTCTAATGTTCAAAGATATCAGACACTGATTCATAATAATCAGTATTTAATATTTGCACAAATTAGGATTTTGAATTAATTGCTAATTAATTAAGTTACAAGTTCACAGTGACAGGACCTTCTTTTGATCAACCATTTGGTTTGATTGAATATTATCTCTTGTAAATGTAGTATTTTTTTCCATTCAGCCACTCCAAAAAATATATTTTAGAAACAAGCTGAAAAACATAATTTCAGACTTTCACACCCACCTGCAGCTCTCTTTCCAAGGTGAGGAGGTGATACCTGTGCCAGGTGATGAATGCTGGTCCTTTATGTGAGAAATCAATTGCTTTGAATGGACGACCGGGACCTGCAGAAAAACAAAGTGATCAATGAGTTAATCTACACGATCACAAGGCATGCATGTGCACATTCCACACTATAAGTTGTGTAGAAATATTAATACTTTGTAATCCATCCACTTGATTTCTCACAAACGATCCTTGAAGTCAATTTAAAAAAAGTACAAAACAAAAATGTGTGTTCCTCTGAATTAATAAGTAATATTTTAAATTGCGAATTAAATATCATCATTATTCAGTAAAAGAAAAATGTTCAATTTCAACCAACCCTAACCCTAACCCTAACATAAACCTCTCTAATAAATAATCTGAAAACCTCACATATATGTTTTTAAGAAATCAATGATTCACAGATTTTTTTAAGTCACATAATTTGAACATGTCTGGAGCTACCTTGAAAATGGCTTTTGGCAATAAAAAATAAAGCAACACATTAACAATGGCAGTTCAAACCATCATTTATATTATTATATTCCTGATTATTTTGTAATGATATTTTTGACATTATACTTATACATTATACAACCACATATCCATTAAGGTCAACACATTTTTACATTTAATGAATTACTTTCTTGTAAGAAATTTCCATGTAAATATATTTCTAATTGTTTTCATGATGATATTTTTGTCATAATCCAAATAAAGACAGCCAACCTCATAAACCAACCACTTCTTTTAGCTTTATAAAGCATGATTTACCTAGAAGAGTGTCACGGACGGAGTAGTAGTGCTGCCAAACAAAGAAGTCATAAACAGAGATGTTTGCCACTTGGGGTTCGTTTCCATTTGGTCCCAAGAGTCCCAGCCAATGCTCGGTGGCAATAACGTAGTCTGGGTGGATGCTGGTCTTAGCCAGGTCCAAAACATCTAGGAACTCCTGGAGCTCCTCGGGGGTCAGGTCGTGGATGTTCCTGCGCACCACAGGGGTTTTCCTCTGGTCACAGTTAGGTCCTATCCAGCCAAATTTACACTGACCGCAGTCAAACCCTGAAAAGTTACCTGCAAGACAGAGTGTAAATATAACCTGTTATCGTTTGAATGCAGATGATGTTCTACTTTTAACACGTTATTATCTTTCCCACCTGAACAACATCTTCATAAGTACATTACTCACCGTTACATCTGCAAGTCTGATTGAAGAATTTGGTCGGCCACCTCTCTCTGTCATCCACATTCCTCAGACTGTATGGTCCTCCCCAGGGTTTCTCATCGACTTGAACAGTCACACAGCTTCCTCTCCCCGACAAAACGCCACACACGTTGGCAGGATCTGAGCCAAGAGGTGGGCAGCACTGCTTGGACAGGATCCCCTGGACTGTGCAGCAAGCACGTGGAAACTGAGCCTCCGCAGACTCTGACCAGAGCAGCAAACACAGAAAACCTAGACCCAGAGCCTTTTTCATATTTAGACTGTTTGTTTTCCTCCAGTCAAATCAGTTTGTACATCAACTTTCAGCAAGAAATGTGGTCGATTAGTTCCTCCAGAAGAGTGTGGAATCTCAGTCTGCTATGGTCCACAGTTGTGTATCTTCGAATTAGATTCAGTGATAGTTTTAAACATCTGTGGAACCAACACTTAGAGCCGAATCATGTTGTGTTCCACTTGGTTTCATGCACATTAAGAAAGCCCTCTAATTTCGCCTCTTCCTTTTGTAGAGCTTTAGGAGGATTAAGCCACTGGTCTTGTGATGATCACCTGACGGCAGAGCTGGGAGCTGGACTCAGATCTGGGTGAATAGCGAGGAACAGCCTGGAGGAACTATAAAGTGTTGTGTAGGGACTCTGTTCCAAAGAATGAATCGTGTCTGATTTTATGCTTTGAGGGAATCAGGGGGAAAAAAACAAATACAAGCAGGCCATCCCGTCAAATTTGTCTTAGAAAGGACAGTTTGTACTGCCAGTATATCTGGTCAAATATAATATATATATTCAGTTTTTATGTATGGAAAAAAAGCTAAAGATGATTCTGATAGCAAACAATCTGACAAAAATCAAGATAGAAGCATTGTCTCATAGCTATCTGTTGATTTGATTTCTCAGTCATTGTGATGGAAAGAGTTGACGTAAATTCAGTTAAATTCCCGAATGACCCGACTGTAAACTGTGGTATAATCTTCATGAGGGACTAATCACTTTAATCCAGGCAGAAATTAGAGTTCAGATCTTTTTGCCATTGATGAGGGTCTACTCTCATTGTTATCAAACCTTCCACCGAGGTCTCAGCTGACACCCTTTGTCAGCTCATGTGAACTGACAGAAAAGTAACTGTAAAGATTTTTAGGTGTTAAAAGTTTAACAGATCCATACTGATATTTTAATAGTGGTTTTCAGAGGGTAAAGTTACAAAGTACTTAAGTGCTGTATTTAAGTAGAATTGTCAAGTACTTGTTCTTAAGGATATCCATTAAATGCTACATTATTCTTCTGAGACACATTATTCATTTCAACTCCACCAATCAGGCAGCCATGGTAACTTTACAGACTGAGATGAAAAAAATGAAAAATTTAAAAAACAATATACAATGTCAAGAATATATTCTATTTGTTCAAAAAAAAAAAAGACAGCATCTACTTGTGGCCCAAATAGTTGTGTAACAGAAAAAGAGTTTTAAAAAGTTCCAACAAATAGACATTTTCTGACATTTTGTTTGAAGAGGTAAAAGTATTTTATTTACCAAAAATAAAGCAATACAAGTAAATCTGTCATGCAGAACTGAGCCTTTCCTTCCTTCCCTCTGTATGAATCATCTCCTAATGCCCCAGATTTATCCAGTGACCCTCTGGAGGGAATCCAAATAGGTTAAGAACCCATGGATTACTGTTCTTAAATACAATCTAGCACAATTTTTAACAGCAACTGATGAGCCATTATTTAAACTATTACAAAATATCATAATCAAATATAATAATAATTCCATTTTACAATATAAAGTTGCTGATTAGCTTTGTGTTCTTTACATTCAGTACAGTTTCTATTTGAGGACTTTGATTTTTAATGTAACACTGCTGTATACATAGTGTAACGATTTGAAAAGTGGGTAAAACTTAATTTGTAGAAATACAAGAGAAAATGAAATTTGCGCCAAAGCCCAACAGGCCACCGCATGCATGATGGAAATTTGAGGGCAGATTATGCAGACATGGTACTCACTTTTTCCTTTAGAGATGGTTAACAATAACGTAAAGATTATGTGATTTATGTTTAAGCGACTTAAACAACTGAACACTGACATGGTCCTCAGCGTTTCCTGAGCCTTACAAACTAAAACTTCCTAGTGGCCTGCAGAATATCCTTCCTTTTTTTAACGAGTGATGGTGTAATGAATCATATGTGTCATGTGCCAACTGTAATCATTCAACAATGATGTGGGGATCAATGCTCACCTTCATTTGATTGGCTGACATTTCAAATCTGGTAACCCTTTGTTGGAGACCATTAGTTTGCATTCATTAAGCTGGCTAGTTTCTTTAAGTGTTATAGCAACTACAAATTTGGAATTAAACTAGGAAATAGGCTACAACTTGTTGCTCTAAGATGCTAAGGCTAATTAGCTCATTATAAACAGGTTTACTTTAATTTCTGCAACAACAAAAAAAGAACAAGAGAGTACACGATTGCTAATTCAAGCAACAATTGTGCTAATTGCTAAAGCTATGAGGAGCATCTTTATACCAAAGATGGAAGATAATGAGGAGGAGGATGAAAAAGAGGAGTGTGGGACTGAACATTAACAAAATAGAAAGTGAGCCTCGTTAGCTGAAAGTAAGCTTCTCCTGCCAGATGGTGGTTTGGGCTAATGTTAGCTAAAGCTAGCAGGCTTTAGCTTACTGATGGTCTAATACTTAAGCTAGCTAACTAGCTAGCTGTAGATATATATTGCTCTTTCCATAACAGAAAATACATTTGCTTTACCATACTTAACTCTCTCTAGACAGCACTAGTCATTTAAGCTCACAGCTGGAGAAAATCACATACATGTATTCTTTTAGTTGTGATTTTGGTTGTAGCCTATTGTTGTTACTTTTCTGTTTGTAGGCCTATGCAGTTGTTTTGTTTCATAGAACCTCACATAATCGTTCTTGTGTTGTAAATGTATTAAGGTACAATTCAAATATATTCCGGGAACTAATTAACCTGGATTTGAAAAAATGTGCACGTGTTTGTTTATGAATTTTTGTAGAGTTTGTCTATTATTTTTAAAATATAGTCAAACTTGATTTGAAACCTTATCCAAACTGCACTTGGGCATCCATGAGATTGCACTTGTGACTGAAACGAAGTGAATCACTTGCTCAGTTTTTTATTTTATATCAGAAGTCATCAAAGATGGTCTTATGGTTGATTTTGATCACATAGACAACATGATTTAGAGAAAGATTGTGGCCTTGTTAAGAATCAGAAGCTTCACACCAATCAAAGAAGCATTGTTGAGAGAAACTCCTGATGGTTACATTTTTCTCTTTGACCTGCACTCCTGATGCATTCCTGTGGCTCAGCATGTGACTGCTGACACTGTAAGTACATGTAGTATTAAGAGTTAAGGGCAGGCTTTATCCCACCACACAATATAGAAAACTATGGACTGAAGCTACACTACTTTTATAGCAAGTAAAGACATATTAAAAATGTTGATTTCTCTCATTTTTTTCACACAACTTCTAGTCTACCCAAAAATCCAGGAATCTTTCATTCTCTTAGATAAAAGTGTTCTTTGCAGTAATACTCAAATAATGTCAAAATGAATGGCCTAAAGTATTTCCACAGTCAGGTGTTATGCGTACATCCTTTATTCCATTAGATTATTGAAAAAAAATCAGATTCCATGTCCATACGGTTACCTTTCAGATATTTTAAATCTTTGCAAAGAGTCCCAGGGTCTGTATCTAAACTCAATACCATAAAGAATGTTTTTTTTTATTTTATTTATTATCTATCTCCCTGTTTTTTTAATTGTAAAACAATAAAATTAACAGGTGTCTTCAACTCAGTGTCCAAGACCTTAACATCTTGAAAGAGTGAAGTATCAGACGGAAATAAGAGTCTTGAACATGGAACAGACATAAACACGGCCCCCAGAGAGAGCTCATGTGTGACCGCTGAGTCTTTTACACAATCGACCCTGTGAGGTTCACTGCACTCGAGAGGATTAGTGAGCAGAATTCCAGGAAAGAGTCGAATGGAATGTATCTCTACAGAAATTATTTCTCATAAATTTCAGTAAACACGTCAGTAAGTGTGGAAATAGAAGAGTAAAAATTAAGCCCAAGGTGTTTTTGATTGAAATAAAACCACCAAAGACTTGATTGTCTGAATCAGTCACAGCTTCTCATGTGGAGGGATATGTGATGCTTTACGGGTAAAAAAAAAACTGAATCTATTTATTTGCGGTATACAAAGATACAACAAATCAAAGACCATAAAGATCATAAAATCAGAGGTTAACAAATCGAAAAAAAAACATTCATACAAACATAATCGTCTGGCACAAAACTTTAGGGAAACCAAGGGAGAGATCAAATACAAACAATGAGTAATTTCAACACATATTGCGCAGTTGCATAAAGACATAAAAATACTGAAATTACGTTTTTTTTTCCTTTGGCAAAAGATAGTGGTTTAAATAAAGTTTTAGTGATTTGGATCAATTAAGCTTAAAAAAGACACTATTGTGTAGCAACTACCTTCTAGTAGTGCTTTATTTTTCAAAACACAAAAAAAAGAGTTCGACAAGATATTGAATAATAGTAAATCACCTCACATACACTCCAAAACCAAAAGAAAGTGTTTATTAACTTCCTAAAATAAAAACATTGGTTTTTGAATGCTAAACGGTTTACCATCTATATATCTATATCTAGATATTTGTTGTATACCTATCAATGAAATGAAATATCTGAATTATCTGAATAAAATGTAGAATGTATGTTCTTTTATCAAATTCTATAAAAACAATACTAAACTAACTCAACTCTAAAATGTGTAACAAACCAGAATCCATTATTGTGACTGAAACACAGGATGGTGCCAGAGAGCTACGCAGGAACAAGCTGCTACGTTTAATGGTGTAGAAGACATGAGTGTGTGAAGGATAATATTTACATTAAAAGAAGTTCAAGGCTTCATGACTAAAAACAATTTGTCATGTTTGGATATTATGTGACAACTTATTTCTGTTTTAAACTGAGGAGAGTTTGAGGCACAAACAAGAAGTATTGATTATTAAAAAAGAACATGTTTTGATTTGCATATCAGTAAACTCCTTGAATCTATTTATATGGTTTTATATGGCGGTCCTCTTCAACATTGCATATTAGCCAATAATGTATCTTTAAGGCGAAACAAAAGAAACCATTCTGTTAACAGTGTTTCAAAGAGAATCACACAAGGAGAAGATTCATTTGTGAAATGAAAATACCTGTTACCATGAGGATGGAGAAATGCAACCATTTGTGTGACAGCTTTGTGAATGTTACACTTAGCCCACTCTGCATACATTTTAAAGGAATACGTGTTGGCTAAATAATAGGAGACCTTTTGAAATTTTAATTGTGGGCACTTCAGTTACATTTGCAGAGCTGAGTGTTCTAGAAACTGGTGAAAAGCTACCAATTCAAATCTTTTTTGTTTTAACAATAGTATATTGTAAGTAGTGAAAGTGTTATGTAATAAATTACGTGTGAAAAGAGGCGCCCTAAAGAACACACACTAGGCTGTTGCTTTTCTTCTCAATGTTTTATTTTTCATCAAGAACATTTTCTTATATTTTAGTTTGAAAACCCTTATATTTTATTTTGCATATAAACTGAAAACTTAAAAAGGACGGAAATGCATATCATATGTGTCTATATTGTTTAGAAATGTTTTGCTTTGAACCTAACTGAAACAGTAAGTGTTATTGCTAAGAGGAAAAAATATTCACAATGACTTAAAAAAAAAAAACTCCCGATAATCATTATAGCCTTTAAAAAAAATCAAGCACAGGTCATGTTTTCACCTTTAAAATGTTCTCATTATTTTCATTATAGTTTAATTAAAACACATATATGAACCTCTTTTGTGATGTTTCAGTAGATATTTTTAAATATATCGGGTGTATCGATGTAGATATTCTAACATATAGCCCTCTCTTTTTTAAAGGAAGGACAAGAAACCAACATGTCAAAGAGCAGTCTTAAAAATCGGAGCTATGAATAAATACAGAGAAGTTGATGTGTTAGTAGGCTTCTCCTCTGACAGTCTACCCGAGTGTTGGAGACAGAGTGATGCTGTTCAGTCAGAGGGTTACATGCAGTATCTGTAGACAATAGCAGGGGGGCAGTGTTGCTGTTTCTGGGCGACCCTGGTTCACTGGAATAACTGGCCCTAACAGTTTGCATTTCCTTCAGGATGTGCCACAAAATATGCCATGAAATAGTCTAGGATTGGACATCTTTGTACTTTAACTGTCACCATTTCAAATTTCAACCATGCCGAGTAGTGACTGACAGAATATACAGCGGGCTGGGTGGTATGCAGCCGTATGAAATGACTAGCCTGCATAGAGTTTTAATCCTCTTTAAGACTCCTATCCATCTCCAAATTAATATCTAGGGGCCACATATTCCTCTGCACTAGTTTGTACTCTGTATAACCCATTTCTCCAGCAAACTGATCAAATTATCCACTGGAAAATAAGATTAATAGTTATGCTGCAAAATATGCTTGAGGTCAATTATTTGGGAGATTTCCCGCGATATCCTCATTACACCATAATGCCGATTCAAGGATGAGCAGCATGAAGAACAGTGTTGTAGATTAATTGCCATTAAAGGTCAACATGCGTTCAAATTGATGAAGATGCTATCCATCTCCATCGCTATGAAGTGCAAAGTATATGGGAAACCTATAACACTCATTACATGCATTTAAATGAGTCTGTCCTAATTACTAATCAGTCTCTTGTACCATTAGAGATGGAAATTAGAAATACAAAACAGACCCCTGGGCGTCATTCACTCAGGATATATTAGAGTTTCTTTTAATAATGGAGTTGGCATTTGGAGAAATTAATAAAAAAAAATGCTCGAAACTATGTCAAATATTAGAATAATTTAAGGCGGAAGTGTCAGTTTTTATCACTCCAGCTTAAATCTCTAGAAGTCTGTGACACTAAAGAGCACTTGTTTGCGAATATAACAGAGCAGTGTGATATATTTTGTTCATCGGCTCCTTAAAAAACAAAACTATACTGTTTATTTTGCTATGCCCCAATCAGAATATTGGCTAGACCCTTCAGTGATTCTTTCTTCAGTGATTCCCGCCCACCTCTCTGGCAGCTTACCGATTTACATTTGAGCATAATGCAGGCATTAGAGGAGGCACAAGGCAGCCCTGATAAGTTACAAAGTGCTCCAGGGGTAAACCTCGTAAGAGAGGGTTTGGAGTTATTTACAGCGTTCAAATCCTTCAAAAATTCATGTCTGGAGGATGAGATTGGTTTTGCAGTTGATGCTTTGCACACAAAGCAAACACAATACACACGGAGGGTGTTTAGCTCCAAATGACCAGATGACATTAATTCTAATTGACTGATCTCATCCCATGCTTAGGACCAGTGTGTGTGATACTGCTCAGGACACAAGGGCCCTGTCAAGGCACAGTGTTCCACACAAAGCGGCAAAACACAAACACTAAAGATTGGCTTAAGAAATGAGGAACACACAGGACTAAAAATGATTTTTAAATGCAATTTAATTTTCAATGAAGCAATACTTAAGTTGTATGGCATTTTCTATTCAGCGATATGTTTTGATTGTGCAATTCTCATAATAAGAGTGCTCGGAAATTGCAGAGCCCTTACAAAGGAGGTTAAAGGCAATGGAATTCCTTCTTATCAGAAATGCTCTCTGTACAGTTGTTCCATTTGAAATGCATTTAATTGCAAATAGAAAAGAGGAGAGAGAAAGGCAACAATGCGAGGGTCTGAAGCATTTTTCCCGTCTGCTTTGAGTGAGCGTATTCAAATCTTTGCGGAGCAGACAATGAAGGTAAGGAATCGTGCTCTGAATAGCCTCTCTCTCTCTCTCTCTCTCTCTCTCACTTTCTCTTACTCTCTCTCTGCTTTTCATTCCCAAGCCAATTCACAGCCTTCTTCTTCTCTGCGTGTTTGGGGCGGGCTTTCCACCTCCAGCTCAAACTTCCTTGCCACCGCAGAACAACACAATCCACCTGATAGCACATATATGCTGTCACTTTGTCACCCAGAGAGACCAGTGTGTTGTCTGCATATCATTATCCACAGAAATCTTCATGCCACACTTTGAGGCTGTGTTGGGTTTTTCACCCACTTGTTTGACAAGGATGACGCCTCTCACTTGCGTCAGGCTTTTTTCCGGGCCTTTCCTCATAAGCCATGGCCAAGCACTGACCCGAGATCCCGCTCCCCGCTTGCTCAACCGAGGGGAGGAGTATCTGGGGGATCATGGGACACAAAGTGCTTGAAGCCTGCGCCTTTGTTGGGGCAAAGCGTGGGGAGAGAGAACACCCCCAACAGATATGCTGACAGTCTCAGGGGAGCAAGAAGAAGAAGTTCAAGCAAGAAAAGTGCACCCTTCAAACTTTCCAGTGCAGTGCTAGGAATTCTATTTTTCTCAACAAAGATTTATACATATTTATACAAGCCCAAATACTGATAGGAAGGTGGTAGAAAAAAATCTTGGAATTGCAGAGGTAAACTATATGTAAATGCCATAAAGTAATAGACTTGTAGTGCAAATCACACCATTTTATCTTTAATTTTGCTTTCGTACCCTCCCCACCCCCCACCCCCCCATCATCCTCTTTCCTCTGGCTTAAAGGTGCATCAGAGATATGCATTTAAGCATATTCAGAACACGGGGCGTGAAATTAAATGTGTGGCAGAGTGAGAAAAATATACAGACGCTGGAGATGCCTTAAAAATAGTCATTTATGCAGATGGAGAGGAGTGAAATCATTTGCAATGGGATGACCCTCTCTCCAAGCATTTCTCCCCTCACTGTTCTTCCCTAATCTTGCACTGTATCTTCATTTTTCATTGAACTCGCCAGTTTGCTGCTAAGCAGCCTTGTAGATAAGGCAAAGTGCTAAAAGGAGACGACAGAAGGAGCTCAGTGGGCCCGTTTCTATTGCACTTTCACCCAAGGCAATGGGCAGAATTTAACGGATTCCTTCCAACATATGTTTTTGCCAGATAAGTAAACAGTGTGTGTCGGAAATGAAAAAAAAGCATTTGCAATTTAATGACATTACAGCTCCCAGCTTAGCCCGCCGTGCTGCGAGGCGAGGAGCAGAGAAAGGGGAGAGCGGAAGAATGGAACCGGGTGTCATCAATGTTTTTTTTTCTTTTCCCTTGCAAGAAGCAGCACTGAATTCTTCTTATTCTTTTCAAACCCCTTCCCTTCTCCATCCCTTCCTACTATTTTGTTCTCTTGCCCATAGTTTCCTCGCCTTTGTCAGAATGAAATTATCTATTATTTTATTCAAAAAACGTGCCTTCCCTCTGCCATTCTACCCTCTCCAACAGCTGATTGACTCAGATTTTCTGAGCTAAAAACACATCAACCCTGGCCGTGGGTGCTCTCTCTCCTCCTCCCTCCCTCCCTCCCTCTCTCCACCCTCACCCTTCTTTGTCTGGCTTCATCAAAGTGCAATAGATGCTTGGCACAATAAAGAGGAGCAAGCCTCCATGTTGTCATAACTTTGAGACCAGCAGTAGGTGATGAGTTGGAGAGAGAATCACCTCAGAGAGTCCATATATCAGTGGCAGTGAACGACCCATCCGTCCTCTGTGAAACTCACTGATTTTCCTCTTTTCTCCCTGCCGGCTGTCAGGCAGTGCCTTATTATAGAAGGCTAATTGTGCAGGAAAGCAGATTATGAGAGAGGTAGGATGTACTCCTTGACCATGTGCTAATGTGATGACAAGTTTGGGGACCCTTTAAGCAAAAGGCGTCGCACGCCAGGGCACTTTTGGCACCGGCTATAATCTGCCTTTGGTATTAACTCAGCAAACCGGCTTGTTTGAGTATGGATCAATCGCTCGCTCATTATTTTTACAAGAAAGCTTTATATTCAAGGCGCTTTCCTGGTGTTGATCTCTCATTAACCATGCTATGTAAATGCACTGGCAATCCCTGTGTAAGGGATACGTCACCCCAGGGCGCAGGCTTGCAGAAGCATGTTAAGAAGAAGAAGAAGGGGCAGGAAATTTGGGTCAGTCTCCTAGCCAAAACTTGAATTTCAGGTTTTTTTAGCTTAAAGCCCCCCTGCTCAGCTTTTCTCTTTTAATGTGTTTTTGTTTGGTGATGTTATGTTTTAAATGTCAGCCCTGAAGCCGTCCAGCAATTTAGGCGGCACAAAAAGCCCTGTCTCAGTGTCTCTTCCAAGTGTTCATGTTACCTCTGTAATCGCTGCTGGCTGCAACATTACACACACTCCATTCACCGCTGGTCTTTTATCACCTCGGAGTGTATTCACTGTACAGGTAGAAGGTTAGATAGGGTCAGAATAAGGCGATAATATTACAGCACAAACACAATCGATGATTAGCCACAAAGAGTTATTAGCCGCCTGCTATTAAGCTAACTTGTGTTTCCAAGCTAAAAGGCCCCGACATGTGACACTGGATCCTGAATCTGCAGGAATTGAATTGGCTGTCAAGATACATTGTGCATCAAATTAGGGAGGAAATATTTCAACTTGTTTACTCATTTCTTACACACACATAGAAACACGCTGCTCAGACATCTGTTCGTCTGACAAGAGATCATGTCACACGTGGTACAAGAAATCCAGGATTCTGCCATATTTGGCTCCACTGAGTACTGGCATGGTGAATGACGCAACAGGAAAGTGAACCTGACAGCACCAGGCAGCGGCTCGGTGTTTCTTTAGCGCCCTACATACATAAATCTCTTATTATTGCTGTGTGTTAGCGATGTATATTTTTACACCTGTCTGCACTAATATCAAAGTGTAGAGGTTTGCTTTTAGACATTCAAGTTCATTTGTGTCTCCTGTAAGAGTTTGTATGGGTGCCATCTCTTTGAGAAGTAGAAAAATATCGCTGCTATTCCCAGGTTTCATTTTGAGTTTGAAAAGGCCTGTCAAAGGGCACTGTTCCACTTGACCCATTTTTTATTTTTTTTTGCACAAACATGATTAAAAATGCTGAAAGTTCCAGACTCGTCCGTGGCTCTGTCATACACAGTAGCAGTTCAATGCTACAGGCTCCATCTAAACCATCGTTTTAATCGAAGTGGTTGCAAACACAGATAGTTTTGTTGCAGAAGCTGAATGAAAGCATGTATCGTTCATGTGAAATAATAAAGAAGAACATTTTGAAGAGTAGGACCTTTGAGTGGCTCAAAAGCAATAGAGACAGATGTCTCTCTGTCTGCAGGTACTTCAGCATCTCCTAGCCTTGCCACATTTTTGTTAGCAGTACAGTGCGAGTGAAGGCCAGACTTTTGATTGCGTTCCCCTGTTTCACATCCTTTTATAGAAGCCTTTTCTTCCTGCACACACAAGCAAACAAAGCAGGCATAAATACAATGTTCAAAAGCCATTTACCTTCAAAGTAACCCTTTCTGCAATAACAAAGAACATGGAGAAATGTTCCACAACACAATGAGACTTGGCACAGCGTGATGATGCGGCTGAAGAGTATGCAGGGTGTCTGAAGGACCCCTGTGTGTGATGTGTGGTAGGACCATTCATAATAGATTTGTTCTGAGGGCCTTCACATTGCCTCCCAATTAAGGTATGAAGTCATGCTCCTTCATCAGTATAACTAATGGTATGTTTCACGAGGCGGCCATGTTTTAGAGATTAAAGATGTGTTTTTGCACGTGTTGGATTTTCTGCTGAATATGATAAGGTGTCCATACGGATTATTGCTTTGCTGTCATCAAAGTACGAACACTCACATTCTTTATGTCGTCATCACTGTGGCATCTTTATGCTTGTTCCAGTGCGTTATGGCATGGCTGCAAAGGTGTGTGGGAAAAAAAATCTGACAGCTGCAAACACAAGATCAGTGTCAACCCTAGAATTCAACAGGAGCTATAAAAAAAATAAAATAAATCATCTCTTGCAATTTGGACCAGTGATTCTGCACTGATAAAGACAAATCTCATCACACATTTTCCATTAGCTGCCGAGAGACGTATCATTTTACAAAGATCTATTTTGCAACTGTTAATTACAACAAGACTGCAAAATTTGACTGCTAAACCACAACATCACAATACAGCATGTGAATCCTGAATCAAGCTTTGCAACCCATAATCCTGTTTAAATGTAATAAATAATCCCTGTGAATTAATGTTGGCAATATTTCATTTTAATAAGTTCTTGTAAAAAACGAGTGAGAGAGAGAGAGAGAAAATTGATGGCATTACAGCTCACTCACTTCAAGTGTGGCTGTGAGTGTGCAGGCAGCAGGAAATCATTCCTTCTCATTAAAGGTGCAATCTTCGCACCCTGCAGATCTTTGTTGTAATAACTGGGGAAAAAAATAATCTCTTTTATTGATAGGCACATGTAGCAGAAAGTATGCCAAGTGACAGGTACTTATCTTTTTTTTTTTTTTGCCTGTGTCCTGTGTTAAAGGAAGATATAATTCTTTGTGACTGCTCCTCGGGGCATCAGCTCTTCAACTTCATTATTTCGACTCATGATAGATATATTTTTCTCCTTAAAAACCTGAGAATTAATAGGAGAGCCGGCAATCTCTGCCAGCGGTCATTTGGAAATGGAACAAAAATGTCACATCATTTTAAAGAGCATTTTTTTATAGGCTGCTCGCTAACATTATTCTAATTTAGTGATGGATTCACAGAGTAATCTTATGCCTCATGTTTTAGGATATTAATGTAATGATTTCTGAGACTATACCTGGCAGCTATAGGATCTTTTAGTCTAATCTTGTCAAAAAATTCAATTGTGTCACGTCGCAACATCTGAACTTCCTTTTTTTCCTTCAGTTAAATGTGCTTGTATGTAGTGTTTTTATATTAAGCTGCCTCTATAGTGTTTAAACATGCCTGTTAAATAATGCTCCTGCCCGTGATGCTCAACATGAATATGGAGCCATTAGTGCAGTGAGTTCCTTCAGACAGCAGTGGGAGCTTTAGAGTCAGACAGCCTGATGACAGTCTGTGTCTCACTTTGTACATCTCACATTGTTAAAACACAACAGCCTCTTGTTCATCTTTATTTGACAACAGAATAAAGATGTTCAAATCTATTTCAGAAACTCTTCAAATGGCTGGTTCTTGATTGTTTTATCATATTTTAAATATATATTTTAAAGTTATATCACTTACAATTTGACATTTTAACATCCAAATTCGACTGTTTATTTTCTTTATTTGCTTGTTTTCACAGGGACAGTGTATCATTAGCTGTACCAGAGTTAGCTATAAGCTCATTTGCATCTGTAGTCCCTAGGAGACAAAACAAACACTAACAACATCTACACAACAATACACAACCACTGAGCAATGGCATTACATTAATCCACAGTGAAATTCACAAATTATATTCAAACCTGAATAGGCTAAGAGCACTGCACAAAAGCTATACCACAACATACAGTATATCTTTAAAACAACACATCAATACACAACAACATTATCAAACAGAGTTCATGAAACGTCATGTGTTTCTGTGTGATGATGAGGACATGATTGGGTTGATTTGAGCAATGATTTCATCTTAGAATTAAATTCAGCAAATCTACAGCACTCTCTGATTTCACTTGGTATGGAGTTCCAAAGAATGAGAAGCTCTGATAGAGACGGCTGATTTACCAAACTCAGAGGATCTCTGCTGTATTACACAATCCCCTCTGATGGCGGTCCTAGTTGTTCTTCTTCTATCTTTTATCTGTGTGTATGAAAATCAGAATTTGTTTTCCTTTAAATATGTTTCTTTTCTTTTCTTCATATGTAGCAGAGTATCAAAGTGATATCCGGGTTATGGATACATGGTTTATGTAAGAAATGCTTTTCTCTTTGTTCACTGAAATTGTCATCAACAGAGAAAGATGTGTACAAAATGTTAACTATAATTATTAGATGACACTGATCTCACTGTTAAGTGTGTGAATGTTTAAGACTTTACAAGAGGGGATATACTGTAGAATGTAATTTATATAACTCATTTACATCTGCCCTATCTGTAATATTACTCCAATTCTAGAAACCCTAACAGGTGATGGACAAATCTGTTTATGAACACACACCAATTATGATATGTGAGGGTGAGAGCTACACAAAAAGAACATAAACACAACATACACAAGCATTATAATACAACAATGTTTAACAGTTAGGAGAACGACTTATTGCCTGTAAGTGTAAGTTTACTCTCTGAAGCCCAAATCTAAAACATGTTATCAGAGTATTTCTTATAAATCGAGTGGAAAGATTTGAATATTAAGGAAATGAATTTTACCAATGAAAGGGCCCGAGACAATCAAGGGTTAATCATCTGAAATGAATGCAAAAGATTAAGAGTATGAACTGTACTATTGGATTCCAAATTATTTTGGATACATGGCTGTATCGAAGTATGGAACTGTTTTTGAAGAGGGCTCAGTTCTGTATGATCTAATGCATCCTGTTTCACTGGGTTGTGTTGTATAGTTCTGTCTGTGATGTTGTTGAGTTTGTTTTCAACCATCTCTTTTTTTATGTAATTTAAAGGCCAGGGACAAATAAGCTTTGTTGCGTGGCATCGTTTTACAAAATTTTGCGTGTGTAAAAAATGTAAAATCAATGATTACATCAGCTACCATCAGGTTTAAAAAAAAATCAAATAAATATTCTACTGGTGCTGGAAGTGTTCAGAAGTAAGGCTAGGTCTGTGATTTTGTTGCTAGTTTTCTTGAATGCAGAACCTTTTTAAAAGCCAGTTCACTCGTCCCACCTGCAAAACTCACGATTAACTCACCTACCCCCCCAACACAACCCATCACCCCTCCGTCCCTCCACCCATCTGCCCCCAACCTAATCCAAGCGTTCCCCCCAGAACTCCGGCGGGGGTCCATCGACTTATTGCATTATGTACTATTAGACAAACTTGGACTTCTTAAAGGTATGTTCAGACTTCAGAGGCTGTGTGCCATGTTTGTAGGGATGGACTGTACAGTACACACACACATTTCTCATTTCTCCTGGTGACCTTGGGCACAGTGACACGTCAGGCTTTGATTTGCCACGTCGGGTGTGTTGCGGAGAAGGTGCAATGCAAGATAATTTTGGGCATTTTTTCCCTCCTGGGAGCATAGAGAAGTGAGAAATAGAGCGGGAGATTACAGGTAATATGGCACACAGCCTTCATAGACATTCTTGACCCGACCTGATGATGGGGAGATTGCTCGAGGAGAGACTTTTCACACTTTGATTTGCCTAAAATGAGATGGAGAAGTCAGTGATCAGACTCTTTGAGGTTCTGGCTGTGTATCTCTCAGAGTTGCACACAAACGCTACGACATCCCAGGTGAGCGAGAAGCAGACTCCTGCAAACAAATAGAGGAAAAATATCCTCAAAGAGTTGATATTGATGTATTATTCATGTCAGAAAAAAATACTGAAATGATCCATCTCCAGCCATTGAAGCTATCTGATAATCCACATGCTGGTGGGGCAGCCCGGGGCGAATTAGGGATGAGGAAACCATTGTACATCCCTCTGAGGTCAACATGGTTGAACTGGTGATACATATGTATGTTAATTTGCCTAATCTCACTTCTACAAATGTCTTAAAGGCACATAAAGGGTTTAACACTAAGACATAATGATATCAGGGCATCAGGCGGGCGGCTTATGAAAACATGAGGAAGACACAGCTTTAAATCTGCTGTTGAGACCTTTTGTATCCGCTGTCACTTTAGCTACAGTAAATACTCAGACTAGTTTACTTTGGATTTCAAATTTCTTACAAAAGCAAATTGATACTTTTTATTATTTATCTATAAAAGCATATATAGGCACATGAAGAAATCACTCGAGTCGTTGCACTCAGTTAAAAACATTTCAACGCATATTTAAGGCCTGCTCTGTATTCTGTAACTTGTTAAATATTTTAAAGGTTTAAATACTTCATTTTAAAGCATCAGTGCCAGTTTGTTCTGAATTTAACACAAAGAGAAATTTAGAGAAAGATTGCTTTTGTCGATGGACCTCTTAATCTGAAGTAAACACTACATTTAGATTCATCTGAAACACTCGGAGTATGGGGCATAATGATCAAAATACTCCATTTTTTTTACAGTAATCTACCGTAAGTAAAAACTAACATGTTAAATTATATTTGATCTTTATTAAATTCTAATTGAATTGAATTTAAAAATGATGTAATTGTCGACATTTTTTTTGCCTTTTGATGCTTTTTACATCAGGATCAGATCCTTCATAAGACTTGTTCTTATTTACCATTAAGAAGATTCTGAACATTTCTTTGAATAAAAAGAGTTGCTGTTGATATGAACTACACATTTGGCCTTTGGATGCAAAAGCCAAACACCTTTTTTTAAGGACTGGGTGAAGGTATTCATGCTGTTTGATCAATTATTTTCCAAGATAATAAAAAATGTGTCTTGTAATCTATGAATCTGAATTTATTGGCCCAGGGTTTAATGAAACTCTTTGAACCAAGAGTTGAGGAAAAAGAAAACACATTTCATGAAGAAAAACTTTCTCCCACTTATTTCCATCCATGTATGTCCACCTTTCACATGCAGTTCCCGTCTTGGAAAGAAAAAAAAACATAGGCCATCTATTCAAAAGGCATTTAGTCCATTTCTTTCTTGGCCGGTAAATCCATTCATCAATTGTTCTGGCTTGTAGATTGCATTCTAATGCTAATCTAGCGTGTTAAATATCTTTTTGTTCCCCTTTCACCGTTTTGTCATTCAGTTTATCCAGTTTTGGCCACCCATTTTATTTATTTATGCGCCTGCTTCTATTCATGCGCTCATGTATTTTTTATTATGTTGTTTCACTGTCATGCAGTGTCAACTCACTCCATTCACTGTGGGCTACTTGAAGGGCTTGCAGGGACAAAGCGTGTACACATTGCACTGCTATTCACTCCGGCCAGCTGGATCGGCTGAAAAAAAAAGCTTGTGAAAAGAAATCCTCCACAACGGACACAGAAGAAGTGCACAATGCTAACAGTTTTCCAAATACCACTGATTGCTTTCATCACAATGAGGGAGAGCAGCCGCTTTTGCTGAGCTCCACTTCAACAAACAACACCCTCACAAAACCTCCCAACCCACGTTTTGTTCCCACACAAAACCTCCTCGACCGTCTAAACGCTCCCAGGGCTGAAAAAAAGTTCATTCAGCTTTCTTCCCCCATTTTCTTTAAGAGAAAATTTAATAAAAAGACTAAAGAAAAAGGAAGAAATGGCCACTGAACTCGTCATGCAGGTCTTCTTTAACTGACTCGACGACCGTGTGTTGTGATCTTTACCAATATTATATCAATATTAACCTGAACTTTTAGATTTTTTTTTCATTTACCGTGAGTTGTTGAAGTTTATCCCATTGAAAAAAAAAAAAAATCATTTATAATAATAACAATGAAACAAAAATGTGGCCTTAAACGGAAGCAATAATTCCAGGTGCCTTCATTTTCGTTTTCAATTTGCTGAGAATGAAGTGTTAACGCCACCCGTTTTTGACAGCTTTTTATTCAGACTGTAAATGCAACACAAGGTCACTCTGCGCGTTATTTTTGGGGCCAAGAAGGAAGTTCCGTGGAGAGGAGTGATCGGGGTGTCACAATGGAGAACAGAATGCTGAAAGGGTTTAATTAACCGTGACGGAGATAATTATCCCTGGACTGTCCAAATTAGTTTTGCATAATCGCTCTGATCCTTATGAATTAATCTCTCAGTGCAAGTTAACAGGGCCGGTTTACTTAAAAAAACGGAGGTCTGCATTACACGTTAAATGTGAAATGTTATGTGCACGCGCACCGAGGTGCACGTGAGAATCTGGCCTTTTTAGGACAGGTGCTGCTTTTGGCTAAATGAATACCTCAGCGTAAAAACTCAGTTTAGGATGTTTTAAAGTCTCAAAGACGAGCTTGTTCTTGACCTTTTTTCTTTTTCTTCATGGGAACATAAAAGCTCCTAGTAGCCTACCTCACAGTTTTATCTTCCTCCCTATTCACGATTAGAATTGTGATAAATAAGGTTTTGGCTCTTGATTACAATGGCTTGATTTAGATTCCCCCCACATACACACCCCCACCAAAGTAATGCCTTTCAAAGCGCGGACAAAAGCGGCCTTTAGAGGATACCTTACACTTCACCTGGACTGCAGGAGAAAAAGAAAAGATAGCAATCTTGTTCATCTCATCAAGAACTACAGCCGCGATTCCCTTCCGTTTCATCCGAATACGCTTTATTGTAGTCCTTTTGGCTCAACAAGTGAACAGTAGCAATAGGCTGAAGTACAGAACGGAGGTTAAAGAAAACACAAAACATACAAATTCCATAAGAGTTAGTTAAAAATGTTTTTTTTTCTGCTGCACATGGTACGAGTGGGAGGGTGAGGCAACAAGAGAAGATCTTTGAATAAACTTCAATGTGCAATTGAAATTGAAACTTTTTTTTTTTTTTTACTATTTGCAGGAAGGGAGAGAAGACCCGAGAAGTTGCAATGCACATGAAATGAAAATCACCTTGAAAATAAATTACATCCTCTATGTTTCAAGTGCAAATATCACAGAACTAGTCTTGTCCTTTTTAAAATTGTCCGGGTCACCATAGATTTCACTAAACAATAAATATTACAGACATCTATAAAACGGTTTAAAAACTCAAAATATACACCGGATTTCTAGGGAAATAGGCCTAAGTCTGCTGGCCCTATCTCAAACACTAAGCCTATAACGGCAAATAAACTAGAGTCATTTTTATCTGTACACATTTAAAGTCATTGAAGAGGGCAGAAATGTTGTGACAATCCTCCTTGATCCGTGGATTATAACCCATTGAGGAGATGTGGCGATCCTGTGATTGTTGTGTTTGCCCCCCCTCTCTCAGTCCAACAGGTTAGTCGAGCAGGTGCAACTTGCAAAAAGATCAAAATGAAATGGTGTACCTTTGAAAAAGAGGGTCGTCACATAGTGCAAGCTGCACTGGTAACGTTTCCTCCTTTTTAGTCCTTTTCCTCTGAGAGCTGATGGTTGAGGAATATTAGATTAGAGAGTTCTCTAAATAAGCATTACCTTAGATAAAGGCAGTAATCAATATACATACACATGTGATATCTGAGACGACGAGCACTTCATCACATGTACAAGTTTGTGCATGCATAATAAATCTCTTGCATGAATAGCTTTTTTTTGTTTGTTTCTTTTCACATTGGGTTTTCTTAAAGAAGTCCAGAGCGGGCCTATCATAACGCTGCAGCATACGCAGGGTACGGTTCAAGCTGAGGTTTGCCCATCCCGGGCAGCAGGATGTATGCTAAGGGCGGCTGGAGTCCCGCAGAGGGCCAGCCCGTACAGTTACAAGGAATCATGTAGCCTGGATTTCCCGGGGAAGGGTGCGTGTGAGTGTGGGTGTGCGTCCCGCCACCTACACTGCCAGTCCCGGTGGTGAAAGCCGTGGCGCCAGGGTAACCCAACGGAGACGCGTACGAAAACGAAGGCGGGGAAAGCTCGGTCATCTTGGATCCCAGATCAAAAAACGAGTATGGGTTCGTGGACATTGACGGGTTGAAGAAAACCCGCGCTGCTGCCGCTGCTGCAGCCGCCGCAGCCTTGTCCGGGTGCCCAAGCATGGACTCGGAAAGAACTCCAGAGGAAAGGCCGCTCACTTTGAGCGCGTCGTGCTCCCCCAGGTTATAGGGCACCGGGAAGGAAAACTTATCTTTCTTCATGAGAGTCTTGGGCTTCCGCCTCGGTCTGTATTTATAGTCTGGGTGTTCCTTCATGTGCATTGCGCGAAGTCGTTTAGCTTCGTCGATGAATGGCCTCTTCTCAGACTCTGTGAGAAGTTTCCACTCCGCTCCTAGTCTCTTGCTGATCTCGGAGTTGTGCATTTTGGGGTTCTCCTGAGCCATTTTTCTGCGCTGGGCTCTGGACCAGACCATGAAGGCGTTCATCGGGCGTTTAACGTGATCCATTGGTTTAGACATGTCGGCACAAACTCTCTATGGAAAATAATAAATACGGAAAAAAACAACCTTAAATCAGAACAAAATCCACACAATGCTCATTTAAACTCTCAAATAACAGTTACATAAATAACAGATTCACATGCACTGAAGCCCTGCTTTCGTTACTCACTTGAGACTTTAATTCTTCATCCCACCGTTGATATCTTCTGTAAAGTACAAGTGGCAGCGTCCTTACGAGTGCTCAACTTTATGTTTTCTGCTCCATGGTGGCATCCATCAGTGATACGCCTTTAGCAAAGAAGAGGAGGAGGAGGAAGAGGGAAGAAAAAACGCTGTCTTGTTTTCCTCTTGTCGCCTGAGACTGTCAACCACCACTCAGCAGTAGCATTCACGCAAGTGGATGATAACTCCCGCTTGCCCCATGTGAAATACAGGCTTGTGTGGCAGGTAGTGAAAGTGCCGCGTGCGCATGCGCGGTTGCAACCACCACAGAGCGCAGACTACTGCTGAGCGATGTTTGAAAAAAAAAATCCCACCCTGTTTGAAGAGGAAACGCAGCTTGTATTATAAGTCTTTATTTATACTGTGATGTTTTTTTTCCCCTTATATATCAAAGCGGTGACCTCGGTGTTGTTAGGCCTCATTAGCTTCATATTCTGATTTAAAGCTTATTTATTCTAATAAGCAGCGTGTCACCCCCCTGATTGTTTAGCTCAATTGAATAAATTATCTCTTTACTCTTTCAAAGGATACACCTGAAATACCTGCGAGTGGAGCCTCTTACTAACACGCAGTAAGGCTTGGTGAAAGCTGCAGCAGACAGGAGCACACTGTAGAAGTTCATTCTCAACTTGTGTCAATCGAAAGCAGCACACTCCCTCATTCAAACGATGTATCATTACACGGCTAATCGTCTCTTCCTCTATTCTTCATTTGCTTCATTTACAATCAAACCAGCTTGAATATGCCGTGTCACCCACTCCCTTTAAACCCTTGGTGTCTATCCAGCCTGCCCCCTCTCCCTATGGGTGTCACTGCTATTGAAAAGTAATGTGTAACAGACGACAAGAAAGGCAAAAGAGCGTCTTCTTTAATTTTCTGATATTGTTGCATTTGTCCGTAAATACACAGACTACCGAGGAGGTCTCAAGTGTTTCTAATCGTGCGCGGTGAAATTAATTACTTTCCTGAAATCCCCCCAACTCACTTTCACTTCAAAGGACTTTCCCAAGGGCAGCGAGTCGACAACTGAAATTAGGTTGTCGAATATTCAACTAAGCAATTACACTTATCTGCGGGACTTGTTGAGTAAATTGTAGGTTTAAGTGGTTTGTTCTCTCACCTTCTACCGTTGTACGTAATTATATGTGTACATAAAAAAAGAAATAGAAAAGGGAGGAATCGAACAATATTATAAATGACGAATTAGGGTGAAGGTCGAGCGTTTAAATTAGGATATAAAAGGGTGTCAAATTCAATTCATTCTGCTGTTGTTGTGTTTTTAACGGTTTAGCCTTATCCAAGACAGTTTTCACAGTAAATAATGTTTTTTTATTACATCTGTTTTTATTATTCAAAAAATAAGTGGAAAATGATCCCTCCTCAATAAATAATTTGTCTGTTAATTGAACACTGGATGAAAGTTGAGTGATGACGTAAACATATCCCAAAGTCATGCGGATTGTTTTTTTAAAGTCCTTTTCATACCTGCACGTGAGCCTGAGGATGTTGAAATATTTCTATTAACAGGGATTAAACTTGTGTTTTTAAAGCACCTCACTGAGGGTTCACTCCTTTTTGTCTCAAGTAAAGACACCTGACAAGGTGACGATGATCCGCGCACCAGGACGACCAGCTGAGAGACAAAGCTGCAGCCTCAAACCGAGCTGAGGAGCAGCATCTCTCAACAGCGGCACGTCACCTCGATAACGTTATTCAGTCCCTCCGCACGACAAACGATTCAAGAAATGGGGTTAATTATTCGAACAAGCCATGGTGAAAAAGTTCTTATCTTATTATTGACAGTTGCAGATGTAAAAAAAACACCTTCAGACATGCTTCCCCCCCCCCACTGCTTCCCTGGAATACTTATAAAGGCCTATTTTTTTTCACTTGATTATTAATCTCTCATTTTTTATGCAAATTATTTATTGTTTTAGATTTCTTGACATTGAAAATAAATACCCCCACTTACTGTTTTGCTCCTAAATCATGGCCAACTTTTTTGATAATTACATGTGTTGCAGGATTTCCAAGGCCTGTAGCGGAGCCTGCATTAATGTGAGCAGCATGTTTTACTAATCAAAACCTGAAGATTTGTTGTATCTATTTCACTAAACACCTCATTTTTATGCAAAGTGAGAAAACGTTTTTTTTATTTTTTTATTTTATTTAGTAATTAAATAAAGATCTGATAAAATAAAAATACACAAAAACAATCTACACTGTGTTCCCCCTCTCTTTTACCTCAGCCAGGCTGCTGGAAATAACACTTAAATAATTCAAGATGAGTTAGTGAGAGTGGGAGAATTACCTGCCGATAAAGCCCGGGTCCAGCCTCTGAGACGGAGCCAGCACTCCCACCTCACAGCACACTGATGATAAGACTGAATAGAAAAATATCATGCAAATATAGAAGGCAGACAGCAGCAGTAGCAACAACAAGCCCATGGGGACATTTTTCCTTACCAGGAGAGATCGCACACAGTTCACTCTAAAGTGCTAAAGCCATCACTCTGAAATATAGGAGCCCCCAGAGGTGCAGGGATCTTCATGATAGCAGCAAACACTTTATTCTGCTCACACTCCACTAACTCTGGGAGAAAAGCACAACAAATTATAGAGAGGCTTGATGAGGATAATCCCAGTTTGCATAAAAAGCCCTCATGTGTAAAGAATACTGTAGGATGTGTACTTTACCTCCCAAAATATTTACTGTTATTCTCCAAAAGTGGCTCCATAGGAGGCGGAGGGAGGGAAATCAAGTCTTTAAATAAATCTAGTTCAAGTTGACCTCTTGCTATCAGATCTTTTAACTTAAGCTGGATAAACAAAACATATCTTCTGTTTGCCACTTCAAACACAACAGAGTTTACAGCCACATGAAAAGTTTCCTCATTATCAGGGAGGTTTGAAGAAACGCAAGAGGGAGGGGTCCTGATTGTGTACCTGATGTGGTTTCCTTTCTGCCTGTCTGATCACAGTTCAGCCCGGATCTTCCCCCTTTATTCCGTTTCAGCTTTATATATTTATATAAATCTGCTCCCATGCAGGCCGAGCCAACGCTCACAAAAAAATCAAACTGGTAAATGGACGTTAAATGAAAAGCTTTCATTTTCATTAATCCTTATATGAAGACGCCAATTGCTCCACTTTTTACAGCTGATTTTCAGATTAAGGGTTTACGCTGCTGATAAACAGCACAAATCTGGAGCAAAATATTTCATTAGTTTTGCTAAAAACCCAATTAAAGGCATGACGGATATGAAAACACTAAAGCTTTCAGGAAGGGAAATGTATTATTGTTCCAAACATAATTACTGTTTATTTTCAGTTCACTCTTTTCATCATTTAGGCCTTTTCTAAAAGGCTGCAATAAATTCCACTAGCAGAAAGGTGTGCATAGAAAATAAATGACTGATTATGGCCACAAAAAAAAAAAAAAAAATTGTAAACACATTTTGTAGCAAAGCAAACATGCTCCACACATCAAAGGACAAGAGTTTCCTGCATGATTTGGCGAGTATTGAAAGTCAATTTGTCACCATCAAAAGCCATTAGCTGCAGAATCTTATCTTAAGTGGGCCTTTGATAAAGTGCAAATGACAAACAGTTTAGGGATCCAATTGATTACTATTTAAAGATGATTGCATTTAGATTAGAAGTCATTTTGTCTAATGAGGTTTCTTTACAGCGCCTACAATATGTAGAAAACATGCTTAAGTGCAGGGAAACATAATGATTGGATTGGTTTGGAGACAATGGCCACTTCAGCCTCCATCCCAATGAGTCTCACAGAACATTTGAATACACATAATTAATGTGAATAAAGTTAATATTTTTTTTGTGGTTTAAATATGTGACCTATTTTGCACGTTGTGTTCTCTAAATATATTCAATAAGTGCCAAATTAGTTGTGCAGTTCTTTAATCATTCTAATTATACAGTCTTTATTGCTCCTTAGGGCAGACTTTCGTGTCTTTGTCTCAGTGGGAATTATACTGGTGGAGAACCAAAATATTTACTCAACCACAACCTAAATATTACGCATATCAAGAGGAATTGAGAAATAATCCTCTCATAGAGCACAGTATTAACTTAATCACATTAGTGGAAATACTATTGATAGTGGTCATGATCCGCGGCAAGGGAATCTGTAATTCACAATAAAACAGCCATACAAGACAGAAAGCACACTACAGTGTGTTAAAGACTGGGGAGAGGAAACAGGCAAATGGCCCTGAGGATAGAGTGTGTGTGTGTGTGTGTGTGTGTGTGTGTGTGTGTGTGTGTGTGTGTGTATGATGGTAAAGAGGTAGGAAGAAGAGGAGTGATTGTCAGTTCAATCTTCGAGGACCTGAACTGACAGATACAACAAAGTTTGAAAGCACATTATAGAGGGAGAAAAGGCTTCCACAGAAGGACGCAGAGTCCGCCAGGGTGATAAGACCTTCATCTTTTAAACCGCTGCTTGTCAAAGTATTATGTGTAATCTCACACTGCAGAATATCTCCCGACAGCCTGAGGGGCAAACAAAATAGCAGCCGCAATCAAACGACTTACTGGATCATTAAAAAAATCCCACCTTTTCTGAGAAAAAAAAAAAAAGTCAGATTTTTGAACTCTGATTTCTGTAACCTCCCGCAGGGCGTGTGTGTTTTGAGCTTACACACACTTTTGTCACATCGCCCTGTGTTCCCCCTCCAGGCTCTGTAGATGACTTTTCCCATGATAGACTATTTTGAACCATTTAGAGGATACATTATCGCAGGCCTTTCTTCCTCATTATACTCCCCTTATCGCCGCAGCATCACTGCAAAGCCCCCAAATAGAGAGTTGTAATTACCCAGACTGCCACCTGATAGCGGCCCCTTCTATCAGCTTTATCACTGCAGGTCCTGCTAACTCATCATAGGGACAGAGGGAAGAAAAGGCCCTGCTTGTGGCACAGATAGCTCATCTCTCGGATACATTTATGTCTCCAGTTGGGATCAGAGAAAACTGATGCACCGAGGAAATTTTTCATCCACCCCTTTCCTTCAACCCCACAAAGACTGCTCTCTCTCAGTCCCTCTCTGAGTCTCCCACTCTTTATGTGGAAGCTGAATTGAGGCTGCTCCACAAACAAAAAAGTGATCCAATCTCCTTGAACCCGTGGCAGAGCAGTAACACGCTATTTGGGCTTTCATAGTGTGCCGTCGCCCTTCAGAGTGAAGCAGAAAGAAGAAGAAAAATGCAGAGGGTGACTTCATTTCTAACATCACACACAACGACAAAACACTCCTGTATAACAAATTTGACAGTGTAGTGCTTCCAGCTTATTAACCATCTTTGACCTGTGTTGCAAGTTTCAAGGTGTTGTGAATAGAAAATGTCGAAGAAAGCTGAAGATTTGTCGAGTGAACAGAAGGTGGAAACACAACATGAAGTTACGGTTAAGAGGTCAAGATGTATTCATATTCAGAAAGTTAAATGTGATCAAATCAAATTGCAAAACTGTTCAAAATTGAATTGGCAGGTCTGCAATTAATTGAGAACTTTTTTGACTGTCTATTGTCTGCTAGATCTCAAGGCAATTCATGAAAACAGGTAAAACGACACCTTAGAAAGTACAAAAACAGATGATTTAATTACGCTCGCACAAGAACACTGACCTTGACACTCGGACCAAACGATGCTCTGAATAAATATTTCTTTTAGTGTAAAAGTCACTTTGAAGTGTTGTGGAAAATACTTGAGTATTAAGGAGGGTCTGAGTGAATTCAGTGGATAAATGTTAAAATTACATCTGCATGAAAACTATTTTCATGCAGTTATGAGTTATGTTTAAAAAAAAAAACGACTTTACATTCATGTACATTCATCCATGTTCCTTATTATAGTCTTTGTCTTTCTGAATTACATCTTAATTATTAGATAAAGAAAAAGACAGAAAAGTATGATCCCACCATTCACTCCATTTTTTTCAAACCCTTTACAGTCTGTAATTATCTTCCCATTCAGGGTGTGTATCAGCATGTCTTTGACACATTCACACCTCCTGCATCTCTTCCTGTCGTGTATTGTGCGTGAAGCCGTGCTCTTCTCTATTACTTGTAACAATGAAAGAGCCTTTGTGCGTCTACTCATCAGTATGTCAAAGAAGCAGTCGGAGTGACTGTGACCTCCATCAAATGGGGAAATTGTGAGGATGCATAGGACCTCTATGGTTCCCATGGCCTGAACCTGAAAGGACAAATCAATCTTATTTGAGGAGATTAAGTGACCAAGATAATAACCGTGTCATTGAGAGAAAAAGTCCCACTTTTCAACAGGAGGGAAATAGACGAGCTCCTGCAGATGGCTTTTTGTTGCAGCTGAGTGTCACGTCTCTCTAGGTGTATATAGCGCTGTGGTGTCTGACAAACTTCAAGGTCAGAACACGAGGAAGATACAACAACTGGAGCTGTAGTCACATGTTGAAGGAGTTCATTATATCTGACACGCAGCACAAATGATTTTTGATCTTTAGACTGCTCACATGCTCCTTGGATGGTCCAAGCTGAGAAGTCATTCTTCCTAATCCTAATATGGAAACAACAGAATGAAACAATTTACATCATATTGTTCAGAAATAAAGCAGCTCACTCCACATGAGCATTAACTAATGACTACAAACTTATAACAAATTCCATTGTAAAATGAGCCAAAAATTCACAACAATAAATGACTTACTGAAAAGTTTCAAGCAATAAAGACAATGTTTAGTTTGGTCTGCAATGTTTCTCGCTATTATGACATCAGTTATATTAGATTGGATTACATTTGATATATTCTATTTTCACAGAGGCAATATTTCCTTAATCAGTAATGCCAAAGACAAAACAGCTTAGAGCCGCTTCAGGTAACACAACAACAAAACGAGTAACCACACAAACTGAACCATAGGCATGGACAATAAAAGATACAAATAAATAAGATTGATACTATTATTGATATGATGTAAAAAGATCAGAATTAGACTTGACCTAACCTGACAACTTGGCAAATCAGGTACCAAAAGTTTCCTTGGACTTTTTAAGCTCTTCTCAGGACTAGGGGAAAAAATACATTTCCCCTATTTTGGAAAACTTCATGAATGCAGGGATCATGCAAGGTCTGTCAATTTGTAGTTTCTAAGACTATTTCTGCCAGAATGACAGAGGGTGCATGTATTGGGCACAATGCAAAAGGAACTACAGAAATGCAGTCATTGGCTGTTTTGTTTTTTAGGCTAAATGTTTACAATAAGTTCAGCTGGACAAATAAGACTATAGATCAAGTTTCCTCAAAGAGACTGAGAGATGGACAAGAGGTAACACATGAGCCATGATGGGTTTTCAAATATCAAGTACTTTTAACTCTAACAGCAGGACTGGTACCTGTTCCAGAATCAGGCCAAGTGAGTGTGTGTGTGTGTGTGTGTGTGACTGTGTTTCCTATAAGCATTTGCTTGAATGACAATATGATCAATGGGAGGGCAAGTGTCCTGTCAGCACGTCCTGTTTGGGGGGGGGGGGGGTCTGGTTGTGGGGGTTGACAGTGGCTGTCTAAGGTGATCTCATTATTTGATGGACACAGCAGTGGAGAGGCCGCGCTCATACTGGCCTCTCTCGTGTTGCTCGCTCAATCACGCCATTACTCATGCAGAGCAGTCGAGGCACTTATGGGAAATATTGATCATATTTTGACAGAGTATTCTCCCACCTCTACATAATCAGCAACACATTACTGCCACACGGCACACACAGTTACAGAGTCATTAGATGCCGATGCAGAGGGGTTGCACTTATCAGCATTCTAAAGCAGGCAGCCTGTGTTTGTGAAGTCTGCCTAATGATTTGAACTAATCTGTTTATTTGCAATGTTTATCTAAACACTCGAAAAGGGGATGGATAGTAAAGCAAAGAGCACGGCTTTTGGAAATCAAAGACTTCAAAGCGCTAATCGCTGGCGTGAAGATTAATGAATTACTCTTGCAATTGCTCCTCACAGTTTCACTTGTGCTGTTATTTTTTTTACGTCTGGCTGAAGTCAATCCCTGTGCAAAGCTGCGTTCTGAAAAGATAGCTAAACCCCAAAAGGGCAAGACCCCTGTGCGAGTCACATCACTGTCCCATGGGATGCTTTCTGCTAAAGACGCTGTGACACGTCTAAAGAGCAGAGCTCCACTGGGAGGCCCTGAGGGATGTTTGGCATTTGGCAGCACAAGCCAAAAGTCTCCTCTCAGTCCAAATTAAGCCCTGCCGAGGGTCAAGTGAAATCAATATGTTAATCCATAAATTGTCCAGTGTGATAATTACTAAGAGGAACAGTAATTACAAAAGACATTAATTTACCTCTTAGATTTTGTGCCAGGGGAGAGTTTCACACTACATTGATTCATCTTGGAGGCAAACAATTCACAGAGGAAGCGTCCCCCCTTTTTTTTTTTTTTTTTTACTGCAGTGGTCGATTCTTTCAAGAAACAGTCGGCGCACACAAGCTCTCAAGTCAAAGCACTTTTGGATATGCTGAGGGTTTGTTTGAAGGTTTTTTGAACCCCTGTGTTGTCAGCTCCAGGGTGTCTGTATTGGTCAGTCAGTGATGACAAAGGTTTCCCAAAATACACGACAATGTCCCTTTGGACATTAGCATAATAATAATATGAAAATCTATACAGACTGTTATGGGATAAAACCTTGATATCCTCAGCTCAAGACACACGCAGCGTTACACAAAAGCCACCCTGCTTTAATAGGGCGACAACCTGTACACATTTTGATCTTCTTCTTCCCGGCCACTTTGAGGCACGGCACAAACATCTTTTCTTAAAACCCCAGGTTGCAGCTGGTCTGCCACTTGCTGTGCACTGCCAAGTGCAAGAAATGGGACTCTTTTATCGGGACGGAGCAAATCTGGGCTAATGTGTCTGCTAGAGAGTGTCCCAGGGAGCCCCGCTCTCCCATTCTTCGGCCATTCTTTTCACTTTTCTCCTCTCCTGCTCTTGGGATAATTGCAGTTTAATTGGGTGACAAGAAATGAAAACTGTGTCCACATTATCTAGGATTATCTATTTTTCCTCCAGCCTGCCATCAATTCAAAGAAGCCCATTTATCAGTGCAGGAAAGCTGATGCTTGGTCAGCGGAGGAGAAGCTTTGAGCACCAGTTAGCGAAATGAAGAGAGAAAGGGGGCTGAGAGCGAAAAGGAGGGGGGCTTGACAGCTTAGAAAAATATGCGTGGTATCTTAGTGTTGCTTTACATTCATCTCAGAGATGTATATCTTCTGCACACTCTAAATCAATACACTTCCGAAAAGTATATATGGAAATAAAACCGTTTCAGATCTGCCAGTGTTGGACAACAATAGTTTGCAGATTGAATATTTGAGTCTCACGAAATCTACAACACATCACATCAATTAAACAGCCCAGACAAAACGTGTCAATGAATTCCAAGAAGTCTTGCAGCATTGTGAGCTTAGATGTGCTTTATAGCCCGCTTCATTTGTTTCATCAGCATTCTTGAATTCTGCACCGCAAGGTTATAAACATTGAGTCATACTCAGGCCAGCCTCGGCTCACATTCTTCTTTGTTTGAGCTGTTCTCAACCTTAAAAGCCTCTTTCAGGGAGCATGAATGCATTTCATTTTGTCTCTGAAAACTTTGCTCTGATAGCCAAAAAAAGGGAAGGTTGTTTAGACAAGGAGAGACAATGAGGGAAAAATGAAAGCTTTCAGATTCCATTATGAGCATTGCCCTCAATTCTTTTCAGCTACACTGTACCTCTTTCCTTTACAATAAGTTCTCTCTGCCTAAATATGCCTCGCGGTCGCTCGAGCACCATTCTTAATGGGCTCTGCATCAAGGTTATGGTAATACAGTAAATACTAGAAAATGATGGAGAGGCATTCTGAGGGAGGATCAGGGTGAAGAGAGCAGATTAAAAAATGGCTTTATTAATACTTTGCTAGCCTCTGCATACAAGGATATGAAAGGAGGAGACCTTGCCGATGCACCACATACAGTATGATGTCTTCAGTCTCAGGTGCAACTTTTAAGATGGTCTGATCATTTGGTTGGAAAAAGAGCAGGCTTTGTGTGGCACTAAAGCATGGAAATCTGCTGTACAATGGCCGAGCTGGAGTGCCTTCCACTCTGAATGCAACAGGGGAACTAAAGACAACACAATGCGTTTGAAGGTTGCAGGATGTATTGTGAGTAAGTGAGTGTGCATATCCATTGATTGCACATAGGGAATGATAAAGAACATACAAAACACAGCAACAATTGACATATATATATAAGAAGAATACAATACAAACTTTGCTTTTATGATGATTTTATAGACTGTAGTTGAAGCTGTTTTGACCAGTTTATATTTGGTCAGAGGATGAGGTCTGTGAAAGACTTGGTCAGTTGTGTACAGGTAGCTTTGAAAACCCAAAGTGCTATCATTAGCTAAACGCCCTTATAGGAAATACATTTGACCCTCTGAAGTCTAAGCAGGTGTTCAGATTTGTGGAAGTCGTTCTTTTGCACTCAGTGTGATATCAAGCTTCCAGTTTGAATTTAGAAAACAACATAGAATAAAAAGAATATGTTATATTTCATTTATCAGATAGGCACCTCTTAATTAACCATTAACAAAAAAGGAAAAGAGATGATTGGCAATACATGAATCTAAAAATAAAAATAAAAATAAAGCATCAAGCCAATATAACTCAGCAGGTTAGTTGTTTGTTATATTTTCAACACCATGTGAATGCAACATCATATCTTACACATTATATTTTGTATTGTATTGAAGCTAATTCCACAAATCTTACAGGCCAAATAACAGACCAAAAACTATATACAGTATATATATTAATTGTCTGTCAGGCTGAACCTTCATGTCAGTTTTATGCACAAAACTAAAGATCGGCTTAAGTTGAACTTAATATGTTACGAGGTGAAAAACTTTTTCAAAGCAGGTAGCTATTTAAAAAAAAAGGGAGTACATTTTGACACACCCTTTTATGACCCAGCATGTTTTGATAAATATGAAGCTCTTTTGGTAATAACAGCAGGACTGATACCTGCTTTAGAGACAGGGCTGAGCTGAAATATGTCTGTGCTGAATGTCTGCCACATTCATCCAGTCAGTGTTAATCATTTTTCCACAGGGCTGCAGTATCAAATTGCTAAAGGAGAATTGCTTCAGCCTGGTCAGTGAGGGGAGCAGTTTGTCTAATCAGAGTGCAAATAAGGTTTGATCAGTGTCCAGCGTAATCTGGCCCACAAGCGGCATTTACGGCACTAAATCAAGCGCTGGGGAAGCTGCAGGTGCTGCCTCACAGACAGGCCTCCCCCTCGGGGGCCCTGTGCTGGGGAATAAACAGCAAATAAATGGCAGCGCTGGGAGAGCGATGAGCTGATTAACTCACTGCAGGGCAGTTTCTCATTATCCCCTTAACCCAGACGGAGACCTGTCCAATCTTACACCCTGTCTCAGTTACAGTAGGGCGCTGTCCTGCGTCAGCCCGCATGACATTGTCTGGGTTATACTTTCAGTGAGATAGGGGCTGTGTGGATGATGTATAAAAAGTGAGAATATGTGTGTATTTGTGTGTGTGTGTGTGTGTGTGTGTGTGTGTGTGTGTGTGTGTGTGTGTGTGTGCGTGTGCGTGTGTGTGTGTGTGTGCGTGTGTGTGAGCTGTGTGGTCCATCTCTGGGGAGACTGCTAATGTGTCAGTTCCATGGCTCATTTCTTTCAATTACAGCAGCTGGACCAGCAGAGCCCACCAGCGGTCCACTGACAGCTCCATATGGGTCCCATCAGCGCTTATCACGGGCCACTCGTGGATAATTCATTTACCCTTCATTGGATGTGACATATTAGCAACAACAAAAGCAGTTCTATATCACACAATTCACACATTGTTAATTAAGAGCAGGTTATCCAGACACTTATTTCAGAGGCTAAATTATTCTATTCAGAGGGGAGATCGCACTGGGCCATAGAAAAGGCTTTTATTTTGTAGCCAAAAAAAAAGTGAAAAGAGGATTATTGTATTTTCAAATAAAGTTATTTTAGTATTAGAAAAGGTACTAAATTAAAGGATCTATATTCATATTCTGACTGTGTATCTGGCATTCTCAATTAAAAAAAAAAAGATTTTTGTTGTTGTTGTTGTTGTAATATATTGATTTGCATGTCACCTGAATATTAAGCATCCTCAGTCATACTGAAATAAGCTGCTCTGTTTTCCATTGTACCCTCCCCTCATGGTTTCAAAGCAAATTAATTAACATGATACAGAAATAGGTAGAATGCAAATGTTGCAGCCCTCACTTTATGCCTGGGTTTCCTTTTGTTCCCCTTTATTGTACCAAATTATTTAATTGGGTCTCTCTGATTGTGCGCAGACACAGGAAGGAACACAGGCCATTGTTAGCCTCCATACAAGCCACAATATGGTATCAAATTCAATTCCCATCAAAACGGCGGGCTGCTGTAGAGCCCACAGCGGCCCCGGAGATTAATGAAGATCTGCATCAAGGCAAAGCGCTGGTCTGAGATGGGAGATTTCTCCCAAATAAAAGACCCCTTCACCAAGAACAAAGGGGGCCCTGAAAAGCAACGGGATGTTCTGAGAGGATGAAATAAATCAAAACAAAGACGAGAGTTTAGGCTGGGGGGGGGGGGGGGGACTCTAAACAGATTTTTTTTTCTTACTTAATTCAATCAACAAGTTGAAATATTCAATACATCATGAGCTTAAACAAAAACTAATATTAATATTTGAATGCTAACTTATCTAACTGGAGTTTGCAGAATGATGTATCGCCTTGAAATCTGAAATAAAGCGGACAAAAGGGAAAGATTTCACAAATTTAGACCACATCTTTCAAAAATCATACCTCACTTTTAAACGCCATTGTGCAGGTATGAATAGGTTGTGGAGAAAAACATGTCACTCACTGCCTTAAAGAATCACACAAGTCACGGTTCACCTTGATTGCCATGTGTTCATCAAAGCGTGAGGGAGAAAACAGCAGAGTGAAAAGGAATAACTGACGGCGTCTGAGCCAAATTAATACACGGCCCCTCTTTTGCTTTTGTTCTTTCAATTAACAGTCATCTGAGGAGAGACACACTCCAACTGTATTCAGAGTGTGTGAATGGATTTTTTCTCTTCACCCGCTTTGTATGAACTGCAACAACTGGCTGACTTGTTCTCTGAATGCGCAGTGTCGACAGGTGGGCTCTTTCAACTCTACTCAGCACAACACTTGTTTTGTTTTTGCCTGAGAGATTCCAGACTCTACGTTGGACTCTCGACAGCGTCTAAGCTGTCTGATAAGAACAAAAACAAGTTGATATTTGATTTTCCATTTCCTAACACATCAGATTTTTATCTCCAGTATATGCACGCAAATCACTTTGAAGACTTGGAAAACAGCTTTTTTGAAAAAACCTACATTCAGACATGTCTTACTGTTTTAATCGTTGACCCTGCATTAGAGGGCTACATATGGCACGGTGATCACAAAAGGCAATAAAATGGCCACAAAGAAAATGTTTGAAGTTTTTTGGTGGTTGCCATCTGAACACAGCACTCCACTCTTTCACATTCTGCACATGGCAGCTCCCAGCCCGCCATATTTACTTCATTTCCCCCGATTCATAGATGCTGCTCACTGGACCAGAACATTCCAGCTGCCACCTCAACATCTCATTATTTTTTCCAAATATCAAGCTTGTATCTTCTTGATAAATAATTTGCAGTAGTATAATGTATCGGACTAAAACATATTTTCAGGGGGGCATAGAGGTTAAAGTGCCAATCTCACCTTTTTAATTTTTTTCCGCCCTGAAGACAGAGATTTCCATATATAGAGTGACCACGGTTTGTGTTGTACAGGAGCAATCGGGATGAAGCGCACGGCGACACATATTGCTGTCAGAGATTGGAAATGAGGCCTGCTAACCTGTAGGCAGCCTCCCCAGACCAATCAGCTTTACACATTGCCAATGCATTTGCCGGCTGGAAAAAGAATTGTGACTGTGAAGTTTTTATCGGAGTAGTTGACAAACATTACTCTTTAATGCAGTTTTGTAGAAATGCATTCTTATCCCTCTTGGAAGGCATTTATCTACTTGAAACCTGCAAAACGGTTGCCACAGGGAAGGATTTCTTTTAATAGACTACAATGGGCTCAGTATGGGACACATTCGGATTTTTGTGATAGATAGGGGGCCCAGCCATATATTCATGGGAAATTGTTTATCTTCAAGCGGGGAGTGTGAAAGGGCCATTTTACAATAGCATTTCAACTTTCATCTGAAATGATTCTTTTGACTCGTATAAATTGTTGGGTGGAATTTCAGACAGGTGCTTTTCATGGAAAATATCAATCTGCAGAAAGGAGATGTCACAAAACATGAATACAAACCACCCTGAAGAGGGAAAAAAGGAGAAAAATGTGTTTGTGTAAAAATAAATAGCAGAATAAAATGTTGTTTTGGATGAATCCATTTTTAATTTGCATATTAATATATTACATAAATATATACTGTGTAATAAAGGTTCTGATTAAATGGATGCCTCATTTTGTTAAGAATAACGCTAAAGAAAACCAGCCCTCTGTGGGAGGCAAAGGTCCCACAAGGTCTGCTATTCACATGGTTCCACATTGTGTTACCGTCTCTCAGGCCTACGAGCAGCTCAGGCGCTTTTTTTTTCTTGTGGGGTCCTTGTGCTGCTTGAGCAGGGCCTGTCCCTGGCCCGTCTCTGAAACAGAAGGCTAGCAACCGGGCAACAACAATATAGAAGCAGGGCCTGAAGACGGGGGGGCCTTGTGCGCTCTTAACGCCACTCTCAGGAAGCGGGGGGGGGGCAATAAATCAATAGACTGTCCCTCTCCAGTAGGGGCCAAATGTAAACAAATTGAAAAGGATGGAGAACAAAACAGATTGGTGAGTGAAACAGACATAGTCAATGGGGGCACAGTTACAAATGAAATGCCTTTGTGGTCGTTTCCTTCCAGCCTGTAGCGTGATGTATGCCGCTCTCTGCAACATGACGCGTGATAGAAACTTCAAATACTCCCGGAAAAAAAAAAAAACAGGTGCAAAGGATCTTGCAGAATCCTTTAAATTATTCTTAAGTACATGCATAAAAATGAACATCTGCAAATGCAAGGAGATGTATTCAGAGGCGTTGCTCTAATTTGTCAGCGCACTTCCTCTCAGAGACCTATGTCAACGAGCCAAAGCAACATCTTGCACCGTATAACACAAGGCGCTCAAGGGCACACGCACAGAACTCATGTGCATGTCAGAGCTGCATGCCACAAGTTTAAATTAATGGATCTTTAAAAGGTTTAGGTTTTTTTTTTTTAATGAGAGAATCTGTTGTAGCTTTTTATCAAACCTCTTCATATTTCACTGAGGTGGAATGGTGCACCACATTTGCGAAGCAGAACTAATGCTATATAAATCTGAAGTAATAAGCAGGCCCCGGGGACATCATCTAAATGAAGATTTTACACCAATTTAAACCTGCCTGCAATTTGAGTCCTGCCTTAAGTGCATTTGTTTAACAGGTGCTGGAGATGCGAGCGCTTCTCTCCGAAGTGTCGCTATGTCTCCTTTATTAATTTCTGGATTGGGAGTGGGCGGGGGAGTATGAAGAGAAAGGGGAGTTGACAAACACTAATCAAAGGTTCAGAGTGGGATGATTCTACCATAGAACCAATGTACTTTTGCTTCATTTGCAAACTAATGATTTAAACCCCCACAATCTGTTTGAGGTCAGCTCCTGTGTATTTTGGATACGCTTGACTATTAGCATCCCTGAAAGCTTCAGATGTGTCAAGCCTGCTCCCCCTCCAGTGATAGTCACCTACTTTAATTTCCCTGCAGGCCTCAGAGGGGGATGAATTCAACTAAAATCACAAGCTGTTTTGTTGGCAATCCTTTGTGGCCTATAATGAATCTAATGAATATAAAGAGAGAAGGGAGGGAGGGAGGGAGAGCGGGGGGGGGGGGGGGGGAGAGAAAGGGATGGAGGCGAATACATTTCAACCACGCTGTGTTGCTTTTACTTGACGATTTGTGACCCTCAACAATGGGACAATGGTGAGTGTTTTTGTACCCTTAATTTGCCTTTGTGTTTCAGCTTCATCTCTTTCAGCGCTGTGCATTGAAAGTCGTCAGTTGAAGAATAACTGCTGACTCCACGGTCCGGCAGACAAAGGGGAGGTTTTAAGATGAATCCCTAACTATCAGCACAGCCACAGGAGCAGAAAGGGAAAGGGGCTCAGAGACAACAACAGACAAGTCAAAGGTAGAATTAGCCAATCGGGGGGGGGGGGGGGGGTGCCCTGAAGCACTTCCTCTCTCGTCTAACACTCCACAAACAGCATTTCCACCTTCTTTTAAAGCTGCTGAACATTTACTACTCGCCCTCGGAGAGGTGTTTGGCACATACATTAGAGTTGCTCATCTGATAAGAGGGAAGGCTAGTGAAGGTGGAGGCCTGGTAGAGCTGCGGCGCTGCTGCTAAATCCAGCTGGCATGTTTCTGATTTCACAGGGCCCTCAGGTGGCAAGATCACATTAACAGCCTTGTTGTTCTCACATCCAACCCACATTTAGGTCAGGAGTTAAAGTTAGGAGGACTTGTATTTCTTAACACTTGGATCTATTCATGTAGCACAAAAGAGACTCTTCTAAAAAGCACAAAATGACCTCCCAGTTAAACTAAAACATTTCAGCACATGAACTTTAAAGAGCTGTAGTGCACGCCGGGAAGATGATAAAAAAGTTCTGTGTCACTGGTCCATGCCGGTATGCTCCCCAGTCCCTGTAATGATTTCTATTCATAAACATGCAGTGTGCTATCCTCCACCTGGCAGCTGCCTCTGTGCATATGAGATTACTATTATGCATCTTCCAATCCCAGGGATAAACATCTCTCCACTTTTGAAGTTTGCAAGCACGAGGCATATTTTAGCGCCATACTTCTTAAGCATCCCTTCAGGTATCACTAGCAATCTTTTCTCATTCTATATACATTGTTCAACTTTAATGGGTATCTAATTTGTGTTATCAGCTTACAGGGGCAGTAAGTAATAATTTGCATGGCTGCCCTAAGCAAATATGCTTCCATAAGCATCCCATAGTATAGACACAAGAATGGATTAACCTCCATATTGGCTATGCCCCGACGGTCAATGTTTTTTTTTTTTTTTTTAAGAAACAAGTTGAACAGATTGTTTAGTTTGGTGGCAAAAAAAAAAATCAGGGTTTACCACAACATGCTTCTGCCTTCAGATGCTATGTTGGATAAACTCCATCAACCTGAAGCAACAAGGACATAACATCAGTGGATCTATATTTCCAGCAATGTTGATACAAGCTAAGACTCCTCACTGGAACAAACACATAATAGAGCTTTTTACTTTTATTTATTCCTCTGATGACATACAGAAGGTTCTGTCATAAGAGGCCTCTTATAAATCCAGTTGTCCCCTAACCTGGCTCACAAAAAGAATGACTACGTCTTAGAGCATGTTCTTTCTTTCTGTCTTTGCAAGTAATTCATGTATTTTTTCGAGTTTTATTCCAGCCACATATTTGAAAAAGAAGGGATGAGAAGCGTAAGTGGTGTGAAGGTCAGGTGTTTTCAATATGTCAGATGTACACACAGAGGCTATCGGTGCTGATTATTTCAGAAGATTCTCGACTAAGACTCCTCGAGAAAAGGCGGAGAAAAGCCTTTTGAAGTCGTCTGAGAGCCCTTTACTCTCCGACAAGGTCCCAGCAGTCTGTCACACGGACGACAGGTTCTTTCTGTTTCTATTGGATTTCAAAAGGCAGTTACACTTCAGCGTAAACCCCGTATCAATACAGGTGGGTGTAAACATCCTCAGTCCACAGCCGCGGCTCAATCAACATTTGAAATGAGCCTGCACATATGTGCGGCGTGCTCACAGTGGCACTACAGGGTAAAACGGGGATACAGGAGAGTAGCTTGATATTCTACTGGCTTGCGTCAGGCATGTGTGTTCCGCTTGTTAGCTTAGTAGACAGTTAATTGCCATGGTGGGTGGTTAGAGTGCTAGGAGCCTGATCTTAGGAATATGTCATATTTGTTAATCGGACATGCAGATGCAAATAATGTGTGACAGACTGTGACCAACGCTACCGGAACATAAATGCTGTTAACTTCAGAAATGTTCTTGGCTGGGGAATATTACTGTATAAAGGCTATAAAGACAACCCACTGTTTATCTATTTATTTATTTTGTTTAGCTATTTCTGTGCTCGGGCCAATATGACAAAAGATGTGTGATAACGAGAAAAAAAAAAATCCTGCTGGAGTAGTAGCGTGCCAGATTAGGCTTTGTTGTGGGCTCTGTTTACTACAATCCCACGCTAGTTGGGAATTGTTGGCCTGATTACATTATCTGGGGCTGAGAATTCATGTAAACCAAGTGAAATCTGAACCCTGCACACCATGAAGGGAAGGAACACTCAGCCTAATTCATATTCCTAGAAGGATTTGTAATTTGCAAAACACATCAGATATCTGACAGGAGGGCACAGCCTCTTTAAAACTATGCTATTCAAAGTTGCGCACAGTCTGAAAAGCTCGTCCATAAAGATTGATTAAAGACGTAAAGATTTTGTATCAAAAGGAGGGGGTTCTGATTAAAGCTGCTACTTTTTTGCATCCCTCCTGTAATCTCTCTCACTTGGTGAAATTGTTGTTAATGCGGAAATAATATCAATGCAAACTATATTAATAACCATGGTGAGAGAAGTTGGAGCAATGTCACTAAATCAATGAAAACAAATCATGCACACCTTGCTATGATTATCCGGACGAGTGTGAATATTAATGTCTGGCGCTGAATCAATGTTAGGGGTTGCATATATTGCCTCCTGTGTTTACTCACGGTGAAGACATTTCTTTCTTTTATTTTTCTTCTGCAGCCCCCAAGAGGGATCGATGCAATACTAAATAGAGATATGATACCACCCATTGTAGTACTTCAACAACAGCAAAAAAAACACCAGCGATTGTGTTCTTGTAAACTGCAAATATGGGATGTTCAAATTTCAATTAACTTAGGTTTGTGTTTGCTGATATTAATTAAGAGGGCTTGCAGAGGGACACAAAAGAGACAGGTTTATTGTCTCGGATTATTCTCATGAAAGTAGCATTAGTATGTAGCACGGCGTTTACTAATTAACCGGCATGGGAGGCGAGACATTACACTGGGAACCTTTTGATTTGTGGGAGGTAATAGCATTGGGCAAGAAACAGATTCTTCATTTCATTATTTGATAAGAGGTCCTTTAATGAAAATATCAGCCCAGGAGCAACGCAAGTCAAAAATCACTACTTTGGTGTGAAAACATAAGTGCTTCAAGGAGTAAAGTTACAGGCATTGAATTACCTCATGACTACAGTTCATTAAATCAAATGTGAAACACACCTGGTGGGCTAATAGAGGTCAAACGTACAAGCAGCAGCATGAGAGTGAGGGGATGTGGCAGTCAAAGACAAAGCAGCATCTCGCCTCTCGCTGCAGGTTAATGAAATGCCTGCTGCTAAGTGTTACAGAGGATGAGACCGGCGCAGCCATGTGACAGCGTTGTATCACTGTCACAGAGAGAGCAATCATAACATTCCTCTCCTCCCACTCCAAAAGGTTCTTTTAAATTCCCTCGGCAGCAGAATGCTTCAGGGGGTCAAACACACCGAATCTCCAGACGATAATGGGCCAACTATCAGTTACAACACTCACCTGTAATCATTGGCCGGCATTAAAAGCATCTTTTTTTTCTTCCCCCCCTTCTGCATGCTTGACTGTGAATGCTTTTGAAATGGGTATAATGTCATCTGTGCCGCAGATATCTTCTGCTTTTGTGCATCTATCAGAGAAGTGAATGGTGGAGCCTATCGGTTACTCTCTGGAGGTGATGTTCGCTCTCTACAACTATGCTACAAACACATGAAGGCTATAATGTGCTGCCCGTTCCTGCATTATCTCCATTTTCAGGGTTATTTTGATTTCTTTTAGAAAAACATTTAAGTTTGTGCCAACTTTCTTTTTTTTTTTTTCCTTGAGCTTAATTTATAATCAAGCTGTAGTCGTGGTAAGAAATTAACATTTCCAAGTGTTCTAGGAAGCAACATTAAGACTATGTTGGGAAATTTAAACCAGAATAAGAGTAAAGCTTCAAATGAACTTCTCTTTATTATAACTGACTTATTCAATAAAGTTGAGATACAAACAGAGAAATCACGTCAAAGTAACTGATCGAAGTCATGAGACATAAAATTTCCATTACAGATGTATCACTTTGACGTTATCTTCTAAGATTTTAAAGTTTGTATTATTTGACTGTGATGTGTGTCAGATTATCCGCCCGGCTGTCCGTCTGTATTACCCTGTTCATTTTCACACTGACAGTTTGAAGAATAAAGACACAGGCTTTAAATACATCGCCCCACTGAAAAAAGGAATTCTTCCCCAGATGTGCAACTGATAATGTCAGCCTAATCTTTTAAAGCAACAGTATCAACTTTACTATGTATGTATTAGAAGAAGAAAAAAGGAATGACAGTCGCGGATTAGGTTTTAAAAAAATCAGCTTTAAGGTTGAGGTTAAATCTCATTTCTAAACCTTATTTTATTTTATGAGAAAATGACATGAGAAGAAATGCCTTGGTCCTGAAAATCAAATTATGAAGGTGCGACTTTTTCAGGTTGAAACAGAAATTATATATAAACATGGAAGTACAAATATTGGTCACAGATATGAAGAAGCCATTTGAGTAATTATAGAGGAAGATGAAATGGGCCAGTTAGTGTACTCTGTCCCACTTTATCAGGCATCGCCAGCATTGTCCACAGGGAGTTAACTTTTAGACTGTTTACTGGCTCAAAGGCCAGGCATGCATCTGAAGCCACATAGGCAAGATAATGCATCCCGGGCTACAAAAGCGGCCAAATCACTGTGCATTAAGACTGGACACACAATAGACAACAATGGCTTGCATAAACACTATTTAGAACTATTCACATGGCATTGAAGAGATGGGCGTCGACTCACTATTGCGGCAAAGCCGGCACATTGTGCCGAGGTGAAAAGAAGTCTAATGAACAGGAAGCCTTATTTGAGCGAGCTGACAGTAACCATACAACAGCCGCTTTGTGTGCTTGCCACCAACCCTGTGGGTCTCTACATTAGGAGAAATGATGAGAAAGTAACCCGAAAAGACACAGTGGGCCCTTGGACCCACGTAAATGCAGGCAGACAATAATGGGGGGACACAAGCTGTCCCCACCTTTACCCAAAAGCTGCACGTTTACATGCACAGAACATCAACCGCTCTCATGGCCGAGCATAAAAGCCCCCTGGCCAGATGGAACTTTGAAGTGCATCTGGGTTAGTTTACCACCAAAGAGTGCAATTTTAGTGCAGCTGCAGTAAAAATATATGTCATACATTTTAAATTATATCATACTCTGCAGGGGAAGTTTGAAATTCTCAAGTTTGATGAAGTAGACCCGCCCCCCTCCACACACACACACATATTCGCACTCACATTGCCCCCTGCCTCAAGCTTCATCAATCTTCCACAAAGGGATGACATCACCAATAAGCACGGCCTTTTGTATCTTTAAGCAATAAGCCTTATTTACTGATGAGATAAGCCCCGTGCCATTGTCTCAGCCTGCACTTTTCTTCTTTCTCTCGCAGTTGAGGAATCAAACAGCACTTTTGGAAGGTGACAGAGCATGCCCGGGATTTAAGGCTAAAGCATTCAAAGAGGTTTCCTGTTCGGTGGCTTTTCAAAGGAACATTTTAGCTAATTTAGTTCAAAGTATCAGGCGCAGGTAAAAAAAAAAAAAATCTACTGAAGTTTTGTTTTTAACACAATGTTCTGAAATCAATACATGCTCTTTTTTAAAATAACAAATGGATGTTATTGTGAATGAGTGAAATGATCGGGTGGTTTTTAAATACCACACTGCACTACAGCTTGAAACAAACCACAGCATGGAGAGTTTATGAAGCATGCATTACACATGTGACCCATAATTACTGTTTGTAGCAGTGTTAGTGGGTCGGTCTAAGTCCAGTCGGAGTTGGTCACTAAACTGCTGAGGCACCATGATGAAGTGTGGCTTATTAGAGCTAACATGCTCATGCTGGGAAGTTGGTTGAACTTCTCACAGCTGTTTCTGTCGGGTTTCTGGAAGTTGTAAAAATCTCTAATCAGTTGGAAATTTGCTAGTTTTTCTACTTTGCAAAGTGTGACAGGAAAAAGTCGTTCTAACTAGGTTGTTGCAACAATTTAAGATACATAGTGTCAACATATTTCAAAATTGAGGACCTATTTTTAACAAGATAAAAAGCCATTTTCTAACACACTACATCCACTGTCAGCACATGCATCTTAAAAAAACAACATGCCATTTGTTGTTTGTTTATCTGAGCTCCACATAGAGTCATGTCAGGCCTTGGGAACTTGTCAGATATTCAGTTTGTAGTCACTTTAGAAAAGGCTGAGCGCAGAGTCTCTGGGGAATTGCTCCAACCCCCCCACCCCTCCAACCCACCCCATGTCAGCAGCAAGGAACAAAGCCGCCATAGTCAATTCTCCTAATTTCACTGCAGCCTGTCGAAATCCTGTTCTCCCTTTTCTCCTTCTCTTCAACAAGTACTTTATGCCGGGATCAGTCAGGTCTGAGTCGCCCACAAAAACCTGAGGCTCCTGCTTCATCGTCTTTCAGCGCCGAGTTTGACACTCCCCAACTCCCTGCCATTCAGGCGCCTGCACCGTGCAATTTGTTTCCATTTGTCAAACAGCGGTATCCGTCACTAAAGAAAATGCTGGCACAACAGAAAGTTTGCGGAAAACATTGTCTCCTCCAACCCAAAAATGGGCCTTCAGACTACTTATTTATGGGCTTGTAACAAAACCACCTTAAACAATTTACACCTCTTTCACTTGTTATGGATACTTGTTACATTATTCTTCCCTAAACTGACAATAAAACATCTGAATACAACATGTATCACATCCTCCAATCAGCACCATCACTTCTTAAAGTGCGGATGCATCATCTCATTCTCTGTCTCCACATTGTGCTGACTCTTTTTTTTTTTTTTTTTTTTCTTTGGGATTAAACTTCATTGTGTGGACAGCCAGGTTTCTCACACATTTATTTATTCAAGCTATATCAGCACTATGTTGACAGCCTTTCTATTTGCACACCTATTCAGATATGTCTTAAAATGGCGCTATTATCCGGCGACGCAGGAAGGAACCCGCTTAATAATACTTATTGTGCAAACTTTGTTGTCACCATTCTTGTGCTGGCTGTTATCGACGGGAGAGGAGAGAGGATATATGCTGACTCTGATGTAGATAGTGCCATGAGTATTGCTATTGTGGCAGTTGCCGTGTGGTGCAGTCCCTGATAGGGTTTGGGATGCTGTCAATGCTGTGTCAGGTGCATTAGCACCTCAGAGACTCATGATGCTCCAGCTGCTATGAGCCCGTGTCTCCCTGGGCCCCTGGCCGCCAGCCTGACACCCGACACAAAGTAATCACAGATCACAGCCTTTAATCACTGAAACAAGCACTCCAGAGGACCCCACTGTCAATATCCCACTCTCTCATTATCTGTTTGGATTGCACATCCACACTGTCAGATAAACAGAGTGGAAAATTAAGATTAAAAATATGGTAATTTCATTTCAGGCAGCAGGCTCCTCTCACTGGCCCATTATGCTATTGATTACCTCTGAATTCAATTTCTCTTTTCAATGTAAACTTTAATCTATTCGCGAGCCAACAATTCAACTCCCCTGGGGCTATTTGAGAGTAAGTAACCATTTAATATGACGCTGGCTGCAGATTCACTGGCTTTAATGAATTGTGTAAATCACTCAGCTTTTAAAGGAACTGGTGTCCTGCAGTTCACGACCTAAATCTGGCCATGGTTAAATACCGTCTTTTATGCCGAGCTAAGTGTTTTCACTGACAGCCATCTATGAATGTGTAATCTGCTCTCGTCTCCATAAAGGCAAATTAAACAGCTCTTTCTAATTGAGCTGGTGATGACAAAATTACATTTTAATTGGGACTTAATCGCTATATTGCATTCCCAACATGCAGAAATAATAGAGTGTAGAGCTGCATTCATTTAACCAGCATGAAACTGAATGTAAAAATCACTTGACTCAACATAATAAACACGGGGTTGTTTTCCTTAACCACGTACCAATTTGTAGAATCGAGTGGTTGTAACCGCTGACCTGAAGCAAACACACCATTCGGACAGTTGAACATAGGATGAGCAGCAGCAGGAGGAAATGGTTAGTGAGTCAGTTTCATGAGACAGGACAATGTTTAGAACACATAATGACGACAGTAATGAAAGATTTTACAAATGCTGGTTTGTTTTATTTAAATTAAAGTGTTCGTTCTAATTCTAGGTAACTAGTCTACAAAGTGCAAACATCATGAAAACATCGCTTTCAGTTCAAGTCTATACATATAAAGCCCATTGACAAATGATAAATACATGCTTATAGATATTCAAACTAAACTTTTCATCGCATGATGTAAAATGTGCTTTTTGTTTTTAAAGCATTTACAGACTACACTTTAAAAAGAGTAAAGAGAGATAGATCATGTTACACTCAAGAGTGATTTGAAAGGCAACACACTCTTCTGTTTCTCATTACCATTACCAAGTTACATTCAAACTCTACTACTCCCTCCTGATAAGAGCTGAGGTAGACATAAAACCACTGTCATCAAAGTGCTGGAAAATGACTCAATTAAAACAGTGCAATCATGAAAAATCCATCAATCCATAGTCTAATTCAGGCACAATAATTAATGAAAACATTGTTGTCTATTCTCAGCTTCTTCTCGTCTATTTTTGAGCTTTTTCCAAATAATAAAAAGACCACCAGTCCTTCTTTGGAACAATGCTGGCTGTGAAAAAACATAATTCACACCAACAGTAATTTATCGCAGCTTGCTAAACAGGTCTAATATGTGCACTCTTCTGAGTAACAATGGGAGATTGAAGCTACCCAAGAGGCCTGAGCACTCATACATAAACATAGCATGGTGTAATCAATAAACAGCCAATGCAGTAATATGCTGTCAATAAAGGCACATCCTGCCTCCGATCATTCTGCTGCACACCGTAGGACTATGCCAGTCGTATTGAGCACACACTGCACTCGGCCTGCTGGGAGTTTAAAGACATTTTAATACACAGAGAGGAGTCTAAGTACATGTGGTAAAAAGCTTTGGTCAGCAAGGGGCCGCAGCGACTCTCCAAAGTGTCAAAGAGACGTCTCAAAGATGACACGGATGTCCTTGGCACAGCTTACGTCTGTCACCCGCTTTTTGTTCATGTAAACCTGGAAGTGTATCAGGGAGGCAGTGTCACAGAACACAAGCACACAGTCTGAGCTAATCTAAGCTAGAATCTGCTAAGGTGTGATTTATGACAGGTGCAGTCAGTGCTGGCGGATGGGGATTTGTCGCTCGCTGAAGCATGCAAAAGTGGCTTATTTAAGCCTCAGAAACAACTGTGAAATTCAAGGGATGTTATCGGAGATAATCTGAAATATTATTGGTGTTATTTTAACAAATGTTTCTTTTTTTTTCAACACAAAGAGAGACTGACAGAAGCACGATTTCAATAAGAGAAAGTTGGTGAAAAACGGGTGAAAGCAGGTCGGCCCTCGACGCGGCCCTTCACTGTCCGCTCTGAGATTCTCTTACAACACGTACAAAGGTGCTAGTGGTTGATATCAGATTATTGAATGTATTTAAACCTTGACTGACAACTATAGAAACTTGACACACAACATGTGGACCATCTCAGTTTAATTTAATAAGTGGTGCTAGACAGTTATGGATGCTGAAGTAATCTGATCTAAGGAGAGCACCCTACAATAAAGAAAGGGTGGGGGGGGGGGGACGTAAGGGCTTGAACAATGTCACTAGCAATCCTCCAGTGTGCAGGGTAAGACGATACCAAATAATACCACAGTGTGCTGAGTCTTTGAAATCAGTATTTTACTCATTTCACTCTTCTGGCTGAGGAGATACAGTCCTGCTGATAAATTTGTGCGAGGGACAGAGAGAAAATGAAATGATGCCTACTTTTTTCTTATTTCACAAAGACCTGTTTGAAGTTGCAATGTGGTATCTGTAGTCCCAGACAGATGCACATAAAATGGAATTGAACAATGAATAGCCAGCTCTTATCTGCTCAGTGTCTGAAGGGGAAATACATCACAAATGAATTTCACAGGGAAAAAATATGGACATTCTCTATTACTGTAATCCCCATAGAAAGTTTATCCGAAATCGCGATGAAGTTAAACCCAATATTTCCAAATAGATATTGCGCAAAGAAAGCTGCTTTTCTAGAATCATCTCGAAAATGATCTGAAAATTACATTATGAGTAAAAACCATTATATAGAGAGTTTCTCTGATAAAATCAGAGGATGTTAATCTACAAAGGGACAATTTCTCTCTTTTGAAATCAATGCTATGGTGTTGCAACACTCCGAGTAGGCACTGGAAATTAAAATGGTAATCAAGTGTCTTTGCATTGTCAGGGCTATGCACATCTTTTCTCTCTCCACTGTGTTATTTTGGAAGTGAGCAATGAAGTCTGGATTAGTTTAGGATCTATTTAGTGACAAAGGTGGGTGTGGTTACCTGTTTGGCTGTGTGCAGCAGCGAGGCAGCCTCAGCCCTGCCTGTCTGTTGGACCATCTGGTAAAAGAGCCCATCCTGGTTCTGCAGCAGTACATACGGCTGGTCATACTCTTGGATTCTTCCAGCTGCTAGAACCTGCAATCAGACACACAATGCAGGGTGTGTATGTATCTGTTTGTTTGTACCACCTGTACTTTTCTTTGGGGAAAAATGACATTTCAGCTGTTTCTCTGCTGAGTGATGCATGCAGACTGTGTAAGAAGAATGGGGGAAACAGTAGTTCTGTGCAAATAGGAACCATCCATTTCATGTGACTCATGCAACAGCAAACACAGGTGTCTGTTTTCTGCTCAACAGTTCCATGGACAATAAGCGCAGCCTGTTCGTAGCGTGAAAGTCAAGCCCGCTGACTCTGACAGACTGGAGATCAGTGAATGATCCGTGTATTTATCCTGGCATTTCAGCGGCTCAGGGGTGGTCCTCAGTCAAATCCAACAATCACACCTTTAAAACACTCGAGAAAATTACCATCATTTCTGTGCTATCACGTGCACTATAAACCACACAAAGAATAGTACCAATTTAAGCAGTTTGGAAGAGACTGCAATTATATCACATACAAATTTTAACAAGCTCCATCCCCTTACAGGCGTAATGAGTAGTTTGTCAATGCTTAAGCCCAGTTTCAGGGCGTGTTGAGTGTGAAAGGGAGACTACTGCAGCTGCTGTCATAATCTACAGTTAAGGAGCAAAATATGATGAGAAATACTGTGTCTAAACATTGCACATCTTATGATTTGAAAAGGCAATTCAGGTGGGCCTCGGTTTAGTTCTCATGGAGTGCATAACAATCTGGGGCCGTTTAACAAGAGTGCAGGTGTGAAACAGCCCTGCTGTGTGATTTTTGGCTTCTCCCTGCAGCCCCCTCAGTGACCGGGCAGCCACCAGGTCGTGCCCTGCCCTCCATAGACGCTTAACAAATGCTGCCACAAATGGCACTAATTGGCACCTCTGCAGGCAGTTGCAGGAAGGGGCCAAAGATCAAGTGGCACAAGCGCTCGCTCCATAACAGGGAACGCTGTGCAGGAAAAATCAGGCCAGCTGTTGCAAAATAGGGCAAGTGAATTAAAAGTCTGCTAAGATTGTCAAGGAGGCTCCTTGAAAAAAAGGGAGAGGGGTACTACAAATCTTACTGGGGTTCAACGTTCAAGGTAAGACTTAACTTTTTATAAAGTTTTTGAAGGTGTATCTGAAAATGTAAGGAATTGTAGCCCCTTTTCTGGCTCTTTTTTCATATTGCTTTCATGTTTCCTGAAGAATAAAGGTCTCATTTAATATACTGACTAAAATGTTGGCTGATGGAAATGTACTGTGCTCATACTTACCAGTATTCTGTCACAGTCAATGATAGTGTTAAGCCTGTGAGCGATGGTGAGGACGGTACAGTCTTGAAACTTGTCCCGGATTGTCTGCTGAATGAGGATGTCAGTTCTAAAGAAGCAGGGAACACAACACCTCAGCACAAAAAAAACTCTCTTCATATAGACCCTTGGGCAGGGATTTTACTAAACACAGGACAATGGCTCATCAGCACAGAGGTATGTGCAGCAGCAGGAATAAAACACAGAAGAACCGTGGAGCTGGTTTTCTTTACCTTTTACTTCTGTTATCTAAAAGTTCATTATAGGGATATGTGAGTTTTCTCTACTTTTGCAGTGTCACAAGAAAACAAAATTATAGTTCTTTCAGATTTGATTCCATACAATCGTTTTTTTTTTTGAAAGTCATACTTTTAATGTAATTCCTTAACTGTAGTGAATACTTGGATGTTTTCTGCACTTATTCTCTGATCAATTCATCACTCTGTTCAGAAGATTACTGACTGCAAGTGACATGCTCTTATGATCGAGTCATCAATGATGTACGCATCCTTTAACATAAAATGTGTTATAGTGTTATAGTTGATAAATGGTGCTTCTTCATGGGGGTTCAGATTATAGTTTTTATTGTACAACTCAGTAATGGTGCTAACGTTTAAATAAATTAATATAAAATCCTGATCTGAGTTGCACTAATTTACAGTTAATAAGCTACATGTGGAGAGGACAGCACAAATATTCCTATTTAGTGTTCTACTTGAAGACTCAAGTGTCCCTGACCTTGGGTCCACATTGGCCGTGGCCTCATCTATGATGAGGATGCGGTTTTTCTGGAGGATGCTCCTGGCCAGACACACCAGTTGCCTCTGGCCCATGCTGAAGTTGGACCCCGACTCGGTCAGCACTGTCTCCAGCTTATTGGGCAGGTCCTCCACCACGGCCTTCATCTGCACCTGCAGAGAGAGAGAGCAGAGCCCCAACCCTTCATTACTCCTGCATAAAGGCTTCCTGTGGGGATGTCTTTAAAGAGCTATCCAAACACACCCATTAACCGCCTGGCACAATGCAGGGCCAGGTCCACTGATGACCTTGGCCAGTGCTCTCTTGTGGCCAGCCTCTAGCTTTAATCCAGGCCACCAAACCCATTCAGAGGCAGGACCAGGAGCTGAAGCCCTTCACTGTGGGGGGAGCCTTCATCCTGGTTGGCCTGACTGCCCAAACATATCTCCCCCAGCACTTTCAATGGTTCCCAGTTACAAGCCGCACATTGAGCTGGGCCCCATGGCCCTAATGGGATTTCCCCCCATGACTTGTGGCGAGCAGGGAGCCTGAATGGTAGCATTGTACAGGGGGACAGAGGGATCCCCCCCTGGGCCGGCGAGGGGGAATCATTCAGAGCCACGCTGGAGTACCTCTTGGAGTGCATTCCACAGGTCCTCATCTGTGTGCTGTCTGAAAGGGTCCAGATTCTTCCTCACAGAGCCCGTGAAGAGAACTGGGTCCTGTGGATAGATGGATATAGAAAGAGAAGGCCGTGGCCAGTTAAGATAATGACGAGGGGGAAGATGTATGAAAGGGTTAAGACAAGCTTTACAGAGTGCCGCTATGCAGAAGACGTTCACAAAAGGCTTTCTCCACTCAGGAGCTCTATACAATGTTCAATAAGTTGATAATTTTACTTAAAAAACCCAAGCTTGCTGCTTGGTTGTCTCGAGTTCATACTATGACACAATAAAAAGCGCAATCTAGTCACCGTTATCATAAAAGAATTTCATACAAGAGCTGCAACTCTAACTGCTAATCTCTAGAGTCTGCCAAAAGTAACAGCTTTGCTCTGAAAGTTGAACTATCACATCAGTTCACTGCCCTTTTGAATTGACAGTCTCAGGTCGCAGACAGCTCGGACATCCAAGATATGTATTTATGGTGAGCCACACTCCTGTGTCAAGGTTCAGCTGGAGAGTAAATAAAGCTCTTTATTACAGTGCAGCGGAACAAGCCTGCAAGCCCACACTCCTCCAACATGCCACTCTGTCTGTGGTTCACCTGATAAACAGGAGGAAGGCGGCATTGTCTCTTGTCAGATCAGATATTTACTCATAAATCCAGCTCTAATGTTGAAGTGATTCACCCAACACTTACTAAGACTCTCCCAGAACATCGTGCTTCTTGTGGCACACAGCTGCTGTAGATGAGGTTTTCATATTGCATCATTGTCTGCATTGTTGTAAAGGTCCAATAATACAGATGCACTCTCATTTTGAATTATAACGGAGGATGATACCTTAATGTTTGAAGTAGCCATTTGAAACCATCTTTAACAAGATGTGGTAAGCTATAGCAGCAAGTGTTCGTCTGTAACAAAAACGTAGAGGCTTCCATTGAATCCATATCAGTCAAAGCAATGACATAGGTAATATACCTAATATAATATAGGTAACATTATATGATTGTCTTACAATAATATTTATTGCAGAATCACAGTGTCACAATATTATCGTTATCGTCGTATCACATCATATTGTGCGTTACCCTGTCATTCCCACCCCTACTCATGTGTGTTTTAGTGCATAGATCGTGACAGTGAGAGTATACAACCCTCACACACAGAAATCATGTCTGAACAAACCTTCTGCAGGTCAGGAGACTTAGAACCAACTGCTCAACTTTCATCCATGAAAATAAAGCTTCCAGGACTTCATCCCTGCTACGTCTACCTCGCAAAAATGTTCCACCTCTCTACTTCCAATGAACTTTTTTTTTCCTTCCGTCACAAAAAAAATACAGTCTTGTCATTAAGCCAGCTGAAGTCCCAATTCAAACTAGTTTTGTGACACACTTTAATTGAGGATTCAATGTTAGGTTGCAAAAAATGCTTTCAAGCACAGCCTTTCCATACAGTGATTACGTGCTTCACCAATTCTAAGCCCTCTGTTTGCCACAGAATTCATTTCTTACTAAGTCATTCCTGAGAATTCAATAGAAACGGAAATGGATCCTTTTTTTAATGCCATATGCTAATAAAAAAAGCTTATCATAATCAAATCTGTGGGTTGCAAATAATGGAACTACTCACTGGCAATGTATAGCACACTCTCAAATTCCACATGAAAATGTAAGGCAACAAGCAATGTATATCAAGTTTTTCTCTTTCCATGTGAAAGGCTGACAGAATATCACTTCATCTCTGATGTGTGGAAGGAGAATAAAAAGGCTTTCAGATGAATTTGTGTGAATCCAAGAGGCTTCTCACTATAAGCTTGTAAAACTAAGAGCTCCTTACAAAGAAACTCTTCCATCTGAACATGGTAAGACTTCATATCATGAAAATGGCATCCAGTGTAGGATACTGATGGGCGTGCATTTGAGGTTCCGACTCTAAACCTGCCACTTTGTGCAAGTCTCTCCCTTAAGGAGAGTCAGACTGAGTAAACAAAATCACATCAAACACACATCACATCCATCTCAAACTACTTTGGACTCCGAAGTAAAACTTTATCTGAAGTTGTTGTGATGCCAGAAACCTATCAAATCCATGGAGAAGCATTAATGAAACTGTTTTTGGGCATCTTGGCTGCACCCCTAGAAATGTTTGCGACTTGGGCGAAGTGACGGTGTGTGAGGGGACTCTGACTGTAAGGATGGGGGAGACTTCTTCTAAGCAGCTTTCCCATGTTTGGGGGGTAGAGGGCTAATCCTCTGTCAGGGATGGGGAACTGCTCTCTTCACAGTACAGGCCGTGGGAGTCTTCTCCCCTCCCTCCACTCCGCTGACACTCACCCGCAGGCTGGCATTTTCTTAATGCCGTATCAGTTTCAACAAGCGGAAATAAAGTTAAACTGTCTCAAGGCATCCGTTTGTCTCACTTTCAGAAATCCCCGGAGAGACGACTGTAATTCTCCTCACTTGTTTTGGCTTTTTAAAAGCCAGGCATATTAAAAACAAGGGCCAAAGCATGAAGGTGTCTGTTAGCAATGTTCATCTGACATTTCTGCCATTTCTCAAATCATTAGGATCAACGTGTCTCACAGAAAGTGTCAAAACATGTCCAACAGTTTTAGAAAATACCAAGAGAGCAACATTTAACAAATAAGTTGAATTCATCGAGTTACATTCTCATAAATGGTAGCTAAATTTAAGAATTTGGTACTTTTTTCTTTCGAATGTATCCGATGGTTCAAGACACAAAAGCTTAGATTGTGAGACATTTCAAAAGGGCACCTGTGGGATGATGGACATTTTTTGGCGCAGTGTGTGCAGACCGATCTCAGAAGTCAGGAAGCCATCGATCATTATTCTTCCTTCAGGTTCTGCCAGCCGGAACAACGCAGAGATCAGGGAGCTTTTACCGGCACCAGTGCGTCCGACGATGCCAACCTGGAGTGGAGAGAAGAGATGGTTAGATATTATTATGGTCATTAAGGCCATCCATCATACAAGTGCTTATTGTGTCCCTGAGGGTACAATCATATGGCTAACTATAAAGGAGACACTTATATGGTGTAGAGTTTTAAAAAGGATTGTTTGGAAAATCTGACAAATAATATTACTGTATGTGTGGTATGTAACGAACTGTAGAAGTAGTCTGGGATCAAGCTTTTCAAGGGAGTTAAAATCTAGTATAATTGTATTGATATTATTGCATTAAGTAGCAGGTAATGCATTTGTCATACCTGGAGTGTTAGCTCGTTTAGTGTTATATTGGGATTTTTTTTGTCAGCCAGTGGGAAGAGTCTAGAATTTTGACTTTTTCATTGAGAAATCACTGCGGAGGGTACTGACAAGAAGACTGGTTATTATACAGTACATAGCAGACACTCGGGCAAGCACGCACTCCACTTGAGAATTCCTCAAGTTTTCTAACTTCTTTAATCTGATAAATAATCTGCTGTGGTCAAAAACCATAAAAAATCTCACTCTGTTGTAAACTAGCTAATAAACTAGCTAATGAGTTAGCCATGAATGTTAGCTTCTTAAGATGATAACTTGGCCTTCACCAAACCCTCGCTACGCTCTAAAACAACACTTGAGGCTTTAGTAACATAGTCGGGAAACCAATGTGTGACATCGCGGTGGACCTGTTCATTGTTTATTCATTCTATGGTTAAACAGAATTATTACAAAATGTTAGCATGCTAACATTTTTAAACTAAAACTACATCTGAGGCTGATGGGATTGTCATTGGTTTCACAAGTCTTGGGCCATGAATGGTGTGTTCAATTCCACGCACTGCTATGTGTACAACACATCTTAATCGCATAGAAATAAAGAGTACCCATACAGAAAATAACTTGTCCCGGTTAAACTGATCACAGAATATTTTTTACATTTGGTCAAAGCAGAGTATTTTCCACGATCAAGATCCGAATTCAACCTTGGATATGATGACAACGATGGCACCACAAGGCAATTTTTTTTCTTAAGGAACTGGGCTGCTGATGCCACACGCTGCTGCCTGCCAACACATAGGTTTGTAAATTAATATGGCATTACATAGCCAAGTGGCAACCTTTTGTTTAGTCTTGGATTTACCAACAATACTGCTGCCATAACAAAGAAGGGCTGTGTGTGCCTCACAACATACCAACACACAGAGAGGTTGTAATACTACCATTATTCCCCCTCTTTGCCTATTTAGGTGGAGGGTTGAAAGGATCAAGCTCAATGATCCGGGAACTAAATTAACTCTAAATGTAATTAAATGCAAAGGGTGGGGTATTTCTGAATATGAATATAGAGCTCTCCGTTTATACCATAGACTGTATAAACCATAGACTGTAAATATTACTGGACGAACCCTGACCCGTCTGTTACATAGGCAGAAAATGAGTCCAATTGACGGCCGCATCCATATTGGATTTGCCGTCTCAACCTAACTTCGGATCAACCTAGCTACAGCAGTAAGGCGGGACCGGCGGGACTTAACTCCGCCCATTCAGCTCGACGTTAGCAGTCCACTTCACAGCATAGCTAACAGCTAGGCCGCTATCATCAACTATTCCTGCTCGTCCTGAGAAACCTCTATAAACAATAAGTTAACATTTAACTTTTCTACAACACAGTTAAAACTAATTATATTCAACCCAAATATTTAATTAAAGTTTTAAAACTACACTTTGTTAAATATACAATCATGGCTATTAGTTATTTGTCAGAGAAGTTAGACTTTGTCAGTGTTAGCAGAGAAATACATTAACAAAGTTTAATCCATAAACTGTAAATAAATATGAGACATCCAGAAGAAATCAATATTACAAAGCATACAGTTCATGTTACTGTTCTGACAATAAGAGGAATGTCTGCGTCTTATATTTACTGATGTCAACAGCGAGGTGGGTGAACATGACGATTGAAAAATAATTATTTAGTATTTATGATAAGATATTTGTTTTCTATTGAACCCTATGAAGTCATGGAGTCTGTGGACAGTGTCAGCTTCACACCAAAAACTAAGTATTAGAAAAAATAGTTTTTAAGACTGGCATCTATTATGAGTTGCAGCTACCTTGTTCAATATTATTCCTGCAGATGTGGCTCATAACAAAAAAACAGCCTGAGCTGTCACATGTAGTTAACTGTACATTTTGTCTTGTCTGAGGCATTAATTGAACATCTTTGTATTTCTCCTATAGACACAGTGTGGATTATTGGTGACTTGTCCGTCGAGGTGCCCAGAGAGCTGCAGAGACAGAGGAAGAAACCTGAGCCTCAACAACATCTGCATTTGTTGGTTCTTCTGGGGTGGACTTCGGTTGCTTCTCTTCAACAGCTCGCTGCGAGGGAGGTCTCCCCCGGATGGCCTGAGTGATGACACCCACAGGCTGAGAGCTGGAGCTGAGGCGGGTTTTAAGCCTCTTGACAAACCGTTACACCGCGCCCACCTGTCAATCAGGTCAGCTACACGCCTTATTGTGAATAACTCTTATCCTTCATCAAATCAAAACTGATGAGTCATCAAAACATTCCCCCCCGTACAGTGTGTGTCCATCGAGACATGAGCTAATCACACCTATTTGTTTGTTTTGTACCAAGCTGTAAACATGTTCATCTCTGCTGTAAAAACAGACTTTTTTTAATGTTGTTTTTCAGATTAAATAAATATTTCTATATAAATAGACTCCTTTATGTCTACTTATGTGTATACATTTCAGATTTTAAATGACAAGACTAAAATGTGCATTAATGCTCAACTCAATAGCTTAGGGAAGGAAGTCTACTTTTACAACTTTTTATTCTTTTGATAAATACTAATGTAGTTCATTTCTTAAAATGGGATGGAACAGAGTCATTGCAAAATGATGACCTTAAACACAGCCCCATTCTTAAATCAAGATACATCGAGAGTAAATAAGATCAATAACTTGTGAATAAAAACAGTTAAAAATGATTTAGAAATGTAGTCTTCCCAGATTAATATCAAATAATATCAACTTCTCCCATCTAAACTGGACAAAGGGTTTTAAAATGGGAAGAAAATGGTTTGATTGCAAGTTGTTTGGAGGAGATCTAGTTTTATTTGAACAGCATGAATAAAGTCTTCCAAGGTGCAAACCCTCCTCCTCCTCCTGAAGCCTGTGGAGCTCCTTCATGTACTGCTGTCTTATCTGCTGGCCATCTTCTCTCAGCAGAACTTCGACTGTTGAAAAGTCATTCAGAAGAAGCTCGAGCATGTGACATGGATCCAGGAGAACATGGACTTTTAGTGAGGGGTCTTCAGGATGGAAAAGAAAGAGAGAAAATATCAGTTATTCATTAAATCATTTTTTTGTTCTCATCTATTTTTCTGTATTCATCTGTGTGTAAGAGCACATTTATAAATTCAACAGTGTACTACCCAGACAACAAAGGTACAGTATTCAGGTAATCAACATCTATTCAAAGTTAAGAAGATAAACATTATTGTAATCATGCTGTTTCCAGCTCTCTCACTCACACAATGATATTCCACATCAAATTGTCTCAGATTTTGAGGAAAAATTAAGCAGTTTATAGTGGATAGTACTTCATCTTAACATGAAACAAATATAATCTGAATTATTTAAATCAGTAACAGGTCCCAACTCTCTGTGCTTTAGTATAGAACATACAGTAACTCATTTATTATTAACATGAGCTCAGTACATGGCTGTATTCTTCAAACTATTTCTTATACTTTATATCTATGTGCTTTATAGCTTATTTTCATTCCATATGTTATTTATATTTCTACTGCTATAGTCTGTGTATGAGTTCAGTGAAAATTAATATGGTTATTAATATAGTTCTTACTGGTTACAGATACTCTTACAAAGTGATTTTTTTTAATTTGGTAACAGTTTGCTCAAATCTAAAGACACTACATCAACCATGTAACTTTAATGTCATCCTCTATAACCTACATAGCACCTTAGGTTCAGTTCAGTTTATGTTACTGATGGATAATTACTACACAAAGTTTGTTTTTTAATGTCCACATTTACGTATCATCATAACGTCAGATAACCACCGAGGTGAACCTTTAGCTTCTAACATCACACAAACTCATTATTTTCAACAACAACATCTTAACAACAAACATTTCTAAACCACTGACCGTAAATAATGTAAATAATGTAAATAATGTAAATAATGAGCTACACTGAGTACAGTTAGCCGACTGGTTTACAAGCTAACGCTAAACAAGCTAGGTCCGTAAATATAAATACCGACACATGAGTAAGCAGTAAATATAACACTACTATATCACTTACCGAAAAAAACTGAAGTATCAACTTGTTGGATGGTCTGTTAACCGCACAGCAAGCCATGTATGTTGTCAGATATGTGTTAAACAAACTCTCCAAACGAAGTAAAAAAGAGGAGAAATCAGACGGATCAAGCTGTTAGCCTCCTGACCTGCTGACCGCGCAGAGCTGTCAATCAAATCTGCCACAACCCTTATATGGGCATAGTCATTTTCCTTAATACAATAAAATCCGATGAGTTATAAAAAAAATTCACCCCCCCCACAGTGTGAGGAGAAGGGGCCGTCAACTTCTCAGATATATCTCGTTTTTTGAACCAGGCTGTAAACATGTTGATTCCTGTGCTAAAAACGGGCTTTTTTGGCTGTGGGCTTATGGCACTTCCGGCGCTTCTGCAGCCAGCCTCAAGCGGAACCTTGAGGAACTGCAGTTTTTTGTACTTCCGCATAGGCTTCATTTTTCGAGACCGGAGGTTGCCCCTTGGTTTATACACATCACCTTGTTGTACTGAAATCTAAATTCTTTTAGCCAAAGTATAGGCAAACAGTTATCTTAATTGACACAAACTGAGAAAGAGTTGTTGAGTGTCCTGACACATTCCACACAAATGCGCCCCAGAATACACAAGATTAGCACATGGCAAACACGTCAACACAAACTGATGCCTTCACCTGGCCCTTGTAGGAAACATTTCCGAAAAGCTAACAATTTCCCCCCAAACCCCCTGTGACCTGAAACCATGGGATGCCACTGACTCTTTTATTGTGACAGTAGAATATGACAGACCCCTCTTCCAATGAGTGTCCACATATGATTGAACTGATAATAGAACCAGCAACCTCCCTGTTAAACAGAAATGAGGTAGTTTGGATTGATAGATAGAGGGGGCTACAGTTCAGAACCAAAAAGTCCTAGTTATGCAGACCTGGGCTCCTCAGGATACCTAAATAAGCATTCTACCCAGGTGGTAGCAGGGGTTACCGACCTTAGATGTTTATCATGAAGATATTTTTCATTGAGGAATTTCAAAACATTATTCCAACCCTTGACTCAGTTAAACAGAAGCCACACAACATTTAAAGGGAGAATTCACTCCACTTCTTTCTAGTCCACCGCTGGTTTTATTATCCTTTGTATTACTTGTATTTTATTTCCATGTCTTTTTTTGGCCAAAATGCTCTACAAAGCTTTATCCACTTTTCTAACAATAATTGAATGCCGTGTGTTTGAGGAGGAAAGGAACTTGCATCATACCAGGAATATCTTCTAGACGTCCTTCTGTTTCTCTCTTACACAGGTACAGAACACAGAAAGAGACACCTGCCGCAGCCTAGACAAAACGCCAGCTTGTGCCACTCAAGTCAAATGAAGGAGTGATCATGGGACCATTTGTTAGTCAGAGAAACAGAGTTCCTATCCTTCGGGCTAATGTGGGACCAAGGGAGGGTGAGGGTTAGTGGTGACGTTATCAGTTACTCAAAGAGTTGAAGGAAGACAAAGGTAACTTCCAACAGCCATGCAGAATCAGAAAGAAAGCTTGTACAGCTAAATGGAAGTCAGCCATCATTAATTCCACCTATCCCTGCTTTGACATGTTAAAACATTAGCTAATTGAAGGAACTATTTTGAGGGCTCAAATTCCCTCTATTGGTTTATAGCGCAAGTAAAGAGAAAAGAAAATTCTTTCCTCTAAACAAATAAGAAAGTCCTTGGTTGACCTTTCAAAACCATCGATGAGGGTATGTTACAAAGAGCTACGTTTTCTTGATCTGCCATCCAACAGCTATGTCAAATAAAGCTACAGTAACAGCCACTGTATGGTAGGGAGTTAGGAACAGATGGTTTGACGTTTAAGAGAAAAAAAATAATTAAAACGTGTTTCAAGTAGACAATCCCAAAATCCATTGACTTCCTTCTTGTGATGATTAACCTTTGAAGGTAATGGCATATATTTAGGAATTTGGTACCAAGACTTTTCTGTTTACTGATTGTTGTAAAGTCAGACAAGAGTTGAAACATGAAAAAAAGGACCAGATAGTCAATGGCAACTATAAGCGGATATCTTTTTTAAAATAATAAAATGTTAAATACTTTAGATATAGTAGCGAACAGGTCCAAGAATTGCTTTTTGACCAATGTGTCGAGCCTCTTTTTCCTTCCACACAGTCTGTATTCCTGTATGCAACAAAGCATGCTTAAAACGTCATCGGTCTATACTCCAACAACGACGGACAACAAATAGAAACCAGAACGCTTGCCCAAAATGGTGTCCCTCGCCTACAGATTCTGCATTCATATGCAGATATCTGTTTATAGACTGGCTAAAAGGAGACAAAATGTGAACCCAAAGGCTTTGTGTACCTGTCCATCCATCTCAAGCTGCCCTCAAAGAACACCACACTTCTTTCAGATTAGCAAAGAAGGTAAACAAACGTCATTTGGAGCTTTTTGAAGAATTTGATGGTTGCAGGGGTTTTTTTTCGTAAGAGAAACAGTTTCGTAATGCATTTCAAAACAGTGTTTGGCATGGATCAGTCTCAATTTGTCTGGCTGTCATCAATCAAAATATATGAAAAACCGTAGCATCACACATATCATGCTACCGTTGCTATTTCAAACAACACTTAAAAAAGTCAAAGTTCATGTACGAAGCCATATTGCACAATTTAAAGTTGATTTATATTAACATTTATTTATATCAAAATTAATCTTAAAGGCATAGACTGTGTATAACTGGTCTTTGAGTCCTATGCCCACATCAGATATCTCCCATGACAATGAAGGGTCAACTGTTGTGTTGTTAGTTGTTATATGTGTGTGTACAGTATATGAGTGTAGCGAGAGCGAGAGGGAATGGATGTTATATTGTAGTTGGTAGGGTTCCTTGTGGAGGAGTGTCAGGGGAACTGTCAGGATACACAAAGCCTTTCACCCTCATGGCATGTGGCAGAGATCCCTCCCATGAGCCAGGGCCTCAACACTTATCAACCCATCCATTGTGAAATCAGCCGCCCTGGCCAACCATAGCCATGCAAAATACACCCCCTGCATTAAACACAATTTCAATCATCCTCAACCATCTCTCTCTCTCTCTCTCTCTCTCTCTCTCTCTCTCTCTCTCTCTCTCTCTCTCTCTCAGTGAATAAACAGTTGTCACCGTCAGGTAGCTCAAAATGCAAATAGGGAACAAATGGATCCACTTGAACAGTCTTAATTACATGATATGTATTCCATGAATCACAAATGGTATAGTAGTGAAGATTCAGCAGCACAATATGCTGTCCCTTTAATAATTGATTTGAAAATAAAGCCACAGAAGAAAAAAAAAAATCACACCACACCTTCTACACTAGCTGCATATCGACCTACGTCACAGGCGGTGCACACCAGTGAGCATGCACAGGAGGGAATAAGACAAGAACCTTTTCTCGTGGTGTGAAGACAACAGTCAGGTTCTTCAAGACCAAAGGCTCACTGGCACTGTAAGAGAAGTTGACTCTGTCGAAAGTGATGGAGCCTGTCTTTGGCCAGTCAGGCGGAGGCTGTTTGTCCGTCTCCCAGGGTGCTTCACTCTCAAGCTCTGCATACTCAACTATTCTTTCCACTGATGTCATCTAAAGAAAAAAAGAACAGTCATTTATATATTTGTATGCATTCATATGTTCTAAATAAATAATTCTAATATATGCTCCAACACTCTGTAACTCCCTTGTCCCTGCTATTAGATTCTGATTCTGTTCACTGTTTTAATTTCTATTTTTTTTATTGGCTGTTAGATTATCTTATTCTGTTGCTCACTGTGCATTTTTAGGTGATTTTTAATGTGTTCCTAGCAATTCTGTAAATTTTATGATATTTTGCTGTTTTTTATTTCACTTATTTCTTGTCTATCTGTTTTGTTTTTAACTTGATGTAAAGCACTTTGTAACCTTGGTTTTGATATAATATTATTATATTATAAAAATTGGCTCTTTTGATCTCTGGACATACAACTAAAAAAAGCCAATACTTAATTTTCAATAAACTTCAGAATATCAATAAAGAACAATAACAATATAACGACTTCTACAATTCTTTTCTTATTTTACAATCTCAAGGTGGTTGAAATGTAATCACAGGATTCATATTTAAATGAAAACACTAGCAGTTTACAAACACTTCTATAGGATTAGGGGACCAAATATTAAAGCAGCAGAGTCTTAAAAAAGAATCCAAACATTCTGGTTTCTTTACTCCCAATGATGCAGCTTATAGTGTATAATACAAGGCCCTCATATGACCCTCCAAGCCTCATAGATGCCTACTTCTATTACACACTGACTTCTTGATTTTAACCCTGGCATTATGATCAAATTTTCAAACTAACCTGACATCCTGATTTAAAAAAAAAAAAGATGATTTAATACACCTTTGTTCAGAGGTTTGGTAGTATTTCATATGGCAGGTAAATGGATCTTCTAAAGTCTAAAATCTTTGGTAAGCCCCTTTAATCAGCCACATTAACCCTGTTTAAAGCAAACAATGGAGTTGCCTTACATTGTCAAATGATTTTCCCTATTTCCCTGATTTCAAGAGAAAAATCATGAATAGGTTTGACGTGCTGGAAGTGTTCTCACCATGTTCTCTATTTCTGCACTCTGTCTGACGCCCCACTGGAACATGCCTGTAAGTGTCACAGCATAAGACAGAGCCAAACCTACTGCACCTGGATCCAGTCCTGTAACATCACAACAGCAAATCCCTTCATGAGTTTGTAATCATGACTTCACAAATGACATCTCACATGTCTATAATGTGAAAGGCATACAGTACCATCTCTGAGGTAAAGACAACCAAAAGCAGTGATGGTGACAAAAACTGAGCAAATTCCATCAAGGCGCACGGCAAACCAGCGAGAAGTGGTCAGGAACAAGAACCAGGCCTCTGTGAACAAACACATGTTAGATGAGAGGTGTAACCTGGCATGAGTCTGAGAATGTTAATGATGAAAGTCAATATCCTGTAGATTTTCTTTTCCTTACCTGAGTGCAGATCTTGATAGTCATCAAACATTTGCTGAAACCTCTGCTGAACTTTAAAGGCACGGATGGTGCTCAGGCCTTGCAGGGAGGAGGAAAGGTGGGAGAACACAGGACTCCGAGCTGGATGAGAAAGTGAGAAAAACATACACGCCAAATGAGCAACAAACATGCATCTGTAAATTCAGCTTTTTGTGCATTCAAAACTCCAATCATTATCTTAACCCAAATGTATCCCAACATCTGATACATATAAGAGGTATAAATATAATTACTAACATGGTTTAAAAACAAAGCAGTCATACACCATATTTCAATACATGACTGCTTTCTTTTTCCATAAATCACATTATGAGGTTTCTACTTCATGTATTGACTATCAGGAGGAGTAGAAAAAAACAAATGTTATATGAACTTCATTCAAAATGGTTTATTTCCTGAATATAAATCAGTTTGGCTTTTGAAGGTTGCCATTGAGTGCTCTTTTGTTTCAGTTTTTGTTAGGCCTACAAAACCAAAGACAAAACCTAAATGTTTCCTCTGAGCTTTTTAATAGAACTTTTGTTCTTTAAGATGATGGAACCTGTTGGCCAATGTGCATTTGGTCTCTCAGTCCAGAATAAAACCAATGAACTAAAGCCTGCGATGGCCTAGTCATGCCCACTTGGCATTTTTCCCATTGTATGTGATGTCATGAACTCCCGTCTCTTGAGGAAACTGCGTGTGGCCGAGCCATAGGCCACCGCCACCTTTAGCCTTTATGCTAATGACCATGGCTTTTCTCAATGGTCTATTAGCATTCCTGTGGTCTGCTTTTGTCTCTTTCCACAAATGGACATGCCCACCCCACAATCCCCCCCACAAAAAAAAAAAATTACTGGTAGACTCTAGGCGCTTGATGTCCCTGGATGTCTTCAGGAAGTAGCACCGCAGGATTAGGAAGACAGCGAGGAGAGGAACAACAGGAATAAGGATCCAGGGAATGATGACGGCCGCTACTGCGATCACTCCGATGACTTGGAGAAACACCTAAAGAGAAGTGGAAAAGTGAGCACAATATTTATCTTAACAGCCACAGGGTAAAAAGCTCCACTGCTGCTGTTAGGGCTACCACAGGAGCAGAGAGGCCTATTTCTTCAGGCTGAACAAGAGGAAGTCTTTTAGTTGTATTTCTGTGTGACCATCATGGACACACAGCAAGGTAACAGCAGGTTGTGGGACTGAGGTTATGTGACTCACAGTGTGAAAGGAAAACGATCACAGTGCTAATTCTCACTTAGTAGCAGGTGAGAATTTACCACTTGGCCACTGTGGCTCATATCCCCAGCTCTCCTGGGCTTTCCCTTCAACACTTCTGGCCTGTAAGCCTCCCTGGCACAGCAGCCAGCCAACAGGCAGGGCCACAGTGACTGGCAGAGGGCTCTGGGAACCACACTGTGGGTGTCTGATACATCACACTGAAGCCGCAAAGCTCTCAACAACACAGTGACTCATCACCCGTGTTAATGGCTCTGTGACACATCGAGACCAGGATATCAGAGCTGCCTAAACAGGATTGGAGGAGATGAGTCCAATGACAACAGAGTACACACACCTCCACTTTGTTTAGAAACTGAAGAGAGAATCTAATTAATTAAAATATTATTCATATTAAATTTAAAAAAGTGTTTTTAACTGAAAGTACTGTGGAGGACACTTCTTCTGTACATGTTTTATTGTTGATTGTACCAAACATATTTCCATTTCATGCAACATGTTCCTCTACTTCAATTTATATCAGAGGCTAATTTTGCACATTTTACAAAACTAAGTTTATTTGACAGCTTAAAGATAAGACACTTGTTACTATCCAGAATCCCATTTTGATTTACAACATTTAGAATAAGCCAATAGAACATAGATGTAAGCTCACAGTTTAAAGCTCCTCAGGAACTTTGGGATTGTGTCAGTTTCGGTCCCCCTGTGGACAAAGCAGTACATTCTCTTTTCTGATCCTATGCTCCTTTCTCATTTGAGAAACCATCCTATCCCTGCTTTCTCAAATGTATCACTCATTTTGAAATTTTGCTGTGGAAAATGTAAAAAAAAAAAAAAAAAAAAAAGGGCTGACACCTACCCCACTTCAGCAGTGATAGGCATCCGAATGTACAATATAGAAATAATCAAGCTTGTTGCGCATTGTCTCATTTGTTTTTGAAGGTCATAAAGAAGCATCACTTTTAATTTCAGTCTGTTTCAATACCAGTTAGAAACACCTCACAGGATCTTTAAACTGACACCATCTACATTAATGCTGCTTGTCATTCATTCATCCCTATCCAATATTCATAATTAATCCAATATTATAATGCATAATGTTGAATTACTTTTACTTTGGTTCAAGACTATAGGATATTTACCTAGAACAGACTAAAATTACACTTCAACTTCATTCAATAAATCTGAGGACTTCTATTATAACAAGTATTTACATCAACTGAGGAATAGAAAGGTACAGCAGTTATGTTGCGTGCCCCATGTTCAGAGGCTTAAGTGCTTGTGCCACTTGCTCTGGGCCCTTTGCTGCATGACATCCCCCCACCTCTCTCCTCCCAACAATCCTGTCCCTCCAACTGTCCTGTCCAATAAAAGCAATCATGCCCCCCCCCAAACAATAACCTTTGACGTTTAGAAATTGTACACACGTTTAATTTTGAGGAATAATTTAGAAGGTTTTCCCATTTTTTTTCCCCACTTTGTTCTTGTACTTCACAATGAATCAATCACCAAACTTTATTTGTAAAGCGCCAATTCATAACAAATGTTCTCAAGACAGTTTATAAAAAGCAGGTAGAAGACTTTAGACCTCAAGGGGAAACATTGTTTGTTTTTTTAAATACACAATTTATTTTAAAATAGCTACTGAACAATATTTTCAATAAAAATATGGAAATAAGGCATTCATTTAAAATTAAATTTGACCTCAAACACATGCTGCATGAGTTACTAGTTTCATGTTCAGTGTCTGTTTACAACAAATCAAGACATTTCTCTTTGAAACTCCTGTTGAAAGTATAAATCTGTGATATAAAATCTGCATGCTGTAATAATAAATCAGTCATTGAGGCTGTCGTTGTGCATTACTATTAATTTTGATATTCTCAGTAGATTGTTCTCATTCTACTTTCAGACTTTGACCTGATGACATTTTAAATGCAGGACCTTTACTTGTGATATTTGTTCTTTTACTGTTTGATGTAGATACTTTCACCTAAGTTCATAATGAAAAATCATCATCCAACACCGAGTTTGTGAGAAACTATTTCATCCTCACTAAAAGGTTTACTGTTACATATTTTATATTCGATTAAAAGGTGATAAAACTGAAACCTCACACCCTGAAATTGGACCCGTCTTAAGAGATGAATCCTCCAACGAGGAGATTAGGATCATACGGTTACCTTCAGTGGTCTCAGACTGGCCCAGAGAGATGAACATTTAATTTAGCACCTTAATTACGGATGTTATCTGCCACTTAGGCACAGGTTTAAGCATGATCACTTTCAGTGTAGTTTTGAGGATGAAAAGCTACTTGATTCCATTTGCACTTCTGATAAGAGGGTATTACCAGTCTCCCCATTGCTGTAGTGATGCCCACACAATCAAACAGTGATTGGAAGCTACTGAGCACAACTGATCCCAAGAATTTCACAGTACATAAGTTTTAATCTTAGCCTTGATGGAAGGCTAACCAGCATGTGAGATGGTGGTACATGAGCCATCACTGCGTGTCCAGCCTTCCCCTCATGGAGATCAAATATTAACTGAACAAACGTCTTATCCTATATTCTGTTTGTCTACATGATAAAGTGACGCTGCTCGCTCATGTTTGCCAATTGGCTCCTTTAAATTCTAATTTTGGGCCCATTTTGGTCTTTTGGCTTCTCCCAGGCAGGTTTATCTGACAGTGGGGTCATCTGAGGGGACGGAGGAGGAAAAAGAAGCATTAGATGGGAGTCTTTCCTCCTCATGCGCCCCAGGGTCTGCCGTCGCCAAGGCCATGTTTGATGTGATCCATTTGCGTTGTCTGCCACTTATCGTGTCAGCATCAGGAACACCGTGGCCCCCCACCCACACTGCACACATGATGCCTCAGATAAGTAAAGCAAGAACACACCTCACCCCCCCTCAGACCACTTCCATATCTCCTATGAAACCACACAGGAACAGAAAACTCCCAGAGCCACATCCCGCTGCACATAAAAGTGGATAATAGGATGAAAGGTTTTGTATACAAACAGTTTAAATAAAGAATTACCACTAATTGCTCTTTAGCAAGAAAAGAAAGCTACCGCACGCATGTGATTTAGTCATTCAAGCAAACTGGGCACACTGCTGCGCCCAAAGACCATTCAGATCTCTGCTGACCCTAATTGCTTTATTTTCTCAATGATCCCATCAGCTCTTTGATGTCCAAATAAATGTAGAAAATTGAAGTTAATTACTATATTTGTGTTTGGCGATGATAGCGACTGTTGTTCCGCAGCAGAAAATAAACACTGTTCTTTAATCAAACATCCCTGCGGACACAAGGAATCAGTACGCTTTTTACAACCCCCTTTTCATCCTTCCTTTATTTACTGACAGTGTGCAATATTTGCCACTGGAAAAAATAAAAAATAAAAAATAAAAATAAGGAGAACACATGGTCACAAAGAAAATTCCTCTGAAAAAAAAGTCCTGTCTTCACTGGAATTTTTTTTTTGTACCCCACACTTTTTCCTGACAGAGTGGCACAATAAGTTGTAAGGGTCAGTGGCACTGAAACAAAACAGGGCTGTTCCACTCTGGCTCTGGAACAATGGAAGTGACCCAATCCATTGGACTCTGTCTCTGGGCTTTATTTTAGAATTAAATACTAGATGCTGTGGCCTTTTCTTTGAGAGAAATGACTGTGGACACCTCCTTCACATTTTCCCTTTCTGGGCCATTTTCACTTCATAAAGCTGCAGTCAATGTGTTTTTGTGTGTGGTGAGGAGGGTCTGACACATACTGTGGTGGTCTCAGTCGCTGTCTACATTGGTGGCTCAAGTAGTCCTAGGATTAGGCCTTTGTGTGCTGTGAAAAGGTAAAAGAAGTCACTTATTTGGGCTCAGTCAAGCTGCTGATTTCCAACCCCATTTTGGAAATAAGAGAAAGGCTTTGAAATGCTCTCTCACTCTCTCTCTCTCTCTCTCCCTCTCTTTCTCTCTCTCTCTCTCACTCTACTATAAATCACTTGTGTCCAGAAAATTCATTCACCCAGCCACTGCTCTTTTTCTTCTTCTTCTTCAAAACAACACAAAAACTGTTTCACATGTGTAAGAAAACAGCAATTCACAAAGTCAAAAGTCACTTTCAGAAAGCACAGAATTCATTCTCTTTATCATATTGACACGAGGGGAGATTCTAGATTAGATTAGGACTTTGTTATGCAAGTTCCCAGGCCTGTTTGACTGAGTCAGAGCGGCTGAGGTGCTGGACCGCAGCATCATGGGAGACCACACATACACAAACACACACTGGACGCTATTGCTGGCTGATGCTCGCCATCAAATGACCATGTGTGGTATTGCTGAGTGGCCAGTTGAGCACAACCACAAGCACACAAACACAAAGTACTGCCTTGTTGTGTTTTGGTTTATTTATTAGATGTTATCTAATTAAAAAAGTCAAAAAAATATCAAGTATCAAGTGTAGTTAATCTTGAGGTTTCTCACCTTTCAGTGTCACTGCACCTTGTGCAGAAAGACAATAGCACTGTCATAAAACAATGCTGGAAGGGGATTTATGGCACAGCCTATATAGTTGCACACAGGCCCATCTCCTGTGTTTCTCAGGATAACCTGCGTAACGCCTCGAGCCAGTGCATTCTTAACTCCTTCTGTCACCAGTGTGGTAGAGAAGCCGAGAAAGCTGCTGAAATCCCATCCTACAGCACTCACGGTTACGTCAGCAGTTCACATATCCCACAAAGCCACTGAAAGGGCCTGACACACAATGTGCCACAATGTACAGACTCACACAACCATCCACCCGCCACTGTTTTTAGACAAAAGCCATTTTGCTGCTTGTTTGTGCGCATCTTGGGTGCTTCTGTTCTGTGTTTGTGTCTGTGTAAATGCTCTCGTTTTCTCTGTGTACAGTTTATTTTCTCTCTCTTCAGGTGACTTTGGTGTTAACTGCGGTGAAAAAGGATTTGCGAGCCAATGTTTATCCATGTTTATATGCCATTATTGTCATGGGTAAGACCAGGACAAGTGCAATAAAAGTAAAATCAGCTGATCTCTTAACATACACATGCTGACATAAAGCATTTTAGAAGACCTATGAATGCAGATACAGACCCCACAGTTAGTGGTGTGACTTGGTCAAGAGCCTTCACACAAAATCCTCCACTGAAAGACCCCTGAACTCACCCCTCATTGTCTTGGTCTCCTCCTCTGCCCCCTTTGTGAAAATAGAGGCAACCCAGGATTTAAAGGTCAAGGCTACACAAAAGCCGAGAGACCCAAAAGCCTGAGGTGTTTTTAATTGACATTTCTGTCATTGTCCCCTGACCATAAAGAGAGAAGAGAAAGAGCCCATTTTACAATACACTAAATTACTACTAAATGAGACCTGTGAAAAAAATAGGGCTGTGGAGTGTAACCAGGTTCCCCCAGCTGGAGGGAATCCCCTTGTTAGGCGGGTTTGAGGGGCAGTGCTGAGGGGCTGTGAAGTGCTTACTCCACCACAAAGGGGGGAGGCTCTGGTGCAAATCCTCGCACAGAAGCGGCCTCTCCCCATAGAGAGAGATAAACCAGTTAGGCCATTGTTTATGGAGTTTTACTTTATTCCCCCCTGACAACCATTTAAACAATGACTATGGGGGAAATGTCCCTCCACGAAAGAGCAACAATAGTCGGGATCAGCAGCTTTTCTGCACGGCTAATACATTGATAAAAAGAGTGAAAATCGTCCTTCCTGAAAGCGTTAAAAAAGTGCTCCATGAAAGACACCTGCATAAAAGAGCAGAAAGCAGCACAAACAAAAGTGTTTTATTCAAAGGATGCCACCTTTGTCCACTATCACCATCACTTCCCACTTTGTGCTGCAGCAAGAACCAGCAGAAATAAAGTGCTCGATATATCCAGCTTTGACAGGATACTCTTCAGATTCTCCATCGATCACAAAAGCAAAGTGGAAATGGTTTTGTTTCCATCACTTAAGTGTAATGCAGGTAATAGCTCATCTAATGAAATGCATAAGTCATAAATGAAATACAGTATGTGCAAAACAAGTCATGACCTGGTCTACTTTCACTGTTTTTTAGTTGCACTTATGGGCCTACTACAAAGTTATTATTTTACTCCGGCCATTCTTCACCTTATTATCAAAATGGGGAAACTATAGCAGACAAAAAGCTTTTGTGCATATGATCTTTTGTGCTTTCAGCGTTTAAGATGGCTTTTGTCTCCTGTGAGATGGGTATCTGCCACAAACATCACTCAGGCATTGTGGAGGGGGGATTCATTTTCAGCGCGCCTTTGTTCTATTCTCTGGCCCAAACCAAAGAGCCACGCCTGCTCCTCTACCTCGAATTGTGCAGCGAACATTCCCTCCTTTGTGGCGCTAGGTGCATGAGCTGGCTCATCTCCGCGGGCTTTCGTGGGAGATGGCTGTCACGGTGGCAGGGTGGCATTCGGTAACCCAACCTGGCCATGCACCAGGGTGGCCCTTGGCTACCTTGGCTAAGACTGTAGAGCATTAGGTGAATTGCACTGAGAGGGGCAGGTCCCGCTCTGGATGTGTTCCAACTGACCTGTCCCCCTTCCCCCTCCACGAGCTCCCGTGTCTCTCCTGCACACACATCATACGCCTGCTGCTCACACTTCTTCTCTTTGCCACTCAACACATCACCCTCGTCCGTCCGTCCGTGTGTCCCCCCCCACCCCCCCACTCCATCCACACTGTTCCCCCTCCCCATTGCGCCCATCATCCACTCGCCTTTTATTTCCTCTTTGGTACCTTTTTTACTCTCCCAATAACTCGCTTAGTCTCCCTACACATTCTCTGAAGATGCTGCTTCTGTTGTGTCACAGTGAGGGAGCCACGCCCTCAGCCTATGTGCACACTTTTATTAAATCTGTGCAGGCGCTGGGCTGCGCTGGCGGGTAATCCTACAGTAATTGTTTCCAGATTAGGGGACCTGGACCACAAAGCAGGTTTAGCCAGGCATGAAATGGCCTTCCCATGCTGCAGTGCCAGCGACCAAACCTGCCGAGGTGAGACTCACCTGGGTGAAGTCCACAAACGTCCATGGGAGCAGAGAGTCCAGGTAACCGATGTCCTTGGAGAACCTGTTGAGGATCCTTCCTGGGAAACAACGACATGAAAAAAGATGAGATAACATCAGAGTAGATATATTCCTGAAAGAATAACTTGACAAACAGCTAAATATTGTTAATGTTATTAAGATTTCACGTTTGATTTGTGCAATAAATACAGTAAAATTATGAAAAAGGTAATGTGTGTATTCATATCGAGACGCTCGAGAAGACAGAGAGAAAACAATTATCCCTTTGAATATTAGCTTCTCTGCACTTTGAAAAGCAATATTTGAATAGTTTTTTTTCTTTATTCTCACAAGACTGTAAAGAAACTATTACCAAAGTCACCCTCCAATTGAATTGAGAAGAAGGGCTTATTTATTGAGTGTGATATCAGAGGAACAACACAGGCCTATCCAGAGTAAACAATGAGTCATTATTGGTCTTGGGTTTCATAAAGACTACCCTACTCTTGGCTGAATACGTGAGGGAACCCTTTGTTCAGAGACAAAAGAAGCAACAGAAGCTGCGTACCTGCCTTTATGTTCTGACTGGCAGTGTCGCTGACGTTAATTGAGTTGCATCCATTCTGCTCAGGTGTTCATTATTTTGGCTGGTGCTCCGCAGGTGCTGTGGCAGCCCCCCTTTTATTGAGACTCTTTTAGTATCTTTGCCTCCCCCCCACCACCACCTATCCATACTGATCCTACAGCACCTAAGATTACACCCCAGCTGCTTTCACACACTGTTTACTGCAGGGTCAGTGATAGCAAATCCCCACTCTACACTAGCTAAAGGCAGGCAAGAGAGAAAGGCTTTCTCTATCTCTGTCCCTGAAGGAAGCCCTCAGACTCTCAGAGGCAGACAAAAAGTACCAGAGTGGTGCCAGAACTGCTGCAACAAGAGCTGGGCTCAAGTTAAAAGCCACCAAAAAACAGTTGTGTGTAGTATTTTCCCACTCAAGTGCTTTAAAGATTGTGTTATAATGCCCTATTCTGTACTGTGGCATGTCCTCAAGGTGAACCATTACTTTACAAACAGACACTGTACATCTGTTTTCAAAGTATGTCAATGAAGAACACACATCTTAAAGGTTTAAGTGAAACAAACAACTGAAGCATGTAGATTAGTTTAGGCCTGGAGAGGACCCACGCCTTATCAGGGTGTGACTTGGTAATGGACCAAAAGAGAGGACGGCTGAGGTGCACACATTGGCACTCTGTGATGGTATGGTGCTCTGGAGGCGTGGCAGAGCTATGGCACCACTGACCTAAAAGTTGCCTCCCAGCTCCCCAGTCAGTCCTATACGGAGGAGGGCCCTGTAATCACCTCTCTCCACGGCCGTAAGCAGCTTACAGCTTTATCCAAAATGCCGCTCCTGCCTAAAAAACATGCATGCAGACGAGGCCGGGCTCCCTATAACAACCATTGCATAAAAACCCAGCCAGGGCATTATTCCCCGCAACAACCCAGCAATGCTCTAAATCAGCAACTGATTCAAAGTCAAGTGGCGTAAGCATGTTGTACACTTGGAGGCAGACTAATCTTATTCACAGTGTGAGTGCCCCTTTAGCATACAGACATCCCGAGGGGAGGGTTCATGCAAGGGGGTAGAGCTGCTACTATACTAGTGGAGAATATAGCAGCTCTAGTCTGGCAACAGGGGGGGGGGGGGGGGGGGGGGGAGTACTTGTCAAAGTGTGTTTGCTGAAGATCCAATAATATTTTTATGTAATTTTACTGTCTAAGCCATAGATGACCCAAATTCATGCATATCTGACAAACAATGGCAATGAGAAAAGGCTAGGTTTCTCTGGGTTACATCATACCATGGTTAGAGGGTGTTAAAGCACAGAACATCAGTCAGCTATCAGCTGTTTGACAAGCGGCTCAGTTAACACAGAGTTTCAGAGGGGGTGAAGTAAAAGACCCTTCTCCATCCCGCGCACACTATAGAGGGGATACATTACAGTGATGCAGTTACACAAAGACAGCCACTGCATGGAAATGCCTATGAGGTAAGATCGGCATGGGACAATGGCTTCAATCACTACGGGTGGTTGTCAACAATATCACCTATTGTGTCCAGATGTTTCAGAATACCAGCAGTATTAGTATCAAATCATTTCTCATGGTTAAAGACTCCAGGGGTGATTTGCACCACTTTTTCAAGCTCGGGAAATGTCAAGTCCTCCCCAACTAAGGTGACCCCTTAAGGAGGAGATATTAGATGAGCAGGGCCCCCAATCACACTTAAAGAAACAGAACAGTGGGGTCCGGCTGGAGCAGGGCGTGTGGCAAATCGCTGTTCCCTGTAAACATCAAGATAAGGAGACAACTCAGAGCTGCTCCATGTGTGGGCCCCAGTGCAGACGGAAGGGGCCTTTCAGTGAGGCAAGTGTGATAATGAAGGAATACTGGGGAGGGGGCTGCCAAGGCTGGAGGTGGCACAGCTCACCTGCACTTCCATGAAGGGGGGCCCACGGGCCTGGGGCAGCCTCCCACCGCTGGCGCCTTGCTGCCAATACTAATACATTCTAAATCCATTCTCTTCGCTCACACCGCCAGGCTCCTGCAATCTCCTCTGCTTCCCTTTCATGCAATTAAATAGTGGAAGTGCCGAGCGAGGGGGAGCCCTATCAGCTGCTCTGCACACACACACACGGCTCCATCTCCACATTCAATTTACACACCTCGATATCATCACCCTCTCTGCAGTACTTCCTCCACTTCGCTCTTAACACTCTTGCATCCCACACCTGAAATACAGACATAAAAACATTGCTTCTGTAGACACAATTAGAATCTCACATCACTGACTACAAACGATCTAATGTTCACTGCATCAACAGCACACTGAGTGACACCCAGCACAGAGATGGCCCACTAGAAGTGAATGTGTGTGTGTGTGTGTGTGTGTGTGTGTGTGTGTGTGTGTGTGTGTGTGTGTGTGTTGACTGAAACTCCACTCCTTGACTGTGCTGATGAGCTGAAGCCCTGGCCTGCAGTCTCTGAGGGGATTAGCCCACTCAATGACACTAAATTACAGGGATCAACATCAGCTCAATACATCCACCGCTGTCTGTTCTAACTGGATCATATTTGGGTGAACAGCTCTAATGAAAACTGTATATATTGCAAAAATGTAGCAACATGAATATATTAAGCTATATAAATTACTAAAAAAAAGAGGAGTCTGCGTTTTATCATCGTCATCTAGATATCTTGAACGCATCAAATAGCATTGTTACAAAATATAAAAGTTTTAATCAGCAAAAGCCGCAAACTGTTTCTACACAGCGCAGAAGAGAATAATACAGGATTGTGATTGAAATACCACAGAGGCATTCAATAGCTGATACAGAAGAGCTACAAAGCCTCTCCATCAATCATAATTCACCCCTGCCTTGCTCTATTGTTACAAACCACATTCACAGAATAACAAATAAGACCTTTGTGCAACGACGCTTGAAATGGTAACCTTTAACTCCGTCGACAGCTTCCAGACAGCAGGCCTGTTCAGCAGCAAGCGCACCTATCACTTACACTTGTAAACTGCTGTCAAATCCTTTCCTACACATAGACATACAGTCGCTTATAATCACTGCAAGACGGAAGAGACGCAGAGAGAAGCAGCTTCGGTGGTGTTGGCAGTTAAACATAAAAAGGTAAAAAAAAATCTTTGGAGATGAGCAAAAAAAAAAAAGAATAAAGAAATAAACAAAGTGTGAGAGACAATACACAGAGTTGATGCAGTCTGCCTTTGTCCTGATCTTTCTGCTAGGTTACACTCCAAGTGAATCAATCAGATGAAAAAATACAGAGCTGAAGAAGAAAAAAGAAAATAAGTCTTGTAACTCTTTATAACTCTTATATTTTAAAGATTAAAAAAAAGGTCATGGTAATGCTTATTCTATTGGTGCCTGGATGAGGACGAAACAAATACAGTCTGTGGGATATTTTTCTATAAATCTAGTGAGACACACTCTGTTGTTTGTTCGCCTCGGGGCCACGCTCTAATGACTGGACTGGTCATACAATGGTTACTGATAGCAGTACAACAGCAATCAGATAGCAGTGTCTGTTAAGCCTCTCCTTTGCTGCACTATTAAACAGATTATTACATTATTCAAAGTGTTTGTCCTCTTCTCGTGCGATTACCAGGTAAGGCACACCCAGATAAGCTGTCAGCTAGTCCAGTACATGACACAGCGGCAGCAGGAAAAACAAAAAGCCTAAGATTATAAGACCTGTGGTGTTTGCTTCAAACACAGCTTTGCAAAGGAAAGCTTTGTCGCTACACCCACTTCTAATGCCAGGAGAAACCGCGAGCTCCTGAACACCCTCAAATCATATTTAGACTTGTGTTAACAGCTTATTATGACTCATTATACAGATACAAGTTCCCCTTCTTGTTGAGAATTCCCAGCCGAGCTGATTGTGTTGTACATGCATGTCACTTTGAAGAGATTAGGCTGAGTAATTATCTGCTGACAGGTGAACAATGCCCTAGAAAAATTAAAGTTATCAAAGTGGGCCACTTGACAGTTGACTTTAGATGTGAATGACAGATAGTAGTGATATTACTAATTAAAAGAGGTCTTTAATTAAAACCACAAAACCACAGGGACATTACAAAAAAAATCTAAAAGAGAATAACAATTTGCAAAGGATTTGAACAAAGCACTCCACGATTGGATTCTAGTAGAAAAAGTGGCGCAAAACACAACTGAAGAAAAAAAACCTGACCTGTACAGTATCCTGTATGTGGAGTCAAAAATGTTTGAAGTGTTTGCTCACTTTTAAAATCATGTCTGCACGCTCTATTGACCCATCAGCTAAAGCCTACAAAGATAATAAAATGAGCCAAGATTTTTGAGGCAGCACAACTATATTAGCTAAGGTCTATATTTACACAGCTCTAAACTCCAAATAAAACACTGTCCAAGATGTAGTGCAAACAGTATTCATTCAGTGAGACCGAAAAGAAAGATAGCACTCTCTTTACTCATTTGTGCATACAAAAGGGTTATATATTAAGTTATAACACAAGGGTTTTTTAGATGGTATTGGCCTCTCGGTCAGACATGCTTTCCTTTGGAACAGCAACTTTGATTACGCCAGTTAATTTACCATTACATTTTAAATCCCACAAACAGAAAACAATATTTTACGTTGTTTAACTCAATGTTTGATTTATAGTTTATATTGTGCCAAATAACTGAAAATTTCCATTTTTCAAATGACATTTGAAAAAAAATGTCCATGACAATTTTTTAAAATATGTAAATAATGTAAAATCTCATATTTCTAACCACATTTTGGATTATTTTCTTTAAATTGAAAAACACTAGATATTCCATAGAACATGACAGTAAAAACAGACTGGGAAGGTGTTTTTGAAGTGGATGGAAACATGATCAAGTCAGCAACAGTCTGCTCTCTAGTGGTCAAGTGAAAAATCACTTTCACGGCAGATCCTTCTTCGTGTTAACTTCTTAAAACCTTTGCGTAAATCTTTCTGTATCTGTTATAATGTATGAATGAGTTATTTATCAGTCATTCAAATGAGTACTTGAGGAGTAGGTGAGCAACTCACCGATTGGATTGACGTCGAAAAAGTGTACCGGGGTCCGGAGGATGGCATGGAACATGCTGTTGTGTAAGGTTTGAGCCGAGCTCACCAGAACATTAAAGAAGACCAAGCAGCGGAGGAAGCCAAACAGTACTGAAGTGGCTGTTAAACCTGACAAAAGCACAGAAAAAAAAAATCCATCAGCACACTACAAAGCTATCTTTGTGCCTGTTCCAAGGTCAGCTATGCATTTAAGGCCAAGGGATGCTGAATGACACAAAAAAAAGCAGATATATTCCACTTAAGTTTTTCATTCAATAATGTTTTTTTTTTGTTTTCAATGGGGATCTTTCACTGTGAATACAAGGTGTGAAAGAGTGCAGAGGTTGGGAGTCACGGGGAGACAATCAGAACAATCCAACAGTAGACAACAAGAAAGGCACTGCTATCTCCCTGTACAGCTGAGGCCCATGTACACATACACTGGGCCTTGAAGGCCTTGGGCAACAGCCAAAGAACTGTGGATCTGTTCATTGAATGCCTGGCGTATTCAGAGACTCCACAGTACACAAAGAGCAATGTGCGCTCACTGAGCTTCACCTGCGTAAACACCTAGGTACAGGTCAAGGTCCAACTGCAGAGGGAAGCTGCCATTGAGGTGCTCTGTCACATTGACGCGCTTCTGCTCAGAGGCCCTGCAAGTCAGCCACAAAAAAACCAAAGTCTACAAGGACAAATAAACACAACAAAGAAATAAAACTGCAACATGAGGAGGCTGTACAAAACACACTTCTTTGGAGCTAAGGCACAAGGTCAATTGCAACAAGTAAAATAAAATGCCAGAAAACAGTTTGATTCAGTGTTCTTCTATTAAATCATTATTTTAGAAAAAAAACAATGTTCCTTCAGCTTACAAAACCTGCTATTATCTTACACCAGTGTTGCCAAGTTTGTGTGAAAGAAATAAAATCTCACCAGCAAGCGAGCCACCAGTCCTGTAGAACAAATGTAATCTAAAAAAACATACAAACGAGCAAACACACAAACACACTGATGGAGATTAAAATAATGACAGAAATAAACAAGCATCAAAACTGTTGAGTTTGACGACAAATGTAAACATTATTCAACTAAACAGAAAATACAAACAACTTAAATAATGTCAGAATTCTTTACAAAACTGATTGAAAAACAAATGCAATAAATATTCTGAAAAAATGGACTCACATGTGCTAAGGCATTAAGTAAAATGAGGACCAAGAGGAGCAGGAAGTTGGCGCCTGCCCTGAAAAACTTCACATACATACGCAGGCCGATGTTTCCGTCTGAGCGGCTTTCCTCCCCCGCAGGTTGCACTACCTACAGACAGACACTAGTGTAAATATCACCCAGAAACACGACTGATCAGGCTGTGATGAGCTGCAGGGGAAAAGTGAGTACCTCCTGCCCTCTAGTGGCTGGTAGGTAGCAGTTTTTTTTTTTTAATTTAGAAAGCTCGACATATACTTGTTAAACTTTATGGGGGAAAAAATTTTCCTTTACATATTACTGTAAAGTCAGATATACCTACCGCTGGCAGTGGCTCTGCTCCCTCAATCAAAGAGTACTGAGAGGAGGAGAGGGAGGACATAGAGGACTTTGAGTTGTCAGAGAGCGACATGGCACATGTCTCCTCTTCCTCCTTGTCCTCCTCTTCCTTAAGGGTGGTAAAGTCCAGTCCAGAACCCTGCAACTCATTGTAGGTCCCACGTGCCACCATCTGACCCTGATCATGGCATAAATAAGATAGAGATACATAAAAATAAACGTACAGACACAGTAATCTGCCAGGGACACAAAACACTTTATCAAGTAATTATCTCTGTGACTCATTGATGTTTTTGTTGTTGTTGATACATGCGACTCAAACCCAAAAAAAGAAAATCATTCCTGACACATTCATTTCTTGAATGTTTGATGCTGTTCATATTATGAGGTTCTTCATTTCTTTCATCCTCTTGCAAAATGACTACAGTATTTGGGAACTGATAGAGGTGATAACAGGGTTATGTGTACATACTTGGAAAACAAGTAAGAGAATAATTTAGATAAAATCAATAGAATCATAAATATAGATGTTAGAACAGAAAGTTAAGCTATTTCTCCTTTAACGTTTTAACTACAAAACCCCTCTTCAGACAGAAGTATAGTTTAGTGATTATTTTTCTGTTGACAAAAGCTGTGGTAAAGCTATCAAGGTTATATTTTTATTTTGAATCAACTATTTCCACGCAAACTTGAGAAATTTATCTAAAAGAATTTATAAATTGTATAGGCTACAGAGAATGTATATTTGACACTCATAAGATAGAGTTTATGGTGGAATATCTATAAAGTTATTAAGCTGAGAGATCCAATGTAATAAGACATCAGTGATAGTTCAGAACACTGATTGTAAACTGGAATTATACCCTGTGTATGTAATCATCAAGTATTCAGAGCACATGCAGAATCATGACTAATACCTTCACTTGTAGTCACTTATTTAATCATTTAAAAATGTGTAGTTCAAACCCCTACAGGACTCACTCTTATTCACATACACATATGTATCACTCACCTCCTTTAGGACGACAATCTGATCTGCAGCTTTCAGATACTGTAGTTGATGAGTAACCAAGATACGAGGCTTCTTCCTCAAAAGTCCACAAATGCACCTGATGAAAACATGTAGTTTTGATGACATGAATAAAACAAAGAACAATCAGATTATGTGGACTTTGCATTGGATTTTTTAATGATAGATAATACCTACTCTTCAAAGAGGTGTCTTCCCACCTCAGCGTCCACAGCACTGAGCGGGTCATCTAGCAGGTAGATGTCTGCATCCTGATACACTGCTCTAAAAACACACATATGGAGGTTATCTCTGGCATAAAGTCCATATTAAAAAGAGCATCAATAAGTAGTAATGCAGCACACCTTGCAAGGCTGACCCTTGCCTTCTGTCCTCCGCTGAGGTTGGCTCCTCTGTCCCCGACCATCGCCAGGTCACCACCTGGCAACAGCTCCATGTCCTGAACAGGATCCAATCACAACCCTTAACACACATTCACATTGGATTCAGCTGCTACAAACTATGCTCCCTAAGACTCTCCTAATACCTATGTAAGACTAACATAAGGTTATGTGACTTATAACACTTTGTTTTGAGTGATTTTTACTCTCTTGAGGGCGCAGGCTCCCAGAACTCTGTCATACTTCTGGGGGTTGAGCTCTTTGCCAAAAAGGATGTTGCTTCGGATCGTACCGGGTAAAATCCAGGGCTGCTGAGACGTGTACGTCAGCTCTCCTTTGACCTTTACCACACCACTTTCCTGACTCAGTTCTCCCAGGATGGCACTGAGGAGAGATGACTGACGTAACAAACACAAAACACACACACACACACAAATTTAATTTTCACATCTAAACTTAAAGTCAGATGAGAAGATTGATACCACTGGAACTCAGTATGGAACTGGAGCCAGGAGTCAATCAGCATGATCTGATGACTGTTAAAAGTAATAGTAACAGTATTTAACTCCTAACCACAAAATGTATTTCTGTTTGTGGATAAAAATAAAAAATAAATTATTACTACACATCAATTAGTAGGCACAAAATGTTTCTTAACTTGAGAGAACCAGGCTAACTGTCTCCATGTGCCTCTCCTCTCTAAGCTTCTTTTTTATTGTATCTTTATTTATATTTATTTGTATTTATTTAGCAAAAAACAGATGAAGACGGCAATCTGCAACTACCTCCTAGCAGCTGGAAGCACACAAAATGCTAGCACTATTACAATCCAACTTCTGAGTAAAGGATCAATTTGTAAAATAAGTGGAATCTTTGCATTTCCTTGACATTTAAATATTGAAAGTCTTTATTCTATCAGTCAGATCTTAAACACAGGTGCATTTCATTTGGCATTAAACTGCTAGTGATGAAGTTGACCTAGCTAAATCAGCGCTATGTTGCTGCTGACTAATGCTATTGAAAACATTACATCGATAACTATTTTAGGTTATTCACCATTTCTAAGGTTTACAATGTCTGCGTTAGAGTAAACCTGATCTTAAGAACAGACCAGGGGTCTCGTTTATAACCGTTGCGTACGCACAAAACGGGGTCTGAAACTGGCGTACGTCTTTTCCCACGCAAAGTCTGTGATCTATAAAAACAAACCTGATGGTAAAATGTGCGCACCGGTAAGCAAACTGTGACCCAGGCGTACGTTCATTTTGGAGGCATGGGAAATTGGCGACACAGACGGTGAAGTGGTGAACTGAAGCCTGCAGATACATATTGATGTCTCTTCCACATTTTATTTCACTAAATATCAAACTTTACTGACAGATCCACGTCATCATAATCATTCAAACCAATGGTTTTATTTATGCTATAAACGCGCATGGAGTGAGCCGTTTCCGATAAGTAACTTTCATTGTGAAAATATATAAACATAAAATAAAAAATAAAAATAAAAGTCCGCCTCACACATATTGCATCAGCGCCGTCTCGCCTTCATTATCCCGGACGGACCTCAGAGGACCGGACTTGTACACTAATGTAATCACTGATGTAGAGTTAAACATTAGACTAACACAGAGACCATAGAGCCTCCAGTTTTCATGAATATCTTTCAAAATCGTGCATTTATTATCAAGTGTGGTTTTTAGTTTTAATAAAGATGCCTGCGTCAAGACGCACAGAGCGCACAGAGATACAGCGATGGCTTCACACATTTCACCTCCTCCATACTCAGCACATCTTCATCAGCTGCACGTATTTATTCTGTAAATAATTCAAGTGTGGACATTAAGTTCGGGCATCTCTGACAGGATCATTAGGCCTATATATCCTCATAATGAGTCACAGAGCAGCCGGAGTTTCTCACGAAAAAATGTGACCAACAATCAAATGTTTTTGTTCGTTGGTCAAACTTTTGATTAATAATATCAAACAGTGAGGCAGACTGCTGACTGACGTGAGCACTCTGACAATATGAAGAAGTCAGTGTGGGTCCCGTAAACAGGTAAACATTGCAGATGTACTCGTGTGTAATGGTGAACGGCGGATGTTTGGGCACATAGGACAGGGTGAATGCAGCAGTGACGTGGTGTCATTCTCTGATTTATCTTCAGTTTGTGATCCACCTGCTGCAGTAAACTATCCATATGTTCATTTTATCCTTCACTTCATTCACAAACTCCTTTGTTTCTGGGTCAAAAAGTTTCGTTTGTTTGTCTGAACTTCCGGGTTTCGCCGTGATCCAGTGCTGGAAACCTTAGCTCCGCCCCCTCGTTTGTATGCTTCTTCATTCACGAGCTGCTTTGCATTGACTGTTTATGGTTGATTGTGGGCGTGTAGAGGGCAGAACATGGGACTAATCTACGTGCGCACATTTCCAGGTGGATCGTGATTTATAAAGGGAACATTATGTGCAGGTGTGCGTACGAACGGTTTTATAAATCTGAATCATTTTGTGCGCACGCCATTTCCAGGTTTTTGGTGCACATATATTTTTAGAATGGATTCTACGCACTCTTTTATAAATGAGACCCCTAACCTTTCCAGCACCAACAGGTCCGATTACTGCCAGGAGCTGCTCTGTCTTCACCGTAAACGACACGCTCTGTAAAGTTGGAGCCTCTAGCATCTGTGAAATAAAGTCAATAAAATGATATGCAGAAACTAAACTGTAATATATTTCATATGTTTCCAAGTGGATCTTGTTACACCCTTATTGTAAGAGAGCAAGAATACACAGACATGTAGCCCACACTACTCCTCACCTTATCCCAGTAGCATTTTAAATCCTCAATCTTCACCATATACTCCTTCTCTGCCACAGGAAGCCCCAGATAATGTGGAACGACTTCATCAAGCAGGAGAAAAGTCTTAAAAGAAGAATATTCAGGGATTCAGTTTTCATAGAAAGAAACCAACATATACATGTAACTTTGTCTTCTGTCTATGATACACTTACTTTAATCCTTCTTATGCTGATGAGAGACTCAGAGACCTTCTCTATGGCAAAGGGAAAGAAGAGGGTGATGGTGAGCCTCACTGCCCCATAGAGAGCAACAGCCATAAACACAATGCTAGCAGACAACATGTTGCCTGTGAGCACAAAGACACACACGGTGATGAAGATGATGATCTTGCTGCTCACAAAGAAAGACGCCATGTTCAGGCCACGCAGGTATGAGCTTTTCATGATCTTTAAGATCTCCAGTCTGTGCAGGAACAGGACAAGAAGTCAGTGAATGCTATTACTACATAATGCAGGAGCATGCAACAAAACATTTGAAAATCTAAATTTGTAAAATTTAAAGCACGATACAAAACGTTTTGAACAGATTGCAAAAAAAAGGTTAAAAAGAAGGTATGAAAAATAATCCTGGTGCAAAAGGATGCCACTGTATTGTTGTACAAGTTAATAATAAAAAAACTGAGAATAACAGAATAAAACAGTTCTATTGCTCCAAGTCCCACGGGTTTACTCTGAACTTGGAAAATCTGCTTATAGCTTCTTAGCTCCAAAAATGTGGAACAATTTACAACACTGTCTCAAGATTGACACTCTTGTTTCTTTTGGGCAGATTAAGACAAAGATCTCAAACCACTTTCCCACAGTGTGTAATTGTTTGTAATGAGAATTTATCCTAACCTGTCTTTGTTGTTTAATTTGTGCCCTTCTTGTTTGTTCTTTTGATTTGTATCTCGACATCATTGTAAATGAGGGAAACCTCAATGATTTTCGAGGCTTAAATAAAGGTTTGAAATGAAATAATGTCAGAAAACTGTCGCTCTGATGCTTTTTGGATTATACTCCACTCTCTCGGGAAGCTGCAAGCTAATCTGTCACTCAGCTTGTTTCAGGGAATTCATGTTGTTTTAGGTCAGGATTCCTTTAAGTGCCTTCACTCACAACATTTTAAACAAGGCCAACCACATTCTTCAACAGCTGTTCAAAGAATGCTCCACATAGGGGAAGTGTTGATACTCTGATGACTACTTCAGTGCTACTAAAAAACTTCACACTGACAGGCTGACGATGTTGTTTTTTTTTGCAATAGGATGTTTAACAAAACAATAAAAAATGTAATGAAGTTTTCAAAGTTTTACTCAAATCGTCTTGTTGCCAAGCCCAATTCTGAGGAGAAACACGAGGAGCACTCGACCAACCTTCTGACCTCATCCACTAATGCAGCGAAAGGCTTCTCCCACCCGTACATCTTTATAACACGGATCCCAGTGATGACTTCATTCATTGTGCGTATTCTGTCATCTGTTAAGACTGCAGTTTCAGCCCTAAAAAAGAACATGTACAATTGCAGCAAAAATATTAAGTGTGACACATCATGAACTCATAAATCTGGGAAATAACAACAAACCTGAGAGTGGAGAACAAACGTCCAAAAATAGCCTGCACTGGCATCAAGATAAACAAGACAGCCATTCCTGCAAGGCCTGATGGTCCGATTATATAAAACAGCAGTAAAGTTACAGTTGCTGCTTGTAGAGGACCAATCCACAAAAAGTGCAAATACAAGGTTATCTGTAAGAAGACAATATGGAGGGGAAAGTGAGGTGAAGTTTGTGTAACTTAACGACTTCCTCCATGTAAAATATACATTTAAATTAAAAACTCTCAGGTAATTACCTCATCAAATTTGTTGACGTCATTGGATAACAGGTTTACAATTTGTCCAGTGGTGGTTTTGGCCAACGCTTTGCTGTTGAGACAAAGAGCCTATGAAGAGAAATAAGGTGTTACATCAAGTCCTTCAAAATCACAAGGATATGAAAGAGGATATGATGCACATTGATGTAGTGTGACTAACCTTCCTATAGATCATATGACACATGGCTACTCTGATCTTCATGCCCGCTCGCTGGACGTGGTAGAAGTAGAGATGATGAAGAACGGTGATGGCGATGGTGGACAGGGAGATGCCTGTAGCGTAGCTGTAGGCCTCGTAGATGGCAGCATCGTCGGTGGGGTCATGACTCTCAAAATACTCAATCATTTTCCCGAGGAGCACTGGCTGAATGACTTTGAGAACTTCCTGATAGAACATTAGATCCAAAGACAATATAAGGATGTGCTGCTTTAAACCAACTTCTTTCTAACATGGGAATTTTGCTTTTTTTCAACCTGGGTTGATGCATTTAGGTTTTCCATGACTTGCAGGTTCAAACTGTTTTGGTATCGCCTCAAAATGATTACACTGCAGTCAGCAGCCCTGACACAGCTGGAGTGGCTGCAATGTAATCCTTTGGGGGTAATTACAGGTGAGCAAATGTTCTGAAAGTGTTTTATTTCTTTTGCATCTTCCAGGGTCAGATTGTAATTCTTAGTGTCATGAAAACTGAAAGGAACTTTGCAGTAAACTCTCCGTCAAGGGGAAGTATCTCTGTGAGAACTCATGGTCGGGAGAATTCTTGCAGGAAGAGGGTGGTAAAAAGAGGAGTCAGAGTAGGATCCATTTCATCATGATTTCAGACTCTTACAATAATTATCTGAACCTTTCAACGGAAAAAACAAGCACTTTTAGTGGACTTAACTTGCTTGTCTGTAATTGCCCCAAATGATTGTTGTGAAGCCATCAAAGCTGTACATTGCTGTGTCAAAATACATTAAACCACCTTAACATGTAAAATGAGACCTAGTATGGAAAATACAGCAATTCCCTTTTAATGCAATATATCTTTGCAGATGTGTGATTGTACTTTACCTCTATAAAAATGTATATTCCAATGAGTGAGTATGACCTCCAGTAGCACGTTACTAGAGCTTTAGTTAGACTAGGTGGGCGCAGGTCTTTAGCCGCCTGTTGAACCTCTGCGTTCCAGTACCTTTGACAAGAGAAAAGAAAAAGGCAGAGGTAATTAAGCTGTGTTACTCACAACATAATAAACCGTTTCAACACTTCAGGCTTCTTCAAAGAAAAAAAAAAGGTGAAATAATCCATTATTGTAATATCTTGCTTGTATGGTAATTAACTGACTAAGAATGCATCTTACACTGCTACAGACCCAAGTGTGAGGCAGTCTCTACAAGATGGAGCATTCAGTGAGAGGCTGTAGTCAATTATTTGTAGCACTACATCATTATGGAAAAATAATTAATGAGATTTTCCCATTTGGACTTCAGCATTGGGCTGAATTCTAATTGGAAACAATTAACAAGGTAACAGCTTTGCTTTGCTGCTCACTTTAATAAAGACTATGTCACTGTCCATCATTTGCCTTACTAGTACTTACTTAGTAGAACTTACTCCATACTCCTTTTTAGCAATGAATGACCCAATTATAGATTGTACAGTCCACTTTTTCTGGGAGATAATCCTCCCTTTGAACATAGGTGGTATTAACAAAGGGTCTACATGAAGGGTATCCCCTCAATAGAAGCCTGATTTAATAAATATATACATGTGTAAAAACATCGCTTACTGAAATTTACTAACTTTGACTAAAAATCTTTGCTTGCAAGGTGTTCAATTTTTTGAGAGCTTATTAGTAGGGCCCACCGATATAAGATTTTTGAGGCCAATACAGGGAAAATAAATAAATAAAGATATATCAGCCGATATCTTTCTCAGATGATCGATCTGTAGAGATATATATAGATATAGACATTTATTGAGTTGATCCCTCAAACGCAGTCATCAAACACTTGTGGAAGAGATCCACAATGATATGTGAAGATATCATGAAGACAAGATGATCAACTGGAAAGTTACTGTGCATGTACTTGCATCTCATCTCGACACTCTGGAGAGTGATAGTGCTTGTTGTAATCTATATAGTGCCCTCTGCTGGTGAAAGGGAACTGCTGGTATAATCTAATGAAACTCCACTTTTTGACTGATGAATAAATCTAGTTACATCAGCACATATCTGCGATACTTATTGGTTATGATATCAAGATTGCCTTGACTGGCATCAAGTGCTCATCCATACTCAGCTCCATATTAAGAAAGTATCAAGGCCATTACAGATACTAGAATCAGAATCGTTATAACTGTTTTAGAAAGTTGAAGACTGTTGAAGGGATGCCAATGGTGTCACTAAACTGGAAACCTCTGCTTTTACTTAAGATCTTGTCAGTAAAAAAGAAATGAACAGGAGTGGAACTAAGGTGTGTAACTGTTGTAGTCCAGTTAAGAGTTACAGTATAAGATAGGAAACCAAGCTTTCAAGTTCTGTAAATGGCCTCTGAGAGTGGCAGCCCCTTCGCTATAGATGTGGTTGGATTAGCGTCTCATCATGTGAAAGGGCTTTCTATATTTAGATGCCCTTTCCTTAATGTCAGCTCTGACACCAAACCCTGTAAAAAATAGTGGGTGGGTGGTCTGCCCCCATATAGAAAGTGTCCAAGCTGAGAGGTGACAGGCAGTGTGGTGGACATTCATGCGTCAGACGTTGGCGACAGCACAATTGGATTTTCTCCCCGTGATGAAGGGGGTCATCAGATAAGCTTGTGTACAGGTGGGTGAGGTTACACTGTCCTGGACACTCAGCAAGACAAACTTAGGTGTAAACTTACTCAGTTACTATATAATGAGGAATTTAGATTTCTTTTTTTCTATTGGACCTGATAAAAAAAAAACTGAAAGACTGATATTCAAAACTGCTATCATTAAATCAAAACCTGAAGGTGGTCAGTGTTTTTACTGTTAAGACAGCAAGAAGTTGGAAAAGATGAATAGAAAGGGGAGTAAATAAAGCCAAAGAGCTCTTTTTTCATGGTCCTTAGTCAACATTTCTTCATATAAATTTGAGTCAGGTTCGCGGTCAACAGTTTTCATGAAAAATGTTGTTTGGTCCAAGATGAAATTTGGTGTCAGGTCCAGTTTTTCATGAAAACTTTTGGTTAGGTCCATGATCAACATTTTTTCCTACAAATCTGAGACGTTTTTCCTGAGATTTTCAGCCTTTTTCCTGACTAGAGATGACGATTGGTCTGATTAATTTGAATTTAATGTAAATTGAAATGTTGTGAATTAAATGACCTACCATTGAAGCTCGTTGCCCAGTCTCTCTGAAGCATCCTCTGGGAGAACTTTATACATGTCATCTTCATCCAACTTTTTCTTGTAGCCAACTTTGAACAAGGGATTCAGCCAGCTGGTGATAAAGCAAATAAAAGTGCTTTGTGTCAAAGAAATCTCCCCTAGCCCATAGGTGTGCTTCACTTTGCCTGATGTAAATAAACAAACAGAAACAAACATTAACCAAAGTGTTTGAGCTTGTTGCTAGACGACCTGCTATCACATGCTGTCCAGTCAGTCCACAAAGGTTCAAATGTCACACATGAGAGCTTTAAGTTCAATACATGTCAAACACGGCTGTCACTTCTAGCCGGTTTCCTTACCAGAAGAAAATCTTGGAGAGAAGATTAGCTGAAGCCAACGGATTATCCTTCCCCTCCCTCCGCAGAGTCTCCATGCCCCCCTAAAACCGTTAAAGAAACCTGGAGACTTTCTTTGCAGGCTTGTGGCAAAGGAAGGTCGATAAAAGCTCAGAGAAAGAAGGAGAGAATAGAGAAGCAACTGTTAATTCCAACGTCAGTAAATATTACACCTACCAGACATGCTGGAGAGGATTACTACGCATAGCCGGTGTCGCTGTCAGGTGAACTCGCCGCTGTGTAGCCCCGCCCACCAAGCGATGATTGGCTTACAGGAGTCTCCATCACTTCCTAAACTACTTCGGTCATAAGGTCATGAACTGTAGCCTTTTCCACTCAAATCAATCGGTACTTAAACAAAAACGTATATCTTTTTCTTATCAATGAATCAATTATTTTCTTTGTGACACTTTGAAATGTTTCAGATAGTGTTTCACAAGTATCCTATCACATACATAGAATGCAGAATTATACTGTATGGAAGGATATAACATTTTATAAAATTCAATTTTTTTTTAAAACATTTACCTGTAAGAATCACTTGAATGTATAATCAATTGTGTCTCTTTTTAAATGTAAAAAAGGTTATAAAAGTTTGACTGCTGGGTTTTACTTGACCATTTTCCCTCTTTTTCTGTCCTTCCTATTTGTAAAGATAAATATGAATACATCTTAATTTAAAACAATTTTCTTTATTTTTTATTTTTTTATTTTTTTGTTGGTGCCATACTTTGTCTTTTATTGTTTATTTTCCATTTGTGTATTGGGTGCTGTTGCATGTGCATGTTAAACAGTTTTCACAATTTTCTTTATTTAACTGCAGCAAAGCCTACAATCTAATGATGCAGGTTTGACTAAATATGCATACACCTTGTTCTCTGACTTTTTTCACTTCTGGAAACTCCAAACTGTATTTAATCTTGTAGATAATTTATGAATAATCAGTGTTTTCAGAATTTAACTTTTAGAGACTAAATTAACTATTTTGGTTATCACATGAGTAACTGTTAATTATCTTTTTATTGTTTTACTTTTAAATTAAAATCAGTGATATTTAGTACACAGCTCCTCTTCTTTTTTTTACTTCCTACCTTATGTCTTGCCTTTATTGTATCACAAAAGAGGGGGTGTTCTCAAATAAAAGGAATAAAAGCTTCATTACAGTCCTGTATGCAAGTTATTTGTACACATTTTATATATCTATTTGTTATGAACTTTACGCATCTTTCCACCAGTTTTTCAACGAGACCCTCAAGCTAATCTTTACACCTGATTCAGCTCAGATTATATCCTGTCTTTTAATAAATCGTCTTGATTTCTGTCAAAGTTACCTGTTTTCCTTTACCTACCTTAAATAAAATATATTTTCATAATTTCTGAGATCAGTAAAAAAAAAAGGATTAGAAACCACAACATACATTTTCACATATGAGCTGGCAATGATTAGTCATTTGCTAAATATTTTGCACAGCAATAGATGAACCAGTAGCTGGACCTTGCCACATTGCCTCTTGTTTTTAGGATTATTTATTATTCTTTTTTATGTTAATATGAAACTCGGCCTTATTATGTGACCAAAACATAGAGCAATTCCTACTCTTCTTCCCAAATTTAATGACTAAATGCCAACTCATGCTTCCTCCTGACACATGTGTCCATCCCTCACCACTGGAGACCAGGAGAGATATCTGTAAATCATCTCATTGAAACACATGTTCACAGAGTAATTTACCTGCCTGGAGCGAATGTCTTCTTGAATCTTCTAGATAAACTAGATACATATCCTAAATCTCCAAATGTCAGTCCGTCAGATACTGGCTTTTCTTAGCAGCTTGGCTGGTCTGGGTGCAACAATTACTGCCACAGTGTCCAATGAATGGAGGGCCACGAGCCAGGCATCCTCAGTCATCACAGCCACCTGGGTGCTCCAGGGTCTGTGGAACAACTGTGCGGGAAATGCAATCGGAGCGCTTCACTGCAGACCTCATCACACTATACTTCAGCTGGAAGGTAAGCACAGAGAGCCAGAGTTCAAAGCAACCGTATTCAGGATGTGGATGTCACATTTTTATCTTACACCTTTCGTGGCAGCCTTTGCACTAACATTTAGCAAGGTAAAGTATTATTCAGTGTAGGTGCCAGAGTGTAACATGAATATTCTTCACAACAAAAACAAAGGCATCACATGTGATGTATAAGAGCTACACTGCAGCCAGTTGTCTGAATTGGCAGATACATTTGGTTCATACATTATGGAAGAAGGTAGCAACATTTGAACATTGATTCTCATTATGTAACTTGTCACTTTTGTGAAGTGTCTTATTAATAAAGTCGTTTTTGATGATAATCTTGAAATATATAATTGAAATGAAATAGAATATTTTGGTTGATAACTTTCACAAAGATATCCTTATATGTTGTTCACCATTGATTATCTATAGAGGTTAGTGTTTCAGTCTTTCGTTAAAACATCTGATTATCCTTTAAATTGACTCAGACTTCAAATCTATAATCTTTGTTTTCTTCCAATGTTTTCTTTTTTATCAAACTGGTTTAAGTTATACCTGTTCTGTAGATCACATTAAATCATTATCTTTGACTATTATTGCCACTTAGATATGACAAAAAATGTTTTTTTTGTTTTTGTTTTTTAATTCAAATGTTCCTTTAAGGCTGACAAAAGGGAAAGAAATCATTTATCCTGAAGATTATGGCTCACGTGTTAACTTGAACTGGCAAATGTTTAATCCTTTGCTGGAAATGTCAAACTGAGTGTTTGAAGGACAGAAAATGTAACAAAAAAGACGAAAAGGGCCATAAAGGAAGAAAATAATAGTCAACCTTCACTCAATTCATAGCCTTTAAAATGGTATACTAGTTGGTATTTACACCATTTAATGTATTTGTTCATGTGTTGGCTAGATACATCTCTTGGGTTGTCTTGATTTTTCTAATTGTCTGACATGAGAAAAATAAGTTCTTTTTCAATCCACTTTATTCAGAAACTAGTTGTAATGTGTCACATCTGAAGAGTACTTAAAGCTCTTCAATTCCATCTGGTGGTGACAGCAGTGTGATGGCATCATCCGTACATGTAACCACTAGATAATAATAATAATAATAATAATGCATTTTATTTATAAGCGCTTTTAAAAACTCAAAGACACTTTACAATGGTTAAAACATAGATGGAGCTCTAACTCACATTACCAGAGTCTGATGGATTTGGTGCTTGGGTGTGATTCACCTTTTTGTTGGTTTCTGTTTGTCACTTATTCCAAATGATCTTTTTGATGCATCACTTTCGTAATTATAAACCTATTTTCTCTGCAACATAACAGCAATGTTTTTTTCAAGCAGATGCTTCACAGTTAATGCTGTGCTGTTAATGAGTTATCTAAATCCTGGTATTTGTGGTCTATGAGGAAGTTCAAGCACTCTTGTTGTTCATTCATCATGTGTGGGAGTGCAAGGTGAGAGGTAGAATGTGACACATTCACTCCACCTTATAATTTCTCAAAATTCATCTCTGTTTATTCTTGGGAACATTTTCTTTACTCAGTTATTTGTTTATCAGTTTATTTGTCAGGGACAATACATGAAGGCATTGTAAAATATAATTAAAGTGCAACTGATGCAATGTATATATGACTTCTAGCCACGGCATAATTTACAGTCCTTGTCCCTGATTAAGCTTTTATAACATGTTCCACTCTGGACATTTTAAGGCAAGAAATTGACAAAATAATGAAATCACCTTACTATTATTATTATTATTATTATTATTAATAATAATAATAATAATAATAATAACTTTATTTATATAGCACCTTTTAAAAACACAGGTTTAAAAAGTGCTTTGACAAACAGCAAAAACAAGGAGAACAAAGCAAACTAAAGCAAACACAGAAGAACATAAACAACAGCAAGAACATAACAGATGCAAAATACTAAAAATAATTCAACACAATTCAACAGAAAAGAACCCATAGTGCACGATACCCAACAGACATATATAACCCGACCATCACAAGAACCATCATAAGAACCCAGGAAAAACAAGAACCCAACAACACGAGCTGAGACCAAGAGGACCAAAGATTTAAAAAGAAACTAAAAGAGCTAAAAGCAAATAAAAAGATAACAGCAATAAGAAGGTAAGAGCAGTAAAAGAAATATAAACAAGTGGTTAAAGGATCAAAAAAACAACAACTATAATATTAATAAAAATGAAAAGTAAATATAAATATAAAACATAAATAGACAAAGTAAGTAAGATAAAAAATGACCAAGTTAAAACATAAGAGGAGTTAAGATAAGAGCATAAATAAAGAGCATAAATAAAAGGACAGTAAGAAGTAAAATAAGATAAAAATAGTAAAACCAGTAAGAAAAGACATAACATAAAAGCAAGTCTGTAAAAGTATGTTTTAAGAAGAGATTTCAAATAATTGAGGGAATCTGCGAGTCCAGAAAAGAGGGAGTTACAGTCGTCAAGTCGGGAGAAAATGAGGGCGTGGATGATCTTTTCAAGGTCTGGTTGGGTTAGTATTGTTTTAAATTTGGAGTTGGTGCGTAGATGGAAGAAGCATGATCGGACAACTGTTTTGATATGGGATTCAAAGGTGAGATTGCAATCAAATGTTATTCCTAGATTTCTGGCGGTGGGTTGGACATTGGCGAATAATGGACAGAGGCTGCTCTTTGAAATATGAGTGGAGTTTGGCGGGTTGAATACGCCACAGGAAATGTTAGAGGTAGAGGAGGAGTAGTTACTGATGGTGACCGCAAAGGTTCTTTCTAAAAGATAAAAGTAAAACCAGTTAAGTGCAGTATCCTTTAAACCAACCATTTTCTGAGACGATTAATTAAAATTGTGTGATCAACAGTATCAAAAGCTGAGCTAAAATCTAAAAGAATTAAAATTGTGCCCTCCCCTCTATCTGCTGCTAAAAGAATGTCATTGGTTACCTTGAGGAGTGCCGTCTCTGTGCTGTGACAAGCTCTAAAACCGGATTGGAATTTCTCAAAGAGGTTATTTTCAGTCATAAAAGATAAAAGTTGTGTTGAAACCACCTTTCTAAAACTTTTGATAAAAATGGAAGTTTTGAGATTGGTCTAAAATTGTTAAAATCAGTGGGTCGGGTTTCTTTAAAAGTGGTTGGACCACAGCATGTTTAAAAGCAGAGGGGACTACACCTTCCGCCAAGGAACTATTAATAATGGATAAAAAAATAATAATTTCAGATAAAAAGGTCAAGGACATCGGCTCAAAACCGCTAAAATAACTGTTAAGTTCCCTGCTGGTGTCTAAAATACGGTCTGGGGGGGTGATTTGTTGCCTAATGTCCTTGACTTTATTCATAAAATAAGTTAAAAGCTTCTCACACAGATCCTGAGAAGGATCAGTAAAATAAGAAGGGGAGGGGGTGGTGATTCATTCTAAAACTTTAAATACAATTCTGGGGTTAGACTGATTGGATAAAATCAGATTAGAATAAAATGCTGCTCTTGCGTCTTTAACTGCCTTTTGGTATTGTTTCATTGTATCTCTCCATATTTCATAAAATACATGCAAGCCTGTTTTTTTCCATTTTCGTTCTTTCCTTCTGCAGTCTCTTTTTAGATCTGGGCTTTATCCGAATTGCCAAGTACCTACTCAATCTGTCAGTAGGCAGTAGGCAGTACCTACTTTCCATGCTGTATACTGTTTAGTACCTACTATTCAGTAGGCGCGCACAGTAGGCAGATATTTGTTCCTACTTTGTCTGATTCATTCAGTATGGAAGTGGCGTCATTTATGTGACCTGAACCTGCCACATCCACCCGTTTTTTTTTAGCTTTATTTAAGAGGAGTAATGTGCATACAGTCAGGTAAAAAAAACAATATCACAATGTCAATCAAGAAAAAGACAGATTAAATAACTAAATAACATACAGTACATAAAGGAAAGTACAAATGAAAGACAGTAATAAACAGAATATAAAGTAAAATAAACCAATAAAGACGGATTTAAATAGTGAAATCATTATTTAAATAGAGGGGAAAAGGTTTTATAATAATGCAGATATTTGTTATATTTTCTGTTGTTAATTAAAAGTAGCGATTTCAGTCGGGACTTTAATTCTAGATCAAAAATTGATTCAATTAATCCATGCTCGTTTGTTTTGATTTGGAGGCAGACGTGAAGTGACGATTTACGTTTAATTCCGCACAGAATTGTGGGCGGTAAAATACAATTAATTTCCTGAAAGCACACATCCAATCCATATTGCATGAAACCAGGAAGTGATTATCCATACTGAAATGTTCAGTATACTGAGGTGGCTCCCAAAAAATGCATACTGAATGACCACGAAAGTTCAGCATACTGAAACTCCCTACTGAAAAGTACGTACTGCCTACTGAACTGTGGCTATTCGGAAAGGGCCCCCGAGTCAGTTCGTTTAGCCATGGCTGTGGAGTCTGATGACGGCCTCCTGCAGCATTTTCTGGCGGTTCTTCCCAGTGGCCGAGTGGCGGACCTCTCGACCAGAAGAACATGCTGCAGGTGGAGGTGAGGTGGCAAATCCATGTGGAGCCGGGGCGGAGTGGCGAGTAGTTCCATTTACGTTCGGTGCGGGAGTGCGTGCAGCGGCAGCAGAAGCCTCCTCCAGTCCCAGGCCGACTGGAGCCTCGTCCTTCAGCAGCGTGAAGCAGTTGTGGAGGGCCATCCGGGGTTGCGGAGGGGCCAGATGGTCCATCTTCCGCCTGCAGCGCACCACGTCGGTCCAGGACTGCTCGGGCAGCTTTTGAGTGGAGCTGTGTACTGGGGCCAGCAGCCTCTTTGCGGAAGACTCTTTAATAGTACACTGGCCATCTGTTGATGTTTAAGGCCAAACTCCTCCCTGCAGTATATAAGAATCCACAAAACATTAACAATCAATCACAGCCTATCCATTGAACTTACTAGTGCAGAGCCTAAGCTTCACTAACCAGCGTCCATTCATCAGTTTTAGGTCAGCTCTCACCAACTGGTCATCACCTCTCTGGAGTATGAGCAGCATGATTCAGGAGATTTTTGCCTTTATAGTAACAACCTCCAGTTGGGTGCTCGTTTGCTCCACCTTTCCGACAGACTACTGGAAGGTGTCTTCTGTTGATGGAAACGTCATCACAACAGCTTCCTATTGCTCCGATCTTTGGAAGACCTGAGTCACTGATTCAACAGGAGTTTCCAACTGCAAAGACTTTCCCTCCATGCTGGCACTGGATGGTCAGCTTTTTTCCTCCCTCATAAATGGATCCTTGGCTTTTCTGCCTTTCCCTGTTTTTATTTTTTTTAACAGTTTGGTCAACATATTTTGTGTTGTTTGCTTTTCATTTACTGCTCAATGTGAAGACCAGTGCTGATTCATCCACAGTTTTTAAATCTTTACCTCGGGTCCTTTTCTCTCTGAAATGTGCTCAGAATATATTGAGAGTATATAAGAGAATCTCATTGTTTTCTGATGAGAAATAGATATCCTAGAATGGCAATTCTTCGAGCAAGAACTCACTTACATCCAAATACTGTCAATGGTTAGCCTTTGTTCTCAGACCTTGAAAGCACCATAACGGTGATTTACTGGGACCCTTGGGCTGTTTCCTCAACAGCTGACTCGTTTCATTGCTTGACTTTGTCAGTTAATATTTCTTTTCAAATCACCTTTAATTGTTAAGTTATATACCAATATGGTCTCCACATGACCACTAAGTCCCTGAAAACAATTAGCGTAACACCTGACAAATTGTGTTGCTTGCCTTTATGTGTTAAATTTGGTCACAAGGTCAATAACTCATTGACCTTGTGGTATGCGGAGGAGTTAATTTACAGGGTAAGCACAGAATGGAGCCTTTAAAACTGAGTCTTTTAAGTGCCCACAAGTTGAATTAAATTTTATGTTTGCAGGCTACATCCAAGCATGCAAGGGGTTGATGATTGCAGCCATCTGTCTTGGTTTTTTTGGTTCCATATTCGCCCTTGTCGGAATGAAATGCACCAAAATCGGCGGAACAGATAACAGCAAAGCCAGAGTTGCCTGCTTCGCTGGAGTGAATTTTATTCTTAGTGGTCAGTACAGTTGATTGTTCATCTAATTATTCATGATGTGCTTTTATTGGATTTAATCATTTTGCTCTTGTTCTGCTTAGGCCTGTGCTCACTGTCAGCGTACTCCCTCTATGCACACAGGATTTCATCAGAATCTTTCGACCCGATGTTTGTGGCTCAAAAGTAAGAACCATGTGGCTGTTGGGCAGGACTCCTTTAATCTAACTCAACCACTGAATCCACTTTGTCTGGTATGGTATGAGCTCGGAACTGCTCTGTTTATCGGTTGGGGAGGTTCTGTCCTCTGTATCCTCGGAGGCGTCATACTTGTGTGTAGCCGTTATCAGCAGTCACGTTTACAACTCTCTTCCTGCAGGACTCAGGACTGTGGATTAACATTACTTTTACCAAGGAACAAAGGAACTGATCCATGATTTAAGTCTCCCTCTCAGACAGGATGTTATGAACTTTTACAACACCTGGAATAAACAATCGAGCGGAAACAGAACACTCTGCTATCTTCGAATTGACCCCAAAGACATGAACTGTGACCAAAACCAGTCTCTGCAAAGTTGTAAAATTGACCATCTGTTGAAGGACTGCTGAAGAACTGATTTAAACCACAGCTTTTAATTCTGCATCAAATGAACATTTATGTCTTTCTTCATCTAGATATTTGTAATTGTCACATTGAATGTATTATAATCATCTTTTTAAACTCAAAATCTGATCTTCAGAATAGGAATCAGAGTTATATTATGTTTAATAGGAATTTGACATGGAGCGCGATTGCCATCTAGTGTTAGAATATCCATGAATACGTAACCTTCATAATTATACATTTAGAAGTGTTATAAAGCATACTCTTCGATATTAGCTATAGAAGGTGTTATTTAAAGACACCAATTTATTTTCCTACTTTATTAATATGTCTTATGTTGACCGTATAACATGTTTTTGTTCACCTACAGGCTGGGATTAACTGAGGATGTTCCCAGATGGTTTGATTTTCATCTCAACATGAATCTGATAGAAATGTTTGTCTAAATATATGATGTGAACCTACATCAACGTGGGTCTGATAGAAATAATATCGCAATGAATGTATGGTGACGTATATATGTTTAGATTCTTATTCTTAATCTTATTGAGTAAACTCGGTTTAGTTTAAACAATTGTCCTCCAGTCAGAATGGGAGTCACCCGTGGGCGGGACCCCTCTTTGCCTGCAGACCACCCTCCTCTCAGCCAGCAGATAAGAGTTCACACTGAGCTCAGATCTTTGGGTTTTCTTCTTAGTTTTGGTTGAAGTTTAGATCTTCAGCTCTTGCTCGCTTCTCTTCGGACTTCGGTCCAAATCACTTCTTTTAAGTTTGTGCCGTAGAGACGAGTCTCTGCCGAACTTTCTTTTTCACGCACAATTTTTGGAACATCAATTCTTGCTCAAGCAAGGTTTTTGAACTTTCTTCTCCAAAGTTTTTGCTCTTCAATTTTGAATGCCAATTCCTTAGTTTGGATTCGTCAAGATGGCCATCCGGTTAATCTGAATTGGAAATCGACGTATCAAAAGACTCTTTAATATTTTCTTCCTGTTGGATCCTCTTGGAGCTTCTGAGACGACGGCTGAGACGACGTGCAATCTCCATCCCAGCTGCACACTCCAACGAAGTGTCCAAGGCATCTAATCTGACCTCTCTGGGCCTGAAAAGAACCGCTTGCCAGAGACTGAAACGCGGGACCAGTCGGCGAAGTTCAATTGAACACATCTCACAGTAAGACTGCTGGTGGCAAGGGGTGTTGGAAGATTAAGTCATGAGTTGTGTCTATTCAGAGCCCTCCTTTAAATCCAAATAGAATCCCAAAATACCTTTATCAACTTTTTCTTCTTGACCATTTTCTGATCAAGTCATTCAAACAATACCGCATCTTATCTCATTACTAAATATGTAATGTCAACATACATTATAATTGCATTATCCTGATCACAATAATCATATTCTTTATCTGTTTCATCTATACATTATTGTTTACCCCTTTTATATTACATTTTACACATAAAATTCAGGACTTTGTCTGTGTGTTTTCTTGTTTAACATTTCCAGAACTTCTTTCAAGAAATGAAACTGACTGATTAATTAATTAACTTAGACCATTAAAGTTATTTTCTTCCTTTAACAGGAAGTGGTGCCCCTTCTTTTAATCCGAGGTTAAATAAAGATATAACATCGTAATAATTTAATTATGCTACATTTGCTTCTCCATCGCAGATTCTTTCTCAAAAAGGTTTCATATGAGTAACATATAAGTTGAGAAAATGTCAATCTGACATATGAATCAATGATATTTGAGGATGAATCTATTTTCTGTCTTTTTACAGGCACAGTCAGGCCGAAAATATCTGCAAAGGGGCTGCCCCCCCCCACCCCACAGGTCCCTCAGGTTCAATAAAGTATCTCTACAATTCACTTGGCAGATGCTTTTATCCAAAACGACGTACATCAGATGGTAAGTACAACACAAGCAAGGATCTAGAAAAAAGGGAACAATGTCAGTAAGAGCAAACGATCAGCTTTGAGTCCGATTGGACACAGGTGCTGACAGGCATTGCACAGAGGCAAAGCACAACATTGACGGCAGTTCTTGAGAGCTCTAATCAGTATAGAAACCATCTTATAAGTCATCATTATCAAACAAAAACAATCGTCACAACCATCATCATCATCAATGATATCGAGACAATCATCATTAAGTTAGTAGGTATTCATGAAAGAGCTGGGTCTTTAGCTTTTTCTTAAAGGTGCAGAAGGACTCTGCAGATCGAATGAATGGAATGAATTTGGAAGTTCATTCCACCACAGGGGGGCGACAGAGGAGAAGAGTCTAGTCAGAGACTTAGGACCTTGTTGTGAAGGTTGGATCAGACGCCTTTCATTGGCAGAGCGTAGTGGCTTTAATTGAGAGATGTGGAAGGTTGGATGAATCCTGAGAGATTGAGGGAGCCTGAGGTGAACAGTCTTCACTTCAAAAGACCCAATAAACCGGGGAGCGAGTTTCTTGGAAGCCACACTGAGAAAAATGTCCTTTGAATTCAGCCAAACCTTTTGACCCGGTCTATACACAGGAGCAGGTATCAGTTGCCAGTCAGCCAACCTCTGATTCTGTTCACGGGTGCACAGGAGCGCAGCTCTGGTCTCCCTCCAGACTCTGCGGATCCTGCGCAGGTTGTGCTGAACCGACGGTACAGCGATCTCGACTTCCTGGACTGGGAAGAGAGATGGTAAATAACCCAATGATGCTTCAAATGGTGTCATACCTGTAGCCGGAGAGGTCAAAGAGTTGTGGGAATATTCCACCCAGGTGAGCTGTGTGCACCAAGAGGCTGGATTACGGGCACAGACACACCTCAGCGCCGCCTACAAATCCTCATTAGCCCTCTCAGTTTGGCCATTGGTCTGGGGGTGGTGACCCGACAACAGGCTTACAGTAGCTCCCAGTGCCCGACAAAACTCCCTCCAGACGTGAGAGGTGAACTGGGGACCCCTGTCCGACACGATATCCAAGGGAATGCCATGGATGCGGAAAACATGGTTCACCAACAGATCCGCAGTTTCAGCAGCAGAGGGCAGTTTAGGAAGGGTCATGAAGTGCACTGCTTTGGAAAAGCGATCCACAATAGTTAATATCGTGTCTTTACCTTGGGAAGGTGGTAGACCCGTCACAAAATCCAAAGCTATGTGGGCGTCCTCTCCCAGGCACTGGGAGAGGACGGAGGAGGCCAGCTGGCGGGCGATGAGAAGCCTTTCTTCTTGCACAGACCGTACAGGCCTTGACATACTCACGGGTGTCTGCCGTCATGGTGGGCCACCAGAAGTGATGTTGGAGCAGGGTCAGGGTGCGAGATGTTCCCGGATGGCAGGCAACACCACTGAAGTACCACTGAAGTACCTGAGGACAGAAACAGGTACAAACAAACGATCCGGGGCCCCCCCACCGGGATCAGGGTTAGTGGTGAGGGATTCAATACATTCTTACTTCCGGCCGGTACGTGAGGGTAAACTTAAACTGGCCAAAAAACTGGCCCACCGGGCTTGGCAAGAGTTGAGACGTTTTGCACTTTGAATGTAAGCAAGAGTTCTGTGGTCAGTCCATACCATGAAAGGCGTTGCAGCTCCCTCCAGCCAATGTCTCCATTCCTCCAGGGCCAGTTTGACGGCCAGCAACTCCCTGTGGCTGACACCGTAATTCCTTTCTGCCGGTGATAGTTTCTTGGAAAAGAAAGCACAGGGGTGTAACCTGCAGCTCTTTGTGACAGGACAGCTCCCACACCGATATCTGATGCGTCCACCTCCACAACGAACTGGCAAGAGGGATCAGGCTGTACCAGGATGGGGGCTGTGGAGAACCGCCTCTTGAGTTCCCCAAATGCCTCTTCTGCTGCAGGTGACCAGACAAAAGGAACAGACAGTGAAGTAAGCTTAGTCAACGGGGCTACTACCTGACTATAATTCTTCACAAAACAACGGTAGAAATTTGAAGGAAATTTGCCTGTTCTGGCAGGCTGTCAACCAACAATCTTGAGGAGCCTAAGAGAGCTCAAGAGCTCCCAGGAAAGTAGGTGGTTAGTGACTGAGATTTACAGATAGATGCAGTAATATGATGTACTGTATGTGCACAGAGAGAGAGAGAGAGAGAGAGAGAGAGGAGCTCAAGGTGCCAGTTCCCCTGGTAGTCTAAGCCTATAGCAGCATAACTAAGAGCTGGTCTACACCAGCACCAGCCCTAACTATAAGATTTATCAAATCTAGAAGGCTGTGAGATGTGTTCAATTGAACCGGCTAGAAGATGATTCCAGAGGAGAGGAGCCCGATAACTGAAGGCTTTACCTCCCATAGTACATTTAGAGACTGTAGGTACCACTAGTAGGCCTCCATTCTGGGACCGTAATGTTCTCGAGGGGCAGTACGGCACTAGTAGCTACTTAAGATAAGATGGTGCCTGGCCATTTAGAGCTTTGTAAGTGAGACGAAGGATCTTGAATTCTATTCTAGACTGTATAGGGAGCCATTGCAGAGAAGCCAACACAGGAGTAATGTGGTCCCTTTTCCTAGTACTAGTCAGTACATGAGCTGCAGTGTTCTGGACTAGTTGAAGAGTCTTTAGAGACTTACCAGAGCACCCTGACAAAAGAGAGTTACAATAATCCAATCTGGAGGTAACAAATGCATGAACTAGTTTTTCTGCATCATTTTGCGACAGGATATTCCTGATCTTGGATATATTACGAAGGTGAAAATAGGCTGTTCTTGAAATTTGCCTGATGTGAGAGCTAAAGGACATATCTTGATCAAATAGAACTCCTAGATTCCTAACAGTGGTGCTAGATGCCAGGCTGATGTCATTAAGGACAGTCAAATCACTAGAAAAAGTCTCTCTGAGGTTTTTAGGGCCGAGCACAATAACTTCAGTCTTGTCTGAGTTAAGTAGAAAAATATTTCTGGTCATCCAGGTCCTAACGTCCTTAAGGCACGTTTCTAGCTGACATAACTGACTGGTGCCATCGGGCTTCATTGATACATAAAGCTGAGTATCATCTGCATAACAATGAAAGTGTATGGAGTGTTTCCTCATAATATTTCCCAGAGGAAGCATATATAATGTAAAGAGAATTGGTCCAAGCACTGAACCTTGTGGGACTCCATGGCAAACTTTGGTGTGCATAGAGGACTCATCATTAACATGTACAAACTGAGATCGGTCTGATAAGTAGGATTCAAACCAACTTAAAGCAGTCCCTGTAATTCCAAGTAAATGTTCTAGTCTGTATAATAGGATCTGATGGTCAATGGTGTCAAAAGCAATGCTAAGATCTAACAAGACGAGCACAGAGAGAAGTCCCCTGTCTGAAGCTAGAAGTAGATTGTTTGTAACTCTAACTAGTGCAGTCTCAGTGCTATGGTGGACTCTAAATCCTGACTGAAACTCCTCAAATAAACTGTTGTCATGGAGAAAGTCACACAACTGATTAGCTACCACTTTCTCCAGGCTCTTCGAGATAAAAGGAAGGTTGGATATAGGCCGATAGTTAGCCAGTTCCTGAATCTAGAGTAGGCTTTTTAAGTAGAGGTTTGATTACCGCTACTTTAAATGCCTGTGGTACATAGCCTGCCAGTAAAGACAAATTGATCATATCTAATATAGAGTTGCTAACTAAGGGAAAGACTTCCTTAAACAGCTTGGTGGGGATTGGGTCTAAAAGACAGATTGACGGTTTCGATGCAGAAAAAATGGAATATAGCTCTGAAAGGTCGATTGGAGAAAAACAGTCTAGACTAATATCTGGTCCTGGAACTGTCTCTGCCGTATCTGCACCAGGTAAGGGCAGGAGGTTACTAATTTTGTCTCTGATGTCTAGAATTGTGTTGTTGAAAAAGCTCAGGAAATCATTACTGCTGAGGGCTAAAGGAATACAAGGCTCAATGGAGCCATGACTCTCTGTCAGCCTGGCTACAGTGCTGAAAAGGTATCTAGGATTGCTTTTGTTTTCCTCGATTAGAGAGGAGTAGTAGGCAGCTCGAGTGTGACGTAGAGCCTTCATATATTTTCTATGACTATCCTGCCAGAATAAACAGGATTCTACCGTTTTGGTCGAGCGCCATATTCTTTCAAAATTCTGCGACGATAGTTTGTGTTGTCACCCGATCACAAATGAAAATCCTTACAGATATGGCTGCTAGGGTTGAGGAGGACACGGTAGCCAAAGCATCTAACCCAGAGAAAGCTTTCCCCGTTGACTTAGCAGATATAGTCTTTGCCAAATGGTGTGGCGTGGATCAGCTGCCTGTGTTCAGCAGAGAGACGTTGGTTACAGAGCAGAAACAGGACCCCACTCTGCGCTCTCTCAGGGAGACAGCTGTATCTTTGGAGGAGAGTGCAAACATGGTGGAGGGGTTTTATTTACCAGATGATGTGCTGGTTGCTGAAGATGTCAGTGAGGAAGCGGAAACTGTTGGGTTCCGGCTGAGAAACTCTGAGGCTCTTAGGTCACTTGATGACCAACTTGGGCATCTACCTGCAGAGTGTCAGAGTCAGATATCAGCTCTGTTGGCCGAGTCCTCCCCCCGTTCCAGGATATCCCAGGGTGCACGTCTCTAGCGGTGCACGATGTGGATGTGGGCAGTGCGTTGAGATCTTGTGTTGACTACAGGAAAGTGAACCAGCAGACTGCTGTGGCTCAGTTGGAAGAGTCGTTGCCTCTCAACCGGAAAGTCGAGGGTTTGATCCCCAGCTGGGCAACATGTCTGAAGTGTCCTTGGGCAAGACACTTAACCCCAAATTGCTCCCACTGCTTTGGTGGTGGTGTATGAATGGGATTAGTTACTTCTGATGGATGATACTACATAGCGACCACTACCATCAGTGTGTGAATGGGTGGGTGTGACATGCAGTGTAAAAGTGCTTCGAGTAGTCTGAAGAATAGAAAAGTGCTATATAAGCTCTAGTCCATTTATCATTTACTAAGGCTGATGCCTTCCCAATTCCCAGACTTGAAGACTGCGCATAGACAGGATCGGAGGAGCAGAGGTTGTTTCTAAGTTAGATCTACTGAAAGGCTATTAGCAGGTGCCTCTGACTCCACGGGCTAGGGACATTTCAGCCTTTGTGACACTGGAAGGTCTGTATATTTGCAATGTTCTTCCGTTTGGCATGAAAAATGCTCCCGCTACTTTTCAGCGGATGATGAATACCATTACTCAGAGGAAGATGAGATAAACTGATAGTTTCGTTATAATAGCAGAGGTATGTGCCTTTTAAAGTAAAGGAAGTGCATGAATGTGTGTGAGAGCTTTACCTCTTGAAAGTTAAAGGAACAGTTGAGAAAAAAAAATGGGAGAAAATATGAAGGAAAAAAATGGTTGGTGTCACAATTTAGTAGTGTTTTTTTAAATTATTTTATGGGGGGAGGGATGTTATGATAATGTGTTATGAGGATTCACTTGAGGGTCTTTAGCGGTAGGCGTGGTTAGTAAGAGGAGAAGCAGGGTCAGTACTGATGACACACCTGAGGGGGTGTGGTGGCTCTGTAATCTTCATTAGCAGCACCTGCGGAGGAGCCGGAGGGAAATTGGTTTCGAGTCGAAGAGACGCCACGAGGACGCAGACACCTGAGACTGAATCTACAGTAATGTTTGTTTTTGTTTCAACACTTCATGGGTGCTTTTTGCAAATGAACTAAACTGATATGAAAGAGAGGAGAGCTGGTGGAGGAGATCATACCCCAAGTGGCTTCGTGGATCGGGCTGTCCAAGTGAGCTGGTCGCGGCACGTACGAGGATCTTTGGGGTGAGTCACCTACACGCACCCTCAAACAGACAGGACAGTTGCACACACACATTCAGATAAGGCAGGATACACATTCACGTTTATGCAACACGTAAGGAGAGGCATTTAGGTTACGGGCTAACTGGCCTTAGCTGGGATAGCATTTAGCTGTGGGGTTGTGTGTAGCTGTAACAACTGGCATACAGTACTCATCAATACTCAGCTCCATATTTAGAAAGTATCAAGGCCATTACAGATACTAGAATCAGAATCGTTATAACTGTTTTAGAAAGTTGAAGACTGTTGAAGGGATGCCAATGGTGTCACTAAACTGGAAACCTCTGCTTTTACTTGAGATCTTGTCAGTAAAAAATATATGAACAGGAGTGGAACTAAGGTGTGTAACTGTTGTAGTCCAGTTAAGAGTTACAGTATAAGATAGGAAACCAAGTTTTCAAGTTCTGTAAATGGCCTCTGAGAGTGGCAGCCCCTTCGCTATAGATGTGGTTGGATAAGCGTCTCATCATGGGAAAGGGCTTTCTATATTTAGATGCCCTTTCCTTAATGTCAGCTCTGACACCAAACCCTGTAAAAAATAATGGGTGGGTGGTCTGCCCCCATATAGAAAGTGTCCAAGCTGAGAGGTGACAGGCAGTGTGGTGGACATTCATGGGTCAGACGTTGGTGACAGCACAATTGGATTTTCTCCCCGTGATGAAGGGGGTCATCAGATAAGCTTGTGTACAGGTGGGTGAGGTTACACTGTCCTGGACACTCAGCAAGACAAACTTAGGTGTAAACTTACTCAGTTACTATATAATGAGGAATTTAGTTTTCTTTTTTTCTATTGGACCTGATAAAAAAAAAAAACTGAAAGACTGATATTCAAAACTGCTATCATTAAATCAAAACCTAAAGGTGGTCAGTGTTTTTACTGTTAAGACAGCAAGAAGTTGGAAAAGATGAATAGAAAGGGGAGTAAATAAAGCCAAAGAGCTCTTTTTTCATGGTCCTTAGTCAACATTTCTTCATATAAATTTGAGTCAGGTCTGCGGTCAACAGTTTTCATGAAAAATGTTGTTTGGTCCAAGATGAAATTTGGTGTCAGGTCCACGGTCAAAGTTTTTCATGAAAACTTTTGGTTAGGTCCATGATCAACATTTTTTCCTACAAATTTGAGACGTTTTTCATGAGATTTTCAGCCTTTTTCCTGACAAGAGATGACGATTGGTCTGATTAATTTGAATTTAATGTAAATTGAAATGTTGTGAATTAAATGACCTACCATTGAAGCTCGTTGCCCAGTCTCTCTGAAGCATCCTCTGGGAGATGTCCAACTTTTTCTTTTAGCCAACTTTGAACTAGGGATTCAGCCAGCTGGTGATAAAGCAAATAAAAGTGCTTTGTGTCAAAGAAATCTCCCCTAGCCCATAGGTGTGCTTCACTTTGCCTGATGTAAATAAAAAAACAGAAACAAACTTTAACCAAAGTGTTTGAGCTTGTTGCTAGACGACCTGCTATCACATGCTGTCCAGTCAGTCCACAAAGGTTCAAAATGTCACACATGTTGGGCCTCAGCCATGTGTGCTATGTGTGCCTGTTGAAAGATCAGAAAGAGTTATGCAATTGTTGAATTTGTTTTTGTTTTTTTGTTTTATTATCATTTAATTCTTTCATCATTTAATACATAGGTCATAAAGTCATAACCTTTTTCTGCTTTCAACATTTCCTGTTAAACTTGCACACACTCGTAGTGCCTACGCTCCTGTGAGGTCAAGATAGGTGTGCCATACATTGAAGCAAAACCACATAGGAGCTCATAGGCGTATAGCGTTTCTGAGTATCAGCTCTTCTGTGTATCTGCTCGGTTCACGGTCTTCGAGCTGAAACCACATATGAAGTTGGTATTACCTATGTCATGAACTTGGCATGACCTGTGGATGCATCACGTTTCTGCGAACGTGCATTGTTGAGGTGTTACAGGATCTTGAAAAAAGAGAGACTTTTTGGCTATAAAACCCCTGTAGAAAATCTGATCCGGGTTCTTTTTTGGCTTTGCTAAACGAATCCACGTCACTCTGACTTCTGAAATCCCATCTTGGGACTTAGTCTCTGAGACCAAGATCTTTTAAAACCTCAAGTGTCTACACTCACAGGTTTAGGTTTGGTCTTTGAGTTTTGTTTTCCTTTTGAATTTTTTTATATTTTTACTTTTACTCTTTTGTATTTGCATTCATACTATCATTTGAAGTTTTTTAAATACATTTTCGGAAGCTTTTTGAAATCATTTTCTGACTGAAATCATTTACACCACAAAAGACCGGAGTCTCCCTTAAGGACCCCGTGTACCTCGGAAGGTAAGTTTTGAGCAGTCACACCACAGCACACTTGTCTTACTGATTTATATTACACACTTCATCCTTGAATCTAATTATTCTAGAAATTAATGTTAGGCAGATAATCCTGGGGCTGTGATTATAATTTGTTCATCTGTCCTCCAAAAGGTGTTAAAGGAGTAATTTTACATAGCTCCTTCCACTAGGAAAGAGTAGACTAGCAGGTTGGTAGGGAGTGAGCTCTCATTTAGTTCAATAATTAGTTAACTAATGTGTGGTGAGCTTCCGTTAGCTATAGTAAAGTTATTCACCCCTTTTTGCATGTCCAGGACATGCTACATGGCGCCCATACGCAGGGCACGAATTGAATACTAGGGACCAGGACCTTTAGGTGATTATTGTATTGAGACAAAATCCCTGAACGAGATTGGTGACGTGATTCTTTCGTGTTAAACTACCAAGGACCCACCTTGGGAGTAGGAGTTAGGAGTTTCAACCAGTGAAATCAAACTGAGGTGATTTATTGAAATCAGCCAGAATTGTGTAGTTGGTGCCCTCATGATGAGCATTCAATTGATTGCTAGAACCGGCAGTCATTGAGGGAAACAACATATATAGATATATAGTCTACACTTTCTGCCCTGTTTTTAAGACTAGCCCCTCTGTCCGAGGCTGTCAACCTCCCATAAAAAACTCTGCCACCTCCCTCACTGGAGAGAGATCTGTCTGAGACGAAGGGGGCAAGACAGGCCAGGGGATTAGCATAGGATTAGAATAATGGGAAACCATCCAGATTAAGCGTACTCCACAAGAGGGCTACTGGGTGATGTAGTTGAGAGTAGATATTTCGCTGCGCATAGGTCAAAAGGGTACCTAGCTTGTTGAAAGAAAGAGCTTGGCGAGTAGGAATATTGTCCGAGAGAGGACATATTGACATAAAATACTCCCCCGTCAACACCAGTTGTATCGGCAGAGTAACCTGGAACACAGAGACGGTCAAGTTGAGTTGGCCACTCAGCGCTAGAAAGACGAAGAAAGGCATAAACCCTTCCCTGACTTATTGACATTGTTGTTATTATTGCTGTTGTTATTATTGTTGCTATTTTGATTGTTATTGCTGCTATCTTTATACAATTTTATTATATATCCATGGTCCATTGTTACGGTCATTATTGTTATCATTGTTTAGGAAAGTGAACTGCCATTAAGATGGCAGATGACCGTACAGAGTTTGGATCAGATACGGGCAAGGAGGCTCCTCATGGCTATCCCTCGGCTCCTCTGATCAGTGGTCCTGGATTACTTTACCCAGATCCACATTCTTATCATAATTTAGGGGGATATTTGCAAGACTATAATTCTGTTAGGGAGCGTAGTCAGGAGGAAACCCCGTACCTGGGTGTGGCACATCAGAGTGGAGCAGTTGGATTTAACACACCCCTGCTTCATGATAAACCCAGCAAACAAAGATTTAAAACATGGTGGAGGAGTGGCTGTGGGGCTAAGGACCCTTGCAGGAGAGGTAATGCAAACAGAATCAACACAGCTAAGAGAACAAAACGGTCAACCTTTTCCTGTTAATCAAGTAACAGTTACTAGGCAGAGCGAAAACCCCAAAATTAAAGGCATTCTGCATTTGGTGTTAAAACCACTATCACAGACAGCCACACAAAGCCAAGTGCAGCTGCTGAGAGCTGCATATGATGCGGCCATGTGGGAAGCAAGAAACAGAGTGTTACAATCAGAACCTAACTATTTTTTCTTTACTCCTTTTGGATGTGGCCTATTTGGGTATTCACCAGCTGCATCGCTTGAGGCTTTCTGCCAGGCTTGGCTTGAACATGGCCATCACCGTAATATAGTTCTTTGTGTGATGTCAGGCTCAGATTATGCACTATGGCTGAACAGATTTAGGGAGCTAAACCAACAAGTAGGGTCACTCGAATCAGTGCTGATAAACAGACCAACACAGCCGATCGGACAGGTCGTACCTGATCTCACCGATCCTAATTTTGCCCCACAAAACCATCCTCAAAATTCTAGCGAAACTCAACAACCCCCTAACAGTGAAAATGAAATGCTCCTCTACATAGGGGATGATTTGAGGGTGTTGATTGAAGCAAAGTCACCCGACCAGGTTGATCCAAAATATGGAAAAAGTCCTCTGTTAATTTTTCACGAACCAAATCTTACTGACAGTCCGGGTTACGACGCTGAGGTTAGGAGAATTCTCGGTTCCGCTCACGCAAGAGCGGTCAGGGCACAGGTGATGGCAGGGAGAGTAAGAGAAGCAGAAAGAAGGTCGGGAACTGGGTTATTACAGAAGGGAGACATTGTTGAGGTGCCTCCAGGAAATGGAGCTGGTTTGTGGTATACCACGTGCGCTCATGTAATTCTGGCGGACAGAGAGCACTTGAGAGCTGAACAGCCTTCTCTGAAGCATTTAACAGATTATTGGAATGAGGCTCGAAATCAGGTCATTGACTGGGCAAGGGAGGGATCTGATAGGGTAATAACCATACGATGCAGAGTGCAAGCAAAACCTTACAAGGGTATTAATGTAAAACAGCTGTTGGAAAGCTTAGCGTCGGCTCTGCCTTTCCAAGGAACCTTCCCTTTGTTTAGGATTTTAGTCGATTCCCCTAATCTCAAGACATATTTGAAAGACAGAATAATAGAGGCTCATGATGAGTGGTTGACATCCCTTTCAGACCCAGATGGGGAATATGATGAGGAGGAAGAGCAAGCTCCTCCACCACGAAGGAGAACCGGACATTGCTCTCGTCCGGCTACCCCCCATAATAGCCTCCATAGGGGCCTCAGAGAGCAGTTAGTTGAGTGTGCATTAAGGAGCCAGCCACTCGCCACCTCTACCCCAAGAGATCAGAATCAGACCCCCTTTAGCCAGAGAAGTCGAGAAGAGGAGCACTCTCCTACTCGATCCCGGGGCCGCCAGAATGTAACTTTTCTGCTGGGACTAGCCCCGATTGCAAGAGGGAAGCATAAAACCTCAAAACCACAGATTAGGAGACAGTACGATCCCCGTCTGATCCCTGTCAATAAACCAACCTGGTATACCTCAGAAGGTTACCCCTATAATCCTCAAACCGCATTTAATGATGTGGATATTGAGTGGGGTGACACTAATCCTGAAGAACTGTTAGCCTCCTGGTACCCAGTTACGCATGAAGAAGCTGGTTATACGGCAGCAGCACCGACTGCGTCCGAGGTTCTAGACAAACCCCGAGTCCCTAAAACCTGGAAGGGTGTGTACTTGGCCTCAGGATATGATTGGTACAGAGAGGGAAGTGTTAGGAGAGATCAGGCAGTCCGTGAGCATTTAGGCAAAATTTTGCCCCAGGGCCTGCACGAAGATTCTGGCGCTGTGATCCAGTCAACATCTCAGACAAGATCTGGTTGCCCTACCTTAGCACACCCTCTTGGCAAATCTCGGCGTGATAATCCATCTAATATTTAACGCGAGAGTCCCTCAATCCTACTACCCAGTACCCCTCGAACTCCTACAGCCATAACAATGACAGCTCTAAATCAATCCCTTAAGGAACTAAAACATTGTGTCCCTGCAAGGGAGCCCAGAGATGATTTGGGACGTTAACCAGAGATTAATTGCGGAAAGAAGGCAAAAATAAGCTGAAAGAAAGCAGCATACTCCACCCATAATTAAAATCGCCCCAAATACACACCCAGTCAGCCACAACAGAGACCTCAGAATCAAAATCCCCACCACCTTCAGAATCAGTATCAGAGAGATATGACACATCAGCCACAGACTTCACGGGGGTCAGGACCTCCAGGAGGACAGGCCCCCAAACAGGGACCATGGCAGAAAGATGCGTTTGTTCCGTCAAGACCTCGAGTAGACAACGAAACATACAAGAGTCTGTCTCCCACAGAGAAAGCAGCTCTGAAGGAGTAACAAGAGAAATGGGACGGGCAGTACAGGAGGCCTCAGAACGCCCAGCACTAGAACTCCTCAGAAAATATACTTTCGAATTGGCAGGGAAATTTTTTGCAAATTTTAACGGGAAAACTTATAGGGTTGATACCGGAGCGGATGTATCCGTCCACTCTGAAGGGGTTCGGGCGATATAATGTCTGTATCCTTGGGTGATGGCTCTATTGCACATCTTAGGGAAGTTGTACGTGATGGCATGAAGGGTTTATTAGGTCCTGATAAATTAGTAGCGGTAGCCGATTTGCCTTACTGCACCCAGTTAGCATATTTAAAAGAAGTTGACGTTGAAAGCCAAATTGCTGAACAATTAGACAAAGCTGATTTGCCCGATAAACAAAAGCTGGAAGCTGTTCTCAGAAAAGGTGTGTACGCACGGTTTAAAAATGATGTTGGCTGTGTGCCTCAACATACTTATTCAATTAAAGGGGGTATGCCTCCACGTCAAGCACAATATCCTATCAGGCCCAAAATCAAAAGAGAGTTAGATGTGACAATAAATGAGTTGGAGGAATTAGATGTTATTGAAACGGTTGATAACCCACCCACTAATTTACCCGTCATGGGTGTCCCAAAACCAGATGGCACACATAGATTGGTGCACAATTTAATTGAGCTGAATAAGAGAACAAGTTCAGATGCGAGACAGTTAATAAATCCGTCCAGGACTATGAGAGTCCTCCCTCAAGAAAAGTTTAAAACTGGACTTGATCTCAGCAATGGGTTTTGGTCCATACCTATTGATCCCCAGTCTCAGTTAAAAATGTGTTTTACTTGGGGTACAGAGGCCTATTGTTGGAAACGTCTCCCACAGGGCCTCAAGGGGGCGCCAAATGCCTTTCAAGTCGCAGTGCTGAAGACCTTAGAGGGCCTCCCAGTTTAAGTATACATAGATGATGTGTACTTCACTCATGATGACCCTGATGAACATTTGCGATGTTTAGATGAAGTCATAACAAGGTTGGCAGATGCAGGATTCAAAATAGGACTCAAAAAGTGTGAGATAGGCAGAACTGAATTGACTTATCTCGGATTTAATATCTCCCCCCATGGTAAGGAAATTACCATGACATACAAACAAAAGATAGAAGATTTCCCCGATCCAAAATCTGTGACAGATTCCTCGGAACCTGCGAGTATGTAAGTAATCATGTGCCTTGTATGAGTGAAAAAGCTGCACCTCTGCATAGATTGAAAGGAAAATTAAGAAGGAAAGATGCTCCAAAAGACATTGTCCTGACACAAGAGGATTTGGAACATTATCATGGGCTCAAGTCTCACATAATTGAATGCGCACAATTTTTGGAGAAACGTAGGATGGAGGTCTCCCTCACAGCGCACTTAACAGTGGGTGAGATGGGAGGCGGTGTTGAGGTCAGGAACCTGGGTTCTAAACAGCCAACTCTTTTCTTGTCCTGCACGTGGACAATGACTGAATTAAAATACTCGATTGAGGAAAAATTTCTATGTCTCACTTATAGATTTTGGCCAGTGTTAAAAGAGGTCGCGGGAGATAAGAAGTTAATATTTTTCACTCCTCTGCCCTCCATAAAAGAAGCCACCAAACAAACCACAGCAGGGTCCAAAGCGATGATGAGTAGGTGGGGGAAATGGCAAATGATGTATATAGATCCTCAAGTTGACTTTCAAATTGAGCGGCAGATTCTGCGGCGTGAAAAGGATGTCAAAAGATCAGAGAAAGCAAAGGGAACGCCTACTATCACCCTGTTCACTGATGGTAGTTTTCAGGGGGAAGATGAAAAAGCTTTCTGGGCATTTTTGATGAAAAAAGATGATGGTGTTCTGATAGCGAAGAGGTCAGGGACTTGTACAAGTACAGTGCAGACAGCTGAAGTCACTGCTATTTTGGAGGGTCTTTTGTACGCAAAGAAAAGAGATATTACTAGGCTCAGATTAGTGACCGACAGTGATTATTGTTTTAAGGCAGGCACTCAAGAGCTTGAATACTGGAAGCAAAGAGACTTTACAAATGTAAGAGGTGATCCCCTCAGTCATGCGCATCAATGGGGTCTGATATCAGAAATAACCTGAAACATGTATATAAAATGGGTTCATGTAAATACACACACACACTGATACCAGAGATTTTGATCATGATGGGAATAGAGAGGTGGACTGTTTGGCCCAAACCAGGCCAAAAGTTGCTAAGCTATTATTAATATTCCCGTCAGAGTGGAAAGGAGAAGATGCACATACCGCTGTGCCACCTGACCAAGCCTCTCAGGTTGTCACAGAGGTACACAAGGGGTTAGGGCATGTAGGTCAGGAGAAGATCCGTAGATTTCTCAAGGATAACCACATTAAAGTTCCTAACCTCAAAACACACACAACACAAGTAAGATCACGATGTCAACAGTGCGCTTTGGTTGATGGTTTTAAAAAGGCTACTTCGGAGGAGCTCAGACTTGTGTGCAATGACCCCGGAGTACACTTTAGTGCTGATGTAGCAGGCCCATTTCCCCATGCAACTAAGCTAGGCAACAAATACTTTTTGGTGATAGCCGACAATGGGTCAGAATACAAGCATATGTATCCATTGAGAGCCGCAACGGGTAAATCAATATTAAAATGTATGGGGGACCATTTAGTTAGATGGCCTAGTATGGAATCTATGAGAATGGATAATGCCACTCATTTTAAAAATAGATGGATGGCCAAGCTGTTTGCTGATCATGCTGTGGCCCAAGTTTGGTCCACCCCCTATGCTTCACATACGGACGGTGTTGCGGAGCGCGCAGTGAGGGCGGCTAAAGAGTGGATTATTAAAAATGCCCCTAGAGACTGGGATGACACTTCAAATCTGACCGAGCTTAACCTCTTTCTTAAAGAACCTAAATTGAGGAAACCTGAGTTGAAAGCCCCTAGTGAACATGTGCTCCTTTTCTCCCCAGGAGATCGTGTTTGGGTGACCAGGAGAAAAGTTAGTCCAGACGCAAGGAACGTGAAGAACAAACTTTAGGGACAGGACAGAGTACTTTACCAAGAAGGTAACGTTGTCCATCTAGAGCAGTTCGGTCCAGTTCACCCTAGCCAAATTAGGAAAATAAATTAGTGAACATGTCTGACGCAGATGTTGACCCCCTTGATCTTTACCTATACATTTCACAAGCCGTGTGGCTGCTCAGCTCTTCCGAGGGTAAACTTTGGGTGGGCGGTAACACTCATCACTTCAATTTGGCTTTAAAAGGCACAATCCCGACTAAATGGGAAAGGTCTCAGAAGTTGGAGTGGCGCAGATATGAGCCTGGGTCCTGTGCTGCCTGTGGCTATTGTTGCTCGCTGTTGCTGGTCAGGGCGGGCAGCGGATAAACCCTGTGTAATTGTTATGGGACCTGCTCTCCCCACATTTCAGGACGAGAAATCGCCTAGAGAGGGATTTCCTCCGTGTAGATTAATTTTCTGCAGAGACTGTTTTTTTAAATATGCCCTGAGAATGATTATCGGCCGTTATGATCATCCTGCTGACTTTAAAGGAAACTGTGCATGCTCTGTGACAGAGGAGGGTGTGATTCCATGTGCGGAGACTGTGAAACTCAGTCTGTCGGTCTGGCCTTGTTGAGAGGGGAGGGTGAGTTACATCCCTCAGATTCAGTGAGATTGGGATTTCGAAAAAATCCAACAAAACCAAAAGAGTGGGGAATGTAAACATCAACCCCTAACCTTTTACCTACACTCTCGCCCCTTCAACAAATGATTGTAAATCAGTTCCCCGTCCTCGAGCTGAACAGACCCAGTATAACTGGGGGATTAAAACGCGATGGACGAGTGACCTTATACCCCAGTGCACAGCGAGTTTCACTTTTTCCGCCTATGGAGAAGAATTTGCCTCAGGTCGTCTGGTTGCAAACAATTGTGCTCCAGTTAATCGAAGGCAAATTTGAGCAACATGCTTTCCCTGGTATTGGGAGACGACCCAGAGATAAGGCGTTAGATTGGATTACTCAGGTTTCTGACCAGCGGTCAGGATTTTACTCTCTGGGTGAATGAGGTAGTTCTGCCCTGCTCTCTCCTCTCGGAGGAGGTCAAGAACTCGACACTTGAGCTGAATGTCCGTTTGACCCTTGCTAAGTATGACCGAGGTAAAATTAAAACTGCTCAGGTGACAGTATCTGGGAAAGCATTAGACAAAAGAACTGAACCCGCTCGTGAAGTTCTTGGGAAAAAGAAGAAGGGGTTGTGGATGTGGTTCAAGAGAGGGAAACCTGAGGTTGTCAAGTAACCTTGACAACTGGGTTCACGCATGTGTACATAGCTGCTGCTAAAATGTTGCGCTTTTGTCGCTCAAACTATACAACATTATCTACCTCAACATGTATATAGTTATTTTTTTATTTTATTTTATTATATATATATATATATATATATATATATATATATATATATATATATATATATATATATATATATATATATATATATTGTTTTGGCCGTCGTGGCTGATCCTCTGCTTCTCTATGACTCCACAGGGTCTGAGGGGGAGGGGGTCAGGATGCGCGACCCTGAGGAGGCAAACCAACCGTTAGTTGACCAACCTGACATTGAACAAATAGAGCAGAAAGTGGAGGAGGTCAGGAAAGGAAAGAAAGGACGTTATAGAGTTAAAAAATCGTGCGTTCTTTCTTTGTTTTACTTATTTACTGCTGCAGTCGTTTTGTATATGGCCTTAATGGCTTATGCGCAAAAGGAAACTTACTCACTGAGAAGGTGGGACTTATGGTTCAAAACCTTAGAAACCAAACAAGCCTCAAAAATTCATGTGTTACGAGACGTTCAACCAATACCCTGCACAAGCACTTCATCTCTTTGCAGAAACCTAACCGACTGTTCAGAGAAAAACAAGACTAAATATAGACAGCTGCTGCTGCAGGAAATGGAGCTGCGAGGCTTAAACGTGACTAGGTTCAGCACCCCTCAGTTTCTGAGGGGAGGGAAACTCCCCAATGGAAGTAAGGATTCCACCTGGAGGGTTCTTGATTACATCAATTCCCAATTAGAATTGCTATTAAACACGACAAACTGCAGTACGTCTTGGTATACTGTGACACACAGCGACCTGATGACCGATGCAGTTTACAATGTAACAATTTTTAACCCTCGGGTGGCCATCAACAACACACATATTGTGACTACTTACGACTGGATTCATAATGCTGCAAAAAATTACTCATGTGCGAAAACAGTGGCAAACTAGACAACCTATCATTGCGTTAGTGGCCTCGCTTATGCTCATTCGATTCATGAGCTAGAAAATTGCTCATTTATTAACCACGGGAACCAGATTCTGGTTCTTATGCAAGATTTACTTCAACCCATCCGCATGACAAATAACACTTATCTGTCTGCTCTTCCAAATTCATCTAGGTCTGCAGAGAGAGTCCTTAGTCTAGCCATTCGCCCCTCTGCTGGAGTTCATGTTCAGGCTCTGTGGGATGTATTGTTCCCCAAAAATCGGGACTTCTGGGAGAAGGAGGACAAAGTAGGAGGGGAGTCCCTATCCACCTTCTTCCCCAGGGATGTGTCCAAGCTAAGACGAAAGGCTAGAGTAAAGAGATCTGCTACACAGAGTACACTGAAAGTCCATAAAAAGGGGTTAAGTGTGCAGGACCTGTTCGAGCCTAATGGCCTAGACCAATTTTACACCCATTTTAGAGTCGCATTTGAGCAACAAGGGTTTAAAATAGACCGTAGAGGGTACTTCACATGGGGTTTGCAAGTCCTGACTGACAGTTATAAGCTACAGAGCACCCGGAAGGTCTTGATTGGCTTCATAATCGCTCATACAAGGGGATGACTATGTATTACATGAATGTGCCTGACTTTAAGAACAAAACAAGCCAGAAATGGCTTGAGAAAAATGGCACGTTAGTAATGAAAGATTTTCTCCGGTGCGTAAATCAAACCTTGTTCAGGAGTATGCCAAAACCAGCACAAGAAGAGAATTACGACAATTGGACTTGGGAACACAGGCTAAAACCACACTGCACCATAAGAGGGGAGTATGTTAATCGGTACCGGGAAATATACAAGGAAACACAGTGTGGAACAAATCACATGAAGTTCCTGTGGAGAGAGATAACTTATCCACATCGAATAGGTTTGGACCGCTTTTGGGCTTTGGGGTTGTTACCGAATGAGACAGCTTTACTTAAGCCCTGTTTCCAAAGCTACACTTTCAAAACAGGAGCTCCTCATGTTTTTGAAAAATTTTTGAAACAACATTTGGCCTCTGTTCACATTGGGCATCAGTATGAGTTAATTAGCCGTAATTTAGCAGGTGAATTACCAAGACAGCTGTCACTAGAAATTAAGGGATGTAATGGATGCCTAGCCCCACCTACAGTTTTAGCCCAGGAATCAGAAGAATTAACAGGAAAAGGGGTGGTAAAATATATCAATTATACTTTGGGCCTACATAGCACTTTGACCCACTCAGAAGTAGGGAGCCATGAAGTAAAATTTGGCTATTACAGACAAAGTTATTGCTCTGAAGAAGACAAGTTCTTCTTTTGTCAAGATATAGATGCATATCCATATGACACTTTAACAAGGGCCCGAAGGTTAAACCATGAGATGAATTGGTCTAGAACTCAGGTGAAATCTACTGGCCGTGTCCTAGGGAATGCGCTGAGAGACTACGTTAAACAGTGGCCAAGGTCACCTCCGAGAAATGCTACTAACCATTTTTGGATTACTGCCCACACTTACTTTGGTGTAGTGCGCACGGAGCCTAAAGGTCACATTCCCACAACAGGCCATTTTCCTAGCAGATTTAATAGATGGATTGACCAAAAAACATCTGGGGGCTTTCTTTTTAAAGGCTCTGGTGACTCCTTGCATACAGCTTTCCCTGAATCCTGGCCTGAGTTTCAACAGGTCTCCCCCTCAGAACTCAGAATATTGAGAACAAGCTGGGTGAATGAGGTAATATGTAAAGTGAAACCTGTGTGTACAGAGGGCCCTTTTGAAATGTTGCGTGATACGCCACATACTGTAGACGGGCTGGATGTAGGTTTACCATGGGGAGTCCCCAACTCAAAAGGAGTTTTTGATTAAAAAAATTACTCGATGACATTATTCTGGCCAAAATTTTTAGCAAGAGAAATAGACTTTAGTCAGTTGCAAAACTGCAAGAGAGGGTTTGATGCAGGTCCCGCAGATGAAGGGTCAGATGGTTATCCAGAAGAGCGAGGGGAAGAGCAACAGAATGGTCTCCACGTGAGCATTCCCTCATCTGGAGGCACAGTTATTGCTAGGGGCGCTGCAACATCTATGTGGCAAAAAGCTAATAATTTCTTTACCAATACAAAAGGGGGAGGTCGAGGGTCAGTAGGGACGAAAATATGGAGTGGGATATTTGGTTCTTTCTGGTGGATGAAATATGTTCTTGTGGCCCTGGCTTTAGTAGTGTTATCAGTTGCTGTGGGACTCCTACATAGGTTAGGTTTGCTGCCAATGATACGCTATGCCATAGTTTTTACGCTAAAGGGCTTCTTTGAGATGATCAAGCTTATTATTCTTATTCTGCTTAAAGTGTTAAAATACTCGCTCAGGATCTTATGTGCGAAGGTGCTTTTCACTTGCAATCGCAAAAGGCACCAAAAAAGGGTGCATTTCGCAAAACACACTAAACATAACACTCAGCTGCTTCCTCTCATAAACAGATAGGTGACCTCCTTGGGAGGCAGGGAGGGGAAGTTAGTTCATATTGTCGTGTGTGTTATCTATGCTTCAAATCAGGTCATACCTTGGCACATGCGTGACTGATATACTTAGCGTGTTAATTCTTTCAGATCATCTGAAATCTTTGTAGAGTGGGAATGGAGCAGCACGGGCCCAGTAACACCTCCAACTCCTCTCTGGCTGGCATGAATAATGAAGAGTTTCTGGAATTTTTGAATAACATACAGAACGTGGTAAGCCAGCTTTTATTCTCGATCACTTTAATGCTTTGGCTTACTCAGAGAGGAGGGTGGCCTCTAGTTCGAGGCTTGTGCTTAGGCTCATTCTACACTTTGGTTAGTTTATATAAAGGGTACAGAGGGATACATGATGCCTCTGGATAGGTTCTTCCAATTTATTTGGTTTAAATTCCCTGACAGTTTAAATTCGGTAAATTATACCTTTATCGCATTACATACAATATTTTAGGCTCAGTCCTATCTCTGTTTGATGTGTTCCATAGTTATAGGATAGCTGTCATTCTGACAGAATGTATCTCAACAACTGCTGTGTTACTTATAATGTGGAAAGTTATTTTGGAACAATTAACAGGCCATCCTAGACGGAGAATGAGAACATTGTTGACTTCTCTAAATATATTGGTAGTAGGCGTTGTGGTACTTAGAGTGATTGAGGGTCTTCTTGGGCTTCAAAGGTCTAGCATATTACTAATCACTGCTTTCATATGGTACACAGAAGGTAGAGCCGGACGTGACAGAAGAAACGTCTTCCTCCCACGACTTTAATTGTAATAGCTGCCAAGAAAATGGAATCTTAATTGAGATGGAGGAGACAGAGCCGGTCTGCACATACTGCAGTTTATATATTTTAACCGGTCTTGAGGATGACATGATGTTTTGGCCACAAGGTAATTGGCCAACTAGATGCCCTGTCGAACTTTTAAAACATGGAGTAATTATGTCAGATGGCATCAACGGTGAAGAGATAAACATTTTAGTCTCAAAAAAAAGTTATTTAGTATATCAGGTGGACGAGGCAATCAGAATCAGAACCCAGCAGGGAATTTCTTATGATCTCACTCATCTTTTTAGATTGAATTACTTGAATCCCAGGGGCAGTCCTCGGGCCAAGCTGCCCGTGCGGAGGGCTCCGGACAGATACGAGAGCACCGGTGGTCAGAGGGGGAAACTTCGATGGCCTCGGCTACCCAGGGGATTCAGAAGCGAGCCTTCCAAGAGGAGGCTGACTTGACGGTGCCTGAAACGAGCTCCGAGGGGGGTGCTACAAAATTCCCCCGGGTTGCCTTGGACGAACTGGACCTGTTCCTATCCGGCCCAGCATCGCATGACGAACAGTCCTACTCTCCGACAACCCCACCCTCAGTCGAGCAGTCCTACTCTCCAACAACTCCACCCTCAGTTGAGCAGTCCTACTCTCCGACAACCCTACTCTCTGGTGACCAGTCGCCTTCATCCATGTACGAGGACGGGAGCTGGCCAGTTGGAGTTTTCTACCCCAGCTCCGATGCCACTCATGAGGGAATGCCGAGTGTGGGTGGAGAGATTGCCTGTGGCCCTTTTCCCCCTGCTGTAGAACTGGTAGGGCTCCCTGACTTATTCCCTCCTAACCCGAATCCCGTGCCTGGAGTTTCTCGCCCAATTGCCCCAATACGACCCATGAGAAGAGTATCACTTCCCCCTGAACTTTTCCCCGGGACTGGAGTTCTACAACCAGGAGGGACAATTCATCAGCTATGTTGACCTGAGGCTTCAGCCTGAACTCTGGCCCCAAATTTTCTATGCGAGACTGAGGAAACCTAATGGACCTCCAGTCTATCTTTATTCTTTGGCTGGTGTGGATCAGAAACTTTCTGAAAGTACTATGATTCAATTCCGGGCTGCCCCCCCCCCCCCCCCCCCCGCTGGTTTGGATTGGATATGCTCGCTGTATGGTTTGGATCTACCAGCATGCTCAGGGTCCTTGGGCTGTGGTCTCGTGCATCGATTCTACGTGCTCGAACCTCTCGGACCTTGTGATCGTGCCATGAGAATTTGAACTGTGATTTTTGGGGTAATGTGGACTTTTCTCGCTTTTACGAAAAATTTAAAAATTGATGTAAGATGATGATTTGATATGTGAAAATTTAATGGTGTTTTACATGATAAATCTTTGTGAGGGATATGATGTTAATGGTTCTGATTTTGATTTCCTGACTCCACTCTGATTCACATTTATGTTTGTAATAACAGACACTGATTATTAAAACCTTTTAAAATTGACATTTAAAACTGTTGATGCCAAAATGTAGGTATGTTGTAATCTTTAGACATAGGAGAATAAAATGTTGTTCTTCCCCGATACACGGGAAGAATTGTTTTCATTATGGATGTATAAACTTTGTTTATTTTTCACTTTTTTATGAATATTGTTCTTCTCCGATACACGGGAGAATTGTTTTCATTGTGGATATATAATCTTTTCTATTTTTACTTTGTGTTGGAAACAAACAAAACAAAAAATTAATAATTAGAAAAAAAAACTATATATATATATATATATATATATATATATATATACATTTATTTTTTAAATATTAATTGTTTTGCATAACCCACATTTATGAGTGATTTTGGGTAACGTTGTTTTATGTTTTGCCTTTTGTTTTTTACTGCCTTTTATTTTCTTGTTTTATTTGACCTGATAAGTTTGCCCTGCGGTAGTCAGTCATTTTGGCATTATTGACTTACATTCTGCCTTTTTGATTTGTTATTTTGATTTGTTACTGCTTTTCATTTTTTTGTTTTGATTAACCGGATTTGATGAGTAATTTTTGGTTTTAAAGTTTTCCGGTTTGATTTTTGATTTGTTTATGACTTTTTGATTTATAGTTTAGTGTTTTATGTGTTTTGACAAAAATATAAATTCAAGAATATGCAAGAGAGGGTGTTGAAAGATCAGAAAGAGTTATGCAATTGTTGAATTTGTTTTTGTTTTTTGTTTTATTATCATTTAATTCTTTCATCATTTAATATATAGGTCATGAAGTCATAACCTTTTTCTGCTTTCAACATTTCCTGTTAAACTTACACACACTCGTAGTGCCTACGCTCCTGTGAGGTCAAGATAGGTGTGCCATACATTGAAGCAAAACCACATAGGAGCTCATAGGCGTATAGCGTTTTTGAGTATCAGCTCTTCTGTGTATCTGCTCGGTTCACGGTCTTCGAGCTGAAACCACATATGAAGTTGGTATTACCTATGTCATAAACTTGGCATGATCTGTGGATGCATCATGTTTCTAAAAACGTGCATTGTTGAGGTGTTACAGGATCTTGAAAAAATAGAGACTTTTTGGCTATAAAAACCCTGTAGAAAATCTGATCCGGGTTCTTTTTTGGCTTTGCTAAACGAATCCACGTCACTCTGACTTCTGAACTCCCATCTTGGGACTTGAAAAAAAGACCAAGATCTTTTAAAACCTCAAGTGTCTACTCTCACAGGTTTAGGTTTGGTCTTTCAGTTTTGTTTTCCTTTTCCATTTTTTTTATATTTTTACTTTTACTCTTTTGTATTTGCATTCATAATATCATTTGAAGTTTTTTAAATACATTTTCGGAAACTTTTTGAAATCATTTTCCGACTGAAATCATTTACACCACAAAAGACCGGAGTCTCCCTTAAGGACCCTGTGTACCTCGGAAGGTAAGTTTTGAGCAGTCACACCACGGCACACTTGTCTAACTGATTTATATTACACACTTCATCCTTGAATCTAATTATTCTAGAAATTAATGTTAGGCAGATAATCCTGGGGCTGTGATTATAATTTGTTCATCTGTCCTCCAAAAGGTGTTAAAGGAGTAATTTTACATAGCTCCTTCCACTAGGAAAGAGTAGACTAGCAGGTTGGTAGGGAGTGAGCTCTCATTTAGTTCAATAATTAGTTAACTAATGTGTGGTGAGCTTCCGTTAGCTATAGTAAAGTTATTCACCCCTTTTTGCATGTCCAGGACATGCTACAGTGCCTAAATCCGCCTTGAAGAAAACCTGCCTGAATCTGTTGATTTAATATTCAACAGAGTGACGATCTAACCAAGTTTGTAATGATCACCAGGAGTTACCACAAGTAAGAGCTTTGGTCTAGGCAGAAATAGTTTCAGAAATAGTTATGTTTCTTTTATAACCACTGGTAATTATGCATCATTGTTGACGAGACGTCACATTCTGTTTATTATCTGTTGTAAGCTGCTGCATTGTTTTAATTTGATGAACCGCTGTGTTCGACTATGTGTGTAATGCTATGCTAGTTTACCTTCAGTCAATGGCTTTCACAAACAGAAAGACCAGTGTACCCGCAGTTGAATCTAAGTCCGGCCACTGGCTTTTTGTTGTTTAAGTAACAGTTACTGAACTCAGCTCAGAGAGTTCAAACTATTTCAAAAAGGCAGCCACATGGTTTCCTTTGTTGTCCACCATTTTGTCACCATGTGACGAAGCCACATGGTGCACTGTCTCTCTCCACCATCTTGTTTTCTCTCTCTCTCTCTCTCTCTCTCTCTCTCTATCTCTCATCCACACACACACACACACACACACACACACACACACACACACACAACTGAACTTTTACACCTTATTCACAAGTTTTGCTTGATAAAGTTTGTTTGCTTAGATTAGTTTGTAATAGTTATTTGTTTGATTAAGTTCATTGATTTTGGACTGATGTTGCTTTGTTTAAATAAATTCTGTTATAAAGAGAGCAGTTGTTTGTGATTACTGGTGTATTTGCATTGTGATATGAGCTGGGTGCGAGTGCTTTGTGTACGGATTTCACACCTTCAATTTATCAAATATAATCATTAATAATTATTATTTATGTAACTAATTTGAGACTGATTTTAGTGATATTTTGGTTATATTTCCCTGATTCCAGGGTGGTGCCCCAAGAGTTGATTAAACATATTTTAATGATATTGTTATTTATATTGTTAATAATTAAATATAATTATTAAAGAACGTAACCGAAGTTGACTTGATAAAACCCCAACAAATGGTGCCCCATGTGAGGCCTTCAATAAACCAGCTTTATTGCCCTGTAAATGTACAGTAATCCGAATTTTTAATCTTAAATCTTGAGGAAAAATTATCTTTTCTTTTGGAGATTTACTTTTCTTGCTTGTTGTTTATTCAAAGCAGACAGCAAGCTGTGGCTTAGTTTCTGTCACATGTTGTTGAACCTAATGATGCAGCCAGGGCGACTTTCTTAATGAACTAGTTGTTGCTTTAATCCAGAGTTTTATCCTGAAGTAATTCTTCTAAAGAAATGTATTTGTTTTGATATATTCTCATTTCAAGCAAAGCAGACTTCAAGTTGTGTTTTAGTTGTGTTGCTGTGTTTTGGTGAGTTGAGTAGTTTTAATTTTTGTGTGCTCTTTGTTGTTTGAGACAACAATATAGCCATTTTTCCAGTTGAGAGTGTAACCTCATAATTGATGCTTAGCCAGCTGTCTGAGAGGTGTGAGTTCCTCCCTTCCTTTGAGGATTTGAGGTGTGAATCCCCTCTTCTAGCTTTCAGGATAGACTGTAGTGATCAGTTGGGAAACCTAGATAAGATTTGCTCTTGTGTTGATCTAGCTTTGTTTAGCTTAGCAGCTTTGTTAACAGCAATCCACTGTTGTTCAATTTTATCATGTAAAATGTCTACCAAGACCCTAGGTGAGCCAGAAGCTGAGACTTCTTTTGGATCAGACGATGCATCACTGCAAGAAACTGTTGCCGATCTGACGCACCTCTCCTTAGAGGAGATAGCCAACCTAAATAGCTATTAAATTAGCGTTTGTGATAAGAAGTTAAAGGAGCTCGTTGATCAGGTCAACCACCAAGCCAGAAATCCCCAAAGCATAATCCTGAATGTTCTTAGGCAACTTCTCCTTCTTTCCCAACGCAAGTCCTTCCTGCAACAAACCCAGCTGCAAGTAGAAAAAGAAGCCCTGCAGAACCACATCCAATCCCTGTTGGCAGGAAATACATTTATTCGTCAGCAACTCAAAACTGCTGAGCAGGAAGTGCTGGATGTGTTTGACGTTATTCAGAAATTTGCACAGGTAAGCATGGAGCAAGACATATTGTCAGAATATGGCTCTGATCTTGAACCAAGCCCCTCAAGAGATCAAACAACCCTGCTGAAAAATCTCAGTAAAGAACCGAGCAGCCAGGATAACCGAAGGACTAAGAAAAGGAGTCTTGTTTTCCCTGCCATTCCTGACAACAAAGACTTTGACTGTGGCGCCCCTCCCTTTGGGGAAATGCCCCAGTCCCCAGACAGCTGTGACACCTTTTCACACCTTTTCACACCTTTTCACACCTTCACAGGTTTGAATCACCAAATAGGAAGGGGGAGACTTCTCAGCCCCCAGAGGCAGAGATAACACCAACCCCCCTCCTGCTACCTGTAAGTCCACACCGCATGGTCCACAGCTGAGAAGTTCCGAAACATCAGATGAATCGGATGGCTCCTGTCCACCCAGAGATCAAAGAATGCGCATAAGGCTCATTGAATCCCTGGCGAAGGATGTAGACCGGTTTGACCCAGGTAACCCAAATTTCAGCATTGATGATTACCTCAGAGAAATCAACCTGCACCTCTGTGATCTACCTGATGCATCCACTCGAGAAAAACTCAAGCTGATCTGGAAGACAACTTCCAGGAGTGTCCATGACTTCATGACTACCCTCCTGCCTGAAATCAGACACCAGTACTCAACACTCTGCAACGCTTTGTGCGAGGAATTCTCCACCTACGCTGACTCTGTATCTGTCCCTCTTAGAGCCTTAAGTGTCTGGCACCAGAAGCATGAGGCCCTCAAAGATCATTACCGGCGCCTGAAATCTGCATATTTCCAGGGACGTAATGCTCCAGGTTTGGAAGAGGACCAAACTTTCAAGTCCATCTTCCTGCACAATCTGCATGGCTGTGTGCGGTATGATGTCACCATGCATTGCCGAACCCATCAGCTTAGTATGCCAGAGATCAAGAAATTTGCACAGGTGACTTGGGAGACACGTATACGTCCTGGGTTTTGGAGACACAATAGTGACCTAGCACTAAAAGGCAACAAATTGCCTTATGTTATGAATAAATCTAAGAAACCGCATCACTGGCAGAATAGACAACAGAACCAGGCGGGTGAAGGAAGGAGCCAGCCACAGGGAAGTTCCCAACCTGAAGTACTGATCACAACCAGACCCGAACGGAACTCTCGGGATGGCCGAAGCCCCAAACAGAGGGGTAGGCATAACCAGAGTTCCCATGAACTTCCTAAGGAAGCAGGTTCTGACAGGGGAATGGAGAACATGATCCGGAGGTGTGTGAGAGAGGTGGTAAGACAGTTGGAGGCCTCCAGCCCTTACAAAGAACTAGGTGCTCACGCCACATCGGGGAGGGGGGAGTAGCCTCCACTGTAAAACCCACCAAAGTCACTCTACCAACGTTAATGCTTACCAGTCTCTGTTTTATGACCTGACATTGGTAGTGAGACACATAAAATACATGTACATTTACACACCTACATGCCACATGCACCATCCCACAGGCTTACTCCTGCCCAGGCTAGGAGTTAGCACACAAATCTACACCTGATACTCTTCTCTTTCTCGCCTCCTCTTGTTTGTTTGTTTCGTTTGTTTTGTTAAAGAATGCACCTTGAGCTTTGCTAATGCCTGTTTATGTTTTATGCCTAGCGTTAGACATAGTTAGACATTCTGCCCAGACTTTGCCTCAGTGTCTGCCCAGACCAAAATGCCTCTAATATCTCTGAACTGTTAACCCTATAGACTGCTTCCCTAAGGAACTGCAAAAAAAAAAGATTTCCTTCTCCATCCCAGACACATGGACTGTTTGGTCCGTGAGCTGCCCTAAAGATCGTAACCTGCATTTCGCTCTTCATGACAAGGGGGAATGTTGGGCCTCAGCCAAGTGTGCTGGACAAATGACTCAGGCCTGTATCACAGTTCTCAAGCCTGACTAGAGTTATTTTGGAGGAAACCACACAAAGGAGTCTTTGCCCAACAGCAACTAACAAATAGGTTTGAAAAGTGGGTGGTGTGTGACTTCTTTATCCTCATAGGTGGAGGCCTGAGGTAAAACCCACAGGCAGCTCCAGTCTTTATAAGCAATCGCCAGGCATTGCTTCCTGCTCTTCAAATGTTGTCTGCTGATACCCGAGGATAAACTCTCCAACAAGATGGACTCCAGCATTCGAGACAGACCCTTTCCTCCTCTTGACTTACATAGGTTAAACTCCAGAGCTAAGGTTGCTCAGTCTAGGTAGCTCTTCACATGCTGAATTCAAGCATCAGAGGATTCAGCTGACTACTTCCACGGCATGTTTTTAGGAGTTTTGGGCACAATCAGATGCTATCAGGTTCAAGAAAAAAGAAGAGTTTCTTTCCTTTGATTTTTCGTAAGACATCAATGAACGCAACTGGACAGGAGCGCTGAAGAAAGCCTACTGATCCCTGAATCCACAAGAACACATAAAGAACTTGGCTCCTGCAACCAGAAGACCACAGAGCAGCGCTCTGGATCGAAGATCTGAATCCTGCTACCCTCCTCCTAAATCCACCTTGAAGGAAACCTGCCTGAATCTATTGATTTAATATTCAACAGAGTGACAATCTAACCAACTTTGCAATGATCACCAGGAGTTACCCCAAGTAAGAGCTTTGGTAGAAATAGTTTCAGAAATAGTTATGTTTCTTTTATAACCACTGGTAATTATGCATCATTGTTGACGAGACGTCACATTCTGTTTATTATCTGTTGTAAGCTGCTGCATTGTTTTATTGTGATGAACCGCTGTGTTCGACTATGTGTGTAATGCTATGCTAGTTTACCGTCAATCAATGGCTTTCACAAACAGAAAGACCAGTGTACCCGTCGTTGAATCAAAGTCCGGCCACTGGCTTTCTGTTGTTTAAGTAACAGTTACTGAACTCAGCTCAGAGAGCTCAAACTATTTAAAAAATGCAGCCACATGGCTTCCTTTGTTGTCCACCATTTTGTCATTTGCATTTGCATTGTCTCCCTCCACCATCTTGTTTTCTCTCTCTCTCTCTCTCTCTCTCTCTCTCATCCACACACACACACACACGCACACACACACACACACACACACACACACACACACACACACACACACACACACACACACACACACACACTAAACTAAACTTTTACACCTCATTCACAAGTTTTGCTTAATAAAGTTTGTTTGCTTAGATGAGTTTGTAATAGTTATTTGTTTGATTAAGTTTATTGATTTTGGACTGATGTTGCTTTGTTTAAATAAATTCTGTTATAATTTAAGAGAGCAGTTGTTTGTGATTACTGGTGTATTTGCATTGCGATATAAGTTGGGTGCGAGGGCTTTGTGTACGGATTTCACGCCTTCAATTTATTAAATATAGTTATTAATTATTAAAAATATTATTAATTAAGTAACTAATTTGAGACTGATTTTAATGATATTTTGGTTATATTTCCCTGATTCCAGGGTGGTGCCCCAAGAGTTGATTAAACATAGTTTAATGATATTGTTATTTATATTGTTAATAATTAAATATAATTATTAAAGAATATAACCAAAGTTGACTTGATAAAACCCCAACACACGAGAGCTTTAAGTTCAATACATGTCAAACACAGCTGTCACTTCTAGCCGGTTCCCTTACCAGAAGAAAATCTTGGAGAGAAGATTAGCTGAAGCCAACGGATTATCCTTCCCCTCCCTCCGCAGAGTCTCCATGCCCCCCTAAAACCGTTAAAGAAACCTGGAGACTTTCTTTGCAGGCTTGTGGCAAAGGAAGGTCGATAAAAGCTCAGAGAAGGAAGGAGAGAATAGAGAAGCAACAGTTAATTCCAACGTCAGTAAATATTACACCTACCAGACATGCTGGAGAGGATTACTACGCATAGCCGGTGTGGCTGTCAGGTGAACTCGCCGCTGTGTAGCCCCGCCCACCAAGTAATGATTGGCTTACAGGAGTCTCCATCACTTCCTAAACTACTTTGTGTCATAAGGTCATGAACTGTAGCCTTTTCCACTCAAATCAATCGGTTCTTAAACAAAAACGTATATCTTTTTCTTATCAATGAATCAATTATTTTCTTTGTGACACTTTGAAATGTTTCAGATAGTGTTTCACAAGTAGCCTATCACATACATAGAATGCAGAATTATACTGTATGGAAGGATATAACATTTTACAAGATTCTAATGACTAATTATGCATACACCTTGCTCTCTGATTTTTTCAACTTTTATAGAGAGATTTTGATTATCACATGAGTAACTGTTAATTATCTTTTTATTGTTTTACTTTTAAATTAAAATCAGCGATATTTAGTACACAGCTCCTCTTCTTTTTTTTTTACTTCCTACCTTATGTCTTGCCTTTATTGTATCACAAAAGAGGGGGTGTTCTCAAATAAAAGGAATAAAAGCTTCATTACAGTCCTGTATGCAAGTTATTTGTACACATTTTATATATCTATTTGTTATGAACTTTACGCATCTTTCCACCAGTTTTTCAACGAGACCCTCAAGCTAATCTTTACACCTGATTCAGCTCAGATTATATCCTGTTTTAATAAATCGTCTTGATTTCTGTCAAAGTTACCTGTTTTCCTTTACCTACCTTAAATAAAATATATTTTCATAATTTCTGAGATCAGTAAAAAAAAAGGATTAGAAACCACAACATACATTTTCACATATGAGCTGGCAATGATTAGTCATTTGCTAAATATCTTGCACAGCAATAGATGAACCAGTAGCTGGACCTTGCCACATTGCCTCTTGTTTTTAGGATTATTTATTATTCTTTTGTTAATATGAAACTCGGCCTTATTATGTGACCAAAACGTAGAGCAATTCCTACTCTTCTTCCCCAAATTTAATGACTAACTGCCAACTCATGCTTCCTCCTGACACATGTGTCCATCCCTCACCACTGGAGACCAGGAGAGATATCTGTAAATCATCTCATTGAAACACATGTTCACAGTGTAATTTACCTGCCTGGAGCGAATGTCTTTCTTCTTGTTTTCTTGAATCTTCTAGATAAACTAGATACATATCCTAAATCTCCAAATGTCAGTCCGTCAGATACTGGCTTTTCTCAGTGGCCTCGCTGGTCTGGGTGCAACAATTGCTGCCACAGTGTCCAATGAATGGAGGGCCACGAGCCGGGCATCCTCAGTCATCACAGCCACCTGGGTGCTCCAGGGTCTGTGGAACAACTGTGCGGGAAATGCAATCGGAGCGCTTCACTGCAGACCTCATCACACTATACTTCAGCTGGAAGGTAAGCACAGAGAGCCAGAGTTCAAAGCAACCGTATTCAGGATCTGGACGTTTTTATCTTACACCTTTCATGGCAGCCTTTGCACTAACATTTAGCAAGGTAAAGTATTATTCAGTGTAGGTGCAAGAGTGTAACATGAATATTCTTCACAACAAAAACAAAGGCATCACATGTGATGTATAAGAGCTACACTGCAGCCAATTGTCTGAATTGGCAGATACATTTGGTTCATACATTATGGAAGAAAGTAGCAAGTAGCTTCACTTTTGTGAAGTGTCTTATTAATAAAGTCGTTTTTGATGATAATCTTGAAATATATAATTGAAATGAAATAGAATATTTTGGTTGATAACTTTCACAAAGATATCCTTATATGTTGTTCATCATTGATTATCTATAGAGGTTAGTGTTTCATTATTTCGTTAAAACATCTGATTATCCTTTAAATTGACTCAGAATTCAAACCTATAATCTTTGTTTTCTTCCAATGTTTTTTTTTTTTTTTATCAAACTGGTTTAAGTTATACCTGTTCTGTAGATCACATTAAATCATTATCTTTGACTATTATTGCCACTTAGATATGACAAATAATGTTTTTTTGTTTTTGTTTTTTAATTTAAATGTTCCTTTAAGGCTGACAAAAGGGAAAGAAATCATTTATCCTGAAGATTATGGCTCACGTGTTAACTTGAACTGGCAAATGTTTAATCCTTTGCTGGAAATGTCAACCTGGGTGTTTGAAGGACAGAAAATGTAACAAAAAAGACAAAAGGGGCCATAAAGGAACAAAATAATAGTCAACTTTCACTCAATTCATAGCCTTTAAAATGGTATACTAGTTGGTATTTACACCATTTAATGTATTTGTCCATGTGTTGGCTAGATACATCTCTTGGGTTGTCTTGATTTTTCTAATTGTCTGACATGAGAAAATTGTACAGGGCAAAATGTCCACCCTTGCTTTAATCTTTAATGTCATAACTTATGTCACCGCTGGTCCTTCAGTTTCCATCTCAGTCATTTTGAGTCATAGTGACGTGTACTGTGTGAGTGGGTGGAAGACTCTTTGATAGTACACTGACCACCTGTTGATGTTTCAGGCCAAACTCCTCCCTGCAGTATATAAGAATCCACAAAACATTAACAATCAATCACAGCCTATCCATTGCACTTACTAGTGCAGAGCCTAAGCTTCACTAACCAGCGTCCATTCATCAGTTTTAGGTCAGCTCTCACCAACTGGTCATCACCTCTCTGGAGTATGAGCAGCATGATTCAGGAGATTTTTGCCTTTATATTAACAATCTGCGGTTGGGTGCTCGTTTGCTCCACCTTGCCGACAGACTACTGGAAGGTGTCTTCCAATGATGGAAGCGTCATCACAACAGCTTCCTTCTGGTCCAATCTTTGGAAGACCTGTGTCACTGATTCAACAGGAGTCTCCAACTGCAAAGACTTTCCCTCCATGCTGGCACTGGATGGTCAGCTTTTTTCCTCCCTCATAAATGGATCCTTGGCTTTTCTGCCTTTCCCTGTTTTTTGTTTTTATTTTTTTTAACAGTTTGGTCAACATATTTTGTGTTGTTTGCTTTTCATTTACTGCTCAATGTGAAGACCAGTGCTGATTCATCCACAGTTTTTAAATCTTTACATCGGGTCCTTTTCTCTCTGAAATGTGCTCGGACTATTTAAAGAGAATCTCATTGTTTTCTGATGAGAAATAGATATCCTAGAATGGCAATTCTTCGAGCAAGAACTCACTTACATCCAAATACTGTCAATGGTTAGCCTTTGTTCTCAGACCTTGAAAGCACCATAACGGTGATTTACTGGGACCCTCAGGCTGTTTCCTCAACAGCTGACTCGTTTCATTGCTTGACTTTGTCAGTTAATATTTCTCTCCAAATCACCTTTAATTGTTAAGTTATATACCAATATGGTCTCCACATGACCACTAAGTCCCTGAAAACAATTAGCGTAACACCTGACAAATTGTGTTGCTTGCCTTTATGTGTTAAATTTGGTCACAAGGTCAATAACTCATTGACCTTGTGGTATGCGGAGGGGTTAACGTACAGGGTAAGCACAGAATGGAGCCTTTTAAACATAAGAGTCTTTTAAGTGCCCACAAGTTGAATTAAATTTTATGTTTGCAGGCTACATCCAAGCATGCAGGGGGTTGACGATTGCAGCCATTTGTCTTGGTTTTTTTGGTTCCATATTCGCCCTCGTCGGGATGAAATGCACCAAAATCGGCGGAACAGATAACAGCAAAGCCAGAGTTGCTTGCTTCGCTGGAGTGAATTTTATTCTTAGTGGTCAGTACAGTTGATTGTTCATCTAATTATTCATGATGTGCTTTTATTGGATTTAATCATTTTGCTCTTGTTCTTCTTAGGCCTGTGCTCACTGTCAGCGTACTCCCTCTATGCACACAGGATTACATCAGAATTTTTCGACCCGATGTTTGTGGCTCAAAAGTAAGAACCATGTGGCTGTTGGGCAGGACTCCTTTAATCTAACTCAACCACTGAATCCACATTTGTTGTCTTTGTCTGAAGGTATGAGCTAGGAACTGCTCTGTTTATCGGTTGGGGAGGTTCTGTCCTCTGTATCCTCGGAGGCGTCATACTTTGCTTCTCCATCGCAGATTCTTTCTCAAAAAGGTTTCATATGAGTAACATATAAGTTGAGAAAATGTCAACCTGTCATATGAATCAATGATATTTGAGGATGAATCTATTTTCTGTCTTTTTACAGGAACAGTCAGGCCAAAAATATCTACAAAGGGGCTGCCTCTCACTCTCATATCTCCTCCTACCCAAGAGGGCAGGCAAGGTCTATAAACCAGAGGCCACCTCCAGACTACAGCAACTCCTCCAGGATCCAGCACTTTGATAAGAATGCATATGTTTGAGGGATGTGAATACAAATACTTTCAGAAGCAGCCACTTTTTAGTCTTTTGAGATATAGCCTTAAACATACAAGAGACACTATGTAGAAAATGTATTTCAGCATCAGAATCTTTGGGAATTCATAATATTTGCACAGAAGGAAAGATTCCGGTATCGGGCAGTTTGAATATTTCCTGAACATTGGATGTTATCACTTATATGTGTTTCATAGTCAGCAAGTTTGAGAAGTCGGGTTCTAAATGGGCCTCTTCTCCATTTTTGCACCATTTTCTATCTATTCTTAAATGTCAGAATCTAATGTTTTCCACATTTTTTTCTTATTTTGGTTGAATTTTAGTAACCTGCACATGCTGTAAATCGGTAATGACAATGTTTAAATATGTGCCAAACAGGTTTTCTTGTTGTCTATGACATAACCATTAACTATAATTTCTAACAAGCAAACTTGAAGGAGATTGAAACAGAACTTTATTTGTCACTGTCTTTGTACATAGTCCAATTTGTTATACAGTAAATGGTCTTTTTATAAAAAAAAAAAAAAAAACATGTGAATAAAACATATTAGAATAAACAAAATGAAGATTCAGCTTACTTTTTGTGTCTTTTGGTTGTTGAACAAGAAGTTTATATCGTATATGCTCTTTAGATCAAAGCAGGACCGACGTGGGCAGCAGCTTTACTTTTTGTGTTATCCTCTCTTAAGACAGAAAGACATTTCACTGAATTGGTATACTTTATCCTCATATGTTAGTGAGAAGAAGGAAACACATTATAAGACCTCTCACAAGTCTATATTGCTGCTACACAGTAGTGGACACAAAAGGGATGAAATTGTTGCTCCCTCAACCTGGCCTAGGGGTGCCAGGGAGGAGTGTATCTTTACCCTGCAGTGGTCTGTCTGTATGTAAATAAATAAGTTTAGCTGTGTTCTGCTCGGCTACAGGATTTATTCTGCAGATTTTGCCTCTTTGGGGTATTATGCTCCTCACAAGCGCTATGCGCCCTCTAGCGACCTGGTTTGGTATTGCAATAACATTGTAACTAGCTCAGTGCACTGGAATCTGGCTTTAAATAGCTATTTGAGATACATAAACATAAAAAAATATATTGGGGTCTCTTTTTAACTCATTTAACTTGTTCTTTTAGCAATGAACTGTATTTTCACTATACTTAACTTTTGCAATGTCCCAATGGCTTTGAACCTATATTTATGCAATTATTTAAATATTGTAATCCATTTTTAACCTTTTAATAACCTTTGTTTTTTAGCTTAAGACAAAACACATTTTTCAACCCTTTACCTAACCCCCAAAAAGCTAACAAGAGGTCGATCAATGGAAAAGTTTACAGTAAACATTTCACACAAATACCCAATAACATCTACACTTGTGGTGCATGGTAAAGGCTCACTGTTATGAATTGTGTAATGGCCCAAGCACTGTTGGGCATTTGACCCATTTGACCTGAACAATGTTTGGTGATAAGAAGAGTTAAGCGACCCTGACAGTGAGGCAATCCAATCGAAAATCTGATGTTAAGCCATATTCTTCATGGCACTGTTGAGTCTTGCTTTTCTTTTTGGTCATAAACCTGTATCAGATCCAGGAACCTTTACCAGGGGGGGAACAGGACTGGGTAGATAATTATCAGATGAAATAAAGCTTATCTTGTCTTTGAATGGTTGATTGCTGCAGCCAGTAGTGCTAGTCAGCAGCAGAAGGACAAATCATGTCAAGCAGGTCCACAAAGCACCTAAGCAGGTTAGCCAGTTGGATTACCCCACACTGTAGGGGTCACCAAAAGATTCAGAAAACATGGAGTTATGTAGTCTACCATGTGCTTGGAGCCCCTCTTGATTAAGTGAAGGTTAGATAGTTAAGATGTGATAGATACAGTTGCACAATGTGATTTTGCATCACAACTTGTTGAAGGTTAAAGTCAGACCAGAGTCTAGAAGCACTTATTATGGCTCTCCCACTGATGGCTACTTATTTTCTGATTCAGGAAACCTCTTTCCTACCAACTCACCTAAGAAACTTCTTGGGACCATCTGGTGAAAGGGTAGCTAGAGGAGAGCTCAAGTCATCAGCACACTCCAGAAAGTTTACAGTAAACATTTCAGACAATTGCACAGAGCCCTCATCAACACCAAAGGCACATGGCACAGACACACCATCATCCTGTCTTGAAATGACTCAGTCGGCTACTTGCCACTGATTTTTGCCCTTCAACACTGCTAAGTGGATACCTCCTATATTCATTTAGTGAGTTAAGAAATGAGGAAACGATTGATCCAAATATTTGGATTTCTGGTTTCATCTCTGGGATGGCTGTTTGTGCTGTGCACCATGGCCATGGATTTTTGGAGGATCACACAAAGAGGAGGACAAGGAGGCTCCTTCATCATTAAAGTGGCCTGGTACTGGTCCAACCTGTGGAAAGACTGTTTCACTGATTCCACAGCTGTGACAAACTGTAGAGACTTCCCTGTTCTCTGGAGCGTCACCGGTAAGTGCTTTTCATGTTGTTTACCGTATCGGTAACAATGTTTCCAATAGCGTATGTCTTTTACTCAGGATGAATAAGAAATGAAGTCCTGTAACTCAAGAGGTTATCTTGTACAATGTGTCCACTAAGAGAAGAAATAATCTTGGTGAAATAAATCAAATGTTAGATTTTGAAGCTTTCAAATCACTTTTAATGATTCAACTTATAGCAAAATGATAAGATGAGAGTAACATCTGGTTTGATAATTATTTTAATGCTTGACAATCTTACGTAATTATGACAATGTGACTTGGTCTATACAAAGAGAACCTTTACAGATCCTGAACACAAGTGTTAGATACTGACCCTGAACATGAACACCCTGGCTGAACATAAAGGCTACTTCAAATCACATTAACCAGGAAATATAAGCTTTATCTTCAGTATAATGGGTATGGGTAAAATACATGTTCAGGTTTTTGAGCTCTGAATGAACAAAAAAAAAGAAGGTACAGTATGTGGATCAAAGCAAAGATATGATGAATGCTCTAAGTGACATTGAGTTCACATACAGTAAGCTTCACCTCTTTACAAAAAAAGCCATGGTTGACGCAATAATAATAAGCATCTTTTTAAAGGAGAATTTGTTGCAACGTTGTCTGAAGATCATTATTTCAACTTACAGTTGTATTTTGTATTTTTGGGTTTCTTCCCATAATTTTAAAGCAAACTAAATGTTTGTCACCTCTGCCTCAGGATTCACATTATTTGTTTGTCTGTCTCAAATAACTTTTTTTCTAGAGTATACTTTCTTATTATTTTTAACCTGAAGTCTTTCTTTCTGATTCTCACAGCTTATGTACAAGGAGTGCGAGGATTGCTAATGTGCGGGTTAACTCTTGGATTCTTTGGTGTGGTCCTTTGCTTCATTGGGATGGACTGTACTTACATTGGTGGAGCTGATCAAACCAAGGACAAGCTGCTTTTTGCAGGAGCAGTGTTTCATGTTGCTGGAGGTCCGTTGCAAAAACAAGTTTGTGTCCATAAACGACAGAAATGTTTTGCCCTCAGTGTTTAATATTATCAACATTACCTGTGTGCAGGTGTGTCAGATATTTCTGCCTACTGCTTATACATCAACAGGATCGCCAGAACAACCTTTGCTGCCAATGTAGGGCCAGGAATCTTACGGTACATTTGTTTGCACTTATGTACACATCTATAATTTAAATAAATGTGCTAATACCAAATGTAACACAACCTCAATTGTATTAATTTAACATGTTGAATGTATGTACTTTATAATCTACATTTTATTCATTATAGGTATGACCTAGGAACTCCAATATTTCTAGGATTGGTGGGTTGTTTTCTTATCATTTTAGGTGCAGTGTTTTATGCTGTGACAGTCTTCAGAGTAATCTGCCCTAAAAGGTATTTGAATTCACCCAGCTTTCCCATTTTTTCCTTGCTGAGTTCTTACCCAAGTACTGAATTAATTTTGACACTGTTTCGGTCTTATACAGTCAAGTGGTATATGCCTACGGAGGGGGCACATACATGGACCCTCGCTCCAGAGGAAGAACCCTCTATAGTGGATACTACAAACCCTCAGGGCAGTATGCAGCTTACATGGGCTCAGGAAGAAGCAGCAGCTCCAAGATCTCGAGGCTCTCTCAGACAACACCAACACGGGTCTCAGAGAGAGATGCATTTGTGTAGTAACTTCAATTTATTTCCATTTCATAAAGTTATTTTTTATTCAGATTCTTAAATCAGGTGTTAGTGACAAATGTATGTCAACAAATCTCATACTGTAGATACAGAGGAACATTCATCTTTCACATTTTGTATTTTTTTAATGCTCTTGTCACATGTAATGTTGATTAAAAAAATGAATCATCTGTGATATATATAAATGTCTTTTGTTTACTCATAATTTTGCTAAATGCTGGGATTTAATCCAAAGGATTAATTACAGTGAATGTCAATGGGATATCTATGAACTCTTATTTTAATAAAGCCTTTGTACCTATAATGGATTTGATTGTCACTCCAATATTTTCTTTAACAAATAAAGTTTATAGCCTATTCTTCAACAGCCCTTTTCTGTTTTGGCGCCCCCTGTGGACAAAACAGTTCCTTTCAACTCTTTGCAGGTTTTGATTTGTACATGTTTAGTGTTCTTTAACAAAAAATCTAATCCTATTTTCTTTAATCGGTCAAATGGATCTCTTAACAAGAATCTAGCCTGTGAAAAAAGGTTAAAGGTCCCATATTATGCTTTTTCTGGTTTTATATGCTCTTTAGTGTGTTTTCCAAGTGTCCTGTGCATGTTTAGGCACATCTATGTGCAAAAATTCAAAGTCCGCGGAAACGCAGCTTCTCCTACATCCTCCTGTTAGCTGTAGCATTAGCTGCATGTAACGCTTGGTTCTAGCCCCTCTCGATAAAAATTTGTCAGTCCGACGTCATTGTCAATGTGAGATCACTAATCTAAGCCCATTGGCTCGTTGTGCAAGCCCAGCAGCTCATGTTGAAATTTTTCGAGAAGTGTGCTGAGCAACTGACCAATAACGACAGAGCAGACCAATCAGAGCAGACTTGACTCACGTGGGGTCTAACAGTGTGGGCTCAGCAGAGCGTAGCTGACAGACTCAGAGCGTAGATGGAGCAAGGAGGAGTAGTACATGAAAACAGACACTTTTTTAGAACTTTAGCTATTGTGAACGTACAAAAGTAGATACATAGATTAATTATATGAACCTCAAAAAGGGCATAATAACTGCGGCAGCAGTTTCAGGCATTACAAATCACTGTATGGAAACAATGAATCTTTCACCTGATGGCCTTGTCTGCTGTCAGTATCTTAACTAAAACAGCTCTCCCTGATATTCAACATTTTCATGGCAAATTGGGTAAGAGTCTATTTTTTTACAAGTCTATATAAAGGCAATAATAATTTAATCCCCTAAAGCCATAAAGTAACATCAGGTTCTTTAAATACCAGTGACTATCTGTCTTATTTGCCACTATTTAAAAGTTTTATAGAAAAATGAATTAATTAACTTTTTACCATCCCGTTGTGTTTTCAAAGTTAAAAAAATCAGGATTTGTTTTTTTTCAATATGACACTTCTGCTGTCCTTAATTAGTCTTATCAGCGAACAAATAAAAGATGGTTAATTGTATGTATTTGCAACCTTTGCATGTTTATATCACAGAGATATAGTTCGGGTGAATTTGACCCAGCAATGAAAGTGGAAGCTAAAAGAGGTCAGAAGTGTGAAATTTACTATGTCTTTCTTTGCAAATGTCATAACATAAGTTATTCCTCACTCCCTCCCAACATATTTTAACACACAAACACATACACACACACACACGCACAGACACACAAGTTCTCATTTTTTCTCCCATCCCCTCTATCTCCTTATTCTCTTCACCTGTAAAGTGCGAGAAAGTGCTGATGTTATTATGACTTTGACGGGAATCTTTTATTTGATGTTTACGGCTCCAACAATTCAATATTTGTGTGTGTTTGGAAGTGTTATGTGTATTTTAGTTGAGTTGTTCTGTCCCTGCCAAGAGGCTGCAATTGACTCTCCTTATGTGCTGTGTAAACGTGAAGGTATATCCTGCCTTACCTGAATGTGTGATCCTGGCACCATCATTTATGAAAAACTGGCACATCGACCACTCAGTTATCTTGTCCAGAAAAAGTCACAATACTGTTCACCACTGACTCATAGTGTGATTTTTCTTTTGACTAAGCCAGGTGGATGCTTCCCTTTTTTCGTCTTATTCAGAAAAGAGAAAACTTCTTTTGCAGCTGACTTTGCTTTTAATGATATTTTTTAACAGGAAGTTCCAGCCAGAAATTTTTATTTCATAAATGCGTTAAATTCAAGATTTCACTCACACAGCTGTTTGTAAGGTTCCTCTCTCTACAGCATGAGGCCATGATTCAGGAGATTTGTGCCTTTATTTTAACCACTGTGGGCGCTTGTCTGTTCCACCATGCCAACAGAAATCTGGAAGATTGCTACTTTGGATGGGATAGTCCTCGGTACAACTCTCATCACTTCCAATCTATGGAAGAACTGTGTTGGTGATTCAACTGGACGTCACGACTACAAAATCTTTCCCTCAATGCTGGCACTGGATGGTCAGGTTTTTTTTCCTTTGTGCTTTTCTGTTTATTATTTTTATTTAGATTAATAGCACATGTAAATGCCAGAACTAATTGTTGAATTTGGATTTAGTAATACTGATTCATCCTCAGTTTTAACATCAACTTTATTTGTTCAGTCGTTGCCCCTTGTCTCTTTCAATGCAGAACCAAAGTTCACTTAAAGCTCATTGGGACTAATATACATCTAAGAGCGAAATGCTTCTTCTTCTTGAGGAAAAGTCTCCCTTGTCTTAAGAAAATGTTGATTTTAAGCCACTTTATTGGCCGTGGGTCAGTGTTAGAGGTGGTCGTCTCTCAATCAGTAGGTTTTGTTTTTTAATTTTAATTATTTGCAGGTCACATCCAAGCTTACAGAGGACTGATGATCACAGCTATCTGTCTGGGTTTTTTTGGGTCTATATTGGCCCTTTTTGGAATGAAATGCACCAAAATTGGAGGAACTGTAGCAAACAAATCCATCATTGCCTTCGTTGCTGGTTTAACTTTTATTTTGAGTGGTAAGTATAGTGAAAGTCTCTTCATTATCCATTTCATTATTTGTGTGATTCTAAAGTCTTTTTTCTCATTCAGGCCTGTGCTCACTCTCAGGATGTTCCCTCACAACAGAGTTTTTCAACCCAAAGTTTGTGGGGCTAAAGTAAGAACATTTTAACTGTTGATCCAGAGTGTTCAAGGTGCTTTTAAAACAGACCATTAAGTCATGTTTTTTTTTCTCAATAGATATGAATTTGGAGTTGCTCTCTTCATTGGCTGGGGAAGTTCTGTCCTCTGTATCTATAGTATATTCTGTAAATAGACTGAGCTGTGTTGAGTCATATTGGGGTGTGATGTGTGAAATTGAATCTGTCTGTCTCTTTACAGCTACAGTGGGGCTGACTCTATCTACCAAAGTGCTGCCTCACATTCCCGTGTTTCATTAAACACCAGAGGATTGCAGAGTGACAAGAATTAATTTATTTAAGGGTTGTGAAAAGTACTCTATGTCATAGCAATGGCTGATAACACTTTCAATCCAACAGCAGCAATACATTGGATAAATTAACACCAGTTACATATAGTAGGGGGCAATGATTTAACTTGTTTGATTTGTTCCCTGTTTATTCCAGGGGAATTTAAACTTTCTGTATTTGACTGTAATTAATGAAATGAATGTTCTGATAATATTTATGATATATCCAATAGCATAATCAAAGACAGTTTAGTTTGTTTTCTAATACATAACCATGAACGGTAAAAATCTCTATAAGAGGTCAATGAAAAGTGTGTGGCAAACTAAGAAAAGGCTAAAAAACAGAAACAATCTTATGACCAGAAATATACAGCATGAATAAAAAAGACTGTTTTATTTTAGGTTTTCTTATCAGCAGATCATTTCAACCGCTCAGTGATCACAGTGGGACAGTTTATGAGGTGTGCTCCCTATTCAGTGTCAGCCTCACTTGTTGTGCTTTACCCTAACAATTTTGTTAATGTTACAGTCCTGAGGATTTTTATGATTCCAATTTGAACGTCTTGTTTTTATACGAAGTGGATTCAAAAAAGGATTCAAATGGGTTTTCTTTGGGTGGCACGTGAAACCACCCAGACCTTATCCAAACAGAGTCTCACACGGTTGAATGGAGCTCTTATCAACTAAAAGCACACGGCACACTCATATCCTGTCCTGAAAAGAACTCATGATACTGCTGGTCACTGAACTGAACACTCAATGTGATTTGTGTTTACCCCAAGCTAAGAGGATGCTCAGTTGGCTATTTGTTTGAATCATAGAAGGCAGTTATGAGGATTACCTTGAAGGACGAGGAGAGTTGGCCCCCTCATACACTGTAAATTACACAAAACTGGCAATGTATAAGGTATAATTCATGATAGATCCTCTCACCTGTGTCATTAGTCTCACTGTGTCATTAGTCTCACCTGTGTCAATAGTCTCATTAGTCTCACCTGTGTCATTAGTCTCACTATGTCATTAGTCTCACCTGAGTCATTAGTCTCACCTGTGTCAATAGTCTCAATGTGTCATTATTCTCACCTGTGTCATTAGTCTCACCTGTGTCATTAGTCTCACCTGTGTCATTAGTCTCACTGTGTCATTAGTCCGACCTGTGTCATTAGTCTCACTGTGTCATTAGTCTCACCTGTGTCATTAGGCTCACTGTGTCATTAGTCTCAACTGTGTCATTAGTCTCATTAGTCTCACTGTGTCATTAGTCTCACTATGTCATTAGTCTCACCTGTGACATTAGTCTCACCTGTGTTATTAGTCTCACTGTCTCATTAGTCTCACTGTGTCATTAAACTCACTGTGTCATTAGTCCCACCTGTGTCATTAGTCTCACCTGTGTCATTAGTCTCACCTGTGTCATTAGTCTCACCTGTGTCATTAGTCTCACTGTGTCATTAGGCTCACTTGTGTCATTAGTCTCACCTGTGTCATCTGTCTCAGCTGTCTCATTAGTTTCACTGTGTCATTAGTCTCATTAGTCTCACTGTGTCATTAGGCTCACTGTGTCATTAGTCCCAGCTGTGTCATTAGTCTCATTAGTCTCACTGTGTCATTAGTCTCACCTGTGTCATTAGTCTCACCTGTGTCATTAGTCTCACTGTGTCATTAGTCTCACCTATGTCATTAGTCTCACCTGTGTCATTAGTCTCACATGTGTCAATAATCTCATTGTCTCAATAGTGTCACTGTGTCATTAGTCTCACTAGTCTCACTGTGTCGTTCATCTCACTGTGTCATTAGTCTCACTTTCTCATTAGTCTCACCTAAGTCATTAGTCTCACTGTGTCATTAGTCCCACCTGTGTCATTAGTCTCATTAGTCTCATTGTGTCATTCGTCTCACTGTGTCATTAGTCTCACCTGTGTCATTAGTCTCACTGTGTCATTAGTCTCATTGTGTCATTAATCTCACCTTTGTCATTAGTCTCACCTGTGTCATTAGTCTCACCTATGTCATTAGTCTCACTGTGTCATTAGTCTCACCTGTGTCATTAGTCTCACCTAAGTCATTAGTCTCACTGTGTCATTAGTCTCACCTGTGTAATTAGTCGCATTGTGTCATTAGTCTCACCTGTGTCATTAGTCTCACCTGTGTCTTTAGTCTCACTGTGTCATTAGTCTCACTGTGTCATTAGACTCATTAATCTCACTGTGTCATTAGTCTCACCTGTGTCATTAGGCTCACTGTGTCATTAGTCCCAGCTGTGTCATTAGTCTCATTAGTCTCACTGTGTCATTAGTCTCACTGTGTCATTAGTCTCACCTGTGTCATTAGTCTCACTGTGTCATTAGTCTCACTGTGTCATTAGTCTCACCTATGTCATTAGTCTCACTGTGTCATTAGTCTCACCTGTGTCATTAGCCTCACTGTGTCATTAGTCTCACCTGTGTCATTAGTCTCACTGTGTCATTAGTCTCACCTATGTCATTAGTCTCACCTGTGTCATTAGTCTCACATGTGTCAATAATCTCACTGTCTCCTTAGTGTCACTGTGTCATTAGTCTCACTGTGTCATTAGTCTCACTAGTCTCACTGTGTTGTTCATCTCACTGTGTCATTAGTCTCACCTGTGTCATTAGTCTCACCTGTGTCATTAGTCTCACTGTGTCATTAGTCTCACTAGTCTCACTGTGTCGTTCATCTCACTGTGTCATTAGTCTCATCTGTGTAATTAGTCGCATTGTGTCATTAGGCTCACTTGTGTCATTAGTCTCACCTGTGTCTTTAGTCTCACTGTCTCATTAGTCTCACCTGTGTCATTAGGCTCACTGTGTCATTAGTCCCAGCTGTGTCATTAATCTCACCTCTGTCATTAGTCTCACCTGTGTCATTAGTCTCACATGTGTCAATAATCTCACTGTCTCATTAGTGTCACTGTGTCATTAGTCTCACTGTGTCATTAGTCTCAATAGTCTCACTGTGTCGTTCATCTCACTGTGTCATTAGTCTCACTGTCTCATTAGTCTCACCTAAGTCATTAGTCTCACTGTGTCATTAGTCCCACCTGTGTCATTAGTCTCATTAGTCTCATTGTGTCATTCGTCTCACTGTGTCATTAGTCTCACCTGTGTCATTAGTCTCACCTGTGTCATTAGTCTCACTGTGTCATTAGTCTCATTGTGTCATTAGTCTCACCTTTGTCATTAGTCTCACCTGTGTCATTAGTCTCACCTGTGTCATTAGTCTCACCTATGTCATTAGTCTCACTGTGTCATTAGTCTCACCTGTGTCATTAGTCTCACCTAAGTCATTAGTCTCACCTAAGTCATTAGTCTCACTGTGTCATTAGTCCCACCTGTGTCATTAGTCTCATTAGTCTCATTGTGTCATTAGTTTCACTGTGTCATTAGTCTCAATGTGTCATTAGTCTCAACTGTGTCATTAGTCTCATTAGTCTCACTATGTCATAAGTCTCACTGTGTCATTAGTCTCACTGTGTCATTAGTCTCACCTGTGTCATTAGTCTCACCTAAGTCATTAGTCTCACCTAAGTCATTAGTCTCACTGTGTCATTAGTCCCACCTGTGTCATTAGTCTCATTAGTCTCATTGTGTCATTAGTTTCACTGTGTCATTAGTCTCAATGTGTCATTAGTCTCAACTGTGTCATTAGTCTCATTAGTCTCATTAGTCTCACTATGTCATAAGTCTCACTGTGTCATTAGTCTCATTGTGTCATTAGTCTCATTAGTCTCATTGTGTCATTAGTCTCACCTGTGTCATTAGTCTCACTGTCTCATTAGTCTCACCTGTGTCATTAGTCTCACCTGTGTCATTAGTCTCACCTGTGTTTGATTGCCACTGTGTCTATTTAGTCTCTGTGTTTCTTCCCTTGTGTTGTCAGTTCATTGTTGTTTCTCATGTCCTATGCCAGACCTCTGCGTACCTGTGTTTCAAGTACTTTTCCTGTCCTTTTTGACTTCTAGTTTTTGGCTTTAGAGTTTTTGTTTGCCTTTGGCCTTTTTGTTTATTAAATAGCTTTAGTTAATTCTGCAATTCGAATTCTCTAAAAGCTAAGGAAGGGTGGGTCAATGCTTCCTATATAACCTCCTTTAGCTTAGGATACACTGGACCATCCTTTACCAAAGGAGATGAGACATGACACCCCACAATTCCTTTCGGCCGCAACTTTTAAAGCGAGTCGCGCATCCGACCATTCAAAAACATTAACGATGATCGTAAAGTGACAGAGATCATGTAAGGGATAAAAGATAAGAGACATTTATATCCAGATGATGTTTTATTCAACATATTTAATTCACTTAAGAATGCTTTGTGCAGTTGTACATTTGTATGCTTAAAATATTAGGCTATGTGTAGGTTATATCATAAATGTAACAATTAATTTCATACAATCATATTTATTTTGATGTTGATTTCTGAGTGGACAGGAAGCTGATGGTTTCACTTTTGTTACTTGTAGCCTGGTAGTCTATATTGCTTTTATTTCAATTCTAACCATGTGGTAATCAGGATTATTTTACTGGTAAGAAGGCACAGGGGAAGGTTTTTTAGATGCGCTTTTTGTAGTCCATTATCTGAACATTGTAGTTTCACCACGGCAGACCCACGTCATTAACCTCCGCCAGCCCATCGCATTTAATTACGTCGCCTAGTGGAAATGTGGTCGGATTGTCAGAGCAACGAGATCACCTTTCCCTAAGTCCTTAATGAATTCTCCTAACATCTTTCCTTAACCTCATGACGTTTTCCCCAGGGTTAAGGTAAAGTGGATAGTGAAAGGAGATAGGAGGGACAATTCGAACGTACCCCAAGCCTTCCATCATTGCTGTTCAGCTTCTGCCCCTAAACCTGCATATCTCAGCTTTCTCCTTTCATGTGCTTCCTCCACAGAGTCTTTCCAAGAAACTGTTATTTCTATAAATCAAACTATCGGCTGACTTGCAGAACAGAACACTATGTAAAGCCTCAGGTTAGTGTAAACAATGTCCTGTGGCACAACAAGCTTTCCTCCCAAATCTACCTGCATCTCCCAATCATTGGTGCACTTTAAAATGCTGTTGTCTCTCCCTCACGTACAAACTGAATTTGTACGTGAAGTTCTGAATTCACCTCTCGTCTTTTACTTTCAATTCCTGCTGCTAATCTTTTCATCATCTAATTATATCGCAATGTACCCCTCATCCCATTTTCATATCAGTACATCGGGGTACTTCAAAATCATCTCCAGTGGTTTTGTGACCATTTGTCTGGAATTAAAAGGAATGTTCTCTGAAAGTTAAAGCCATCTTTTTGGGGGAAATTCCTGTGTCTATATCTTTAAATGCAGGTGAGCTGTGTTCGACCACACCCCTCTGCAAGAGGATGTGGCTCCGGTTTTCTTGCACCACGCACGATTGTTTATGGAGAGAAGGCAGACTCAGAGGGCAGAACAAACACCTAGCTGTGGGTGTGTCACCCACCTGGGGGAGGAGTTACTGCCCTTTGTGACGTCATGAAGGGAACATCTCCAAATGGCCTGTTTGAGCACATGTTTTATGAAAATTGGAGCAGACAAAAGTCAGAGAGGATGGACTTTTCTAATAATTGAGGGGTTTTAAGACAGGCTAGGGACACGTATTACAAAACATGGTAAATTGTATTTTGCAAAATATGTGATGTTTAAAACCTGAAGTAAGGTAAATGCCTATGATTAACGTGGTTAAAACCCTGATGCCCCTTTAACCTTGAACATTTTTAATTTAAGTGATGTAGTGTGCAAAAGTTTTTTTCAGATTTTGGGACTTTCACCTGTTAGAAGAGAGTCAAATATTAGCCTCATGTTGGTAGACTCAAGTGTCTCAAAAGTACTAACAACAAACACAAGTGACCTTCAGGAAAAAGCAGAATCTGTGTTCAGGGCAAAACATGTGATGATGTACACAAACCACCTTCAACCAGTTGTGTGTGTTTTAGATTTGTGAATCAGTATGCATGCAACAACTGAAGAGGGACTTTCCTGGTGGATAGTGTCCTGAAGTGTCGAGCCATTTCTTTGATTGGCTTTTCTCTGTCTAGACACTCAAATTTTAAGCAAGCATGAGTTACAGGACCGTGGTAATGTACATGGAAATCGGCTGCTTTGTAGTTTGTGTATCAGGATGGATTCTGGTTTGTTCTACCATGCCTATAGAGATTTGGACCTGGTCTGAGGTAGACAGCATCGTCTTGACCACTTCAAACTACTTCTCCAACCTGTGGAAGGATTGTGTTTCAGATTCAACTGGAGTATCTGACTGCAAAGGAATCCCGTCAATGCTTGCATTGCACTGTAAGTCAAATGTATTTCAGCCCATGAGACAAGGATAGTAAAAGGCAAGACAGCATTTTTTAACAACACCTTTTAATGCTCAATGTTATTACTCTCTGACAGGGGAAATTCACTTCTGCCGTGCTCTCATTATCATCTCCATAATCCTGTCTTTCTTCGGATCAGTTCTGGTGTTGGTCGGGATGAAGTGCACTAAGATTGGGGGTACAGAAGTAATTAATGCAAGAGTTACCTTTGCTGGGGGGATGAACTACCTTATCGGTGGTAAGAATTACTCAAAAAAGCACGTATTACACTTAACTTTTTGATGAATTAATATATGTCTTTTTCAGGGATGTGTTCTATGGTTGCTTTCTCATACTATGGAAATAAAATAAGAGCAGAATTTCAAGACCCTTTGTTCAAAGCTCAGAAGTACGTAAATTAAAAATGTATAATTATGTTGTGAATCAACCATTTTTGAATGACTTTTGTATTTTTGCACATTTTGTATTATTTTGATTTTGTTTTATTCATGGCCAGGTTTGAAATAGGGGTTGGCGTCTTTATTGGCTGGGCAGGCTCTACCTTACTTGTTGTTGGAGGCCTTATTTACAGTATCTTTGCAGGCAGGGAAGGATGCCAATCAAGGTACAGTGCAGATACTGTGTCATTGATGTCTCCTATATTATTTGAAATAATGAAATAGATAAATGAATAACCATCCATTTCGTCTATCTAAATCTAACAGCCCTGAAAGATACCCGGCCTACCAGTACCCTGACGCCTACAAAGTTGTTCCAACAAAAAAGAGCATTACTTCGTCCGTTCCTTCAGAGACAAGTGGGAGCAGGAAGTCCAAGACCACCAGTGGCAGCAGAGGCAGCAGCATCTCTGGGATCACTGATACCATCAGGACTAGTACTGCATATGTGTGACGCCTTTTCAAAGCAGCAAAAGATGATGTGCCTCTGTCGCTCAAATCTAAAAGGCTTGTTTTAAGGGGAGCAACTGTTGTTCAACAATGTGCATGTATGCATCATTTTCATGAGACACTTTAGTGGATTTCTAATTATTTATTTAGCTTTATTGTTGTAGTAAGAACGAATAAATTGACTGTTTTGTAATTGATGTATTTCAATGTCTCATTGACAAAAACTACTGAAATTCAGAAATACTGATGTAACATAAAGATAAACCTTAAAATGCATTGTATTAATCTTGTTTTCTAAAGTAAGCTATGCATCTCCATTAATTAACCTAAAGCCTTACTACAGTTTCATTACATTCTCAAATGTTTTTTTATTTAAAATTAAACCAAAATGTTTAAAATGTATTGCATTAATTCCAGAAAAATAATAATTATTGGAAATTAGAGAGAGATGATCATACCACAGTTAGGAGATTAATGGATACAATTATGTTCATTCAAACTCTATTTCCCCCTATTTGTAGCTTATTCTAAACACACATTCTTGAATTTAATTCTTACTGGGGATCTCTTGCAATACATCCCAAATGTTATAATTTTGTTACAATGTCACACCAAATCACACCCTGTTTGTCCTAAGAAAACACAAATATTCAGAGGTCATACAACTGATAGATGTTGACATAAAGTCACCAGACAGCAGCATATGTTAGAAAATTATATCATAAGCTCCATCTAAAAGGAAGATGGTACAGTTGCTTTAAATGCATCACAAAAATAATGAAATAATTTAATTGAACTCATAAGAACAATTTTGTTTCATTCTGTGCTCCTCAATGAACCTTCACCATATTAAAACGTGGGACCCTGTATCAGGTTTGATGGTAATATTCAAGGTGTGGTTAGGGTCAGAGAAAATGCTGTTTTTTGTAGGTTCATCGATAGAGTCTCTGGAGAGGTTGGCCTATAATCTTTCAGCAGATTTTAATTGATGGCACAGTTCACATTTTTAAAATAGTGGACAGGTCACATGTACACTGTAATAATAAAGTAGTTGTTATAACTTAAAGAAGTTAATGTCCAGGCTGCCTTCAAATTTTAGGGTAACTGACCTTAGAAAGATAAGTTGAGATAAATTTGCGATTATTCCAAAGAAATACAATTTTCTCATCAAATAAACTTGACATCAAGTCAGTTGTACTTAAGGCAAAATAGTCTTTTAATTTCTTTTGACTTGAAATCAAAAACTAAAAATACTTTATCAAAAAGAATCCACCTAAAATATTGAGTTAATTGAATATATATTTCTATTTTAGTCAACTAAAATCAGTTTAGTTTATACATTTTTTGTGATTCTCTTTGCTTTTGTGGAAACTTTCAACTTCCTTTCAAATAACAATTATAAAATGTATCATCTCTACAGGTTATTGGTTTTATCATAGAAACCAACACGACTTTATAACATGTAGGGGGGAAAACACACAACTTTGAGAAATGAGGTCTTGACCGGTAGCTTTGTTGGCTGCCCAGCTATCGGCACCGTTGCCCGGCTTGAGTACGGGACTTCAGTCCGCCAGGATTTTGAACTTGTCAGGCCCGGGGCAGAGGGCTCTCTGTGGGTGAAGTGTCAATGTTTTATGACAGGGAGAATGTAAAACTGTAGCAAAGAGATGAGTAGCAAGTTCAACCGTTCAACCCAGACACCGGGGATGGCAAAAGCACAAAGTGTCAGGCTGGTAAAGCGGGTGCAGAGGGATGAGTTGGAGCTGGAGCTCATAGCCCCAGAGCTAACACTAGCTCCAGGAATCCCGGGGCTGCAGCCACAGACCCACACTCGTCTCTCGTCCCTGATGTCAAAATCCCGGTCGGACTCGCTTTACCTCCGCGTTTCAGTAACATTGAAGTTATCCTGTGTCTTTCAATGATACAACTTCCTTATCTAAACATAACTTTCTGTTCCTAGCTAGTGATGTGTCGGTCATGAACGATTCGTTCAAAACTAACGAATCATCTGGGTGAACGAACTGAACTGAATCACTTACTGAAAAGAGTCGTTCATTTCTCAACTTCAGTTGCGCTCTCCTCTCTCCCGTCTCGTATCTCTCTCTAGACCGTAAGTGTCTCTCAAAGCCCGCCCTCCCTCTCTCTTTCATGTCCGTGATACATACTGACTGAACCAACAGAACGGAGTCGGTCGGGAGCTCTGTGTCGCTAAAGCCCGCCCCTACTTCTCCCTCTCATGTCTCCAAAATTGAGGAAGTAGAAAATATATTATTTAACATTTAGGTGTCGCGAAAATGTATGTGCTTTTTATATCTGCTGTCAGTTTACAAACGGCTTTTATATCCAACTTAATTTCACTCAGCTGACTTTTTTAACATCTACTAACGATCGTGTTTCAGTCAGTACATTGTGTGTGTGTGTGTGTGTGTGTGTGTGACTGAGGCTGGTGACTCGCAGTCTTGCTCGTTCACGTTCACTGAACGAACTGAAGGAGAGCTCCGACGTGAATCACTGAACGAACTGAGAGGAGGAGCGGAGCTCTCGTTCATTGAACGAACTGAACGAGAGCTCCGCCTCCGAGTCACTCTCTTCCTCTCAGTCAGACAGTCAGTGAGTGATTTGTGTACTGAACGTACTGAACAGAACGGTCGGGGAAAATAAATGTGATTGTTTTAGCAGCTTTCAGTTTGCAAACTGTAGCTTTAACCAACTAAATTCTCAGCTCATTAGTTTATTATTCACCACCAGCTGTTCTCAGTACAATTGCGAGCAGAACTAAACGTTTTGCTGTGTTTCATCTTATTAAATTCTGATTCGCAGACAGAGCTGCAGAGAAGTACTGAATGATTCGGTGAACGAATCTTTTGAACGAATCACTTTACTGAACTGATTCTACTGATTCAGTACACTGAAAAGAACTGCTTTTCACATCACTATTCCTAGCTGTCTCTCTTACTCTCTCCCGTAGCCAAAATAAACAGATCCACAGCGCCCCTTACAGGCCTGGAGCACTTCCGCTTAAGGATTAACTTGCAGCGTTTCTGTGTTTGCAGTTGTTTTCTGGTTGTGTGTTTTGACTTAAGTTTCGTTTCTGTACTTGCAGCGCGTTTGATGCTTATGCAGTTGTTTTGCCTATTTGCAGCACGTTTGTTTCTTTTGCAGCGCGTTTGTGTCTTTGCATTTGTTGTGGTAGTTTGCATTTGCTTTTCTATATATGCTGCGCATTTTTCTAAATGTATGTTGTTTCATCAGTTGCTGAGCGTTTGACCCCCACCGTACAAATAAGCACAAATAACAGCTGCGCCCTCTGTTGCACTTATCTCCCCCTATCCAATTCCAAGCCCGGTGCAGTCTAGGCCTGTGAAGGCTGTTTTGTCATGAGCCGAGGATCCGGCCGAAGATTTCTGCCTTTTAATAAGGCAGTTTTTTCTTACCACTGTAACTTTTGCTGCTTTGCTAAAGTGCTCATGATGGATAGGCCGGGTCTTTGTAATATAGCAATAAGTAAGGTCTTTTACCTGCTTTTTGTAACATAACAATAAGTAAGGTCTTTTACCTGCTTTTTGTAACATAACAATAAGTAAGGTCTTTTACCTGCTTTTTGTAAAGTGTCTCCAGATAACACTTGTTATGAGTTGACGCTATACAAATAAAATTGATTGATTGATTGATTGACTAACAACAGATGTCTCTGCAAGCAAGAAAGACTCGCCATTTTTAAGTTAATATGAATCACTTTTCAAAGTTGGAAAACTTTCAATTAGTTGAGGTGACATTTTAAGTGAGTTTTACTCACTTATGTTATTAAGACTTTCTGTTATTACAGTGTAGGCTACTGTACCATGTGGCTTTACAGTCTATGGGCTTTACAGTACTGTAGGTCACAAGAATCACAAAGGGAAAAAAATAAACAAACAAAAAAGCAGATAATTCTGTCGTTAATAAAGATATAGAAAAGAAAGAAGTGAATACAACAGTAAAGTAAAGCAAGAAGAACTTACGCAAAATGGCATGACCCCCCCCCCCACCCCCCAACACACACACTATCACGCCTGCTTATGCTGCCGTGGCTCCTCTCTGTTGAACAAGTAGGTGTGGGCGGGGTTTTCCAAACAAACCAGCCAATTACAGCCACCCACGACCGGTCGGCTAAGCTCGCTGCTCTGATGTGACTGACTGGGAAAACAGAAGCAATGTTGAATAGTCAACACAAGGGACGTTTGAGAATTACATAAAACGGTGTTAGAAATAAAAAGGTTGACGTTTGTGTGACTAAAGGAGGGAGGCACTGTCTGATGATGATCATGGTTTCTCTGGACCATGTGGCTCACAAAATATTGACTTACATCCCATATGTTCTCGTTTTAATTGATATGAGATTTGAAGGTAAGAAACTGACTCATTTACTTGACCAGTGAAGCTTGTGACAGATATTAGCTGCTTAACATTACCATTGACTACAACTTTGACAATTGTTCAGACAGCCTGCTTGTAGTGAGAGTATCGCTATGTCACTAATGTCAAAGATAACATTAGCTAGGAAATCGATAACTGCTGGCTAACGTTAAGCTAGCAAGCTTAAGCAATAGCAAAGCAACTGTTTATTAGCTGACTATGTATTTAAGTTAGTGAACAACCCGTATTATGTTGTCTGAATGTGATGAAAGACGCAACAAATTAATGAAGCCAAAGCTAAGCAAACGTAAAATTGAATAAGTTAGGTCTAACAGCTAACCAAAGTCCTAACACTGATTTCACTTACATGCTGTCGTTTGTCAGTGAATCATGTGAACAGTCACACAAATGTTAAGTGCTGTATTGACATGCTCAGTTTGGTGTTGGAAAGTCAGCGGTGTGATTGTTTTCAGGAGTGAAATGTGGCAGGGATGACAGTGTGGACAACCATATGGAGATGGGGAAGAAACTGCTCGCTGCTGGACAACTAGCAGACGCCCTCTCTCATTTCCACGCTGCTGTGGGTAAGTGAAAGAAACATGCAGATTATTTGAGGATTGTCTTGGGGTTTTTTTCTTCTGTTTTTTGTTGTTGTGAAGTTTAATTTGAAATGTGCATGTTTTGTTGTTCTTCCTCTATATTTAGACGGAGATTCAAATAACTATATGGCCTTCTACAGGAGAGCAACAGTGTTTCTAGCTATGGGGAAGTCAAGGTCTGCACTGCCAGATTTGAGCAAAGTCATTGAACTCAAACCAGATTTCACATCTGTAAGTAATGCATTTATACCAGTCTGCAGTAATTATTTGAAACCAGTTGGATCAGCCTTTATTTCACTCTGCAGACTTACAGCATCAGTATGACAGAATTGTGTGAGAAACACAAATACAATTACCTGAAATAAGCCGCTAAATGTTGTATCTACAAATTGTATAAATTTTATGGATAAGATCAACTCTAGGCAGGTCCTGTGAATCACTTATCTTGTGCCAGCTGTGTTGATAAGTCTCTGCCTCTTTTAACAGGCAAGACTGCAAAGAGGAAATCTCCTTCTGAAACAGGGCAGACTCGATGAAGCGGAGAGTGACTTCAAAAAAGTGGTAAGTATCATAACCCCCTGATTTAAACTGTATAGCAGCAGTGCTAAAAAGAAACGTTCTGCCTAAGAGCAGGAGTTCACCAGGAGGTGTCAGTGTAGATCCATAGCCTGGTAGTGAAATTCAACTCAAGCATTCAACTTTTGTCAGCATAGGTGTTTGGAACATTTGATTAACATACTTTATCTTGCAGTTATAAAATGAGCAGTTTAGGTCCTAGTTATGATCAGGAACAGGCTGTTACTGTGTCTATAGCCTTTAATGCAGGTGAGCTGTGTTCGACCATGCCCCTCTGGAAGGAATTGTTTATCTTGCGTTTTAAATAAAGTTGCTGTATCCTCAGGTGCGTTAGTCATGTCAGGAGAAACCAAGTTCTTCTTCCGTCTGGGGACAGGGTGTGAGTGTCAGAGTGTCCCATTGTGCAGAGGGCTTAATGCAGGCCTGCAGCCTAGTTTTGTGATAATTATCTCCTTGACTCTACACTAGACAATTCTTTTATTAACTGACATAAAACACTTCAGATGAGCTTTATTGCAGGTTGCCTCAGTGGTTATCCTGTATTTGTGTTTGTCAGGCTGTAATGCAACACACAAGGTGGCCAATAAAACAAGTGCTACAGGCTGCTTAACTGTTTTGTGTTTTTAAATAAAAGACAAGTTAGAAACTCACTTTTTGATTGTGTTCCAGGAATATAAGTTTTATAATTGCATCTAGCTTGATGCCATCATTTTTTTAGTGATTCATTGAACTGCAATTTCAGGCAGAAGCCAGTGAGCATCAAGGCAGGTTTCTTTCAAAGGCAACTGGTGTAATGTCAGGGGATCTGGCCAGTGGTGCATGCTGTCCTGCTGCTTTAGCAGTCCTCAATGTTGGCCCAGCATAATGCATCACATTTAATGCATTACGCCCTTTCCTAAACTGAGCTCCCAGGAAACACTTAAAGGTAACCCAAATCTGTTTGTAATGGATGTGTAGCTCGATGAGAATGCTCATGTGAATATGATGACCTCTGTGATGAGCATGATTCAAATGTAATGGGTTTAGGGAATGGTATGTACTGCCGCCGTTAGAATAGGCAATGCTTTCAAGAGGGCAAAATTACCAGAAGAACCTCTTCAGTGAAGTAGGAATTCATATTGAAATGTTTGAAATGAATCTAATAGTTTTCAGCACACTTCTTTACTACCCTCCTTATTTCCTGACTGTAGACCCATTTTTTTTACTGAAGCTTTTTTCCAGGGTTGCTACTTAAAGGCTTTATATGCGATTTTTTTGATCCAGCAGATGTCGCCCTTGAGCACCAGCATGAAACCAAAACAACTCGCGCTGCATTGTTGTGTTAGCATGTTAATGCTAGTGATCTTTATTATGCTCGTATCTTCACACTGCATGTAAATTTACCTGAAATGAGCGTGATCTAGAAACACAGTTAAGCAGTGAGTGCAGTATGTTATTCTTCTTTTCTCTAGTCCCTCAATTAAACAACTTTTATATGTGAGGGGAGGAGTCAGCCGGCCGTCCGGGCGATGTAAACAAACTAAAGATAGGACTCTGAAAACATCACAGACAGTGGGACTCGAGTGTTACACCCATTGTAGACAGTCATGACTCACAGAGTTATTTTCAGAGGATATACTTGATTTCTACATTTAAGTGTGAAAAATCACATAGAAAGACTTTAAATCATGACTTTAAGTATGTGACGTAACGCCTTCTCTTACAATGTTCCAGCTGAAGACCAACCCCAGCGACAAAGAGGAGAAGGAAGCCCAGAGTCAGCTGACAAAGTCGGATGAGATTCAGCGACTTGTGGCTCATGCACGCAGCAGCTTTGACAGGCATGATTATGTGACAGCTGCCGCTCAACTTGACACTATCATTGAGGTGAGATACCTACCTTGTCAGCTTTGCCTCATTTTACTGAAAGCATGACATTGTCCATGTGCTCACGGTCACAGGATGTACATAGCATTTTTATAGTTGCTACATTTTGTAAGAGTTCTTATCCAACTGTTACAGACTTGTGTTTGGGACGTGAGCTCCCGTGAGATGCGAGCAGAGTGCTTTATTCAAATGGAAGAGATGGGGAAGGCCATCAGTGACCTTAAAGCTACATCCAAGTTGAAGAATGACAACACCCAGGCTTTCTACAAACTCAGCACCATCTACTACAAACTGGGTGACCACGAGATGTCCCTCAAGTAAGAGCTGTTTTCACACTTTGTCAATATGAAGAGAACATAGCTCAATGGTATCCCAAAATCTTGTCCTGACCCTGCTCTCTGTCAGTCTGCTACTTTAATCATCTTCATTGTTTTATGGTCTCCCAAACAACATGAAACTTCTTTTAAAAAGTGGCACTCACAAATCCATTATCACAACAGCATTTAAAAAGTGAAGTAACAACGCATTCTGTTATCTCTCTCTTTGCATACAGAAGCTACACACAACGAGTACTAAGCAAGACCGCACATCACCTAATAGTTAATCAGTCTTATTTTTTAAAAGATATGAAAAATGCAAATACACACTTGGGCGGCTGTAAATATACCCGGACGGCTGGCCCGTACTCTGTGTGTGAAACACAGGCATGTACATCATAAATTCAGACAAATGTGCCTGTTTCTTCATTCCCTCCTCTCATTTTATCTGCAGCGAGGTGCGTGAATGCCTGAAGCTCGATCCCGACCACAAGCAGTGTTACAGTCATTACAAGCAGGTCAAGAAGCTCAACAAACAGATCCAGTCTGCAGAGGAACTCATCCAAGAACATAGGTGTGTGTGTGTGTGTGTGGTGTGTGTGTGTGTGTGTGTGTGTGTGTGTGTGTGTGTGTGTGTGTGTGTGTGTGTGTGTGTGTGTGTGTGTGTGTGTGTGTGTGTGTGTGTGTGTGTGTGTGTGTGTGTGTGTGTGTGTGTGTGTGTGTGTGTGTGTGTGTGTGTGTGTGTGTGTGTCTGCTTCCTTACCCTCCAGCGCTCCAGCATCTCTTACAAACATGCATGATAATCCAAATCTTTCTGTGAATGCATGTCACATCACATTTGCTACACTGAGATGTCACATTCACACGCCAAAACAAAGAAAATAAAAAAATTGCGTGGAAAAAAGGCTGTGGGTGCAGTGATCTAGGTTGCATTCTGTTTCATCGATAGTGTCTGTGTTGTTACTTTCTGTTCTTTTAGGTACGAAGACGCAGTGAGTAAATATGAAGCAGTGATGAAAACTGAGCCCAACGTGCAACCTTTCTCTCTCCTTGCCAAGCAGCGCATCTGCCATGCCCTGTCACAGGTAAGACGTAGTGCTGCTATTAAAGGTCTTCAGTCTTTGAGTTAAAACAATAGAAATAACCAGAATGTTTTCTGTGTTTCATGATCAGAGCCAACAGACGAGCAGAGCGATCTCCGTGTGTAGCGACGTCCTCCAGACCGACCCTGAGAATGTGAGCGCGCTGAAGGACAGAGCTGAGGCCTACCTACAGGACGAGCAGTATGACGAAGGTAAGCCACTCAGATAGAGCTCAAGCTAGTTGAAGTTCTTTTCCAGTCTTCATCTTAATCCCGTGTCTGCTTGTATTGACATGCTCGGAAACAGGATGACACTAAATGCGATTGAAGTCACTTTTCTTTACTTTAAATTGAATCACTTCATTGAAAAAGTCCTTGGTTGCTTTGAAGTGTTATAAAGTATTTTTCTTCTAAATTGCTCTTCTCTTTCAAAACATTTTACCAGTTTATATCATTAGTGACTTAAAGGCTTTATGTGATTTTTTGATCCAGCAGATGTCGCCCTTGAGCACCAGCATGAAACCAAAACAACTCACGGTGCATTGTTGTGTTAGCATGCTAATGCTAGCGATCTTTATTATGCTTGTATCTTCACACTGCATGTAAATTTATCTGAAATGAGCGCGATCTAGAAACACAGTTAAGCAGTGAGTACAGTGTGTTATTCTTCTTTTCTCTAGTCCCTCAATTAAACAACTTTTATACACGAGGGGAGGAGTCAGCCGGCCGTCCAGGCGATGTAAACAAACTGAAGATAGGACTCTGAAAACATCACAGACAGTGGGACTCGGGTGTTACACCCATTGTAGACAGTCATGACTCACAGAGTTATTTTCAGAGGAGATACTTGATTTATATTACATTTAAGTGTGAAAAATCACATATAAAGCCTTTAAACAAATAATAAATGAATGATGATTACTAAACGGGTATATTTACTAACAAAAATGTGTTTCTTCGGTGGATACGATACTTCACTGCATTGTCCCTCTGCTATGGTAAAGCTAATGTAGCGTAGCTTGATGAGGACTGCACGTTTAGTTGGTGCACAACAGCTAGTGTCACTCTGTTTTTGATCCGTGCAGGTTGAAACTAAAGTTCCGGTGAGAACAGAAACACACCGTGTAGTGGAGCCTTTAGGATATCAACCGTGATGTTAAACAATGGATAACCATAAACCTGGTACACCGCTTCATCTCTTATTTGGTGTAACCTACTTCTATTTGAAAACACTTTATCAAATTCTTCGAGATTAAAATAGACATCTATTTGAAACACTGCTGACGTATTTTGCACTTTGGGACATACATTACTCTGCTGGAAAATAATTTCAAATTGGATGGCAGAGTGTGGCTAAAGTTAGCAGTGCTAGCACTATTAGCCTTTGTCCTCCTTTGTTACCCATGCTACTACAGTAGATGTATCTGTCTACTGTGCCAGTTTACATCTTGGCAGTAGAGCGGGGAGAGTAACTGCTGCTACAGCACTGGCTAGTGGTGGGTGGCTACGTTACATCTCAGACACATGCAACAGTTATTGTTAGACTAATAATCACACTCACTAATTTCCTTGAGATAACATTTGTTATGAATTGCCACTATAGAAATAAAAGTTTATTTATTAATCCCTAATCTACAGTCAGTATCTGAGGAACAGTTAGCTTAAAAAACTGCAGTATTATTCAGCAGTCCTGCAAAAACATCCAAAAGTATTTTTAATGATGAATTTAATGATGTTTTAGAGACTATGTTTCAGAGAGCTGTTGATTCAACTATTTGAGGTTAAAGGTTTTTGGTGTTATTAAACTATATTGTATGTTAGAGAGGTGTTTATTTTTTATCAGGCCGTACAAATCGACACAAATCAAGTGGACCAAATAATAGAAACACTAGTCAATGTGACAAAATTCATTTCAACAAACTTCAACCCCCCAATGATCCTACAGCTGAGTCAACACAGACATAATTTAAAGGCAGGTCTAATAAGCTGCATGTTGTCATCACTGTACTAGTAGAGAGGGACAAGATGTTATTGTTATAGCAGGAGTCTGACACAAGGGGCCCTTGTAACACTACAAACACGTGATGTCATTTCAAGTTTCAGTGACACATCATGTAAGCTCTGTAGCGTTCCATCGTTTGACTTGAAGGAATTTGTCGTCAACTGAAAAATCAATGTTATTGTAAAGGCCAGTCCTGTCAGGCAGCACAACGTGAGGGGGGACACTCACATCCAATAACATTTACCTCATTTAACACAATCTCTCTGCTCATCACTAAATCTATTTTCACTTTGAATTTGAATACACACAATAAAGACTAAGCATTGATACATTTAGCGAGGGCTTCCATATCTAATCTAGTTAAAGCATATGACTACTATGTCTAAAGCTTGAAACAGAAAATGTGATTTGTCAGAGCAAGTCAATTCAAAATGTGGTGTGGAGCACAGTGTGTAAGAAGAAAGTGCCAGATGTAGAGCTGTCCTGCATTTCTGGCTGATATTATGCAGAATTGTTTTTGTTTATCAAACCTAAAGCAATTCCTCGGTGGCAGTGCCAAAAAACACACACACACACACGCGTATAGAACTAACCAGCTCCATAAAGCCTTTTGCTAATCCCGTGGAGGGATTAGGCTGAAACAACGGTCTACCCTATCCGTTGTCCAATCTCAGGAAGTCCAGAGATGGCAGATGGTGAAATCCCCAGGAATAGTCCACGTTCCAGCGATCCTTTCACCTGGCACCCGATGTTCTGCTTTCATCCTTCAAACAACCAATGGAGATTTTGTTGTCAAAACCTCTGCCACACATCATGTTTATACGTCAATTAAGTTTGAAATTCAGTGTAAACACTCCCACCAACAATCCTAGTGTCTTAGTGTACAGGTTGACAATGCAAAATCCAGACCCTGGTTCCTACAGGATCCTCTTAGACCCAGCTGCTCAGTACAGAACCAATTTAAACACTCAGTTTCCAAGCTAATACTAGACGAAAACACTGGAATCAAATCTGACAAATGAAGTCACATTGGTAATCCTGCACAAACTAATTACAAAAATACCCTGAAGCATCAAGTAAGACATCGTGTAGAAGGTAAATGAAATGTGGGTAATACCAACATATTAATGGTGATGATATTGAGTCTGCTGTTGATGTGCAAACCCTGAGCATAGCCTGTCAGCACCTGTGACCGATCAGACTTAAAGCTGTTTGTCAGCACTTACTGACGTTTCCTCCTTTCTAAATCCTTGCTTGTGTTGTTCTTACTCTCAGATTTGCGTCGCTTTGGAAAAAGCGTCTTAAAAAAAGGAAATAGTCAAACTGCTTAACCTGTTAAGGTATACTTGGATAAGAAGCATGCAATAGAAGGGTTTCAAGTTGATAAAGTATAAAGAAGTAAACCTACCAATAGAATCTTTGTGTGTTGATAGTTTAAGTTGTAAATTAAATACAGAATGACTAAAAACATTTTTTTTTTTTAAAAGAAGTAAAGAATTTATTTTCATTGAACAATCACACTGTTGGAGTTAAGAGGACACAGAGTGCTGCTGAGCTGAAGCACACAAACACCGTTTTCATTTCCCTTCCTCATGCTTTTTTATGAATCTGTTCAAGGTATGTCAGGCTCCAACACTCCTTTTGATTTACATTTAATGAATAAAAAAACGTCTTGATCTTCTGACTCATAACCAAATCACTGTGACGCAAACAGGTTGTTTTGTGGAGTATTCTTCCATGGCCTGCTGCTTGTTGAAGCTCCAATCTAGGCCCTCTACATGGAATGGGAGATAGGAGGTTTTCATCCTATCTGTTCGGACCGCAGATGGCTGTAGAGTTGGTTAATAAACTAAAAAGCAGGAAATCATGTAGTTCTACAGGCTAGCAAGTAGCCACTGAAGATGGGACATGACAGGATTAGACATTTTTGTGCATTATTGTTAAGAAGACAAAAGTATTTATAAAACAATGCTTGGACAGTACTTATTGCCTTTGGAAGTGAGCGTTTTGTCCCTCCATGTCACATGTGAAATGGTTACTCTGACCGGGCATTAAAGACTTGGAACATTTTTAATTTTGGTAAAACATTTTAGAACCATGACACCAACAAGTCCTTTAAAAATCCTCCAAAATATTCTTCAGCTTCTCCTAACTTCTCTAATATGACACAACTTAACTTAGTGAAAATGAAAGAGGTACAGTAGGCAAAATAGAGAAAAAGAAGGTTGTGAGATTTTGATAAAGATAGTGGGCATGTACCCTCAACATGGAACAGCTGCTGACCTGTCCAATAGTGTAATGTACACTCACTCACCCTGCGTCCCTACTGCATCACCAAAACAGCAAACTGACACAGGACAGGGGGGAAAAAAAACCACCACTTTTCCAGAGCCGCAGAATAAAACCAGCACACTTATCTGAAGAGGTCCTTGAAAAATCAAACTAGTATCTGTTTTGATTAAATTTTGAGAGAAATAACGAGACATTAATCTACAAAATCATCTCAAGTTAACACGTAGTGCTTTACTAAAGGGCAGTGTGATTCTGATGTTTGTATCAGTTTACAGCTTAGAGAAGTCAAGTCATACTTAAACAACACTACAGCTTTAAGAACTATAATGAAGAGGGATGGAAGTACAAGTTTTATTTTGAAAGAGTGTCATCTGAAAAACGGCTTCAATTTATCCATAATGTTGTTTATATGAGAGGATACACGAAGTATTTATTATGGGGTTTTTTTGTTCAAAGACGAACAACACGGACAAAAAGGTCCAATTAAACCAACTATTATCATCCCCATCTGCAGGCAGCCCGGCTCAGGCTGTGTAACTGTATGTTGTCAGAACATGGCATGGACACATCAGCGAGAGGGAAGGTCAGACCACATGTGGACTGTTAAATGGTCAGAACCACCCGTGGGTGTTAAATCCCCTTAGTGCACCTCAGAGGGTAAACAAGCTTCAAAGCACTCAAACATACACAAACAACCTGGAGCCTCTGCTCGAGGATCTGATGGTGCTGTGATGGTGTTAATGACAAGGTTTATGCATTTAATAAAGACGAGGTAGACCTGAACACTAGTCACACATTGTAGTGTTTGTCATTAGGTTGTATTTAAATCAACTAACCAGAGTTCATGGCAACAAGATTTTGTTGGATAGGAGTCGGTGCATGTCTTTAATCATCTTCTGTGTAATGCTCCATTTTAGTTTGTCTTTATTTTAACCTAATGCAGGCAACTTTATGAAAACCACGAGTACATTTAAAGTCAATTTATAGAAAAGTCAATTAAACTCAAAATCACAAAAAGATTCCCTGAATAATGTGGATATCTTACCTTTCAAAGGTGACAAAGTTCAGACATGGTAGCTTTGTTTTTTTAACCCATAATAATTCAAAATGCCAGCGGCAGCAGATGTTGTTGTTTCTTCTGATGAGTTAGTCATGTTGTTGATCCTCTCCTTCTTATTTAGAGCTTCTAACAGTTGTAATGTTTAATTTGCTAAAAGCTACATGACTAAATACCTGCTAAATGACATCCTATCAAACGATTTACATTACCCTAAGCTGTGCTAGCATGTTAGCATGCACAACAGATTAACTTAATCACTTGTTATACATCAGCATGATTGTTTTGTAATTATAAGTATGTAATGTGTGCTGCTGTAAGAATCCCATCAAACAGCTGCTGTTGGGGAATTTAACTTTTTTCATTGTTGTGCTTAAATTCATAAATGAAATGTCAACATGCCACAAACATTAAGATGTCCATTTGGTCACTCATTGGAGAATTAAAACATTGGATATAAACTTGTACAACTAAGGGCATTTTCACATTAGGCATAATTGTTTCGCTCCTTGCCCGAGCACGATTTCCGCCCCCCCAATATAATGGTAGGGGAAACACTGTAATCTGATTACACTTGGGTATGAACACAGTTGGTTTGCCAAACAGCAGAAAGAGGAAGAAGTAACCATGGCAGTGAGTCCATCCTGCTAACTGTGGATGTTTTTGTTATTTTCTGAGACGTCAACGACCCTCTCTTTGTGCAGCTCAGAGGACGAAACAGGGCCCGTGATGGTTGAACATCTTATTGAAAGCTTAGATAACATACGATGCACAACAAGGCCTTGAAGACACAGTTATTTCCATTGAAGGACTTTCTTTAAGCACTGTACTTCACTTTCCATTAGCTGCTGCAGACGGAGAAGCAATACTGATTCTATCCTGCTTTTTCCTTCTCCAGCTATTAAGGACTACGAGACTGCAGGAAAACACAGCGAGAACGACCGTCAGGTATCAGAAGGCCTGGAGAGAGCTCAGCGACTTCTCAAACAGTCTCAGAAGAGGGATTATTACAAGATCCTCGGAGTGAAGAGGTGGGATTTGTTTTTTAATGTGTTTTGGGAAAAAACTCTAGAAGAATTGGGTTACTTTAGATGACACTTGAATTAATATAATATAAGCCTAATATATAAGCCTACTGTATGTATTTATATGGACACTTAGCCAAGTCTTACTAGGTTCAATTAAAGAAAGGGAAGCTGCTTTAATCTTTAATTAATGTGCTGAAATTTTCTCCATTGTTGCAGGACTGCCCAGAAAAAGGAGATTATCAAAGCTTACAGAAAACTAGCACAGCAGTGGCATCCCGACAACTTCCAGGATCCAGAGGAAAAGAAGAAGGCGGAGAAGAAGTTCATCGACATCGTTCAGGCCAAAGAGGTCCTCACTGACCCAGGTGAGAAGTTATTATCCTAACAATGGCAGCCACACCAGTCCTTACTAGGCTAGTGTCAAAATCATTAATATACCATAATCAGTGACAATCGAGTATTTGATGTATGTTCTATACACACACATTGTGACATGTTTCCAAATCTAACTGGTGTAGCCATTTTTTCGGCTTCTAATGTCACAGTGACCCTGCTCAGTATTTAGCATACATGCTGCCATTTGATGTATTGTAGCAGAGTTAGCTTACATTTTGGTTCTGTCAATAATGTTTTATTACTCGTCCACCAATTTTCCATAAATCCATTTTCTTCCGCTTATTGGAGTCGGGTCACACTTTTTTTTGCAGGCCCTTCCGAGCAAAGTTTTTAAAACTCCTCCAATATGTTCTCAGGCCAGATGGTATATGTAGTCCCCCTAGTTAGCTCTGGGTCTACCCAAGGGTCTCCTCCCAGTATAGCGTGCCCAGGCAACCTTCAAAGGCCTCCAGGAGGCAGCCGAACCCCCTCAACTGGCAACTTTCAATACAAAGGAGTCGCACCTTCTTTTGGGGGAGAAATTACGGCTCTTCTTTCCTGGCATTAACAAAGACATGGATTTATTTTGTGGTATTTTTGATTATCTTTTCCATTATGGATATAAATGTAATATGTTGAAATGGCCTGTTCTGACATAATCTTTGATCTGTTCCTTTAGAGATGAGAACAAAGTTTGATCACGGGGAGGACCCCATGGATCCACAGAGCCAACAGGGTCACCATCATCATCAGCACTTCCATCAAGGCTTCCAGGGATTCAACCCGTTCGGATCTGGACCCTTCAACTTTAAATTTAATTTCAACTGAGGAATCCCGCACAGCTGGAGTTTTGGTATTTGCCTCCCTATTTAAGGGGAGATCACTGGTACGATGTCAGTGCATACCAATCATTCTCTCACAAACTGTGACTTTAATTCAGTGACCTTAATTCAAAATGAATCCGTTGTTAAATGATACAACTTTGAATTCTGTTTGTGGAAGATCTGTTGCTATGCTAACAATTATCCGCAGTGTGTGAAGCAGCTTTTATCCTTCTCCTGTCATTTCTAATTCACATCCATTCGTTTCAATTTGTTCATAGGTACAGTACTATTTTTATATGAATGGAATTTTTCTGAACTGTAAATAAAGATGTATTTATGTACATGAAATTAAAGTGAGGAGGAGTTGCTGCTGTGTGGATGAGTTTGTCTTTAACACCATATTTCATCTGACACGTTCCCTAGTTGTACACACCTTTGCAGATTTTTCCTGTTCATTGGAAGAATCTCACATTCCTGAACACACCAGGAGACGACAGCCTCTGTAAAGGTTTAATAGCAAAGATTTATTTTTCTACCAGACAGTGATATAAATATGTCTTTAACACATCACAGTGAACGACAGGTGATCTGAGAGCAGACCCCCTTCACTCGTTTGTTGACTTAAGACAAAAAAATGACAGTTGGCTTCAGTTAAGCAGCATCGTCCATATTATTCCTGAGACAAACATACTGGTACGTTATCAAATTGAAATGTTGAAAAATAATCCTTAAATTAAATTCATGGTGGCTGAATATGCACAAGTAATGTAAACATGGAGTCATAATTTAAAATCAAATACTTTACCCTTAAACTATGACCTTTGTGTGCAAATGGGATGGACAACTAATTCACTTACGCCAACTGCCCCAAATACTACCATGCGTGTCAAGATTTTTAGCAATGAAAATTGTAACATTAAGTCAGATTTATCGCTCAAATTCTCAGTTAAAAAAACAAACAACCAAACTGGATTCTCGATTTTGTCAGTCAGAAATCAATTTAGTCTATTTACTCTGTAAAATGATCTTATGTACCTTCATCCATACTATAACACTATAATACTCATACTAAAGCTCGATAGCTACACGTCCAAGCAGAAGGTCAGTCCTGCTGATGATTCATGCTGCACTTTGACAGACAGCAGCAGTGTTGATGTAACACTGCTCCCCCTGTTGACCACTCAGTGCCCTTTAAAGCTTTGCTGATTTAGTCCATGTGTAAGAGGTGTTTTTTTAACAAGTGAATCTTTGAAGTAGAAAATGTAAAGAATAAAAAAACAAGCCGGTTTGTGCTGCATGCTGCGACTCTGCCTGACACCTACCCAGCAGGGGTTTCAGACATTCCAAATAACTCTATAGAAATAATCAATTGTCTATCTGATGGTCGGGATTGCTTTTGCAGTCCATAAAGAGGTATCAACATTAATTTCAGTCTGTTTCACAACCACCAACGAAGTCCTAACAAGAGCTTTAAATAGTTCAAGATGACAACTACAGAGAAGGCACAGTAAGCATGCAAAGTGAGTTAAGGTACTATTAGACTGCTGCTTTGGGGCAGGAGGATGAAGCAAACAGTAAATTACATTTTCAAAATCTTGTTCCAAGGACACTCCTGTTTAAAGGGGCAAGTAGGGAAGTTATTGGTTTGTGGTAGCAGGCTGAATTTATCTATGTTTTTTTTTAAATGACAGGACCCTCAGTATGCGTAACTTTTTGTGTCATTGGACATTCCTCATCAACAGGGAAAACATGCAAGACCTCAAACAAACACTTTGGGGGAAAAAAGAAGAAGGAAAACACAACTACTACGGCTTCCTTATCCTGATTCAAAAGCTGAGAGATAAGAACTGGAGCTGTTGATAGGCATTGGGTCACTGAAAGGCTTTACCACTACAAAATCTTCATCTCATATACAGTATATTACAAAAAGATCTAACTCCTTTCTGATGGTGTTGTGTGTTCAAATATGTCCAACTGTATTTCATAATTCAAATCAAATAAGCAATATGAATCCAATAAAGAAACAAACCAGCTGTGTTCTGGGGCAGCAGATGGAGACGTAAGAGATATTTTTCCCTGCTGCAAAAAAGGGTATGTTCAGATGAGGTTTTAGTCTAAATATTAGAACCCCTCCAAACTGAGACAAAAATGATGGAAAATAAAAATGAAAACCTTCTCTTCCTAATGTCAGACTGACTCCCCTGTAGATGAGGAAAAAATGCAAATCATGTGACGACTTCACAGCTAGTCTGAACATTAAAAACATTAATTTTAAAGTCAGTAATTACTTTGGTTTGGGGTTTTTTCAGTCAATGCATAGTCTAAGTCTTCATATCAGCCATATCAAATTAAAAAATACCAAAAATGATTTGCTTTTGAAATATTTTTACACTAAAAAACAAAAAAAACCATCACAATGTGAGATTGGACTCTTAGAGATGTGCCTTCTCTAACTGATTCTTTGCAGACATTATCAGTGCAAAATATGGCAGGCTACTTCTTCCAAAACACACACACACATACACCTAACAAACTGCTTTAAATTATGTTTTCCCTCCTTTGACTCTCTCTGTTTGCTTCATTCTCTGGGTAACTGGGAGCAGCCTGTAGTGTGGAAAGCCAGTTCACAGTTGGCAGGTAACACTTAGATCACGTGTTAATTTGTAAGACGTGTTGACTGCAGAAGCAGGTATGGCATCTCTGAAAATATCTCCTCCTTCTGTGGCTGGGGAGATGCACAACAACAACAACACTGTGTGGCTATGTTTAGATGGAATTGTCTGTCTTGGAGCTTCGCAGGTGGCCTGCATGCAGAAGGAGCTGCCTCGTCTGTGTTCAGCGAGTGCTGGCAGACGTTAAAGTTCATCTCGCTGGTTTTCTAGAGGGGGCAGTTGGGGTTGTTGGAAAGAGAAAAATGAAAATGAGCTTGGTGGTCAAAAAAGGTGATCATACAGGAGGAGAATAAAAACGGCATGGACACACCTTTTTGAGTTTGTGAAGGAGAGCGAGTCTGTTGGTGCGTTTCTGCGTCTTCCTGCTCCTGGACTCGTCTCAGCAGCTGTTTTATCTCATTGTCATATTCAACCCATTCAGGCACTATCCTCGCTGCAGCTGTTAGCTTGGGCTCCTTGGTCTTTGGGTTATTGCACTGCAGCAGAAAAAAAAGCAGACAAAACACATCAGTCACGCCACCAGCGCCACTTTCTCCCAACAAGTCTTAATGCCATTCCCAGCACTGTCTGTGGCAGCCATTTGAACCTAATTTGATTTCCAATTCTGTTAAAAGGACATTACCCCGTGTCTTGTATCTGAATTACCAAGTGGGTGTCCTAAACCGCAATGAGACAATGCTTCCTATCCCAGTCTGCTGGAGCCACGCCAGTAATTCTCTAAATTAGTTTAGGAGACTACACGATAGCTCCTCAGTCGTCTCCTAAATGCCAAGCAGCTTATAGACATTAGTGTCCTGGAATATTCAGCTTTTCTGTGCTGCAGCAGCTACAGCTCACTGTTAGAACAAAAACATCTGAAAACATGATGTTGTCATCATCCGTGTCTTCCACACATGAAAAAAGTGTTATTGTTGTTAAGACTGAAGGGACTTACTGACAGGAATAATTCATGATTCAATATTAAGCAATTCCCACTATGCTAGTTAGCTTTTCCTCACATTCCTGATCAGTATCATTGCTCTAGAACTTACAAGGTCTATAGTCTTAGCTGTGACTTTGGAAGTGTCATCACACCATGTCTCACACCAAAGCCACTCCTGTGGGAGGGACTTGATGGCCACCTGGTGGATCATATTGTTTGGAAGGTCCTAGAAGAATAAAACAAAACATGAATTTATTTGGAATTTAAATACATGAAAAATGAAACTTTAAGAACAAACTCTTTTCCTAAAGTCTCACACCTGGTCCAGGTTGGACAGACTGTTGGGGTCTTGGCTCAAGGCTTGGTACTGGCCTCTTAATCGGTCCCCGGCTGCAATCTTCCGAAACTTCTTCAAGTCTACGACGTACAGTGCACTGAAGAGAGGGAAGGAAGAGAAAGCAGGTGTGAGTAAACCATTCCCTGCACTGGAGAGCCCATAGGAATGACTTAATATAACTAAAATAACGACACAATAAAAGATAATTACCCTCCAGGCCCGTTCAGATAATTGCACCTAACATGCCATATTACTAAACAAAACACTGTAGACTTTGTAGTTCCACTTATTAGATTTTGTTCTGCCAGAGGATATTCACCACATAATGTTTATCTGGACTCCCTGATGACGATCATTCACCCTCACTGCCTTTGTCCTGCCACAGCTAAGCAGCACACTGGCATCCATTCAAATCACTGTGGTTTCAGACTTTTTCTTTTTTTTTTCAGTTTTCATCAGCCAGAAGTAAAGTGGAAAGTTTCTGCCCGCGCTATTCAGCCACTGGCCGGCCGATTAGCTCTGACACTGACTGAGGGGGAACTCGGTGTCAGAGGCCTGGCACAGAGCGGAACTTTTTATTTCTAATCTAGTGATTTATGTAAGACACACACCGTGGCTGCATCCGAGAATCAGACGCTCAAATATCCACAGAATGTTTTACTATAATTGGTGGGGTATGGTCACCATGGAAACTAGATGAACACAATACCTTTGGGTAGTGATGCCACAATTGTCTTTAATTTTTAAATTCCTTTTCCTTCCGTTTTTTTTGATTCAAAATAGTCTGAAAAGATGCGGCAGAATTTAATGCGATTTGATTTTAGCTTGCACAGAGGGATCTTATTTTACTTTGCTGACAAATCAAAATATATGAAGTGTTCTTTACAGAGCCAACAACTGGCATGTGACTTCATCTGTACTGGCTGATTAAAGTGAGATTTTACAACTCCTTGAAAGTACAACTTTGTCTGGTTCCTGAAGTTTTTTAAGTTTCAAAAAGATGGAGGAACAAAACAAATCCAGCACTTCAACTCTCTAAAAACACAAAAACAAAAAAACAGTTCCTCTTCTTTTGTTATTTTTAGTTCTTCTCCCAAATATGACACACTCTTGCAGGATAATGAATAATTCCTCAAGATGATTCACTGAATCCAAGCCACAATGAAGTGAAAGATGGATTTTCATGATTGTGATACGCGAGGCGTTGCAGAATATTCTGGCTTTTTTTTGGGAGAGGGCGAGGGGGGTTTGTTTTTATCTTTATTAGACAGGACAGCTGAGGAGAAACAGGAAATGTGGGGAGAGAGAGCGGGGGGTGACATGCACCAAGCTGTCAGGTTGGGGAGTCAAACCTGTGACCAGTGCTATGAGGACTGTAGCCTCTGTACATAGAGCGCCTGCTATACCAAGTGAGCTAAGCCAGCACCTTGTGGATGGTAATATCTAAATTCTTTGATTTATTATGCTGCCTTCCCATAATGTATTATATCAGAGATCGTTTAAAGCATTCAATGCAGTTTTCTAAAAGAAGCAGACCTGATATGGTATTTCCTGTGTCCCAGATGTGAGGCCCAGTAGCCAGATTTCCAGAAGCGATAGCCTTCCATCTCCCTGCGGCTATCACAAAACGGTGTGTAGCCATACGGAGCCCCCTCCAGGTCTAAATCCCTCAACTCCTTCAGATCAGCCCGAACGATCTGTGAGGAAGATACATTTGTAAGTATGAAGACCAACGACACATTTTCACACCAGTACGGGGCAGTGGTAGTAGTAGTCGTCGTCAAGACACTTAACCCAAAGTTGTTCCTGCTGCTTCATCAACACCATGTCAATGTGTATAAATGGGATTAGCTAATACTGATGGACATTTTACATAACAGCCTTTACCATCAGTGTGTGAATGTGTAGGTGTGACCTGCGGTGTAAAAGCACTTGACTAGAGAAAAGACTAGAAAAGTGCTACATACAAGCTCGAGTCCATTTACCATCTACAGACAACACTCTCACGAACAGTTGCAAACTTACACAAAGCTCTCGGTTCAATTTGATCCTCACCTGGTCAGCGTCGACAAAGATGATCTTGTCCACAGCCAAAGGGAATAGAACATCGAGGAAGAGGATCTTGTATCCCCAGATAATCCGCTGCTTCTCAGTCTGCTGGTGGAGCCAGCGAGGCCACTTGTATTGAACCAACTCGTACTGAAAGCTGTACTTCTCCGCCATGTCAGAGATGGTCTCCTAAACACAACAAACACAAACACCAGCATTTTAATAAACAAAGTAAAAGAGCCCATTTTGGAAAACATTTTAGATATGTGCTCAATTATGTTTACAATATAAATATATATATATATAATATATAAATATAATTCAAATCAATGGATACAGATTGTGAACATTACACTTGGATATGTACACTGGTGCTAAGTAGTCATGCACAAGTTTCCATTATAGACAATCATAATTAGAATATAAAAGAACAAAAGCAATAACAATTCAAAATGTTCAGAGGGTATATCAGGAAGACATTGAACATAGAGCAACACTTTACATGTGACTTTATCAATCATAGAAGAAAACAGATAATGTTGATAAGTTTGTGAGGCCTAGCTAAAGGCCAAATATGATAATGGATGTGTTACAAGCATAAAAGGCAGAGAAGATAGATAGATAGATAGATAGACACGCAGACAGACAGACAGTCAGGCAGGCAGACAGACAGACACACACACACACACAGACACAGACACAGACACAGACACAGACACAGACACAGACACACAGACAGACAGACAGACATAGACACAGACACAGACACACAGACAGACAGACATAGACACAGACACAGACACAGACAGACACAGACAGACACACAGACACACAGACAGACAGACACAGACACAGACACAGACACAGACACAGACACACAGACAGACAGACACAGACACAGACACAGACACACAGACAGACAGACACAGACACAGACACAGACACAGACACACAGACAGACACAGACACAGACACACAGACAGACAGACAGACAGACAGACACAGACACAGACACAGACACACAGACAGACACAGACACAGACAGACAGTCAGACAGACAGACACACACAGACAGACACACACACACACACACACACACACACACACACACACACACACACACAGACACACAGACACACAGACAGACACACAGACAGACACAGACAGACACAGACAGACACACAGACAGACACAGACAGACAGACAGACACACAGACAGACACACAGACAGACAGATACCTTATTGATCCTGCAGGAAGAGTTGTTGTGAATAGCGATGCATTAGGATAACTGAAAAGCTTGTAAGCCAATATTGATGCAAGAGTGAAGGGAAAGTGGTATTATATAAAGTGCAAGACAGCTGGACATACTAAATAAACAACATTTCAGATTTCAGCTCGCTTCCAGGCATGTCAGCTATTTTTCAACTAGACTTATAGAAAATCAAGGAGAGGAAAAACCCAAAAACTTAGAATAAAAAAACCTCAGAAGAGCTTGGATGAAGTTATTCTGAACAAGTCGAAAAACAAAGCTGTTATATTCATGGAGGGAGTGGTGAGGTGAGGGGGGTACCTTGAAGGATGGGGAGAGGTAATTCTTGAGGAACCAGAACTTTACAGGTGTCTTGGTGTGCCGAAGGACCGACAGCATCATTATTCTGACAAAAGACAGAAAGTGTGAAGGAGCAGTTTGAGGACCAGGGCTGAAAGAAATGTGATGTGAAGAGGTGAGCTGGTGAACTGAAAGTGACCCACCTCAGAAAACGCTCATACAGATGGCCCGAGGCCACAGAAAATATGTTGAGAATATCCTCTTTCTTCTTCTCTCCGTCATTTTTCTTTGAGCTTCCACCCGTAATGCTGTAAATGACACACACATACATGAGCCTTGTCTGTTTTGATTTGTGTATGGTAACAGTCTACAGGACACATTTTGGATGATTTTTTGTAGAAGAACATGAAACAGTCAAATCAGCCAGCAGAAAATCGTTTCAAACAAACCATGCATACTGTGTTTTTAAATGACATTTAAGATATGGAAGTGGCAGAGCTCTGGTAAGCTTGTTTGATGTGATCTCTAGAGATCTTAAAGAATAACTTTGCCAGAACGGATGCAGCTGAAATATTGAAGCAGCCCTTTATTTTAATACACCCTGGTAAGTCGAGAGTCCATAAAATGAAGAATTGGAAATGATTCATTTGAATTAAATAGGTAACAGCTAACCAGAGAGTTAAGATTTAAATGTGCCACTCGAGGACAGAGTGGGATTCTGGTAAAAAAAAAAAAAACATACCCTTCCCTCCCCTGGTATCTCCACCCATGGACTCCACCTCCAGCCTAGAACAACACTTTTGAGCAAGTCGGCCATTTTTATTCTCGCTAGCGAAGGAAGTGATGTCTAGCGGGAAAACTGAGGGGGGGCTCATTGCATTTGAAGAGACACACACACCAAAACGGAGCGTTCTGAGAAAGCTGGTTTATACAGGGTCACAAATATCCTCTGGTGCTTGATTCATGTTATTTTTTGACCACAGCACAGCACAGATGTTTCATTTAGACCACATGGGACTGTTTGAAAAGGTGGAAAAGGGGGAAAAATATGTCTTCTTTAAAGAAGAAATTAAAGCTGAGAAAGGAGCAACTTGTTGGAGTTAAGGGATAAAGTTTAAATTTGTACTTCTTGTGAATGAACTGTGTGTGCTCAGAGAACCCTTTGCACTGCTTTATCTAGTGTTCCAACAAGAATTCAATCAATTATTTAATTGATTGCCTGAAATAATGAACCTTGATTTTGCTCGTTATGCAGAAAAGTGAGAATAGACAAAAGTATATTTTCATAAAACAAAATCTAATTCCTAATCATGTGTCTATGACGCTAGAGTTAGGCACGAGGTGTGACGTATATTTAATATTGGGATCAGGGAAAATAATGTCTGAAAGAAAAACTTAAGGTTAAAGTTTCACTAGCTATCCAAAAAGTGACAACCCAAAGGGTAAGAAAAAAATCACTTTATGCACAAAACAATCTGGTCATCACCATGTGACACAGCATATAAGGCACATCCCCCAGGTGAAATTATGTGTTATCAGGGACTCTCTTGAGATACCAGCACAGACGCCACTCTCCACACTTCTGAACTATCAGCAGCATCAAACCCCAACAGCCACTGGAAAGCAATGGCTCATGATGCAAGGCACATTTAGCAGACAGAAATCAGGACTTATGCTGGAGGGTGGATGTGTCTGCAGTCAAACTGTGTGTCCTTGTCTGTAATAGACTGCTGATGAGGGAAGGAGTGTCTCTCCCACACTCCATCACAACCCCAGCCTCTGCCTTCTGGGCTTCTCGGAGACACAACTGAGTGAGAGCAGGGGTACTGTGTCTCTCTGTATGTCCTCTAAAACCAACTACACATGAACAAGAGACTGACTAGCAAGCAAGTAACATCCATAAAACAAACTCTATGTGTCCCAGGATGCTGCGTTTTCTCTTTCCACCAAAGTCAGTCTTTCTTAAAACAATTATTGCATTTTTCTCCGGCATTCCTCCTCAAATCTCATCACTGCTCTCTCTACTCGAGCAGTTTGCTTCTGGGGAGTCACCACACATCTGTAGAGTCCGGGGATACCAACTGAATGCCATGACTAAGCCGGACATTACAAAGGGCCTCCAGCACCTCAGTGGGCCTCCCAAGATAAGCAGCTTTAGAGGGTCAGGTGAGAGCCCGTTTGGCTGCCTCACTTGAGATAATCTGGACCGCTAGAATGATCAACAAAGCTCTGGATAAATCCTGATTAGTGGATGGCTCTATCTGGACGATACTCTACTTTTATTTTTCCCTCTAACTCCTCACGTTGAGCAGAATTATTGTCTTACATCTTTGTGGAGAAGTAAACATCCAGATGAGTTGAATGTGTGTACAGTAAAGCATTATGCTAGGTCATTGGTTCCCAACCTGGGGTTCTGGCCCCTACAGGAGGGACGGGGTTGGGGGCTGGGGGCTGGGGGGGTTGTCTGCTCTGAGGTTGTCAAAATTAGATATGTACATATTGACTAAAATCATAATAAAACACTTACTGGATAGTGTATCCGGTCTGGTAACAACAAGTGTGTAGACATATTCTGTTGGGATTTTATCAATGAAAACTATTCAGCCACGCATGTTTTTTTTTCTGATAGAAAATAATAGTGGCAGAGGCCTCTTCTAAAACTCTCCAAGGCCCAAGGTCACTTGGGTAGAGAAGTGTCCTTCACCTAAAACCTGAATTACACCTCAGAGAACACAGTCCCGGATGCCCCCTCTCAACCTGTGTGGCTCTTATGTTTCTGAGTTCAAAGGTCAGCATTAAGGACATGAAACCCTCAAAGTTTCTCAGGCTGAGAGTAACAGAAGAAAGGCCTTCGATTCATCCTTCTCCCCCAGCCAGGAATAAAGAAAAAAAATAGAGGACACACACAATGAAGGAATCTCAAAGCTCTGAAGGAGAGCATGTCAGAATGAAAGAAAATAAAATAAATCTATTTTCCCTCACTATTGCTTCATAGAGAAAACGCTACCTATAAAGATGCCACAGTTTGTAACAGCTCTGTCACTTAGACCGACTGATGCTTGCTGATGCATGGATTCACCTCACTAATTCTTCAGAGGAGTGAGATCAATATACAAGCTTCAGACTGGCACTTTAGAACAAAATCCCTCACAGCACTCTGTGGTTACAAATAAAGCAATGTGTTTAAAACACATCTTAACTTTCAAATATACAGTGGGTACGGAAAGTATTCAGACCCCTATTTTTCACTCATTTTTTCATTGCAGCCATTTGCTAAAATCAATTTTATTTCTCATTAATGTACACTCAGCACCCCATTTTGACAGAAAAAAAACAGAAATGTAGACATTTTTGCAAATTTATTAAAAAAGAAAAACTGAAATATCACATGGTCATAAGTATTCAGACCCTTTGCTGTGACACTCATATTTAACTCACATGCTGTCCATTTCTTCTGATCCTCCTTGAGATGGTTCTGCTCCTTCATTGGAGTCCAGCTGTGTTTAATTAAACTGATTGGACTTGATTAGGAAAGGCACACACCTGTCTATATAAGACCTTACAGCTCACAGTGCATGTCAGAGCAAATGAGAATCATGAGGTCGAAGGAACTGCCCAAGGAGCTCAAGGTTACAAAAGAATTTCTGCAGCACTCAAGGTTCCTAAGAGCACAGTGGCCTCTATAATCCTTAAATGGAAGAAGTTTGGGACGACCAGAACTCTTCCTAGACCTGGCCGTCCAGCCAAACTGAGCAATCGTGGGAGAAGAGCCTTGGTGAGAGAGGTAAAGAAGAACCCAAAGATCACTGTGGCTGAGCTCCAGAGATGCAGTAGGGAGATGGGAGAAAGTTCCACAAAGTCAACTATCACTGCAGCCCTCCACCAGTCGGGGCTTTATGGCAGAGTGGCCCGACGGAAGCCTCTCATCAGTGCAAGACATAAGAAAGCCCGCATAGAGTTTGCCAAAAAACACATGAAGGACTCCCAGACTATGAGAGAAGATTCTCTGCTCTGATGAGACCAAGATTGAACTTTTTGGCTTTCATTCTAAGCGGTATGTGTGGAGAAAACCAGGCACTGCTCATCACCTGCCCAATACAATCCCAACAGTGAAACATGGTGGTGGCAGCATCATGCTATGGGGGTGTGTTTCAGCTGCAGGGACAGGACGACTGGTTACAATTGAAGGAAAGATGAATGTGGCCAAGTACAGAGATATCCTGGAAGAAAACCTCTTCCGGAGTGCTCAGGACCTCAGACTGGGCCGAAGGTTCACCTTCCAACAAGACAATGACCCTAAGCACACAGCTAAAATAACAAAGGAGTGGCTTCGGAACAACTCTGTGACCATTCTTGACTGGCCCAGCCAGAGCCCTGACCTAAACCCAATTGAGCATCTCTGGAGAGACCTGAAAATGGCTGTCCACCAACGTTCATCATCCAACCTGACAGAACTGGAGAGGATCTGCAAGGAAGAATGGCAGAGGATCCCCAAATCCAGGTGTGAAAAACATTCCCAAGAAGACTCATGACTGTACTAGCTCAAAAGGGTGCTTCTACTCAATACTGAGCAAAGGGTCTGAATACTTATGACCATGTGATATTTCAGTTTTTCTTTTTTAATAAATTTGCAAAAATTTCTACATTTGTTTCTTTTCTGTCAAGATGGGGTGCTGAGCGTACATTAATGAGAAATAAAATGAACTTTTTTGATTTTAGCAAATGGCTGCAATGAAATAAAGACTGAAAAATGTAAAGGGGTCTGAATACTTTCCGTACCCACTGTAGCTGTCAAACCATTACAATTGTAATCACGTTTAAGCGCAAAATTTCAATAGTTCATTGCAATCTATCACATTTTTAATCGCATGTTTGAAATTCAATTAATATTTCACAATTTGAAAAAAAATTGTTAGGCTTTTATTTTTAAATTTTGTACTGTCTTAAGCTGAGCGTACTTTACTTGCTGTTTGAATTAAACCTATTTGAATTATGGATCTAAAACAAAATGAAAACAGCTCAAAGGAACTGTAACAAAGTGAATGTTTGATGTCATGAGGTTTTTTAATGAAATTAGATATTCAAAGATGAAGCAGTAACATCATTTTCCATCACTGTGACTACAGAGAAACAGAGGCTGGTCCACAGTGCGCCTTCATCATGGCATGTTGTTATTATTCACCGTAAAAAAATGAATGCATTAACTTCAGCCTTAATTACTCACAATTAACTAGTTAATGCGGAAAGCCTACTTTCAAACTGACAATAGTTCACTGGTCAAGGTCTACATAATGTCTGTGATGAAATATTCAAACATTTCTCCAGACAGTCTGTATTTCTGAGTTCTACAGTCATTGTAAGATCTATTTTCATCAGGACTCTTGTTTAATATAAATGCCTTTATCTTAATTAAACATAATGTCCCAACTTAGGCTAACAGCTGTCATGACTGAAGACAAATAAAACAGATGAAATTATTTGGTTCAACTCTCCAGATCTAATTATTCACACAGAAAAGAACAAGAATATGATTATATGTGATTAGACCTTTTGCTTACATCTTGAAATGTATTCACCCTTGTTTTGAAAAGGTGGAAACACCTGATTCATTAAAAAAAAAGGGGGGGGGGGGACTATCTTATCAGTCAAGTTTGAGTACAGTCACTTAAGGTTGAATAAGCTGGATTCTAGAGACATAATTGATCCTTATCTATATTCAAATACAATCACAACATGGATAATGGTTTTAATATGACATTTAGAGATGCACTGATTGTGAAAATCAGGGCCAACCAATACCGATGTTTAATATAACAATTTGGCCGATTGCTGATTCCAATGTTTTTTCCATTACTTTTTGTTGTAAGACTCCCACACTGCTAACGTATTTTTTCTCGTTTGACCATGAAAACAGATCAGTTTGTCCAAGAGATGACTTCCTCTGCCCAATAAAAAAACATCTTCTCTGAAACAGCAGTCAGTGGTACTAGCCTACCAGCATTTATTGGATGCAACACAACAGATAGACATCAGCAACTGACCCATGCCACATTAGATGCAGATGAGCCGATGTCTGTCAACAGGGACTATACCAGCTCATATCAAAGTTAAACCGATGCATCAGTGCATCCCTAATGACATTCAATTATTAATCCATTCTTCCATCTTTCCCTTTTAGTTTTTGTACTTGGGTCTGCTGATCCAAACGATAGCCTAGGTCTTATAATAACAGAGGAAAAAGCCAGGAGCTTGTTTTACCTCTGCTTCTCTCCTCTTTCTTGTGTCTTGGACAAATTGTTGCAGCTGCATTTTACAAACAAAGCTGATTGTCTTTTGACTTTTGGTTAAGGCCTTCTTAAGTTGGTTAGACCTATACTTGAGCATTGCACCTTCATGCAGGATCAACATATGCACTGAATCCTGATGTGCCGCTCCTCTTCAGGGCCTCAACCAGAGACTATATAATCAATCAATCAATTGTTATTTGTATAGCGTCAACTCATAAAAAATGTTATCTCGAGAAACTTTACAAAAAGCAGGTAAAAGACCTTACTCATTGTTATGTTACAAAAAGCAGGTAAAAGACCTTACTTATTGCTATATTACAAAGACCTGGCCTATCCATCTATATAAGCCAAGTGCTTCTAACTCCTGTTGACCCCAAAAGGACAAACCTGACAAAAAAGGTCTTCCTGTTCTCCATCAAATGCTCAAACACAACGTTTCTTAACTGAGGTACCGAAGCACATCAAGCTGCCACATCTTCAACTTCTATAAGGAAGCAGTCCAGCCAAAGAACATGGTTCTCTTAAATAATTGTACATTGACACAAGCATAAGTAAAGCTTATTAGTACCGCTCTACCCTCTTCCCTTTTCTAACTGCTTCAGCAACAAACAGGTGACTATCTATTTTCCATGAACCAGTTTTGGTAGCCACAGGAACACTAGAGGCAGTATTATCTGCAATCTTATTAAACAACATATGGCTGATGATAACACAGAGGACAGTTCCTAAGCTTCAGAGACAATATTTAAATTGAAATGACAGTTTATGCATGGCTGGATGCATACAGGATTCAACACTACCTGAAGTGTTGCTGTTGTTCTTAAAAAAGACCACATGAATAAATGCAACATGAAACGGTAATATATAGCTTGTTAAAACATAGCTGTAACACCAAATACTGTAAGAAACTACAATTACAAGTCATTATCATTCATTATAAAACTTACTAGAGTGCTGCTGCAAATTGAAAACGACCAATAAACACTGCATGCTAATGAGTATGATGAAGACGTTTCAGGTGTTAAATAGGTTGCAGCAACACTGCCTACCTTTTCTGAAAAGTGCTCCAAACACTTCACACAGCAAGCATTAAGTGAGAAGACAGGATCACACAGTTAGGAAGTGTCGGGGGGAAAAAACACACAAATGCACACACACACACACACATACCTACAGAAGCACATATTTTTTGCAAGACTAGATCTTACAGCATAATATTGCAGTCTGGATCGAGGGGAGGAATTCGATCTCCTAAAAACCACAGTGGATAATCGACAAACAGGAGGAGGATGAGACAACTGACCAATCAATGAGCTAACAGTTGTTACTATCAATCATCTGGGGAAGGATTTAAAAACAGCTAGTATCAACCAAATTGTATCTGTACTTTATTTAACAGTACACACCTTGCTATGGAGTCCCATATTCCTTTGCTTTCACCACCTTCACTTAAAAGATCTTCATTGATCTTATCTGCCTTTTTCTGCACCTTTAGAGATAAAGAAGACAACAAACAATAATCTTATTTCAGTGATTTCATTAAGGATTGTGTTAAACTCCTCTTTTTTTAGAAAAATCAGTTGAATGATTATCTAATGTGATTAACAAATATACTCACTCTGACTTTGATGATCTTACTGTGGAAACTGTTAAGCACAACTTTGACATCTCCAGCGTCTGCAGGGGAATCAGTTCCATCGTGCCTGATAAAGAGAGAGAGAGAGAGAAAGTGGTCACTGTCACTGAGATTACAAACCAGTGTTCATCATCACTTCTGGGTCATGGATGTGCAGCTAGTTGGTCTAACACACATGGAGAAAACTCCAAAAACATGTTATTGAAACTGATCTTTTGTTTCCCTCATTGTTGGCCATGACTATTTGCAGCAGTCCACACATTTTAGTATTGCCAATAACATTCAGTTCTATTATTATTATGGGAGGTTCTTTGTATGTATAGGACAAAATGTATTTTGGGGCAACTGTGGATCAGTGGTAGAGTCCGTCTCCCAGCTGGAAGGTCGGGGGTTCGATCCCCTGCTAGTACCACATATCCAACGTGTCCTTGGGCAAGACACCTAACCCAAAGTTGCTCCTGCTTCTTCATCTGCGTTGTATGTGTATTAATGTTAGCTATTACTGATGTCCACTTTACATAGCAGCCTCTGCCTTCAGTGTGTGAATGGGTAGGTGCGGCCCGCAGCGTAAAAGCACTTGGAGTAGTCAGAAGACTAGAGAAGCTACAGTTTACAAGCTAAATTTAGTATTTAAATTATTTCACCTTGTTCAAGCTGGTCACCAAGATCAACAAACCAGAAAAAAAATTCCTCACAGGAGCATTAACTGGCAATCAGATAGCTGGACACTTTTTTGTTTTGTTTGTTTTAACAGTCAAAAAAAATCTTTATTTTACTGAACTAACAGACATTACAGAACTTTGAATCCTACAGGTTAGTATTGAACTTTTTTGTAAGAACATCTTTCAATCAAACTTAAACCATAAAGAACTAAACCCTTAGCAATCATTAACTATCATGAACTTGATTTTGATATTTATTGGTAAGATTCTGTTAAGCATAACACACAGAAAACATCTATGGAGATCAATCAGAAATGCATCCAAGTGTCTCAGTAGGCACGACTATGTATGTGTTTGATTGACAAGTGTGAGCTGGCCGGGGCAGATTGATATATAGAAAACAAACAGACAGCTGGGAAACTAAAGAATATGGAGCAGACCATTTACCATCTAAACACAACCAAGCTGTTATTTGAAGGGATTTATTTTTGACTATTCAATGTGACACAGTCGAATAGCTACATTAAAGCAAATCAACACAGCATGAACATTCATTATTGATCGAGGCAGCGGAGAGCTATGACTACTTTCTAAAGTGCTCTCAGAGACTATGTAGCTCTCATGCAACCTCTGAACCAATTAGTCTGATGTCTGTTTTAATCATGTGCTTGAGTCCACCATCTAAGAGACAGTGACTGAAATTGGTTCACATTGGTTCAGATGTTTAAGACAATGCAACAGTGAAAGAAAAATCTACAGTATGGACTCTAATGGAAGAGACAGCAGCCAATGGACCAACCACTGACTCAAGAGAAAAGCAGAGTCTGGGACAGCTGCCAGGGTCACACCGACCATATTCATTACCCTCAATCATCATTAAGAATCACCTTTCCTTTATTTTTCCCATCACTACTTCCCAGCCATGCTGTATAAACTGTCAAATTCAAATGAGAAAGTCTGTACAGTATCGATTGTGTAACGCCGGCCTTTCACTGTAATTGATTTAGGACTGATTTGCCCAATGAAGTATGTGTTTTGGCAGGCAGGATCTGCAGGGTCTGATGGTGAAGCACCAGAGAGCAAACTTCAGGAACAGATGAGCAATAGGCTAAGATGCACAGAAAGCCATTACGACCCCAGTGCTTACTAAAGGCAAAAAACCCTAACCGTATCACCATGATAAATGCCTCCTCCTTAGTGGACCGAAGGTGCAATTCCCCCCCCTCAAATTCTGCTTGTGTTTCCCCCACTCTGCTGTCACTGATGCAACTCAGCCTTTAGGACTTGTGTTAGAAAGCACCAGAGATCAATCTGTATCCTTGCTCTGAGGAGAGAGGAGAGCTGGCTGTCTCATTCATCGCTGTCAGGGTGAGGCACAGTGGCAGCACAGGCTGCAAGAGGAAAAGGCAGGCTGTTGGACCGGAGAGCGCGGACACTCCCACTAGCCTCTGATCGGCCACCTAACCAGAGCAGAGTGCCGCTAACCACAAGAATAATGACACTGCCAAGGTGAAAAATGACATCACCTCTTTGCTTCACCTGGAGGATTGGGGAATAAATCTTAGTTGTCTGATATGATTCCAGAAGAACCGAGGGCTGTATGTGTCCTAAATGTTATGTGGGAATAGCCAGAGAGGACAATATCTGTGATTGTAGGGACAACTAGTATAAGGCCCTACAGCTGCACATACAAACACAAAATGTATGGCTGGGATTTAAGTATCACAAATTGACAGTGAGAGATTATCAATCTTTTTCTTTTTTTAAATTTGTATAGCTCTTGTAGGAAGAGCAATGAGTTCCTTTAAAAAAAATAATTGTTGATTTGTTTCTAGATCTAAGAAGAAGCACTACAGCACATTTTAATTAAAGTAAAACAGCAGAATTAAAAGAATAAAAAGCATGAAATATTGCATTTTGCTCAAAATGAATCACCCAAACTGAATCACAACACAGTTTCCATTTGTCCTGGGAAATTAGACAACGCCAACGCACTCTGTCTCGTTTATGAAGCCTTTGACTCCTACGCCGTCCAAATGAAAACACGTTCTGCTGCAGATATTTTGCTGTCTGAGGTGGATGCCGTGGCAGGTGACCAGCTGAATCATCCCTCCACTCCGTCTTCTCTTTAATAGCACCCCTCTCCTCCCACTTGTCTCTCTTCCCCTCTGTAGTGAACACAACTCCCTGCACTCATCAAAACCTTGAGCTGCTACAGTGTCAGCAGCTCTCACTGTTACCATAGTGATGGGTTTCTCAGCCACCGGTATGTAATGGAGAGGTAGCTGAAAACAGCCTTGATGCTGAGCAACTGATGAAGCCACCTAATTAGCGTCATTACTTTAGAGGGTTTTTCTTTTTCTCAAATTAAGTTCATATCTGCAAGAAATGACAACAATGGAACTGGTGAGCACTCACGTGAGAATCTGATAGATGTCCTCTGATCTCCCTTTTCGTAATCTCAGGATCCAGGCACCAGGATTGGCTTTCAGCTGGAAATATCCCTGTTGTGGAAGAAACGCTAAACTGTTTAACTTCTAAACTTGATATAGAAGTTGATTATTATGATAGCCATGCTGTGTATCAACAAAAACTGCCTTAGCAACTCTAGTAGTAACTGTGGAAAGCTGCTGACCAGGTTAGCCATGACGATAGTATCGTACATAAGAAGGTCCTGACTCATGCCCAGGGTAAACTGCAGTCCTCGGGGAGGCTGCCCAGTCGACAGGTCAAAGCAGTGACCCTCCAGCAAGAGGTGCTCCAGCTCATACTCCGCTGTCACAACCCCGCTTACCTGGAGAGAACCGCAAATTAGCGAGGACAAAAACAACAACAACAACAACAGGAGAAGTGATTAATAGAGAGCAACTCCCCTCTCCTTAAAGAGGTGATAATGCCAAGAATGCTGCTTGTAATGATTAAGGAGCAGGATACCTCCTGCAGGTGGATGTTATCTAAGTCATGGGGGCTGCGGACAGCCTGCACCATCCAGCTCTCTGGTGTGATCATATTGAGGGTGAGGAGGGGAGACTCTTGGAGCTCTGTGAAGCGGGCAACTGGTCCTGGAGAAACGGTGTCGTTGGCCAAGAAATTTACATCAGACTCCAAGACAAAGCGGTAAAAGCTGTGAAATGACAAACGGAGGCTTACTTGTTGAACATACTTGTTGATTGCCCATTTAGATAGAATTTAACAGAGTAGAGGATTGGAATCCTGAATTGGTGAATATCCTACTTACACTATACCAAGTCGACAATTCAGACCGACAAAGGCAAAAGTCCTCTTCTGCAAGCATTGAAATCATGACATGTTGTGCAGCAGTCTTATTTTCTAGGGCAGGAGAGATGTGCTCTGTTGTGACAGCTCGGTATATACAATCTCTTCAAAGTGAGGGATCTAATACTATTACTGACTGTGTTCCTGCTCAGTTAATACCAGAAACATATGCAGCATTCTGTGCACCGAAATGTTCCCTTTCTCCATCATTACTCAGAGTTGTTTCAAATGTTAGCTAAGGGCTAATCTTTATGCTAATTGCTATTTTTCAATGTGACCTCTGACACTAAGATGTCATGATGAATTCTGATAATAATAACATAGGATATAATATTAACAGATGATACACAACCAATGCCAATACTTTTTATTCTGAATGTTTTTTCTTGTATTCAAAGTTGGATTATCACATTTCTTATTCTCATGCAAAGTTCTCTAAAGTTAATCCACACCACAGCAGCTGTGTTTGGGTAAACCAGAACACACAAGAGGGGCTGCTAGCAGTGTGAGATGGGAGCTGCTATCACAGCCCGGGAATGTTAGAAGGAAAAGGTTGCAGTTTGAGAAAGAGAATATCAGTACACAAGGGGGGTCTTCACCCGATCTGTTTGTTTGTGAGATGAGAAATTCACCACAAGAATAAAAGTGAGCGAAAGAAGAATAGCAGGCCTGTGGTCTCTGCTGCACTGAGAAGTATCAGATGAATTAAATAAACCACTTGCACTGGATGGGATTCATTATTTCCACTGACAGCAGTATCTCAAGGGTTGATATTACTAAGTTTATGGCTCTGCAATAGACATTCAGCAGTTTTTTTAACTAGATGTCATCCTAAAAGAGAACAAAGATCCTTTGTACACTTTTTTAATTAAGTTTCTTTTCTCATTTAAAAGCAAATTTATTCCTCAAGATGAAATGTTCCATTGGTTCTTGATCAACACCAGTGTTTAAAAGTTTTACTTCTGGGACCTCTGCCCAGTTTGTTGTATTTTCAACAGTTAAACGTGAGGGATGGTCTCAAGGAAAGCAACACAGAACTTCTCTATCACAAAAGCTGATTCGATCAAATGGTTCTGCATTGGGATACCCCTGACAATTTGACCAGCTTTGATTGCAAACTTCCATTTATCTTGAATGTGAAAATATTGTTTCCATTTTGTCAAAAGACAAGCAATTGCAACTTAAGGAAACAGGAAAGTGTAAAGGGTTGAGGAGGGGCTACTTTGAATTGATTTGTGTTATTTCAATTCAAGCTAGTTTCTGACAGAGGTCAATCAAGGTCATACTGTTAATCATCTCCTCAAACTGAAGCTAAACTCTGTCAGTGATTTCTGTCATTAGGCATTGGAAAAGAAAACGTTGAAGCCCTTTCAGGAAAGCTAAACTACAAACGACTCAACCCATTACAGAACAAATTAAAAAAAAAAAACACTTCAAATCACATAATGACTAACATTCACTCACTACTGCAAATGTTAATGAACAATTTCAACCTTTCATTTGTTGTTGTTTTTTTTTTATACTGTTGTTTTTACAGCGTGGCGTGAACCACAACGGTGCAAGCTGTAAGCAATTTGCCCGGAGATGTGAGGGGAGGCCCAAAGCAATAAGGTGGTGTTATTAAGCAGATTGAATCTGTGCAGTATAATCTTACAAAGGGAAGGAGCGAGGCAGAGATGCTAAGTCTGCAGTGGTCACAGGATACACAAACAAGCCAAACAGGGAAATTTAATTACTGTTGGAGCTGCAGCTTACCTCTTGAGGGGCATCTCGGACAACTTGGCCCTGCAATTCATAAACACCTGCAGTCTCACATTGACCACTTGACTGAGCACCTGCAGCGGTCACAGAAGATGAGATCCAATTAGGGATTCAGGAGTAACATGGAGCCCAGCCCAGCAGAAAGGTAGAAGACATGCATGCACCTTTTTTTATGGAAAATAAAAGGATTTGATGGATGAAGCATTTTTACATGATGTCTCTGATGATTGGTGATATAAAAAGTAATTACAAGTGTGTTGAACTGCCTTCTTTATACCATCCATGATGCTGATATGCTGGATTGATGTTTCCTGTATCACTGTTCGGTTTTCATACATTTTGCCAAAGAAATACACAGCAGACATCTAATGAGATTCAATCAAACTAAGTTCACTGAGGAAATAGTTTCTTAAAGGAAGAATGTGAGACTTTTTGATCCAGTAGATCCCTTGAGCACCAGCACTAAACCAAAACAAACTGCTGTTTGCAGACACCTCCGCTCTGCTCCTGCAGCACACCTCCAACCTCTCTCCACTCGCGTTCGCATGAAAGAGTTATCAATTAGAATGCACCATAATTAAGCACCATTGAGCACAACACTGTCCTAGGCTTGAGCTGCAATTGCCTGTGTCCTGCATTGTTATGTTAGCATGCTAATGTTAGCACACTTTGGTTAACTCATAGCTTCACATTGCACATAAATTGACACAGAATGACCGATATCTATAGACACCTACGTGACATCCAAAGAAACAGTGAGTAGGCTTTGTTATTCTTCTTTTCTCTCGTCCTTAACTGAAACAGATTTACACGCAAGGTCCATGTAAACACGGTCCCAACAATAACACAGCCAGCGGGACTCGAGCTTCTCACTCATTGTAAAGTCATGTACAAGAGACATTTACAGAGGATATACTTGATTACTGCAGTATTTATGTGTAAAGTGTTGCACATTCTTCCTTTAATGACCTAATCCGTTTAAGCAATAAATAGCATGCTTGTTTTTAGCTCACATAGGATGCATCCTCATACAGTAAAATAATCTAGATAGATAGATACTTAATGATCCCGAGGGAAATTCAATGGACTTTTTCTACTTTCTGATCAATTTTAACAACTTGAAGAATACTTTTAAGGTGTTGGCAGGACAACTATTTTCTAAACATATGCTTTGTACAGAACCTAACCATGAATCATCAGAGGCTTTGTGTTTCTGTACCCTTCCTTTCAGTGAAGAGATTTCAATGTGTCTCTGCTGTATTGAGAATCAATGGGAAGAAAAGAAAACAGCTTACAATCAGCAGAGATGACATCTTCTGTGCCTCCCGAGTGAGCGGGTCAACGATGGCCACAACATCATAGAGCACCTCATCTTCTCGTGGGGACAGTCGGAGCACGCTGTGAAAGAGGACGTCTCATAAAGTGGATTCAGCATCACAAGGTTATACAAAGTTTATTCAGCAAAACTGCAAATCAAAAGATTCGCCTTTCTAGACTGCTTGAAATGATGGCGTAGCAATTTTTTGGAACCATTCTAACAAAAGGAGAATTATAAATACTTCCCTGAGAGACTGCAGAGTCAACAGGACAGTAAACAGAGAAAAAATAAGTGTTGCCCACCTGTGGCTGTCTTTGATAAAGGCGACATCTCTCCTGACCTCTCCTTTGGGGGCTGCAGTGAGGAGGGCATCGACTTTCATGATTAAGTCACTGGCACTAAGGGAAGAGAGGTGTAGCGGGGTCAGTCCATCATTTATTAACACTACATGTTAGGAGAGAAGTCAAACAGAGCTCGCATAATGTTAAGTCCACCTGCTAACAAGGTGGACTCATTCATCCTTAATGGTGACATGCTCTAAATAATAGAACACTTGACATCGCACACATTTAGATTTCTTCTTCTCAAGAGAGCAATAGGAGGATTTTTTCCTTAGAAAAGCTTTAAGTCAAACTTAAGAATGAATAATATTTAAACTCCTCACAATTAAGCTCTAATGAAGGGATATTCACATGTTCCTCACAGACAGGTTAAGAGAGATTCAGGAGACTTTTTTGCATAAAAAGGCAGAAAAAACATACTGCTTTGGCTTCATCCCCATCTGCTTCACTTTGGCTTTGACTTTCTCTGCAGCACCACTCAGTGTTATCTTCTCCAGCAAGTGGAAATCCTCCAGGCTGAATTCGTCCTGCTCTTCAAACGGACCAAGGATCTAACATGGAGGAAAATCATGTGGTCAGGTCACAACTTTCTTACCAATTACATTTACAACTACTTTAGTAATTGTTACATGTCATGTGATTGAAAAGGTTATTTTTGCACTGTATTTAGTGTAGTGATTTTGTTTTCCCTTTCTCTATATTGGGAGGATAGTCCTGCCACTGCAGCACAGGAATGTGAAATGCTATCAAATGTTACTGCCATCTGAAAAGGCTGGCCTCTTTACGCATGCCTGTCAGCATCACTGTTGCTGTGACATCAGTCATCAGCTCCGTGCACACAGACTGACACTCACACAAACAAACTCAAGTGCAGATAGTGCCCGCTGTGACCTTAAAAGGAACATGCATGCTGATTTGACAGTACAAAGAAAGCTGGAAACATAGCAGCTTAAAGGATTCTACTCTACTGCATCAAAGAATGACAGCAGATTTTTATGAATGGGATATTGAAGGTTTATGTGGGAAGCTGTCGATCAGTACTCTAAAGAAACAAACAACATGTTCAGCTGTATTTGAGTTGAAGTCCACTTACCCTGCCGTTGCTAATCACTGCCTGCTGTCCAGGCCTCAGTTTCAGGACTTCTCGACAAAACAGCTGCTGACTGCGGATGAAATCCACTTCCAGTGTGTTGAACTTTTTCTCAAAGGCATCTTTGTCCATGCCCTGGAGCAGAAAAAAAAAAGTTTGTTTTGGATGTTAGATAAATGTGTTGCTATGTTTGCTCACAGTACATCAAGCACTTCGCTTTGTAAGATCCAAAAGACCAGCTGAAGGACCTTTCTCCCTTCACAACAGCCTGTCCAAAAAAAAAAAAAAAATGATGCATCGACAGGAATAATTATGAATGTGAGGCAAACAGAAAATTATTCACAATATTATTGATGCCTAGCATCAGCAAAAATCACTGCAGCTCTCAAACATAAAATATATTTCAGCCTGAGGACCAAGCTATAAAAAATGTGCCTGTGTGAGAATGAGATTAATCAATTTGTAATTAATTTAACAAACTCTTAATTAAGCCTCTGCCATTTTTTGTCTATAACAAATTAGGTGTGGGAGTGTGGAGGGTTTGTGGAGTCAGGTTATTAGTTTCTCCAACATCTCTCCTCAGGAGAACAGGTGAAATACCAATAATGTCAGCACAATCCAGTCAGCAAGTCTGTCTGGCAGCCAATAATAAACTCATATCCCTCGACTCTGTGTCTCAGCTCACACAGCCACCCCTACCTATCTTCCCGTTGCTATTTCCAGCCTATTCTCTCCCCATTGTTAAAGGCTGGTATAATTGAAGGGCAGTTTGTTATGGTTGGTCCCAAATGTAACCTGTGCTCTATGACATATTCCTGAGGGGGGAGGTAGGAGCTCTCCTGTCAGCTGATTTGTTGATGAGTGCCTGTGGATTTTTTTTTTATTCTGTGTAATGCTGTGTGGGTGGATAGCAGCACACTATGGCGTGGAGAACACAAGAACACCCTGCTTACTGCAGCAGAGTGACGGTCAGGCCTGGCTGAACACAGGAGGCTCACGCTACCATGAACGTTGAGCAGGAGCTCGGCCATTCATCAGGTCTTGGAGACCAGGTATCCAGCAGCACCTTTTAGTTACAGATTCAGCATGTGGAGCCCGCTTTGTGCTGCATGGCCCCCCTGTGACAGATCATGTGGAACTGACAGTGAGTAGGCCGCTTGCCTTGGCATCCACGGGCTGTGCAACATCACGCGTGCTCTAAATGTATTCTGTTAGCTGGTCTTCAGGGTAGGAAAGAGAAGATCGGCTCATCAATCACCATTTTCTTCAACTGTGCACTTAAACCAAGAAAGCAGTGGCAGACAGATCTCTGCAAGTGGTAACATCCAACCTTTGTTTTCCTTTGCCCTACTGTAAAACATTTTTGTTTTTTTCTAATTTCTATCCGTTTTGAAAAACATATTCCCCTTTAACAGATACTTCACCGACATATCTTATTACAAATATACGTATATATTAAATAATCAAAAAAATACTTTAATGTCCAAACAGTTACACTCAAACTGTTGCTTCACATATTGTTTAACATTGGACAATAAAAGGCTATAAAACCATAGGACGACATAAAACAGCTTACTATTCATATTGAGGGAGCTGTCCCTTAAATATCTCTGGTTGTGTGAGCCCATGCCAAGCAGTGTTGCAAATCAGTGAGGACTGTTTTATGGCAGTATTAGATTTAAAGTATTTTGCATCAATGTGATAAAGTACCTCAAGTACTTCACCTCTGTCATTCCTCTGGCCTGAAACAGCTTTTTCCATCTGGTTATTTTGTGTCTGTATGTTTTTTTCCCCAGTTGAATCGAACTTGTTTATATCGAAATGTAAAACGAGCATAACCATGACCAAATAAACCAACTTCTAAGTTGTTAATCTAGCACCTTCTGTTGTACACAAACAACGGGTTTTGTTTTGCTGCCATGCTTTCTTGGAGATTACATCCCCTCCCCCCTGAGACATTCATGTGTTTAACCCAACAGAGAGTCATTTTCAGTTTTCTAATCAGCCCATACTGCTGGCATCAAAACATATTTGTCAGCTGCTTTAGGCATTGTTACCATTCAGCAAATTGTGGTGGCTGCTGCAACAAATCAAAATTCCCCATATCTAGTTGAAACGATGATCATGGAAATGGTTCCTGTCAGCCAGGATGCAGATCGTTCCTGCTATAAACCCCATATGACATGAATTTTCCATCAACATTATGCTACTCACTAATCGGTTTACACATGTTAAAAGAATTGATATACTTACAACAACATGAGCTTTTGTTTCAGGGCATAAATAACTGTAAATGAGGGGTGAGGAAGGAACTCTATTTCATTGTGATTGTTGATGTGAATAGTTTTAAGACTGTCTGTCAAAGAATTACAGAGTTCTTTAAGGTCTGTGGGATTTTTATTGGGGATTAGTTGCCATAAAGGGGCTGGGGAAGATCCTGTGCAAAGATAAAAGTATGTTGATATTTTGTTTTAATTTCAGATGATATTTTAACACAAGGCCATTGTCAGAACAGGATTTATGACTTATATTATTATTGATAAGATGACCATGAGTTTTATATGAGAAGCTTTTGGTGCCAAACAGAGGGAGTACATTCTTTAATATTTAACTTACAGCAAACTAATACATTTTTAAGATTTTCAGAAATTATATAATTATTTAAATTTACCTGCATCAGTAAATCCTTCATCTTGGTCCCTTGTTGGAGGAGCTGGCTGCTCTCCTCTTTAAGGAGTTTTTGCACAAACTCTGCTGCAGCCTTATTCTTCTGGGTGATGAGAGAAGCCCAGAGAGCCCTGTACAGCACAGTGTTATCGTCGCTGGGCTTTCCGCTGGGGTTATCTATCACCCCCACACGCACTCCAGGGCTGGCCTTCTGCTTGCAGGCACACACACACACAGCAGTGATATAGTTCACACAAATATCATACATTCTCATATTTCCAGAGACTGTAGCTATTACTGAGGGAGAGAACTGGGAGGAGAGTATGTTGATCGCTAAAAGAGGTAACAGTAAAAGCGTCTCCTTTTCTGATAATACTATTAGCAAGCAATCTTTTTTTCATGACAAACACTAAATGCCTGCTTGTTCCTCTTAAGTTATCAACAGTGATTTATTTAAGAGGCATCTCTTTTCAGGAATTTTGTTAGTGAATGTGTTCAGAATTTATTAAGTACCGTATTTTCCGCACTATAAGGCGCACCGGAGTATAAGCCGCAGCAGCTAAATTGAATGATGTGTACATATATAAGCCGCACTGGACTATAAGCCGCAGGTGTTTTAATGTTTAATTACCATATGTAAGGGTTCGTGCACAGAGGGGATTGTCGGGAAAGAGATGGCTGCTTGAGGAAGCTCCCATTTAGCTGCATCATATGCATTTCTACGTTTGTTTTCCATAATGAGGGTTTGTGCATGAAAACTTCCTTTGCACAAACTGTCTTGCTCTCGTTCTGTCTCTCGTTCTGTCTCTCGTACCACTCTCGGTTCCACTTTTACTTTTGCGCGCTACCTGTCTCACTCTTTTCCGGCCTCCAGCTTTTCCTGCTGGAGCCCGCCGCTTAAAGGTGGGGGGGGCGCGGACCGGTCATAGAGCCCATAGAGTTGAAGTTGGTGGACTGTAACCTGTAAAATCCATAGATTTAGGAGGTCCCCTAGTGGCCGTTAGCTGTAAAAATCCATAGATTAGCCGCAGGGTCGAAAAATGGGAAAAAAGGCGCGGCTTATAGTCCGAAAATTACGGTACTTAGTTTTAGGTTGAATGGACTTTTGCCGTTTAAAAGCATCTCAATGGACTTCAATTTTTCCTCCAGACCCAGTTGTCATTTTAACGCCGGGCACTCAGGTTATTTAAATAGGAAAACAAGTTGTGCTCCCATTGGCGCCCAGGAGTTTGTTTGTCTTAAAATAAGGTGTGGTCAGGCGAATAGCTGGAGCGTTCCCATCTTGGGGACTCAGAAAACGACTGCGTCTTTGATCACCAAAAACCTGGTCTAACTGTCAACCTGTATTTAATGTTGAGCTCACAGAACATTAGTCAACCTATATCCTGTCCGAGCGTATCGGCATGTCGGGTGATTGTAAGAGTTAATAAGGAAATTCAGGGAAATGTAAATTCAATCTGCCATCAACACATTTCATACAGCATCCTGTGTGCGTTCAGGTTGTGATTAGCAAGGAAATGAGAGCTGACACTCTGGCTGGTTTGAACCATGTTACGACCAAAACACACATATTTATAATCAAGTGATTTAATCCAACCTCTTTGCACTCTGCGCCTGGCTCTGCATCCAAATTCAGCGCCATGTGAGAAGCAAGATATGTGTCGAAGAAGGGCTATTACAAAAAACTTTATTGACTGAATCGACATTCTTAGGATTTCAGGCCTCTATCATTTTGTCAAGATCTCAAAAAAATGTCTCCGTCTGCTTTTTGGATTCCCTAAGAATTTCACTGCAATGAGTTCAGTATTCGTGTTTTAACATTTAATAATAATAATAATAATAATAATACTAATAAAAATAATAAATGTCATTTTTAATGCACTTTACATTTTTGGAAAACATCTCAAAGTGCTACAAAGATAAAACTGTAGTACAGTTATCTAAAATAAACAAATAACAAAAGAAATGTCACAGCATTTTTTCCATTGATTGAAAAAAGAGTAGATGATACTCACCACATGTTTCAGAGCATTGAGCAAAAGCTTCCTTCCTGATACCTTCTCAAGATCACCAACTATCCACATGGTCACAGCACTCATCCCGTCCTCGCCTAAAGGAAAAGAGCAATAGGGTGGCAGCATTAACTAATTAATCACGATTAATTAAGGTCTGAAATTAAAGCATTAATTCATTTTATTCTCGATTAATTGCATGCTATTTTGTCCCTTCAGGCACACCGAGGGTATGCCTCTGCAGTGTCTAGACAGTTAAGTTGACGAGTCAAAAGTAATATCCATTTCACTTTTTTAATGTTCCTTTGAGCTGTTTTCATTTAGAGTTCCTTTTTCGGCTGGTAAAGTTAATGCCGTAACCTTTGCTCTACCTGAAGGTCCTTCTTTATTTCAAAATTTTAATATGGAATTGAATCTCAGATCAAAGCACACTGGAGGCCTCTGAATATGAGTTTGATGTTTGAACATTGAGTCAAATGTTTGTATCTTTTGGGGCGCCAGATGGCCTACTGGTTATGTCACATGCTCAATATACAGAGGCTATATGCAGCTGCCATGGGTTCGAATCTGACCTCGGCCCTTTGCTGCATGTCACCCCACACTCTCTCCTCCTAACATTTCCTGTCTCGCTTCAGCTGTGCTTTCTAATAAATGCAAAAAGGTTTGTATCTTTGTATCTTGTTTTTTGATTTTTGTCTTGTAATCAGAGACAAATTTCCGACTTTGAATGACAAAGTCTCATCAATGAATCTATCCATCAAAGCAGGGTTTAATTCAAACAGCAAGTAAAGTACTCTCAGCTTTAGACAGAACAAAAATTCAAAATAAAAGTATAACAACTTTTATTTTTAAAAGAGAAATAATTTGAGTTTGACAGCTATCTCCTGCAGTTCCCCGGCACTGGTACAATAAAGCAATATATAATAAAATAACCTCTGGAGGGCAAAATTATTTTGAGCATTTCTTTATGTCAATGTCAACCTTTGTGCTTAATGTGGCATTTAGCAAAAGCTGCTAATAAATCAAAAGGGTTACCACATGCTGATACATGGACAACTAAGATGAGAGAGAGAGGGGGGGGGTGGTGAGGTACAGTTTGTGTGGGAGAGGTGAGAGAGACATCTGGCAGAGAGCTCAGTATATTAGCGGAGAAATGCACCACCTGTCATAGTTATACTTCACCTAGTCGGTCAGTCAATCAGTCAGTCAGTCAGTCAGTCAATCAGTCAGTTGGAAAAGCAGGCAGTCAACCAGTCAGCTAGTCCACATAGGGAGGATGGCAATCAGCCTCCTCAGCCTCAAGGAGACAGCTACACTCCAGGCCTGTGCAGTAAAATGCAGCACTGACCATACAGACAGTTGGCCTGAAGCCAGTCAGCAGACCTAGCAATTATGTTTCTGAAGGTGCAGCCTGTCTGCTTTAACAATCGTCGATTTCACACTTTCACAGATCAGTAAAGCAGTATAGAATTCATTTGTGTTTGGATATCGTTCATCTTAAAAAATGTTCAACAAGTAAACTAAGAAAGGCTGTTCTGCTTAGGACAACAATACGCAGAAGCTATTTTAAGTGTTGCATATCACTTTGTTCCTGAAAAACAAAAGGCAAAAAATAACAAGTTACTTCTTACCGCTATTTGTGAAATACTTCATTCTCTTAGCCATCACAGCTGTTTTGTCTCTGGAGTCCAAGTATGAAAACATAGTTGTGTCTTCCCAGTCATCAACAGCTGCAAGGTAAGAAATACAAAGTGAGAAGGAGTAGGGACAAGGAATCAGTAGTTAAAAGGTTTGAGATGAGTAGCAGTGGTCACCTGGGGTGGAGGTAAAGTCAAGGTACTTTCGCTCTGTGCTTAGAATAAGAGGGTTCATCCTGGGGACCACGTTGGCCTGCTCCATTAGGTAGTCCACAACATCTGATCCCTCAGTCAACTGACCCTGTAGGAACAGGATAAAACAGAGAGGTGCTACATCACTGAGGACATTCATGCATAAGGAAACACTGGATCTTGTGCGTATTCTGAATGTATATGCAAACAAAAAAACCAGAAGGACCAGGGAGGAATGCAGACGGATAGATGAACTGCCATTGGTACTAGAAAGAGGCTCAAAAATCAGTCCTTTCCATTCAGACAAGTCGTACCATAAAGACAGCTCTCTGAAAAGAAGTGGTTGTGTCCATTATGCGCTGCAGGATGATAGTTTCCAGCTCGTCTGGTTCCATCTCATCAGGGCTCAGAGGAACTCCATTAAATAAAGCCAGAGGCAGAGCACCCAGGCCACTCTTTTTGTAGAACAGGGCGCCATCCTGGAGCACACACAAAAAAAACATGAGGCTTTACATGCTCTTAGTTTACAAATGTTGGAATATTTTTAATGAACAGAAAAAAACAATAGAGCCCTTACCTTTCTTTTGTCATCATACTCGGATTCTACTCCTAGAATCCTTTCAGCACTGGCTTTAGGGAATTTGTTTATCAGGTAAGAAGAGATTGTTTCAACAGACAGCGACTCCCCGATGTCTACTCTGTTGTACAACTGCGGGAGGCAGGCAAGTCAGATCAGATTTGACCATCACTGTCTTCAAATCCCTGCTACTGTCAATAAATTCTCACTCTATGTGAAACTGTTGCTAGCAGAGGCAAAATCCCACTGAGTCATCTTTTCCAATAATTTCTTAAACCATGGCATAACATGAGGCCCAATGAAACAACGGACTTCTGAGGCACAAAGAACTGGCAAGGAGTGTGCTTTAGTTATTTATCAAGAAGTGCTCAAAACAATAGATCATATATGTATGTGACATACTTACTGAGAACATAGAAATTAGGGCCTGGGATAAATCGTACTCGTCCCCAATGTAATTTAGAAGTCGGTAAAATCCAACCCCTGAATCTGAGAAGCCATCAATCTCATCTCTGATGTTGACAACAAACACAAATCCAATTCTATAGAAAGAGGGAGCAAAAACAAGTATTCAATTTGCTGGTGAAATGAAAATCACTACCAGGTAAAGATTATAAATGCCAAGAGTTGTCTGTATAAACAGCATAGGAGGTGTGAGAAATAACGGCACCGACCTCAGGGGGATCTTGTGCTTGTAGAAAAGCTCTGCTAGTTTCACCAACTCAACACTCTCTTCTCGTGCTGGATCCAGGAACAGAACCTAACATCAAAGTTATCATCATCAAATCTAGATCAAAATAAATCTGCAAATACTTATTTTTCTAATTTAGATCACAGATTATTTACTTTACAAACTTTAAAAATACAACCACTTCCATCCAGTTCTGATAATCAGAGACATGAGAGTGTGGCAGAAAAGGGTCAGGAGCATCAAAGTATTTCATAGTTTTCAGTTTAGAAGAAGAAGAAGGCAACAATTGAGCTACAATTTAACTCTTCTCAGTTAAAAGCTGCATTTCTAGCCTTCAGGAGACTCACCAGGTTGAAGAAATTGCGCCTGATCTGCCGGATGACTCCAGGAAAGGTGGCCCTGAGGAGCTCTTGTACACCGGTTGGCCAGCTGCGGTATGTTGGGTCATTCTCTATGTCATTAACCCACTGAAAAGTGCAGAACAAACAGAAGGCCGGTTTAAAAACGGTGTTCATGAGCTAATCAAAAGCAACTAAACAGTGAGGGCCTCCTTTAAGTACAAGTCAGAGTGTAGTCTGATGAGTGGAATTTTCAATATTTTTCTCAACATCTTTAGCTTTCTGGACATGACTGATTTTCCAACAGCAGCTCCACCCTGTCTTTAACTCAAAGGATTCAGTGTTGTGATAAGCCAATCCGGTTATTTGCAAAGAGCAGAAACACATTGCGGAGGGTTACATTAGGAGGATATTGGAAGTAAAACTCCTTCAGTATTAACATCTTCAGACTTTAGATATTTGATCTGGAGTAAAAGGTGTACAGAATCAACACATCAAGCGGTGATGAAGGGCCCTCGCACCCCTGTGCATGTCGGGGTGTGTCGCGACCGTGGTTAGCGCAGCAGCAGAGGGATGTGGCTAAGCAGTGTGTTGAGTAGATCGATTTGAGTAAAAGTCGTAGTACTGGCAAGTTCAAACAGGCAACACTCACAGGATCACAGAATATTTAAAAGCAGAGCAGCTCAGGCCGGTACTATCATGATGTACAGCTACAAAGTGTGCTGCTGCAGTGGCGTCTTTAGGCGTTTTCACATATGCACTCCTGAAAATATGTAGATAATTTCAGGAGGAGTGCTCCAGATGTTCTCCTGACCTGGCTGTTCACACATGCATTGCACGGCTGGAAACTACCCCTGTCAGACAGGATTGGGGGCAGGGGGTCTCCTGAGGTAAGAACTTTGATGTGAACTGCAGCAGAGTTTTTATATTTTAATTTAAACTTCTGTGAACTTTGACAGCTCTAATAAAATCAAAATTCTTTACATTCAGGTTTTGAAAAGCGGTCAGACCATAAGATCAACAAGCACAATTTAGAAAGTAGCATTCACTTAGCGTTCCGTCAAAACCCATCCCCTTTCCCTCTGTGCTCCCTCAAAAGCCACACCCCTCACTTGCATGCACAAACAATGCATTGTGTAGAAACGCAAGTCATGTCTTATTCAGCGATAAGTAAACTCTCAGTATAAACTCCATCATCTATGACACGCTTTGAATGTGGGATCAGGTAATTACATGCATGTAAATTGAGCTGTTTACAAGCATACAACAGTTCTGTAAATAGAAATATGTTGTATCAGATTTATCTTCCTGTGTGTGAATGTGTGAGTATGTATCTCCCTCAGTCACACACTGCACATACTACCGTATTTTCCGCACTATAAGGCGCACCGGATTATAAGGCGCACCTTCAATGAATGGCCTATTTTAGAACTGTTTTCATATATAGGGCGCACCGGATTATAAGGCACATAGAATAGAAGATACTGCAGTCAAACGTTTGACTGGGGTTGCGTTATGCATCCACTCCTCTTCTCCCAAACGTGGAGGGGAACTTTTCCCTGATTCAGTAAACACGTAGTAAAAGAAACAGTCTGATACCACTAAATCAAACGTTAGTGCATTCACAATATAGTAACTCTCGAAATTGTTCATTCATTAGTGCATTCACAATAACTCAACGTTGTTCAAACGTTAATGTGCATATTCACAATATCTCCCAGCCTTGTTCAGTTGTAAACACGTAAAAGAAACACAGTCTGATACCGCTAATTCAAACGTTAGTGCGTAACTCAACATTGTTCAGTTACGTATAACACGTAAAGCTCACTTTTTCAGTTCATTCCCCGTCCACGAATCCCTCGAATTCTTCTTCTTCAGTGTCCGAATTGAACAGTTGGGCGAGTACGGCATCCAACATGCCCGGCTCCCTCTCGTCATTATCCGAGTCAGTGTCGCTGAGCGCCGTGTACAACCAGTATGGATCAACCAATTAACCAATTGATCCATATATAAGGCGCTCCGGATTATAAGGCGCACTGTCGTTTTTTGAGAAAATTAAAGGCTTTTAAGTGCGCCTTATAGTGCAGAAAATATGGTATATGTCTTAGAAGGGGAGATACAAGCTGAAAAAACAGACGTCATGGTTGATGGAGGAAAGGCATTCTTTGGCATTTTTATAAAAACAAGATTTTTTTAAACGACCAGAGGGGCAAAAATTAAAATTGAGAGGTTTAATTTGATTGCTTTTTCTTGGCATATCTCCCTACTAATACCGGAAGCTCCTGGCAGGCTTGAGACTGGAGCTGGATAACTGTTTCACCAATTCACAGCCTGGTGAGGGTACACAAAGACCCTGAACACCTGCAGAGTTGGAAAATAGTGCTTTTTGACCTTGCTCACCATTATAGCTGGATGTCTGATATCTAAGGCATAGCTCTCATCCACAGCATTTACAGGTAGCCTCAGCAGCTTTCCCTGATGCTCTCCTTTGATGCCTAGGTTATGAAACCCCTCCAGCACCCTTGCTTCTCCTCTGAGGATGTCCAATATACTGTAAAAACAAAATCCATTTCACAGGTTATTAATTTATACATACAAGTTGTGTGTAAGTGGTCCTGCTGTGCAACAAACTGTGGTACATTTTCAACAGATTTTCTGAACATATAAGCAGTTCTGTGCCGTCCTGGGGAGCACAGAGAGGCAGACCAATGCACCCTCCTGCTGGGTTCCTACCTGAAAGGGTTGTGAGCGTCCAGATCAATGTGCAGCCCGTTGATGAAGAGCTCCCCGTCTCCAGAGTGAACACCAGCGGTCTCACTGAGACGCTGAAAGAACAAGCCTGAAGTGTTAGTTTATAATCAAAACCTATCACTGATTGATTCACTTTTAAGATCTGAAATTCAAAAAAGGAAAAGACGTGCATAGGGAGCACAGTAGTAAGTAGAAGTGAGAAAGTGTGAGAAGTAAGAATTATACCTCATATTTGATCTTGTGATTTATTTTGAACACAGATTAGAAACTCAGCCTCTCTAAAATATAACTTGCGCATGGTTTGAGGATTTTATCAGAGAAAACTTCCTGCACTATCATGTGAAAAAGCGGCTTATGATATCACACCTTTTGGTTCTCCTCAATTTCTTTTCTCATTTCCTGCTTTACGGCCACTCTTGTCAGTGATCTGTGGGAACAGTAAAACATGTACAGTCACCATCAGCTTTTACCACATCCCCAGCCAGCAGTAAAATGCCAGTTTTAATCTCTGAAAAACCTGTGGGCTCTCAAGATGGTGCTTTTTCAGTCAATTCCCTGTCAACATCAGACTCTTACTCAGCACTTTTTGATGTTATTACAAACTGCCTGAGCCGAGCACACATCAAAAAGGCGATTAGATCTCTGTTTTTGAGGATGTACTTATTGTGGATAATGCTCAAACAAATGGGTTTACAAAAGGCATATTTCATGTGAACTGAGATAACAGCATTTTTTGTGGAATCACATATTGTAACACAGAGTAGGGCTCCTAACAATATGGATTTTGGAAAGGGACCAAATGTGTGAGCCAGTCAGTCAGAAAGAGAAAATGAGATACATTTTATTACCTGGCTTTGCTTGGGAAGTTCTGACTGAGATCCCGCATGAGCTTCAAGGCATCAAATTTTGGCACGGACATGATTCTGGCAGCTGCCTGGAAACTAAGATCTATCAAGATGAAGCACAAAGAAAAAAACAACATTTATACATCTAAGAATTCCTGTTAAGTGGGTACGATTGATATCCATGCAATGTTTTAAAAATGGTAAATGGACTTCAGCTTGTATAGCACTTTTCTATTGTTCTGACTACTCAAAGTGCATTAACATCGCAGGTCACACCTACCCATTCACACCCATACACTGATGGCAGAGACTGCTGTTTCAGTGTCCATCAAATTAACTCATCCATTCATACACATTCACACGGTGCTGATGAAGCAGCAGGAGTGACTCGGGTTTAAGTGTCTTTCCCAATGACACATCTGACATGTAGCTGCAGAAGCTGGGGATCGTACAGTTTAGAGACGACTGACTGTACCACTTAGGCACAGCTGCCTCAAACTGGAAGAACCAAGTAATCAATGTGCTATAGCACATCGACTGAAATCAAATTGTACTTCAAACTATAATTATTATTAGACCTTCATATACAAATGTTAATATTTAAAGTCATCAAATAGCTTGAACAAAACAATTTCTTATTTCTCTACTCATACAGTCTTTACGTGGTTTGTTTATACTCATTTTAACTACTGAATAGATACCTTGCATTTCCCACACTTTGAGAGGGATCATGTCATTGGTGCTCTCCAGGAGATGTTTGCGAAGCTCTAGGAGTTGTTCCTGGAGTTCAGGGTGAGATTTCCTGAGATGAGGTAAAAGAAGAGAGAAGAAAAAAGCTCATGCATCACTTTGAGTCTCTTTTATTTCCTTTATCAAGTCCCGCTGAGCACAGGATGCCCAGCAGCAATTTTAGATTTAAAAAAACAACCTTTATTGTAATTAACATGCTACAGCTAACCTACTTACTTCAGCGTTCCGAAAACAAATCCTTGGACTTCATCGTTGTTATCCTCCTCAGCATTCGTGACGGTCTTTGAATCTACAAAGTGAAAAGATGTGTTTTGATTTATTGACACGAGGAACCAGCTGGTAATGTTTGATAGGGAACCAACTGACCTTTTACTTTGGTGTCATCCACGGCTTTGTATTCTGTGCTTTTGATAGCCAACTCCACACCATACCCAGATAAAAGCATCTTTTGAGGCTTTGGATTCTACAAACAGATCGAGGCAGAGTAATTGCTTCAATTTAAAACAGTGTGGAGGTGTTCAGTTTACGTATGTGACTGCAGGGGAACTTTTCGGCCTTTTCCTAGAAACACTGCACAGCCAGAATGTAAAGGTCCACCTGCCTTAGCCACAGCCGTAATTAGCAGGCATATAAATTAAGCATACAGTCAGTGGCATCAATGGAAATATAATGGGAGCTCAGAGTTTCAGTAGCAAACACGTACAACTGTCATAGGATGGGTTCATAGGTTCATCAGGTATCTGTTCTGCTAGATGTCCCCCCCCCCCCCCCCCCCCGTTGTTAAACAACACTGGCTAGGAGCAGAAATAAACTCAGCTGCAAAAACAGGAGGCTGAATGCGTGAACTCCTTTCTACCGTGTTCCACACTGCCTCTGGACATTTTTGGGGAGCTTGAAGGCATGGGTTTCAGTGGGCTGAGTGAGCAGCAACCTGACATGTGCAACAAACCGCCGGTCTGGACGATTGGTGAATAAAAATATAGAGTAACAAACCATGACCTCTTGGTTGAATCAGAATGCTGTGTGCAAGTCAGACATTTTCCACTAAAATCACTGCCCAAAAATCTTATGCGGGGCTATGATATCAAGGTGTCCACATTGTTTTGGCCATGTGTTGCATGTCTTGATGTCTTGATTTTTCATTAACATACAGTAACTGCAAGTTATTATCTGTAACACACTTGGCCTTTGGGAAAACAAAGCACATAGACCAGCAGGCACACACAGCAGCAGACTCACTGACATTCAACCTTGACACTAATGTCACTCAGATTCAAAGCACCGCCTCAGTCTTCCACAGGCACAACCAGAAGTCTTTTACACCCACACTCAGCTATTCTCCAGCTGACAAAAGGAACCATGTCTTAAGGAATAAAAGAACCTTTTAGTCCATAAAAGCACCGCCGTATGGGTCAGTTTGAGTTTCGGATATCTGCTGATTCTTTTTGAACATTTTTAAGCCATGCAATCTGGACTTGATGATCCCTGCTTTTGTACGAGTTTCACTTTAGGGAATAAAGTAGCACTGTTATATCACTACAATTGCACCATCGTATAGGTAAAGATGAAACAAGGGATGTCTACGGCACAGAGGAATAACCAAAGGCTTTGCTACAGGAGCAATAGTTGTCAGTAGGAAAAATGAACTTTAGGTTAAAAACATATAGATTCTCACGAGCTGCAGAACTGAGCTGCTCTGTGTAAACAGCAACACATATAAGCACCGGATATATTACTAGAAGATATATTCTTAGAGAGGTACAGCATACCACAGTATTTATTAAAGTTTTTAATAAGTGGAACATCACTTCAAAAAAGAGATGTGATATCATGTCTACTCACCGCCACAAAATGCCGCAGCACATATAAAAGAGAGCCCTCTTCAGCTTTCTCTGACAGCACCTTATGAAAGGAGGTGAACTTCTTTGTTCCAATCTCAGCATAGAGGATCACGACTGGCACATCTGTTTTATTGGCCCCTGGATATGTATGATCATGCTTGTACAAATGTGGTTTGGGCCTGCAAGCATATGGAAATTTTAAAGACAATGCAGAAAAAAATGAAAGCGTCAAAAAACACTCATTCACAGGCAAAAAGTTATCAATAAAGGCTTTTTAAGAAAAACATCTTGATCCAGAGAAACTGTTTAAACTTGTTATTTCTTTCCAGATGGAGTTCATCCACAGAGGGGTTAATGATGCAATTCTGTGTTACCTGCCTGCTGCTGCCTTCAGGAGCTTTTTGACGTCCTTGGTGCTGCAGCTTTGTTGACCGTGGATGGAGACAAAGGCAGGGCAAGCCTCAGGTGGAGGCTCATCCCTGGCTATCTGTTTGAAGCAGAACAGGGAGAATGAACGACAACATGCCGGCTTCAACATACTACACAACATGAAACAACGTGATATACTTCTATTGGCTAGATGGGGAGTTTATCTTGCACTCAAATGCTGCACACATTTAGCTGTTTCTTCACTATAGTCACAGTAATGATGCTACTATTGACAGGTTCTCAGGACTTGTCCCCATCGAGGTTACTCACATTGGGAATCAAGTGTTTCAGGCTAAAAGAAAAAATACAAATGGTAAGTCTATTGTTACAGAGTCAGGATTTAACCCTAAAACTTGAACATAGGTCAAAGATAATCAGAGTAAAATCAGTTAAGTGATTAATATATTCTCTATATTTCAAAGTAATCACCAAAACAGTTTACACTGTGCAGCCAAACACTCCATTTCCCATATTCAAGGCCATTACTCACTCAAATGTTAAACACAATGAACATTTGGGAAATTCCTCAACTAGTGCATCACTGTCACATCATGACAGCAGTAGAACCAAGGAGCCAAATGAGTATAGTCTACCTAATACTGCTGTCATATCGTATAAACAACAGGTAGGACAGAAATGTCTTACCTAACCTTTCATGTATTCAAGCTACTTAAAGTAGACAATTAGTATATGGTGCTAAATACAAAAACTTGAATTGTTATTTCATCTTCTCAACCTGTCACATTCTATTGAAAATAAAACTGCTTTAGATGAAGACATTAGCACATACACACATAACTACAAATGACTACAGTCGTAGAATAATGATCTAACATCAATCACTGATGAGGAAACCAGTCAACCACGGGAGAAGGATCGTACATGTACAACAAAGTTATATATTTAATGTAACTGCTTCATCAGGCTGATCAAAGGTTATATTTTCACTGTCAGTGCAATAACTTTGTCAGAGCCACCACGCTGGACACGTTTACAATAACATGTTCAAATTTTCAGTTTAAAATATAAGAATGATAATGTTAGCAAATGTTTACTTTGCACAAAGTTAAACAAATACCTGCATTTATTTGCAGGTATTTTGTAATAAACTTTATTATTAGACAATGAAATGTAGCCTTGTTGATGGCTAGATGGAAAGTCAAAGAAACACAAAAGTGACAAGCAGCAATGAGGTATTTAAATGGGTTTGTGAAAACTTTAACCTGCTGGTAGCGCTAAAGGAATTCAGAGGATCAACTAACTTAGGGAGTCATGTGTCACTAATACCTGTATGAAATGGATGCCAATCTATTGTTTTAGTATCATACTCAAAGCTTGAAATGTCAGCTTTGTGATGGTGATCTGAGAAAAATTAGAGAATCATCAAAGTTAGTAAGTTTCGGCCTCTGAGGACACTAAACATCTGAAGCAAATACACATCAACTGATTAAAAAAGTTGATCAGATATTTCAATTGAGATAAAAGTCTCCCATCAACCCTATCATAGCTGCAGCTGCAAGCTCTGTCGTTAGTCATGGTGGCTTACTTTCTTGCAAACAGTCCTCCCAACTTCAAGACTGTATGTTCACAGCCAGTCCATGTAATATATCTTAAAGCCTTGTCTGGGTGCAGTACCGTTATCCAGAAATCACATTTTAAATTGATTTAATACCTTTGTACACAGTATCAATTTGCTTGCACTTAAGTAAGATGGATATTAAACTAGAGATCATTGAGCTTTGACGATCTTCTTATAGGGCTTCTGGTAGCTGGGCATACTTTACAGCACTAGTAGCCAAATGTGCTTGTTAATAATACTGTCATTTTGATTTTACAGGACATTCTTGCACTAAAGCTAACCAGGCTGAAAAAAAATCAGAAACTAACTCACTGGAGTTTAGACAGACTGTGGAATGCTTTTCATATATGTGGCATTGACAGCATAATGATAAATACATCTGACAGTTAAAGCAGTTTTACAAGTTATGATCACTCATTCAAACTTGTTTTTGACACTGGATCAATTTAAGGTAATAAAACTTACATACTTAAATTCTGTGAGAAACCACAGAGATAGACGAGCACTGTTCTGAGAAAATGAGTTATCGATCTGGAGAAATTCACACAGTGGTTTGAAAACAATGACAGTCATTTTAAGATTGAGTCAAAACAATTGAGAAAAAAAACTTAAAGTGAGGCTTACAAGACCACCCTGGATCAATATGAGGGTCAACAAACAATATGACTGCTTTTAACAACAAGTGAACATGGCACTCTTGTAATATTCCCATGCTGCTTATGAGGCAGGTCGTATATTAGTGTCATACTATTTTGATCACAACATACCTGCTGGGATGCATGAACAGCTGGTGAGTATGATCGTAGGGCCAAAGCAAATTTGAGGAGGTTAATCTGAAGATCTGTGAGGAACTGGCCTGCCTTCTTAATGATCAGGTTGTAGTAGGAGCGCACAGACTCTGTAGGACACATCAGGATTAGTAATAATGTGGCGTCTTTTAAAATAGAAGCATACCTGTCATGGCACAAATCATTCAATGTCTATGGGCAATAACATAGACAATATACAGCAATAACATCTCTGAAGTCACAGATGATTCAACATACCTCCTTGCTTGTATACAGTGAGCTCTTTCACAGTGTCAACAAAATGCCAGAATTTCTCATTCCCATCTTCTCCAATAAACTCGCTGCATTATACAAAATGAATTAAAAAAAGGTACAATTAGTAACAAACAACAAATTCTGACAGTCAAACAGTTACAGCTGGACACCACAGATTTATTTTATGTCTTTGGGGAAAATAATTGAAGCCAAACTGTCTACACTCTGACACAACTATGACACTACGTTTTATAAAAATTAAATACCATGCAATTGGTTTTAAGAACATAGAGAATGTATGCAAACACACAAGAACAAAAAAAAAACATCCTGTGGACAAAAATGTATGCAGACAAGCGAAAAGTATTTATTACATTTAAATGTATTTACTAAGCACATTTGTCTGTTATTGGTTTATAAAGTTTGTCTATTTAGAGAGAATTTGCTAAGTTAATTTCCAGTGGAGAATGTGGTGCTTAGATTCCTAGTTTATCAAAAACCTTTTATTGCAAATCAGTGACATGGATATGGATGTCCAAAGACCAGTAGGCTGAATTACCTCGTCTCCAAGAGGAAAGGCGTCATTGTCCACTTTGCTTTGAGACTGGCAGTGACGCCTTTGGGGGCTGATATGGCATGTTGTATGTTCAGGAACAGTAGTAACAGCACAATAAGGTTCTTCATTATCTCCGGCTAGGTGTAACATGAACCTACGGTGACAGAAAACATAATCCGACGTCGTCAGTCAGTGGCAGCTCCTTTGGTTCATATAAGGGCTTCCTTTCAGTGCCACGTAGTTGCTCTAAAACAATTATCTAAACCGCAACACCGGTACACATGTATCCTACGAGTTAGAACACACCTCAGAAACAGAGTACAACACTGTTAAATTAAATGACATGACATAAACACTTGTATCACCTTGTTAGCTAGTCCTACTTAGAGAATAACGGTCACTCAGAGGGGTCATAAAACTAAAGTTCACTTAGTTGTAGCAAAGAAGTGACTGTAGGTACGAAAACGATGCACTATCAATATGTATCTAACCCGCACAGTCTACAAAGACCAGTTTCTACAAACATGTAATGTTGTATGTTAACACTAAGAACCCTGTTTGTTATTATGTTGTCAAAAGTAAGTCCCTCACCCCGTCACTGTTCCTGACCGCTTCCATACAAAGCAAAGGGCTTCAGGCTGGTATTTTAGGAAGCTAGCAGCACAGCTAGCAAGTTGCCGTGGTTGCCGCATACTGTGGTGTCTGGCGCTGCCTGTCACTAGTGTCTGGCATAATCTTTGATTAAAAAATACACCATGATGATTATTTTTTGAAGCACAACAGTACAGATTTTTCAAAGCACTAAAATTAGAGATGGGCGTTTCACAGTCTTATAAAACTTTAATGTTAAGTGGTAATTTATTCCGGCAGAGCGGTAGACAGCTAAAGGGACAGACGCTGAAGCTTAAACACTTTCCCACCAAATGCTTGAGCATGTTGTTGCTATGAGTATGTGTCAGTATGACAATGTGTGAAACAGTTGAGTTAAACGTTTGTTTTTACACAGATTGTATGTGAAGATACAGTACATAATACGTTAGTGTTTTCATGTAGGTTAACAAATAACCATAGCAATAAATAAAGTATATAATCCAGCAATTCACTATCAGATGCCCAGTAGGCTACTCTTTTTTATTTTACTTATGTAAAGATGTAGGGAAAAAAGGATTGTCTTGACCAAAGTTTCTGTATTGATCAGAAAGTTAAGCAGCATCATGACATCTTCCACTAGACCTTCCACTTCCTTACTCTCTTCTGGCATTTTAACAAAGCACACTTAAAGTTTTAATTAGGACACGTCAACACTGTGGTGAGATCACATGGGGATTTTGCAGACATTAAAAAGCTGTCTGAGAGTAAATTAGCTAAAGAATTTTATTTGCAGACGCTTCCCTTTCCCCCTGATTCTGTATGGTGAGTAAAGTTGACCAAGTACCCAATATGGATATCACACAAATCTGTATCATAAAGAAGTTTCAGACAAGTGGTCTTTTGCTGCTCTTTATTAACATTGAACAACAGTAGAACTCACTAAAAACTACCATAAGAAATCACCATTTTGTTTTGATTTTGATAACCCCCAAAAGTTGTCTTATCTCTTTCCTGATACTGTCCTATAATGCTTTTTGATGAAAAATATTTTTTTGCATTCTGGATCTTTGCAGTAGGTATAAATTGTAAAGAAAGGCTGTGACAAACCTAGCCTGACACCTGTCCAGTAGCAGTAGTAATAAGCATTAAAATGTCCATCTACAAATATTAAATTGATATGCTGATGGTCTTCTTTGCTTGTGTAGCTCATGGAGAGGCATCAGTATTCATTTCAGTCGGTTTCATAACCCGCCAAAAACTCCTCACAGGAGCTTTAAAAAACATTAGCCTATTAGGAATTTCCCTGATTAAATGAGCTGCTAGAGATGAACATGTAAGATAGATAGATAACCTATTTAATTTATTCATTCATTTTATTAATGTAAACAAAAATGCATAAGAAGAACTGACATTTTCTTATTTTACTAGTATAATATTTTATGTTAATTAGTGCTAATTTTACCCACACTCACACAACTCAATAACAAACACTGGCTGCAAAAAGTAGCCTATAGAATAGCAGATAAGTGTATGACAACAAACTGTAAAAAAAACAATACTAGTTGGAGAACAAGTAAAAGTGAAGCTGCAACATGACGCTTTACAGTGTGTGATGGTAAATGGTAAATGGACTTGAGCTTATATAGCGCTTTTCAGCCTTTCTGATGGCAGATTCATCGACAGTCATACCTTCAGGAAGTCCTAACAAAATTTGCCATGCTTTGCTAGCAGTGGAAATAGCCTACTGTGTGCATTGTTTTTATTAAGCTACCCACTTTGGGAAACACTTTTCAATGGTTCACTTGTAACTTTAATCATTAGGCTATATTGCTGCAGAGAAAGCAGCTATTTCACTTAATTGGCTCCCTATATAATGGACTGTGAGTTAGGCATATTAAAGTGGTCTAGGCTATTTGAAGGCAATATCCACTTGTGGTCTATAAGCGGAGGGATAGTACTGTAGGCTATCTTAAATCGTGAAAGGTCACACTCTGATAAATGCGCTTTTAAAAAAAAAGTTACAGCGGATTTGGTATTCATACGTGCTTAAATCTCCATGTTGTCTACGGTTCAGAGTCCGGGTGGGCTTCTGGCTTTGCACTGCGTTAAACAAGATTATGGGGCAGACGGGATGGGATGTAGGAGCGCTCATAGATCAACCACCACGACGAGAGCATAACGCACATCCTCGCACTCGGATGCAGCAGCAGCAGCAGCATCAGCAGCAGCATCCTCTCCTCTGTGGAAAGCTCTGCTTCAGCACACTCACACAGACCGCCAGCGAGGATGCCGCCGGGAGGATGCAGCGGAACAGTCCGAGCTGCGAGACATTTCTGCTGAGATAAGTCTGCCACCGAAATGACAGCACATTGCAATTTAGACCAGAATCAGCACTAAAGAAGAGGGGGACAAAAACTTATCAGTTGCCTAATTTCAACTTGATAGAGGAGCATGTGAGCTGCACGGATCTGTAGAAGTTGGATTGTCTCAAATGTTAATGCCATGACTCTTGACTTCGGAAAAGATTACAAGCGCATTGCTGCCCAGCAAGCAACAAAAAAAGGACTTTTCTTTAGTCAAGATTGTGTGTCTTATTTGATCAACATGTGGCATTTAAAGATTAGGAATCCATCCGAGGCTATGGAGGAGTATTGAGCCCATAAGAACCCATGGGTGCTGTTTATTATTTACAGTAATGGAATGAAGACACTATCCAGATATGATGGATGATAGACCCAGTAAGCTCATCTTGGTTCCTATTTTAGCCGTGCTTTTTGTTATGATAGGTTACCAGTACATATGCCCCGCTGGCAGCCACTCGTGCCACTTTAAGGCTGGGGAAAAATTGAGGGGGGTGAGCCTACTTTCCACCCCGTACATGGACAGCGATGATTTCTACAGAGATCAAGACCTGGAGGATGACAGCCCGCCTAAGGTGCCGTCAAAATTCAACTTCAGCGAGAGAGACCTTGGCAGACACGTGGAGTTCAACATCAGAGGGGACGACGTGATAGTGTTTCTGCACATCCAGAAGACCGGAGGAACCACTTTCGGGAGACATTTGGTGAGGAATATTCGCTTGGAGCAACCGTGCGACTGCAAGCCAGGACAGAAGAAATGCACATGCCACCGGCCAGGGAAAGAAGAGTCCTGGCTCTTCTCCCGGTTCTCTACCGGCTGGAGCTGCGGACTGCATGCAGACTGGACCGAGCTTACGAACTGTGTACCTGTCCTTATGGATAAGAAGGAGGCCCAGACGAATAAAAGGTAAAATGTGTGTGTGGGTGTGTTACATGTGCAAGTGAAAGGAAATCAAGGACACGCTTTTGAAACCACCAGACCCACAGAGCAAGTGTATCCAAGAAAATAGACATGCAATACAGATGCTCAGTGGCCCCCAAACCACTGGAGCCCCATAATAATTTAAAACTCAAGTTTAATTTTGTCGTGGTTCAATTCTGCCTACTGACTGAAATAGTAAAGTGAGCAGTGATAGATGGGATAGATGGAGCTCAGAAAGGAGTGAAGAAGTCTAAAACAATAGAGCTTTGTTGTCAACAGTACAAAGTCACAATTCAGACATGTCCCACTTTTTAAAAGGGATGCAGGCCTACATAAAAAGAAAGTGGTGGCTGCATTTAAAAAACGACTTGAACATTACTTTTCTTGACCTTCAGACATATGTCACTGTTTTCCCTTTGTGTTCACATCAGCCCCTCACAATAACCTTGTTCTTATCCAGCTGTGCAGGTGGAATGAATCTCCATATCTGGTAACCAGCTTTATTACTGCAGCTGTTTGACTCTCTTTCCCTCGATCAGAATGTTTTTGTAGCCTGAAGTCCAAATGTTTTGGCACCCTGTTCTGATTTCATTGGCCAAATGATGAAAGATTCAAGATTAAAAACTAACTTCAACAATTCATGAGGATAGCTAACAATGTTGAATGGTCAATGACAGATTTTATTTTATGAATTAAATTCCTGTCTATTAAGTTGTACAAAGTTGGTCTATTGCACTAAAACCTGTTCCCTACATGCGTGACCTTTGTGTCCTGTGTGATGTGTCTAAAGAACCCAAAGGTGTTCATGAAAACCAACAAGAACGTATACAGATCCAGTACACTTCTGTTGTTGTGTTGTAAGTGTTTCAACATTTATTGCCTTCCTGTTTCAGGGAAGACTTCATTTTATACCAAGATGTTTTATTTTGTAGTTGCAACTTGTTTGAAGAGCATTATCACTCTAAGCATTGTCTGTTGTAACTGCAGTAGAGAACATAATCTAAATAGCTTTGTAATGAATGTGAGAGAGATGCAGTGCAATAACTAAAGGGGGCAGATTTTAATGAAGTAGTCACTGCACAAACAATTTGTGTGTTTTCACTCAGCAGAGAGGAGTTTTTGTATTTCTTTTTGCAGTAAGTGTTTCTGTTGCTGCTCATTCTTAAATTTGAACAGCTTTAGTCTATTCATTAAAATAACACATGTCTATTAGTGAGCTACTTATCCTCACAGATAACTGCATTTCCACATGAAAAAGCACAGACCAAAGCCTGATTTTTTCTAAAATGCAGAGTATATCCCTCTGCGTTTTTGGAAAAATACAATCTTACACTGAGGTACACGAGCACATGATTTATTTCTGCTGTGCCAAGTGTTTCCTTTACTCAGGGAAGTGCTCAGTTGATGCGACAGCTCTTCATTTCACAGCTGCAGCATCTATTCTGCACTTACAGTCCTCGCTGCTCTTGTTCTTTAGTGGGCTCCCGCAGCAGCTATTCTGAGATAATTCTGCCTCGACCAGGACTGTTGGCAGACACACCATGTTAGACCCGCTCACTAACCAGCCACTGCACATGACACATTTGCTAAATGCAATGACTAATGGTATTATGCAGATTTTGGTCTTCATTTGATATTCTGTGTGAGAAATGCCTTAATTAAAATGTCTTAAGATGGTACAAGGGCTAGGTAAATGAAGGGAATTTGCAGAGCAAAATAGATTATTTTTAGCCTAATAAGATGCACTTATTACAAAAACTTCAACCACTTAAGGGTGCTGTGGGGAATACCAATCATACATCACAGCCAAATTCAGATGGCATTCTCTTGTCTTGCGGTTGACAGCCTCTCAGATTGAGTGCCTGTCTTTCCACAGTCTCAGACATTCACCTTGCCAGCTCTGGAGATGGCAGGGAACGGGGCAAGGTAGGCGGCGATGGCACTGCCTGCACGGGACTGTATGGCCTTTTCAGCCGGACAGGAGCGCTGTGCGTCGAGCCAGCCGTGCAGCCCAGGAAAGGTCAGGCGTGTCAGGCTGGATCAGAGTGCGTGTCCTGCGGCGTTTCTCCCCCTGGAGTGTGCTGTCAGTCATGGGAGAAGTGGAGCAGGCAGGCCCTGTGCGTCCTCTTGGGGCTTTTTTGGAGAAACATACCTCTAAGTGCAGTCCTTTTAAGTTGCTTTGCGGAGTGCGTCATGGCATTACCTTGTCTGCTGACTGAATACGGCTTGTTGAGCAGGTTGTTTTCCTCTCATGCTTTTTCAGAGGCCTGCAACAAGGACACTGTCTCTGTTTGATACGTTTGCATAGGCACACTGTCTGGGAAATAAACTCAATGCAACACTGGCTCACAATTCAAGGAGCGGATTATTGAATATGCTTTTCATAAAGCATGGACTGAGTGGATCCTGTCATGTTTTTTTCTTTTAATGAGAACGAGAGTATTCTCACTGCAGTGTCTTTCTGTCACTTCCCATAAGGGTGCAGACAGAACACCTGTCTCTGAGATTAGAATAACAATAACAAAGCTTTATTTGTATGGCGACAGGTCCGAGGTGAGGAAATTTGATTATCATACATACAGCCTGAAGTTCTCATTGTACAGTGAAATATAAAATAATGCACCTCATACAAAGCAGAGTCAGACCCAGAGTAGCCCATGTATAAATGGAAGTATTATCATTTTAGTTCCATCATGACTGAATATTTGCTATTGAGCATACATCAGGCAACATTTCTCACACATCAGAGAAACTGAGAAAAAAGCCCCTTCAATGGAAGCACAAGTTCACCCAACCAGCGCGCAAACACGTTCATGCATGCACATTACCATTCATGCAACAGAGCAGAGAGACTGTTTCTTCTCCCGGTGAGGTGACGCGGACTTTCACAAAGCATCCTCTCAGAGTGCCGAGTGTGTTCGTGTTTTAGAGTTAAAAGCAGGCGGGGCGGGGGACAAAGACAAACAAATTACCACTGATTCTATCTGAGTTTCTCTGCTATTCCACATTCTTCTTCTGAACTTTTAGTGTTTACAGCTCCACTGAAAGTGTCATAAAATCAAAGCCTTAACACACGGTTGACATGCAATGAAACACTTTGGTGGAAGATGGATGTTTTGTTGATAAACCAATGAATAGATTCATTTATCATGCCTCTCTCGAGGATAAAACAAGATTTGTCAGCTGAATAAGAAGTTTGTTCGGTCTACAAAAACTCTTCATGTAGTGCTTTGAGTCACATTTGAATTTTTGTTGGACTTTCATTTTTCTTCAGTTCCTTCAAAGAGGAATGCAGCAAAGCAATGTATGCACTTTGGTGCACCGTCTATTATGCAGATTTTTTTAGTTCAAATTCGGTTCAAAGCCAACCCATTACTCATGAATCACACTGAATCTACACAAACGAAGATCCTATTGAATTCTGTAAATAAATGTCAATCGTGGAGGTGGTTTCTTTCGCTCCCTCTCTGTTAGTTATGATTCATCTCAAACATCGAGAAAAAAGATTTGGGATTTGAAAAGTTAGGTTATTGGCCAAGAAAAATGACAAGGTTCTGGTGTGGATGGGGCCACTTCAACTCCTGAATTGTCAAACATAGATCAGAAAAGTTTTTTGGTAATTTTATTTTCAGTTTGATTTAATACAATTTGATATATCCATATAAGTGAAATCGCAGGGCACGATCCTTTACTTCTCTATGGGTTCCTCCCTGAGCCCCCTCCCAAAAACCAATCCCACTGCCAGACCTACGACCCACAGGGATCATCAATGTACGAGGTAATTGAGCAGAAAACAGGAGTTAAATTCTTGTTATAGACACATTTCTAAGTATGCCACTTCCATTTCCCCTCATGGTATCTGTGTGTACTTCTAGTTTCCTAATAAGTCATTGCAAACAAACATATCATCCTTGTTCGTGTGCCTTCAGCCCAGTTCGACGACACATCTTGTGATGAAGTGCTGTTGGAAATTCAAGTTGGGTTCGGAAGAATTGACTTCATTATTGCCGCCGAGTAAACACTTAATTTTCTCACATGCTTATTAGTGTCCCTAGGAGCCCCAGTCTTGTTTCTTGCCTCATTCATTTGCAACACATTAAGCAGGTACATTAATTCATTTTATTTGGTTAAAGGCCATTAAAATTCACATGGAGATGTAAACTATACTCAGACAAATGAACTGAATATAGTCGTGTTAGTGCTTTTTGGAAGAGATGGTACATCTCCACTGTCCCCCTTTTTCACTGTGGCCTCTCGATAATTTATGCACATGCTGATGTTGCAGTTTTTTTTATCAATTATAAAATCTTCATTAGCAGCTTTCTTGTTGCTTATGCATAATGAATGTTCAGTTCAGAAATACAGAGAGACCAAAGCTAATGCATGGGTAAAGTATAGAGTTGCTCTTGGATACACTCTTTGATGAAAAACAGAGAGAGTGAGATGTGTGCTTTAACGACAGAGGATGTCCTCTGCTGTGATTTTGAATAAAGACATTGAGATTACAGGGTCCTCTGGGTTTTTAAGTCATCAGGACTGAAAAGCTGTTTTTTTAATAAGAAAAGATAAACGATAAAAAATAGCAACAACTGTAATTCGTTCAAAAAGGGGAATCTTATTGAAGAATATTCTCTTTTCCTATAGCCTAATTGCTTTACATTTGATCACATACCTTTAAAAACCTTAATGCTGCACCATTTAAAAGTGAAAGTAGAAATCTGTGTGCATTATGACCTGATATGGTTCTGTTCCTGTTTGGGTAAGGTCACCAGTTTTATCATCATTAGTTACTATGTTGTTTGGCACTGTATCCAATGAAAGTCTAGTGATACTTAATGAGAATTATCTGCTTGGCTCGGTTTATTTTTTATTCATGAAGTTTTCTGTTTGTAACACCTCTTTATTCTGTAGCACGGCAAAGCTAATATACACATTCCCTTTATATCTACAACAATCATACAGGAGTAGAAACAGACCTACATACCTGGCACACTGATGATGTGACCCAGTCCTTGGTTTAATAACACCCCACATCATATTTTATTCATAATAAGTGATGCAGAGAAGGCTGCAATTACTGCGTTTACCACTTTCTGTTCTGATCACTGAACCGTGCTAGTCTGACTGTCCGCTACCTGTCATTACCAACCTCACCAAAATGAACATGAATATGTGGAGATCATAGTTAAATACAGAGCTGAGGGTGAAAAATTATTTCATTTAGAAATAGTAGCAAAACAAAAAGAAACCATCACCAAGTGCATCACTTCTCAAGTCTCTACTGTAGCCTAATAAAGGATCTTAATCAGATACAGGGTCACCCAGTTCCCATCTAATGGTAGATATGAGTACTTTTGAGATAAGTTTAAAGCAGACATACCAATATTAATTCCTCACAACATTATGGAATGTAAAATCAGAACCAAAGAGCTGACAGATGCTGTAACCAGATGTTGAAGACAAAAATAACAAGTAAATAGTGTAAGATGGAGATGAGATTCATTTTTGTGAAGTTTTATTTTATAGATCTTTATTTTTCTTAGATTGAGATAATATACATTATTTGATTTAATGCTCATTTCATTTATATTTACAATTTGTACTGTACAAGAGTATCTGTTTGATATGATGCACTATGCCTTTAAGGTTACCCATGGTTACGGTTTGAGGAGTGATATTGCTTTAAGACAAGTGAGGTGTCGCTGTTGTTGTTGGGCAGTCTTGGTATGTTATGCTTTGTTACGGACGGACATTAAAAAGTATGAGACGCACAGCAGAAGTTGTTCCCGTGCTTTTACTTACCCACACCCGAATATATATATTCAATTAAGTATGTTTAGTATTATAGTTAACGGCAAGACAACCGAGGATAATCAACATCATCCAAGAAGCGCCGTTACAATAGTAAACAGAAGGTTTGATCAGCAGCTGTAGTGTAGGAAGTAGAGAAGGGTGTGTCAGTGTTTTGAAATATCATCTGTTTGATAACTGGCTGCTCTATTTCCATGTGTCAAACTGTCCTTTGCATTATACCAGACCCCCAATATCTACTGAGAAAACATTTACAAATCATAAACCAAATACAAACACTGCTGCAAAATGTTTTTTAGCACTAAATGTATTGATTTTCAGTCCATCAAACAAAAGACATACTTGAAGAAAAAGATAGAGCAAATCATTAGTCTCTTTTTGTTCATACATATTTTTGGGAAAACAGTTTCTGATGTAGAGGTAGTTTTGCTTGTGTAACCCCTACTGTTAAATGTAGCAACGATTAGCTAGCCATCTCAGTTAGCTGTCCAGCTAGCTGTAACATTAGCTAACTCTGCCAACACTGGGAGTTATCATACAGCATGTTTCCGTTTTTTAATTAGCTTTGGACTTCAGTATTTGTTTTGAATTTGTATTGTTTCTGAATTTGCAGCTAGTTTCTCCTTCTTTTGTCTGTGAATATTAAAATAAATGGAGAAGCTAACATTCAACAAAAATCTCTTGTTGCCGTTTATAGACTTTCCTTCTGTGGACTCTGAAGCCTTAATGAAACAGTGAAAGCGCAGGACCCCAATGATACACAGTGACACACACAGCAGGGTAATGGATGGCCTCCGGACACACATGAACCTGCAGGAGGAAAGTTGAGCAGATTTACAGTTCTGGCGGTATCTTTAGATGTAGGAGGTAAAGTGCTCATCACAGTAATGGGATGTTTATTATGTGTGGAGCTGTGGGTGCCCTTACAGGCCTTGGACTTCCAGGGCACAGAGATTGCTTTTCATGTGCCATTAATTCCAGCAGTCGTCAATGCTGGCAGGTCTGAGCAGCAATCCAGTTGGTTTCATAATTAAGTGTTACCTCTGCGGAGAGAGAAGCAGCATATGTCAGACACTTGTTCACTGTCATGAAACGGTCAAGGAAGTCATTAAAAAGGATTCAAAGGAGACTATGCAACAGAAAATGTGCTTTTCTTTGTTGGAAACTGTTAACTGGCACCTTGCAGAAAATCTTACTTAGCAAGGGAAATTTTTGTTCTGCTTTGTAACAAGGGATCATTTTCTTCTAAAGCTATCAACCTGACTGACCTTTTTCTGTTATAATCATTACATTTTGACATGTTTTGTTGTATAACAATTTAAAAATCTATTATGTTTTTTGGTAGTTGCCTGCTGTAATTTTTTTACAATACTATCTGAATTATAGAATTTCCCCACTGGTAAGAAAAATGAAGTATATTAAATCCAGAAATTGCGGAAAAAGAATTCCTTGATGCTCAGATCCGGCTCTTTTCTGTGCTTGTAGAAACCCTGGTTTAATTGGGTGCCATTTTTTGGTCCATGGTGGTTAGTTCATTCTACTTTAACTATTTCATTTCAAGAAGCGAAAGACTGCTGTGTAAAATGTTGAGGTAGTGTATAGTGTGTTCTTTTCACTGCTCACCTAATTGAAGTCCTCTTCATTTTTGTCAAGTTCTCTGTCTTCCAGCACTTTTTTCTCTCTGTCTTTTCAGCATTTTGTTTTTCCTTTTGTGAAATTCCTCCCTTTCATTGCCAAAGTTTCAGCGGACTGACAAAAATATACCAGAAACTCTGAAAATCACTGAAAATGTATCAAAACCCTCCATGGCCCACTATGTGAACAGCATTTGTAGCAGATATCTATTTCTCACAGCAGTTGTCAGCTTTTCAGTAATATGAGGTCATAAAATTTAGTAATTGACCAATTAGAATCAAGTGTTTAAAGAAATCTGTGTACCAAAGTAGAGTAAGCAAGTTGCTGGTGAAAACAGTAGATCATTCAACATGCAAGAGAGCCAAAAAATTCCCCTCAGGAATAATTGGTTGTGACCAAAAACACAGCTGAAAATGTGTAAATATTGGTCCCATATTTGCTGAGTTGCCAGTAACACAATCAAAATGAATGGCAATGTTTCCCCCTATCTGCTGGATATGTAAGTAGGAAATTGCCAATGAGTTCACCACTGTCAACTAAAATGATAATACATTAAAGTGGTTACAGAAGTTTAAAATCGCTTAAAGGCTGATTCTTTTCTTCTTCCATGTGATGGTTTTGCCTCTTCCATTTGAAATGGGATTAGAATCCCAGTTCTACGCGGTAATCTTCTGCTTGATACACGATGCACCAAACAGGGAGGGAAAAAAAAACTGCAACCATTACTGCCATTGCATTATCAGCATTGGTGGTTAAGTTACTGCAGATGTTTTGCTATTGTCCATTTGGCTTGGAGCTGTTGGAGATGGAGCTTACCATCTTCCTCTAAAAGCCACTCTAGGTAATGAAAGCCGTGAAGCTTGCCAGGGACGGCTTGTGGCTCCTCTGATGCTGCTGTCAAATACTTGCTGGTCTGGCAAATATGATCCTCCAATCGTCTGATTCAGCTCTAATAGTGTGATTAAAGGATGGCAATTGGTGGAGTGGTGGGCAGGGACCCTCATACCCCAGTCTTTTTTTTGTAGGACTTGTGTAGACTTGGATCAGAAATGTTGGATCCAGCAAAGCAATGTCATTCTTTCACTTTGTTTTAATGGCATCATTTCTTAAAGTTTTAAGTTTGTAGTGTCGAAATGTTTTGGCATTAAAAGTTGTGTTTCTTAATTTGATCCACTCCGTCATATTCTGACTTCTGTTCCAAATCTGAGCTGCTACCACAATGAACTCTCAGATCCCAGGCGTGCTGTCATGGAGCTGTCCTCCTCACTTGCCTGTCAGCTTTTGATCAGCGTGAGATCACTCCCTTGACTGAAGTAAAAAAAAAAGAGTAGAAGCAAAGCACCTCACACTGATCTAGTTAAATGTAGTCATCAGTGTGATGAGAATGAGTCAGCTGGTGCAGTGATTCAGAAATTCTGTGTTTAATGTCCCTGAGAGGCCTGCTCGGTGGCTGAGGCGCCTCATGTGCTCCTATTATCAGAGGGGCAATTAACTTTGGCTCTGTCTTCCCTCTAATTGAGAAAAGAACATTCGAGTTCTATAAACAGGCCGTAAAAAAAGTAATTGTGCAAAAACTTGAAGATTTTTTACTAAATTCCTGCTGATCAAAAGCTGGCAGATCAGCAAGTTCATGCATTTGGCTTTGTACGGCTCCTACAGCGTTTTGTGCTGGGCTTCAGAAATATTTGGCTTAACACTGACTCCTTTAACTAGTTTAGCTTGTTTAAGTGTCACAGTTTTTAAATGCTCATTATATAACAAGATCAAATGTTGACTTTTTATTTTTGGCTCATGGCATAATTTCCAAGAATCATTGCGAGGCAGCCCCGGGTAACCTTCTTTGTTATGTAATTCATGGGGGAATTTCCTTCCTTTTCTTTGTGTGCACAGGTTATGTTTGTACTTGCGTCTTTGCTTGACACATTGACATATCAAACAGTGACATGGAAAATGCCAGCACAGGTACCAAGCTGTGTTATTTCTCAATTGATACCTGCAAGGCTAGTGCCAGGTGTAACTGCCTCCAGAGTTGATTTATGATAACAAACCTGGAGAAAGGTCATCCGTCCTTATCTGGGGCAAACCAGTGACAGCTAAGCTATACTGTGGGGAGGCGAGCGAAGGGTGCCTGACGCACACCTCTCCACAATTTGGATTCAGTGGTTGACTGAGCACCTGGCACACTTTAACTGTAAGCACAGGTAGAGTCACCTTCACACGGACTAATCTCTGCATGCAAGCGGGCGCCACCCTGTCCTCTTCTGCAGGGATAAGGAAGGAAATGTTTTGATGTTTTTGTGGCCTGTGCTGGCTGGAGATGTGGTTACATTTTTAAAAAACTCACAGTACTGCAGGTATTTCATGCAGGGAGGAGGCGCATGGAGGTTTGCAGATAGTAAAATCAGTCATAACATGTATGAACTATAAAGTCAATCCATTTAAAATGTAAATTCTTTACTTCTGGTTTGGACTGCATCTTTGCAGCAGCCTCAGTCAGACCATGGAGTGAGAGAGATTTGAATAATCTCATTGAACAGATTGCAGTCCAGATTGCCTCTTAAATTCCTGCATTTATAAATAGATGTTTGGTCCTGTTTTATTTTGCCAGATAATTATAGGTATCTGATCAGCATTGCACATCATTAGGGACGATACTTGCTGCCATTAATGATTTTTTTTACAAGATAATATAACAATCTGTGAAACAAAAGATTGACATAAAAATGACATTTAAGAATTATCTTCTTCCTATATATGCAAAACCTTCCCCTAGAATATAACTGTTGTATATTTTCCCCCAGTAGAAAGAGAAGACAACATCAGATAGTATTAGTTTGCTGTACGTTATGCTGCCTGAACAATATTTTATTTCCCACTGGAAAAGGATTTCCCTCTATAGATCAATTTATCTCACAGCTACCTACAGTATTGCAGTATAAATTGGGTCCCAGGCCACAGTATAATAAGTATGGATTGAAAATCTGTCCTAACAACACTCAGGCACTAGAGAATAGAGTAACATCTTGCGGCGTTGCAGCGTGCTGGTGTGGAACAAATAGCATTATGTCTCAGCACGTGTCGTGTGATACAGCACATCAACCTCATCATAGGAATCGGTGTCTCTCAACGAGAATCACTCCTCTTGAGGTGTTAGATGAAGGACTGGAGACAGACCCAACAAATCCAGGCATCACTTAAGTCCTCATCAGTCCCTCTTCTGAAATGCACAGTGGACTCTGCTCCATTCATCATTCTGTTTAAGCCTCCTCTCTCTGACTCTGTTTACCTTCTCATTGAGGGTGTTGAGAGGAAACTGTCCTAACACTGAAGGCTTCACTTTGCTTCATTTGTAATGCCAGGCCTGTCTGAATCATAATAAATTACATGGGGGGGGGGGGGGGGTAATATTAAGTGTCTTTGAGTGCTTCCTTTTCAACAGTACATTTGAATTACCAGCAAATGGCTTTTCCTTCTCTTTGTCATCAAGAAGCAGATTATGCCTTTGTTTAATATTTCAAGATGCAGAATAAAGCCGTGCATATTAATCTCCTACCAAAGAAAATTAGCATTGATTCAAGACTTTTTGAAAACCTATGAAAGCAAGTGCAGTGCAAAAGCCAATTTCAGAGCTTTTAGCAGCAACGTGCAGCAAAGTCGCTGGGTCTTTTCAGGCCCGCAGGGTGCCAACATGACTAATGGGTCTTACCTGGATCCTCTATTATCGACTTGCACAGAAATACTCAGGGATTGATTTGACTGCTTATGCCACCGTCATAATCTCCCCTCCAATGATACAGCTCCACGGCGATTTGTAAAAGTGCTGCTGCAGCCCTTTTTTTAAATGTCGGCTGTAATATCAAATCTGATCATGTAGGCTGCTCTGTGTGAGAGAAGAGTCGAGTTACTCCATTAAATTCAGTCTATTGTCACCTCTGTGTAACTGGAACAGACAGTTATATTCATTATGTCGCTTGGAAGAAGGCGTAGCAGAGGTTTATTCAGGTATTTTAGTGTTTTTACTGAAATGAAAAACTACTAAGTCTGCATGTAACATTGTGCTTACTAACTATGCAGCATTGTTTGATTGCTAAAGGTCTTATTGAATTGTTTTGTCCACAGTTGAAACGGCATTAAGAAGACAAAAAATATCAAGGCCAAGAAAAAACAAATATTCCAAATCGTCAGAGTTCCACTGGGATGCTTTGTAGAGATTTCTGATTCCTTTTTCTTTTTGCATCAAACATCTGTGTGCCTTAGGATAAAATGAACTCTATAAGGATTGTTGAGGGGATAGCTACTGTTAAGGCAACCTTGCTATCTTCTGACAATGATATAGCCTCAGGGAGCAATAGCCAACTTTTCAAGGCTTCTGGCGTAGCCATCTTTAGGCATAAAGGACTTCCTGTCAAGACTTAATTTTCCATGCATTGCCATTTTTTTTACAGCCTGGCTAGCAACTTAAGAAGTGAGATGGAGTTCAAGTTGGTAAACGATGTCAAAGAAGGCATTGTTATAGATGAGCTTGCGTGCAGATATCGGTTTAGAGACTTTTAACAGAGCTAAATCTTTCTCTTAAGTATGTGAATGAGTTTCAGGGTTGCATTACGGCTGATGCTTTCTGCCTCCTTTGCTCTTAACAGGACTGATTTCCTGCATACAAATAATTCCCACTGAAATACTAGTGAGCAAAACTCAAAGCACTAGTGACAAACCAGAACGCTTCCAAATCTGGTCCCAATAGTCTACAGATTCTGCATCTTTATGCAGAATATGTAAATAGAGATTATTGAAATCTATGCACTCAAAATATGCAACAAGACACCACCAACACCATCAGTCAACACAGCAAAGCGTTTTGTGTGCTCGATCTGTTTGTATTTACCATGTTCAGAGTGAGTCCTACAGCCATCTCCACTCCTCCAAAGTGAGAGAGGAGCGAGCCGGGCTCTAAGCAGCTGTTCCAGCAGCAGCCTGTGGCCTTTCCATGTAGATGATTGATTCAGGTGCGGCGAGAAGGCAGAGGAGGGATCAGGCTTTGGGCTATGTCCGTTAATCACACTGTATTACCACACAGGAGGCATTTATCACCAAACACCAAAGGCTTCAGTCCACGGGGAACACTGAAACCAATCTCCCTGCTTACATGCAATCCATCCAGGTCCAGGAAAAAGCAGCATTGTTGAGTGCGACCACATCCATTTTCTCTGTAAGAGGGGGATGTTCCAGAGAAAAAGTAAGAGGCAAGGAACAGAGAAGAAAGAATAGACTTAAAGAGAAGTCCTTGGAAAACCCTTTGTGATGTTTTTTTTTTAAAACCATATCCAAAGTCACAGCCTTGTGTTGTGTTGATGCCTCAGCATGGAGTTCAAGCACAGCTTTGCCCCAGGCAGTCAGACCTAAAACAGCCCCGCATGAAAACACTGTAAGACTTTGTAGCTCCACCACCAGGGTGGCTTCTTCTAGGGATGACGATAGAATACATTTCATTTTATCTTTCATTGCAAGGGGCATAAACAATAGAATCAATGTTCTTTGAGCCTTTTTTTTTTTACTTATGCAGTGCTGGATGACATTGCTTTGGGTACAGAAAAAGTTCAGCCAGCGTCAAGTTTCTTCTTTCTTTAATTTATCTTATTCCAGAGCCCTCAGCCTTTCTGTGTTGACACATCTGGGGCACCAGCACACATCCCATTGAAATTAATAAGGAGGGCGAGTTTTTGACAAGGTGCTGTTTTCTGTCTGAACACAGCCTGGACTCATGGGTGTCAGATGCAAACCCTTTCCCCTCATTGGGAGGCACAGCACCTTATCCTGCTAGCTGTGGGCTACAATTATTGGATCAATAAGAGTTTCGTAAAAGTTGCTCATATTGTCTGAGGCCCATTTGGAGGAAGAGCATGTTGGCTGGAAACGTCACTTAATAAATCATTCAAACGGGAGCTTTTTGGTGTGCGGATCTTGTTTTGCTATTTGTGTTTTTGGATCCAGCACTCACTGAGGGATGTGCGTGTCTTTTTTTGATTTGTCATTAAGGCCCATTCACAGACAAACTTAAAGTTTAAAATATACTAAGTCTTCTTTCTTCCAAAAGTGGGTGTTGTAAAACATTTAAAAAATGAGTGATATAATTTTTTCCATTTTCAGATAAGTTCTGCCACAAAAGAAGATCAATTGTTATATGACATGATGACACATAACGTTCCCATAGTGGTAAAAGACAGAGAGGATTTATTTCCTCGAATAACTTCAGATTTTTTAATTATTTTCCAGTCAACAAAAAGGGTCCAGTAACCCCAGACGATCAGTAAACCTCAACCTTTTTATTTCTTTAAGGCCATTTGCAGTCAACTCAGTTACACTAAATCATGATTTTTCTGTTTTATGGATTGTTTAGTTGATATTCTGTTGATATTAGGTTTAACTCTATTTGATGTTTAGAGAAGAGTTTTAATAAAGAAACATGTTTGCTAATACCAGCTTATTCTTGGCTTATTGTACATTGATTATGAAATATGCACCTGTTCGCATTTAAGCTGACAATGACCTTAGTGAGATCTTAAGGGTGCACTCACACTGGGCAAAGTTGTCCCGTGTGTGCTTAAGCATGATTGTTCCCCCTCCCCATTCCCCCTCTGGTCTGCACTCACACTGCTCCAGGACTAGCCGGGCCTGAGCACGGTTACCTCTTGATGATGGAGTAGAATAACTGTATGAGTGACTTTTTTCCTCTGAAAAATGTTAATGAATCACAGTAAAACTAAATATCAGCACTGGACTGATCAGTTAAAGACGTCTCTTCTGTCGTTATCCAGCATCTAACTGTTTTAGATGAAACCTTTTGATCATTTCTACTTACTTTAAAGTAAAAAAAAAAAAACCAGTTATTAAAAATGAGGAATCGTTATAGGCTACAATGGTTCAACTTGGTGCTACATGTGTAACCTAGGTTACTTCGTTTTCCTTACTTTCATAGGTGTCTTGTTCCTTCTTGGTCATTATCATCAAAATTAGTTAGCTAGAGCAATTTCTAAGATTTCTTTGTTTTTACCTTTTTCACTCAATGCCACATTCTACTACATTATACATAACATACCCTTATTATGGCCTCCAGGATCCTCACGCACAAGCTGCACCCAAACGTTCTAACATCTGACATTAGCGGTGATAATAGTTCTCCCAGTGCGGGGTTGTGTTTAAGGGCTTTAGAATAGTATGCTTCAGTACAGCAGGGGTCTGCCTTTGATTGAAGGTAAAAGCATATAATATAATGAAAGCTGCAATTATTGAACATATTCTAAGCCCCTGAATTGGGGTGTGTTATCCAGGTTTTTTTTCACAGCAGCATATGCATGTTTGCAAGTGTCTTTGACAACGCAGTTTGACTGCTCTTATGTATATTTTTTAGTACGTACAGCTTTGTGTTAATTAACATCTTTATCTTGAACAAAGTTGGAGCTGCTGCTTCCTGTTGTTTGGACCTATATGAAGGTTATTTTATATTCTCTGGAGTGTTCATTAACATTCACTTCATGCCTGTTATTTCGTGCCGTATGACTGGAACATGAAAAGCTGCATGAGAGACAAACACATGAATCCATCAGGGGTCTTTGCACATGCTGGGTTTGACATTAACATTGAAATGGAAAGTGTGACCAACGTGAGGTTGCATGTGTGACACCAGATGTAATTGTTCAAACGTAAAGGCCCAAATCCTCTCTCCCACAGGACCTTCACACTGATGCATTAAGTTACATCAAATAGACCTCTGTTTATACAAGGCTTTAATGAGCTGCTGTGTTTTGTTTAAAAGAGGCTAACCACAACCTCACTTGTAATAAATTTGTCTGCTGTTTTTTCCGGAGAAAGTAAAGAGAAGTGAAAGCTGTGCGTGAATTAAGAGTTTTCTGCTTTATTATCTGTTTTTTTCATGCAAGATCTACAAAGAAATGCACATCTTTTTAATGTCATCCACTTTTTGGAGCCCTCAGCTCAGTGGAACAGTAGCAGAATGAATTCCCATGTGTTGACAAGAGTGGCAGAATGTTCAGGAATTTATATTCATGGCTGAAAATGGAAATGGAACAACCAAGACGGGCGTCTTGCTGTGCCAGCAACACTTATTGATGTGCAGCGGAGGGGAGAGTGACATTTAACAGGGTGAGGATGAGCAGTCTTTGACCATCTTGAATACTTTGCAGCAGATGCCCTTGCACATATAAAAACCTGCTTGGAGTTTAGTTTGTCTTTATAGGGGACTGATAGAGGGGCCTCTGATTTCAGGGAGTCATTCCAGCTAGCCTCCACCTCGCCACAGTCGGGGGAGACAAACAGGAAAATCAATACCCCCACTCAGGACAGTTCACAAGAAGGGCCTCCCTCAGCGCTGCTATCTGTCAGAGTCAGTCCCTTGAGCGCGGTGGGACTAGAACTGCTGACAAGGTAGGTGTCAGAGCACACTGATCACACTGTTAGGGAGCGACTCAAGTCTTGTTCAGCACCGCGGACATCTTCGAACTGACAGAGACAGAGGACGAGATCAAAATGTTGCACTCAGGATATCTGCCCTTTACTTCCCACCTATTTCAATATGATCTTATCATTCTGAAAGAGGGAAATAAGATAAGATAAGATGCTCCAGATTGTTGGAGCAAGCCTGTAGATGCCTAATATCAGAAATATACAAATATACAAATATACAAATACTAAAACCAAATATTCAAATAAGAAATACAATTAAATAATACGATATAGTATACAATATACAATTAATTTGCAGGTGACAGGTATAGAATAAATATATTGCACTTAGTTATGCACGAGTAAAATAGGGGCTTTGTCAGTTAAACATCATGTCTGTGTGATTGGCAATAAAAATCTTCTGAAAAAGAGCCTTTAAGCATTAGCACTACATCATCTTTTATTGCCTAAGGTTGTTATATGTTAATTTATATTTTACTGCTGCTTCTTGTCTCCTGTGGAAATGGTCAATTCCCTAAAATACACTCTACAATGATAAAGAACAAGGTTGCTGCTACATTCTGCAAAATAAAAAGCATTCCAGAATTTTCAAAAAGCAGAACTAGTGCAAAAATTACTCCAGAACTGCACAAAAATTTAACATTCAGTAGCAAAGAAAAGCGACAAAAAAAAGAAGAAAAAAAAGTTAGGATCAGCACCTTGGAGAGCAACCTACCGACATGGTACACACACCTAACGGTGCACAAAAAGTCTTATGAATACACAAACAACACTTAACTTTAGCTGAAAAGACGAGGGGATAGTTGATGAGCTATAATCCATAGTCATGATTAAAGTTTTGGTTAAGATGAAATCAGTCAATTAACCTGTTGTTTACTTGTTATATGTTCACCACATATTAGCATTTCACCATGACAGTCTCTGTGGTGTAGACTGTCTACTCTATGTTTGAAAAGGCTTTGTAGTGATTTAGACTGTTGTGTCCGTTATATATTTTGCTGTCCATTAGCTGTGGTGCTGAACTACTTCTGACAAACATCTGTTTGTGACGTGTGCTGTCCTTGGTGCTGAACATTTTGAATTGATTGGCATTTCCTTTATTGTTTTTCAATACACGTTTGACACAGTCTCTTAAGTGTTTGTTCCTTTTATACATATGCTTTATTGGCCTAATAAGTGGCAATTTGTTTTAATGAAAGGATAAAGATATACAATATTTTGACACTTGTGAATTAGTCTTTATCAGCAGGGCCCTTCAAGAATGCACCACCCCCACTCCAGCCCTGCCCAGCTTCTATAAACCAATCACTGAGGCCTGACCCTGCCTCACTTAAGCTGGCAAACTCAAGAACGGCTTCTAAGTTAGCAAGTTAGCATCTGTTTGCTAGCTAGTGCAACAAAGCTGCCCATGTTGGTCAAGATACGTTGATTTCATCTTTCTCTTCCATCTATTCTGTTTTCATTCTAGCTTGAAGATCAGAGACAAATCCTGACGGAACAAAGAACATCAACAATAAGCACATAACATGTTGTTTTTAGTCCTCTATTTATATTTTGGTTTTAGTTCTGTAAATGGTCTGAATGTAGGAGACAGTCAAAAAGTCAGGTATATTTTCAGTATTTGTGATGGGGGCATTGGTTTGTGCTGCCATTGGTAATGAAGCCACCACTATAAATGGCCTAGTCATTCATGATTAACTGGCGTGTCATGCCTGAAGTAATTGCCTTAATTAGCTATTGAACAGGTTTCAGGGTTAATGGGACAACAGGTTGGCAGTGGACCTGATTTACTGTTGGGAGTTAATGATTTTACTCTCATCTTCCCCTCATTCCTCGAAATGATTTGATTAACAGTATGGCAGAAACAGACCCCCGTGTTTGTTAATACAAAATCAATTTCATGCCTGGCTGAGCTATCTCTCACAGTGTTTTTGTTGGGCGAGCGAGGTCTTCAGTCAGCCACTGGAGACGGGACGAACACAGAGCAGCCTGTAGAAGAGCGCAGACGGTAAATCTGTGAGTGCACTGCCTGTTTGAAAGCTGGCAGCTCTCCCACCCTGCCCACAAATTTACCTCCACTGAGCTTTTCTGTCATGACTGGCGGCCAATCTGCTGTGTTTCCCCAAGACTGTGTCAGAGGAATAAGCCTATTCGAGTAATTGGGAAGCAGGTACCGGAAAGTCTCCCCTGAGGTAGCAAGATCAATGTGTTTGGAAGTGTGTTTTGTGTGAAAGGCAAAAGATACAGTAAAGATATCATTCCTTAAATAGGTATATGCCATGACCACTTAATTGGCAAAATCCTGTTCCTTCATTGAATAAAGGGCAAATGCTGTTAACCTCCATCTCACTGAGAACAGTTTATACAAACAATTTGGCGGTGCTTCTCTGTGGCATATTGTGCCTGCAGCATGGCTCGGGTGTTTTGGCAGAGCGCTGGTGTCAGGGCAGCTTCAGAAATATTAAAAGCCTTTGGTTTCCTTTTCGTTCTTTGTCACAGAATGCTTTAGCGTATGAATACCCTTGAACAGGTTGTTCTTTGCAGCCAGCTGTGGTTCCACAGTGATGTTGGAAATCAGTTCACTTATGTATGAAAATGATACACTTAACATTGACATAATACAGGACTGAAACCACTGCTTTTTTTTTTTTTTTTTTGCCAATTGTAAGGAGTGTGTAAACCTTTTTTTACCACTCTAAACTGTGAGATTGTCATAACATGGATGTGAACAACAAGACATGGTTGGTTTTGCAGAATCTGACTTTCAGCATAAAACTAACTGCTTTAAGTTTGTAGCAGCACAGCTAAATTTGATTTATCTCAAACACAGGCATATCACCAATAACACCTACTATCAAGCAAGAAACAAGTGTTGCAAGGACCAGCAATTTCAGCTCTGTCATGTTTTCAATGTTACACTAGGGCCAGGCAATTTCATGATTTTACTATCAAGTATTTGCAATAGTAAAATTGCGATGGCAGTTTGGAGTATTCTAGTTAGATTGCGTGAATTCAGTGAGGAAACCTTGCTGTGGGGAATAAAGCGCATTGACATTTGCTGATCCAGTCCTGTTGCAGACAGATTAAGGGCATACAGGGGCAGCAGTTAAACGCAGGGAAGTTTCTGCTGAGCTGCAAAAAACAACAACTTTGCACCAGCCCACGAGAGTCATAAAGGTGCAGCCGGAGTGGAGTGAATGGAGTGTGAGTGTATGCAGTGTATATAGGTTTACACTGGGTGGAGGTTAGATCGATCTAAAAAAAAGTGTGCTTCATAGTGTAGATAAACAAGGGACTGAGTAAGGAGGGCAAGGATTCTGAGTTATGCTGTGGCCTCAGAGGAACTCAACCACTTGTATTTCTTCATGTGCCGTGTCATGACATCAGAACTCACAGCATTACATCTATCAGCCTTGCTGTTTGTTCGGCACTGTTGAATTGTTACGACTCCGCACACATCAGAGCACTTTTCGCTTCAAAAAAGGCAAGCCACGACGCGCTCCTCCTCATCGGGAGCTGATATAACCAGTGTCACAGTTCTCCTGTTGCTCTGAAAGTGGACAAGTCATGCATCACTTGTGATGAGGACACTGATGAAGTTTGATCATCTGTGGAGAAACAGCGAGAGGATCAGAAGCAAGTGAGAAACAAAGATGTCAGCACCCTTCTTTTGGCTCTTTGGGTCCCTCTTTGTTTCTTCCTCTGTGTCTCTTTCCGTCTTCTTCGTCTCCCCGCAGCCTCTTGATCAGCTTGTCAGCGTTTGCGATGCCTTTGTTCATTGAGCAAGTCGTTCTGCTCCGGTTGTCAATGAAACTTTGTGTCTGTGAGCCAGCTAAGCACTCAAAATCCCACTCATCTGTCAGACACAGCAGTTACTCTCTGCCTTCTGATAAGAGCTGGGCTCACGGGGGGGTGCAGCAGCAGCAACTGTCTCATACAGGAGTGAAATATTTTATGTGAAATGCTCAGGTGGAGCTGTATTCATATTTGGGCAGACATTTTGACCTAAACATTAATTGAACCAGCCATGTTGTTTCCTGCCAGAGAATAAAACCTGTAACCACTTTGTTTAATGGTGGGATTGTTGAGCTCAAATGGCGGCTCAGGTTTGGTTAACACCTGATTTTGATATAACTGACAAGGTGTGCTGCATCACTGAGGTACAGTAGATATTAAATTACAGTCGTTGGCCTGTGTGTACATGCAATACTAGAATAAAAAGGTATGTGTGAGCCTCTGTGTGACATTCTACTGAATGTCTCTGTGAATTTGTTTATCCATCATTTTAGTCAATGCTTAAATTTCCTAAGTATATCCATCATCAATGGATTTACAAGAAATTTGGTTCAGATATTCATAATCCCAAAAGGAAGAACCAAGCAGAACTTTTCATCCAGCAACATCATGTGGGTTGACTTTAAGTGCTAATTTGCAAATGCAAAGACACGACCAGGCTCATTTAAAATGGTGAACATGGTAAATATTGAACTTGCTACACACCGATGTTAACATTGTCATAATGCTGTGAAGTTGGAGGGGCATTTTTGCTCAATGATCTTAAAATCATGTAGTAGATCTTTTTTTTTTTAAATACAAAAATAAGGTTGTCCGACACATCCCAACTCAGTTCTAAGTATGTCGGCGTGCTTTGGACGGAGCCCCATTGTGCCTGTATATAGCACAATGGAACTGTGGCATATTTTATTTTCCGTCCGGTATCTGGATCAAAATGTTTTACCTTAATCATAATATTATCAATCTGTCTACCGGCCTACCCATTCATCCATCCACTTGTGTCATGTTGACTTACTGAACGTCTTTAACCACCACTAAGAAATGTTTCTACTTTTCCTTTTGGTACATTCTGTGTCTTTAAATTGAAAAAGAGAGAGATAGATTTAAACATAACTGCCCCTGCTCATGGTCCATGTTGTTCTCTTTTTGTCAGTTCAGTAGTTCAGTAGTTTAGGTTACATGTCTGGTCTGCTCTTTGAAGCTCATGCTGTAATGGGAGCTGATCAGGCAGCAACAAAAGCTCTGCAGGTCTGTCAGCCTGGGACCCTGCTGCTGTCTCCCACTGGACTGTATCATAGCAGCATGACATGAGGAAGATAAATCATTGACGTTATCAGGTTAAGAACCCGGGGGCCAGACTGGTTCTCCTTTGCTCTGCAGGCGATCAGGGAAGCTGAACCACTTGGCTCCTCAGAGATGGTCACAGTTGATAGCTTTTAAATGCTACAGAGCACCGAGCAAAGGTAGTTATCGCATGCCGCAGCACAAGTCTGAGCCCTGGCTAAATGTGTCTGATAATGACGGTCAGAATCTTCAATCTCTCTGGTTGATGCAAGCTGTTCACAGAAGAGCAGCAGACAGGAGGGGGATCTGACACCGGCATCACTCCAAACAGTAGAGCTGTGACCCCTGTTCATGAACTGCACTAACAAGCATCCGAAGCAAAGTCCTGAAACCCAAAAATCAGATCGCTTTTGTGGTTGTTTTGTTCCTTGCAGACGGTGTCAGACATCTGCTGAGCATGACAGCACACTTTTCCCCCCCCTTCATTTTTATTGTTTGTCATATGTGAGATGCCGCGGGATCTGTGATTTACAGGCAAATAAAAATCCAATTCAGGGGTTTGGACTGAGAGACGTGATAGACTGCAGCATGACGTGCTGGCTGCTGACTGAGCCGATAGACGGATAGAAGGAATGCTGTGTCCATCTGTGGGTCCATCTGGTGCGACGGGGAAGAGAAAGCAGAGCTAAGAATGTCCATCTAATCGAGGACGCCGAAAACCCCAAATCAAGATTATGCACAGGACATGACCTAACATGGGATTGCATGGAAATCATACAATAGAGAATACGAAGCTGGAAGTGTGACAGAGATGATTTCAGGGCGGTTTAGGGCTGGTTATCTCTGGTTCCTCAGGCTGTCTTGCAGGAAAATGAACATAAAAGTAGGAAAGTTCAGATCTATATTTGTGATTACGTGTGCTTTGAATCTGGTGGTAGTCTTTGGACATTTATGTAGAACGCCTTTTCATACGTCCATCAGCTGAAGGTTATAGTCTCAGCCGACGCGCTACACTCCCAACTCTATTTCTGTGGATAAAATGTTAGTATTGATCGAACAGTTGAGCAGAAGCCTCCCTGTTTGTGAGGTATGACCTTTCCTATAGTGTTGCATGATGAGATCGATTATAGCTATACACATTATATCCACGAAGCACACCGCTTATTTCCCTCCTCGCGTATTGATCTTGTATCATTTCAAGGCAAAGCAGTGGAAAAAAAAAACCCAGTATGAGGTTTTTTATCTGTGAGACATTACATGGATCAATGAAAAACAGCTTATGTTATTAGATTTCATCTTTAACCAGACATTTCAGAGTACCTGCTTTTTTTTTTTTCTTTTTGTATTTGTGTATGACAGGGCGACACAGCACGGCACAGGAGAATGTTCTTGTTTTCTCAGTTGAAAACAACAAAAAGTGCCAATTAGAAGAGTCCCTGTGTGTCGTCCGGAAAGGTCATTTTGACAGTCTCATATTTCCACTGAATGCCCCTCATACTGCGAGGAACACACGCCAACTACTCTCACAGCCAGAGCGGCATAATGAATTTTTATTTTAGTCTAAGGGTATTAAATGATGGTTGTCAGTACAAACTTGTGCATTGGTAGCAACATGAGGTGGTATGCAGCAAAATACATTTGTGAGATTTCTGTGGCTTCACAACATTAATGATGTAATTTAAGAGGTTTTTTTCATCCGTCTAACAGCAGGTGTCCAACAATGTTTTATGCAAAGAAATGAATAGTCTTTGCTATATCTGCGTTTTCATAAACTGTATTTCAATTAATTAATTTCCATATTTTACACTTAATAGCAAAGCCTATTTATGTCTGAAGTACATACAAGCCAAAGATGTGCTTGTGGAACAATGAAGCCATTACATAAGTCATATATGCTCTTTTAATCAATTAGAAAATACTGTGAAAAATAAATACTGTGGTTGCAATTCTTTCACCTAATTAAACAGATCATTATCATATATGTTCATGACTTTTTGATTTAGGGATGAAAATGAATACTGATGTTTCAGATGTCTGAGAATCTTCACAGACATTTTAAGTAATCCACTTTCGCCTTAAAAAGCCAATAACAAGCAAGCTTTTTTTCCTCCTATGAGAGATTGTATATGTTGTGATGTATTTGTGTACATGCAGCACAGCGGGTTGTGTGTGATTTAGTTGCTGCATTGTTTGTGAGGAGGAATCATAAAGCTGTGTAACACCATGCAAACTCCAACCCTGCTCCATTTCACGTGAAGTAGAACATGAAGATTTAGCTTTTTGTTGAACTCATATTTAAATGATTACCCTTTAAATATGTTCAGACATGTATACCTATACAATCATAAAAACATACAAAGTACTATACAGACAACAAACACACTGGATTGTAAAGAATTCTAGAAAAGGTTGCGTAACATTTATTTATTTATTCATTAATTTATCATTTTTAATAGTTGCATTGTTTACATAAATGTACAGCTATGCTAACAGCTCGGTGAGGATCGTTGAGGCACAATTGTGCTTCCACAAAATGCTGGTCAGCAGGCAATTTCAGCATGCTCACACAGTTGCTTATTAGTTTGAGAATAAAATACACTTCATGGTGGCACTGAGATTCAGGAGAAAACCAAAGTCATTGGGATTCATCCTCTTGGAAACATGAATCCTTGTGCCAACATGTATGCCTAACAATCAACTACCTGTAGACAGAATGAATAGACCATGCACCAGACAGACATTACCACTATTCTAGTTTAAAAGAATATACCAATAACAGAGGGACATTTTATGTTTCTCAAAATATCATCATCAAAGTTTCTGTTTCTATTAGAATGATGTACCTGTGCTGGAAAGATAATTCCCTTAACAAATAAGATTATTTTTATTGTAATCTAAAAAGACCTGATAACATGCTTATCATGAGGTGTGACTGTAGCTTGACTGAAGCAGCTGCCTTTGACCGGTGTACCTGCCTGATAAGAAATGAATCAGTCCCATTGTCCAGAATTTGCTGATAATTGTAGACTGTTTTTAGTTTTTTTTTGTTTTTCTGTCTTTACCACCCTATGCTCCAAGAAAAAACAAAGTATTTCCATTTGTCAGTGTTTTTCATTTTCCTTTCCTCTATTACATTTCCTTATGTCTCCTTTGTATTTCTTTTTTTTAATTCAAGTCATGACAAAAGATGAAATAGATTATAGATGTGAAAAAAGAAAAAAAAGCAGGTTAACAAAATCAGCAGCTCAAAGTTATTCAAGCTGAATTACAAACTGAAAGGAGCTCAGTATCTGACAATGTTTTCCCCATTCCTACAGCTTTTATTTCAAATATTCCTTTAAGCCTACATTTAAGAGCAAGAATCTATTAAGGGGTCTTGAAGCATCTGGCGCACAGAGTATGATTGATTTAAAAAATATATATTATTTATCAGCTTCTAAAGAATGAAAGTAACACTTACTGTTAAGTATGTATCAGTGTTGTAGCTTAATGGCTGTTTTATGATCTCTTCTCCCAAAAGCCATGAAGCACAATCATACTTTACATAGTTAAGTACCACTGTCGCCCATCACTCTACCCGTTTAGCATTAAAGGTCGTAAGGTTTTATATCAGTAATGGTGCCTTCTGTTGCTGTAATGAGGGGGAAATGTGCTCGTCAAAACACATCGATGACAGATCATTGACTGCTCCATGTGATGTGAGGGCTCGATTGATACACAGTAAACGAGCTCAGACATACCACCTGTACTAGTTTGTTTATCCTGACACCAGTTCACACCTTTACAGTCCCTCACTGAGCAGAGATTCATATTGGAACTGTGGAAGCACGGAGCAAAGAAGAAACAACAGCTCTAATTAATTAAGTGGGGAAAACATCTCAGCAGGAGCCAGACACAACATTTTATATCTTTAATAACTGCTGTCAGAAAATAGGCTCCTCCATTCATTCTCTATTAACGTTTATACAGATGAGTGGAATGGATTTCCATGACAAAGTGTTGTCATTATGCATCTCTAATTCTGTAGAGAACAGTTCTGAAAAACAGAAGAAATGTAGTTAGAATGGAAGCTTTGCTTTCAGACATTACTCAGATCAAATGTTTTTCATAATACCATCGATAATGTTTGTATTAGCTCTGCAACTCCTGATTCTTTTTCATGTTGAAGGTAAAAAAAGGGCAAACAGTTTCATCTTGATTGCCAAAAGAACAAATTAAACTCAAATTTCTGTCACGTGAAGAAAAATCACAAATTTTATAAACTGTGAAGCTGGAAAATAATGAGTTTAAGCTTTTTGTCTAAAATATGACACAAACTTACTTAATAATCAAATTACATCTTTGCTAATATTTATGTATTGAATGACTTAATGTTTCAGCTCCATAGACTGAATTGTTAATAACAGTGGAAAGAGCCTGAGTGACGTCACCCATTGGTTACTGCTAATCTCTCGCTCTGTCTCAACCTAACTTTCAGTCGACCAGAAGACAGGTATAGAGCTTGAGCTGAGGCGGGTCTTGAACCTACACAGCTACACTCCGCCTGCCTGTCAGTCAGGTCAGCCACACGCCTTATTATGAGTAATCCTTTCCATCCAATCCAATCCATTCATAAAATCAAAACGGAAGAGTTATAGGAAAATGTTTGTAGATTAAGACAAGAGACCTATTTCGTTTTTTTAACCGCAAACATGTTTATTTCTGCTATAAAAACGTACATTCTTGAATGGGTGTGTATGTGACATCAGGGCTTCTACAGCCAGCTTCTAGTGGACACTCAATGAACTGCAGGATTTTGCACTTCCACATTGGCTTCATTTTTCAACATCAGACATTTCTGCTTTTTCATCTCTTGATAAGATTACAAACACTAAGCAAAAAACTTTTTTTTTTTTTTTTTAAATCTATAACTACTTCAAAGTAGGCCATTTTTTAATAAAAAGTAGAGATCACTTTAAGGCTGTCCCAAAGCTAGTGGTTGTTGAAGTGTTAGAAAACAATCTTTAACACCCATGCCCCAGCATGTCAACATAATAACAGTGTCAGCTTGTTTTTAGTGGTTATAACTGATGATTTTTACAATGTGGTCGACTTTGTTTTCAGCCGCAGCTGTTCAAGGAGAAGAAGCCATTTTACACTCTCTGCAGACATAAAAGATGGACACATGTAGAGACCAGATCCTGAACTAAATCATCTGTTAAAGAAACAAAACAATCATCTCAGAAGTTGGTGCAGATGAAAACAGAGATAAAAGACTCATTTACACATTAGTCATTAAAACGTACAAGGTAGTGGTTATACTATATTTTCCTTTTTTACTGCACCCTAGTGGCAAGATAAAAACACATTATTGCAAGTTATTTGAATGCGAAAATGTTAACATTACTATCTTAATGAAATGTTATGTGTACACAAATGTACATATATTAGCAGTATGTGTTAGCTTCTTAGCATTCAGAAAGGAATACCTGTGTAAAAGATGCACCAAGCACCCAGTGTTGTATTTTTGATGTATATAAATAGTGTCCTTTATTTTCTCATAGAAAACCATCCAACAGTTTTCTACTGGTGAAATTCTATTGAATCTCATTTTGTAGCTCAGCGGTGATTTAGTGACGATGTGAATAGTTGCAGCTGCGTCACATATTGAGGACATAAGGACAGCGAGGACAAACTGTAGCCAAGCTGCTGTGTGAGGCTTTCAGAAAAGTTCCATACTGAGGAGAAATTGTTGAGTCAGAAAATACAAACACAAACAGGGACAAATCTCTGGGTTGCGATTATCCTGGCCATTAATCTGCCTTTTGTTTGTATTGTATTTTGCTGCTTTGCTCTGTGGCTTATTCTGTTTCCATGCAGAGTGTATTGAGCTCTTGCAGAGGGACTAGTGGACCACATCTAGTCTGTTGAACACAGGCGGGGGTTATTTTTCCTGCAAAAGTTCAGCTATTTCTCAGCAAGCTGTGATTGTGTCCCTGGGGGTCAAAAGAAACCCAAAGCTTTTTTAATTTTTTTTTCATACATCTTAAACTGGGGGCCAAAACAACTGGACATTTTGGCTTAGTTCAGTCAATGAACAATAAGGAGGAATGATTATTGAACTCAACAAACAGACAAACTGCAACATCAGTGAATTTTCCACAACAATACATAATGACCCCCTTTGTATAGCGTTGGTAAATGTGTTTATTTTGCCAAGATCCCCGGCTTAAAAGCCCACTTTTTACTGTACAAAGCGGGTGAAATCCTCTACACTGAGTTCTCCCCAGACCCAATCTGCTCTGCTCTCGTCCGCAGTGGTGGGGGTTCATGGCAGAAGCACATAAGCGATGGGCATTTGATATCGCCTCTGCAGAACAGAGTCACATAATCCAGTTTGTGGCCAAAAAAAGAATAAAAATGTTAATTCAACTGCGGCCGAATAATCCCCTGAAATAACAAGCTTAAAAGCTAAAACCCTCCATAATTTTATCTGCAATCTTCCATACACTGACACCACAATGACATCAAAGCAGGACAGGAAATGCATGGCTAACAAATCAATAGACAGAAGAGTCGCATTAAGGCTTAATTCATGGCAAAGTGGAGCTTTAGGAAAGCTGTAGGGTTCAGCTCTGCGCCGGGAGGATTCAGACGGAGACTGAATCAGAGATATCCGGCCTGCTGTGTCACTCATCCCTTTGTGGTCTGGGGGTTTAAGTTGTACGTGAGGGCAAAGCAGTTTGTCTTTAGATGTTCCTTTTTTATTTTTTATTTCTAAATGAAGAATATCTAATGGAAAATAGAAAATAATGGAAATGAGTCTGCCTCAACACATTTAAGTTTCACCTGTCAGAAAGTAAAATGTAATTGATCTTGCAGTGACATGTTTTTTTACAGAGCCCCTGAAGTCCCAAAAAGTAAAAAAATATATATATCTTTTGCACACAAGTACCTTGACGTCTTTCCTCAGCCAAGTACTACTGTACATATAATATCATCAAATGTCTCAAGCGGCTGAACAAGATGACTTTTCTTTTTACAACATCCTCACATTAATAAACTATGTTCAGGAGCACACCAGTCTCTTTACTTTTCATGCTCACGACATGATGTATCGTTCTAACATTGAAACATTTACATTATTTACAACATGTACATAATAATAATCATTTAAAAAAGTTTACAAAAGTATACAACAAACATTATATCTGTTGTAAGAGTACAGTAGGTGCCAACCTCGCTGTAAAAGCTTTGTCCTGTTTGCAAGATGTGTGCAGTTCTGTAGCATAATACAAATGATGTAGAGGTAGGTCTTTAACAGTGGAGATCAGAGGTCCCATGTGTGGGGAGCTTTAGGAAACCATAGCACTGCAAATTAGTTAATTTTCCAATTTTCCATTTTTTTCCCTCCTACAGTAAGAGCAGCAGCGTGGCAAGGAGGTAGCTGTTCTACATTTTAATGCTAAACTAGGCTAATCTGTTGCAATAGCTGCTATTGCTTTATATGCAAGGCAGAGGCCTTACAAGCGGGATTCACAGGTTCGAATCCGATCTGTGGCTCCTTTTCGCGAATGTTGCTCTCCTCTTTCTCTCTTCCTGATTTCCGACTCTATCCACTGTCCCATCTCTAACATAAAGGCATGAAAGTCCAAAGATAAAGCTTAAAAACTACTTTTGAAATGATTTAGTTGGTGTCAGCAGAAATGCTGGGTAAAGTTAAATACACTATCAGTGAACATAAGGGGAGACATGTTTTTCTTACATTTTGTGATTTCTCTCTGTGAGAATTTAAATGAATAATATCGAGGACACACAGCTAGCAAAGCACATCCTGCTGTTGTAATGCTTATAAATGGGTATGACTTGATTCCTTGTTTATTTGCACCACGTTTGTTTATTCTGATGTAAGAGGTGTGTGTGTGTGTGTGTGTGTGTGTGTGTGTGTGTGTGTGTGTGTGTGTGTGTGTGTGTGTGTGTGTGTCAGTGGTGATATCTCAGCATTCTGCAGCATGTTCTCAGTGTGGTAATTAGCAATGGAGGGCAATGACCCTGCCTAACTCAAGGACACTGCACTCAAAGTGCTTCCAGCTTTCCTCTCGTTCTTTGCAAAAACCTCCAATGCTCACTGCCTGGGGGACATTATTGTGAAATGGAGCTCCAGTCTTTGATTCTTATCTAGATCCTACATCAGTCCATATGTGATATGTCTCTGTGTAGGCACTGCAGCATAGGAGGAAATAAGTGATACATTACAGCAGGTCATTTCATCCTGTGTTTCTTTACATACATATTCAAAGCACATCCTGACTCAGCCTCTGAGACTGAAAACAGAAAAGCAGAGGGAGATAGTATAAGATTAATGTGAGGAAATTCATGCCTTCTCATGAATCCAGTGACATCTGCTGTCCTGAGGAAAGATGTGGTAAGTATTACAGTGTGCGGCACATACATCATCTGAAGGATCTCTCTGAATTTGTCTCGTTTTACATCTGGTCCTTGGAGGACTGCTCTAATAAGACTGAGCACTGGCTCCTTTAGCTCCATGTAGTGTGAGAAGAAGGTGAGGCATGAGGAGATGGGTTAGCTTGATGTTCACACCTGTCATGCAGTCAGACTCTGGGCTTGGATGACTTAGATTGGCTGGCCAGAGGCAATATGGCTGACTGGGCAGACAGAGGTGAAAAAAGAGGCAAACATGGAAAGCTATTCCAGTTGATCTAACTTTTAAAAAATGTGCATCCTTTTGAACTTAATCAAACAAAAATATTTAGGTTATTCTCCAAGAGGTTCAGGAAATTAAGTTTCAGAGCAAGTACAGAGCCCCTTTAGAGAACAATTTCCATAAACATCAAAGCAGATTTTCATCTTACAAAACAACAAATACATGCTCCACTTTGTGATGTGTTCACAAAACTTTCTATTCAATCAGCAAATATCGACAGAGATTATTTTTCAAGCTACCCCTTCTAATGTCACGGAAAAAGGGTTGAGGTCAGAGTAAATAAACAAACAAACATGATAGTTCTTCAGGAGCCATTGTGTCAGCTTCTCTCTTTAACCCCTTTTTGGGGTTTGTATATATATAATCTATGTACCTACTGTTGTACGTTCACAATAGCTAAAGTTCTAAAAAAGTGTCTGTTTTCATGTACTGCTCCTCCTTGCTCCCTCTACACTCTGAGTCTGTCAGCTACGCTCTGCTGAGCCCACACTGTTAGACCCCACGTGGGCCAAGTCTGCTCTGATTGGTCGGCTGATCCGCTCTGTCGTTATTGGTGAGTTGCTCAGCACGGTTCTCGGAAATGTCAACATGAGCTGCAGGGCTTGCCACAACGAGCCAATGGGCTTAGATCAGTGATCTCACACTGGCAATGATGTCGGACTGACAAATTTTTATCGAGGGGGGCTAGAACCGAGCGTTACATGCCGCTAATGCTACAGCTAACAGGAGGACGTAGGAGAAGCTGCGTTTCCGCAGACTTTGAATTTTTGCACATAGATGTGCCTAAACATGCACAGGACACTTGGAAAACACACTAAAGGGCATATAAAACCAGAAAAAGCATAATATGGGACCTTTAACTACAGGAGAAAAGGAAACTTTAAATACTTTCAGTCAAATTTTTCACATTTGTTTTCTTTCCTTCAGACTAAAAGTCTTCGGCTCATCATGTTGGCACGTTTGTTCCCTGTGAAGAGAAATGTGATCTGACTGCTCCTATTGGCTGTTTCAATGTGTAAATTAAGCACAGATACAAAGCATAAATTACAAAAGATAATTGCTGCCAGAGATTTCCTCCATTACATTCACACACCTCGACATTACAGCTGCTTTCCTCACATTTTTCCAGCAGGTAGCCCACATAAAGTATGTCTCTTCACACGTGACTTCATACTGTGGAGTCAAGTGTTTTGTACCGCTGCATATTTTCATACAGAAAACAAGCTCCAACAGTAGGAGCAGATTTCTCATCACAAAAACTTTTGAATATTGTCTCCAGAAGACTCAATTTAAAGCCTGCTCTGGGTTTCTGCACTTGTGTTAAATGCTTTGTGGACTTTGTAAAAGTTCAGAGACAAGAAAAAACAGTGTTGAGAAAATAATGGTATAATAATTTCTTCTATTAAAAACTAAATTGGCATTTGAACAATTACGAAAATGTGAAAATATACAAATAAGTGGTTAAACAACAAGATCCAATTGTAGTTTGCTGCATTATGCCTTGCTCAATGGTTCTTTTGCATCCATGATGGCTCTATACTTCAAACCACTACCAAGAAAACAAGTTTACAGAAGGATTAGTGCCTCCGGTTGAGTTTGAGGATTAAGCCAACAGCTCAGCCAGCCACGCTACTTCCACACCAAACCAGAGGGAAATAATTTGGCAAGACTCTTTTGAAACAGGAAGTGATAAATGCGTGCCCGGACATAACCCAAAAAGCATTTTCTCAGAAAACTGTTTTATGTACTTAAAAGCACTGCACACAGGAGAAAATAGCCCTGAACACATCTTCAGATGTACAACTGGAACAAAACGCATTTCCATTAAATATGTATTCTGTCATTCATTCTACCTTATTAGTCTCACTAATAGTGCTGTGGAGACAGAACAATCTTCATCATCGCATGAACCTAAATAATTGAAACAGGTAGTTATTGGAATCAATCTGGTGTCGACTTTCTGCATGGAACTCTGGGAAATGTGTTGTGACACACCAGCTCACATCTCTTGTTAACTGATAGCGCAGCAGAGCTATATTTGTTACATCAATAACACAGCTAGGGAAACTGGTCCTCAAATGCACTCATTAACTCTCATATCAGGTGTAATGGAAAATCTTGTACCAAGGTTGTGCTCTCATTTGTATTTTTCATATCCAGGTGTCAGACATGAAAGTGTGTGAAGTCAAGATATTTCTCAGTTTGAATTATAATTTTGATGATGACTATTATGATTGCTTTGGTTTTATTAGTTACTTTTTGTTGCCTTCAACAGAAGTTTCGGATCAATAACCCCCCACAACCAGGTATGTGAAGAAGTGGTCTAAGGAGGCCACTGAGGCGCTGCAGGACTGCTTTGACACCACTGACTGGGAGGTGCTGTGCAGCCCACATGGAGAGGACATCGACGGTTTAACTCACTGCATCACAGATTACATAAACTTCTGTGTTGAGAACACTGTACCCACCAAAAAAATACAGTGTTTCTCCAACAACAAACCCTGGGTGACCCCTGAGCCGAAAACCCTGCACAATGAAAAGAGAAGGGTTTTTAGATCTGGAGACAGAGAGGAGCTGAGGAGGGTGCAGAAGGAGCTCAAGAGTAAAATCAAGGAGGGGAAAGCCAGCTACCGGGAAAAGATGGAGGAGCATTTACAACATAAAAATGCAAGAGAAGTCTGGAGGGGCCTGAATAACATCTCAGGGCACAGCAGAAGGCATGGGAGGGGCCCTGAAGCAGGAGACAGGGAGTGGGCAATAGATTTGATTCTGCTCCCAACCCCACCCCCACCCCCACCCACCAGAGCGCAGACCAGCCCGCTTCTCAGACACTCCATCTGAGTACCCTGAGTACCCTGCCACCCCCCTCAACAGCCCTCTCCTTCTCCTCTTCCTCCTCCTCAGACGACCCCCCAACAACCCCCTCCTCTTCTTCCTCTCCATAACAGCTGATCAGGTGAGAAGCCAGCTGAGGAAAATCAAGGCGAGGAAGGCCACAAGTTCCGACGGCATCAGCTCCAGACTCCTGAAGGACTGTGCAGACCAGCTCTGTGAGGTTCTTCTGCACATCTTCAATCTGAGCCTGAGACTGGAGAGGGTACCGACTCTGTGGAAGACTTCCTGCGTGGTGCCAGTCCCAAAGACATCTCACCCCAGGGAGCCTAACCACGTCAGAGCTGTGGCCCTCACCTCTCACCTGATGAAGACCATGGAGAGGATCGTCCTCAACAACCTCCGCCCCCTGGTGACTTCAAATCTGGATCCTCTGCAGTTCGCCTACCAGCCGAACATCGGGGTGGATGACGCCGTCATCTACCTGCTGCAGAGATCCTGGACTCACCTGGAGAACACCGGCAGCACTGTGAGGGTCATGTTCTTTGACTTCTCCAGTGCCTTCAACACCATCCAGCCTGCACTGCTCAGGGGGAAGCTAGAGAGGGCGGGAGTGGACTGCCACCTGGCTGCACGGACAACGGACTACCTCACCAACAGACCACAGTACGTGAGGCTTCAGGACTGTGAGTCTGACATGGTGGTCTGCAGTACAGGGGCCTCGCAGGGGACAGTTCTCTTCCCTTTTCTCTTCACCCTGTACACATTGGACTTCTGCTTCAACTCTGGGAGCTGCCACCTGCAGAAGTTCTCAAATGACACAGCCATCGTGGGGTGTGTGTCTAAGGGGAGCGAACAGGAGTACAGGCAGGTCATCATGGACTTTGTCGACTGGAGTGAGCTCAACCACCTTCAGCTCAATGCCAGCAAGACAAAGGAGATGGTGATTGACTTCCGCAGGAAGTCACCCCAGACTGCACCGGTGAACATCCAGGGCTTGGACATCGAGAGGGTGGAGACGTACAAATACCTGGGTGTTCACCTCAACAATAAACTGGACTGGTCACACAACACCGACGTCCTGTACAAGAAGGGTCAATGTCGACTTCACCTGCTGCAGGACCTGTGTGCAGGACTCTGCTACGGACTTTTTATGACACTGTGGTGGCGTCTGCACTTTTCTATGCAGTGGTCTGCTGGGGAGGAGGGAGCACAGAGAGAGACAGGAAGAGACTGAACAGACTGGTCAGGAGGGCCAGTTCTGTCTTGGACTGTCCTCTGGACTCTGTAGAGGAGGTGGGTGAGAGGAGGATGTTAGTGAAGCTGACATCCATCATGGACAACCCCTCTCACCCCCTGCATGACACTGTGGGGGCCCTGAGCAGCTCCTTCAGCAGCAGACTGAGACACCCACCCTGCAAGACAGAGCGCTACCGCAGGTCGTTCATCCCATCTGCCGTCAGACTGTTTAATCGGACTCTTTAACAACATCACCACCTACACACTTTTTTTTTAAGAAGTTACTGTGTAATTTTACATTTACATTATTGTATTTTTTTACATTATTGTATTTTTTTTACATTGTTGTATTTTTTATTTTATTTAAATGATGTAAATATGTTTGATCTGTTTTTAACTTCTATTTTTATTTTTTATGAGTATATTTCCATCCCCTGTTTTCTGGAGCTGCTGTAATGCACAAATTTCCCTCACGGGGATCAATAAAGTTTATCTTTATCTTTATCTTTATCTTAATCAAACATCTGTGGCTTTATAATACTGGAAACAAAGGGAAAGGACCAAACAGGAGTAAGTGACTGTGTCAATGGTTTTTGGTTAAATATTGAACATGAGTGGGCCCAAAATAGAGCCTTGTGAAACCCTGTATAGGATCAAAGAGGAAGCTCATCAGATGTATGGCAATAAAGCTTAATTCAGAAGAATTTTAGTTATGCTGTGACAGATTTGTAACTTTTTTGTATCATCAATAATACATTTAGAAACACTCTGATGTGAAAAACTTGTAATAAGTTCCTCTATCATCAATACATCTGCTGGGAAATATTTAGGTGACAGGCATGAAAGATTTGAAAGCTTTAAGTTATGTTAAGACATGCGACACACTTTTCTCAGTTTGAATCTCATTTTGATGATTTTGTGCAGAATTTTGTCTTTTTATCTGTAAAACTGAGGTTTAGATGGTATTCTTCTTTGGTAGTTTTTTCAGTTAAGCTGAAACACTTTTGTAGTCCAGTCATGAACCAACTCTTACTTCTATAAGGGCTGCAGCTAGAACGTCTAATAGCTTTTTTAAGTGCTTCCAGTCCAACATTAACTACTGTACAGTTTGTCCGAGAGAAGTGTGTGTGGATGTGCTGTTGAAACTCTCACAGATAGCACACTTTGATTGAGTTTGTTCACTCTTTTGGCAGCTGTCAGTGTTGTGGCCATGTCCCCCTGCACCCTGACCTGAGCTGACAGACCTGAAACAGAAAAGAAAAACAGCAGGACCAGGGGGTCAGAACTTTGACTTTGTTTGTTGTTTTGACAGCAGAGTCCACCCAAAGAGCAGGTGATGGCAGAGGCTTTATAGAGACTGAAACAAACATCAAAGCAGGACTTTCAGTACACTTAACTGTTAGTATTAACTAAACCATGGGAATGGCCTAATAATTGATTCATTTCATAAAATAGTTCCTGAGGGACTTTAAATGCAGGACATTTTGCATAATAATTGGATTAAAAACGTATTGCCAGTAACCTAAAATTAGTTACTTAAAGTGACATAAAGTGGTTTCTCACACAATGTGTACGGCCAAATGTATTTCATGATTATATTACCATTATTTACCCTTTCTGTGTAGAAATGTTATGTTTTACTGAAATAACGCACCACCCTAAAGAACAAACATTTAGCTCCTCAGTGTTTACAGGATAATTTCTTCCTTATTTACTAAGAGACAGCAGCTCTTTTTAAGTTACTGAGGAACTTTCAGTTTGTGCCAATTTTGGAAACTCCTGTGGACAAAGTGGTTTGTCTTTTTTCTTGACTGATCTTGTCCTGAACATGCAAGTGATTTCTGAAAAAAAAACAACCGTCCTGCTCCCTTTTAACAGTGAAAATATCACTCATTGTGAATATCTTCCTTGGAAATTGTAAACAAAGGCACTCTGGTCCACGTGATACAAATTTCCTCAACTGGAATCTACCTGGTGGCAGCGGAATGAGTCAATCGTTTTCAAAATGGTCTTGTTTGCTTTTGTTTGTATTTATAAGTATTAATCTCAGTCTGTTTCATCAGTTAAACACTCCATATAGTAGCGTTATATCGTAATATTTATCACATACACAAGCTGCACATAGGCTGCAACTGCTAAGCATGTAATGGTTTGTTGTAACAAGTTTAATCCTAATTCATGTTTTTTTTAAACAATCATCTAGGTCTATGTTTAATGTTTAAAACTTAACTAAAATGTATTAAATACAAATGATCAACCTTCAGGTGAAATTGGAGATTTGATTTCCCATAGAAAGTTCTGTATAGCATTATAATCAGTGGTGATGTTTTAACATCTGATAGACTTCTCTTTAGACGATTTCTCCATGTTTCAAACATCTTGCTCATTTGGGGCTCAGATGGCCTGGCAGTTGGGCCGTGCCCCATGTAGTTCAGGCGGGTGGCACGGGTTCAGGTCCGACCTGTGGCTCCTTTCCGGGATGTTTCTCTCCCAGGTTTCTGACAATCCACTGTCCGGTCAAATAAAGGCAAAACGCTGCACAGTAAATAGAACTCTAAAATACCAAGAAAATATAAGTGGTGTATTTCTATATATATATTCATACACAAAGAAGAATGAAGTGTTTAGCTTAATTATGTGGTTCTCACATAAGTAAAGAAAATAAATGATGTTGTTTACTCAAAGTGTTTTATATGAACTGCTTTCTAGAAAAGAGAATATTACAAAGTCAACATGTCCGCAGTATGTCATTATGAGTATTGGAGGCAGTGTGTTTTGAATTTTCTGGGTCTTTAGTTCATTTCATAAATACTCTGAGAATTTAAAATAACTCCACTAACATCTTCATTACTATAATGCATTTATTGGAGTAGAAATTCAGTATTAGCTTATCTAACTAAAATCTTTGAGTGCTGATGACAATTCTGCAGCATTGTGTCTTGAGCAACATTTCGATGACAGTAAGATTAATTCCTCTCATTTGACCACAGGCACTCATATTCCAAGAGATGTGTGTGTTAATTATGCTGTTTAGTTGAACACAGCTGCAATGTTCTCCTGTATTTGTCGACGAAGGCATTTTCCTGCAATTGACTCCTAATAATGCCGGGGATCTCGATGATAATGAGTAAAAATTGACTTTGGCACATATTGATTTCAGAGGCTTCATTTCACAATTGCAGTGTCTTGAAAAAGCTGCGAAGCTGAGGATTGGATAGAGAAGCCATTTAAAGCCCTGATAACACTTTTCTTACAATCAATACAATTCCATTTAGAAAACAAGAGGTAGGTGGCACATTTCATTTCATCGTGAAAATACTATCTTTAGTCGTCAGTCAACGCGACGAATCATGTGGTTATCATCCCCTGAAAAGAACGCCTGAAATCTAGTTTTTCTGTCACATTCCTGCATGAATATAGTGTGCAAGTTGAGCTTAGTTTAAGACAAAACCAAAAGGAATACAGTTCCAGCATCCAAGAGCAGAAACATGAGCCTGAGTTAAAAAGTCACACATTACTTTGAGAAGAGAACTAATGCTGTAATTTCTTTAAAGAGAAGTTTAACTGTCTGAAAGTGTTCTTTTCATTTCTAATGGTATGCTCTTCCCACCATAAATGAAACAAGCAACACTGCAGGGGACGAGACTCATTAAAGATGTAGAAATGTCTGCAGGCCAAACTATTTTTCTCGTTTACAAAGAGACAACACACTGCAGCATTGGTTACACAAGAGTCCATGAGAATACTTTGTTCCAAGTAAATTATTTGAATGTTGATACACTTTTCTCTCTGACCTTAAAACCTCACTTTTTTTGTAAGTGAGACCATTAGAGGGATGATCCAAATTGCTTCTCAAAGATGGCTCTGGAGTAACTATCAAAATGTCAGATTTAGGTTAAATTGATACTAAGCAAATGTCCCAGTTGTAAATATTTAAACAAAGGAAAATGAGAATTGCAATTGCAAAACTCAAAAAAGGTTTAATGAAGCAAAATGCAAAACAAAACTGACTTGTTCAGTTCAAATTAATCCATTAATGGCCATCAAAACTCCAACTTAAAACCAGGAAAACTCACAAAGACAAGCCACAGAGGAAAAAATTAAATGTATAAGTAAGTATTTAACACGAGGTAAGTTTGACATAATATGAGCTGACAAGGAAGAGAACACACACATTTACTTAATATGATTGGAGTGATTGGACACAGGTGTGACAAACAAGACACAGGTTGAATTATTGAGAGCAGTCAAAATGGAGGGAAACCGTGCAGACGAAGGGAGGAAGTGAGAAAAGAAACACTTGGGACAAGAACTACAAAGTTAAACAGGAAACACAAAAGACAAGACGAGGGAAATGCACACAGGGAAAAGAGAAACACGAGAATAAAAAATGACAAATTTAAACAGGAAACACTAAAAGCTTAATCCAGGAATATGAAGAGAAAAACACACAGAGGGATTAAAGCAACATAAGTGAAGAACACAAGGATGAATGTCAAAATAAAACACTAAAAATAAACAAAAACAAGAACAAATCATGACAATGGTTGCACAATGTTGTGATGTTTTCTTTTCTTGCATTTAAACACTAGAGTAGCATTTATATCTTGTTGTGTTAGCATGCACTAAACACAAACGTTAAAGGTGAATGGTGTGTGCGCTGTAACCACTAGGCCACCAGCGCCCCTTTAGCACAGTTACACTTCTGTCCTGTCATACATGCAGGTCATTCATGAATCAGAGTCTTCAAACTCTAATATGTAATTCGAGGCAAGATATTTTTGACAAGTTAAAGTTACCTTCATAGGTATTGTACCTGTTAGCTGTACAGGATTGGCAAAGCGAGCTGTGGAGCTGTATGGTCCACTGAAGCCTGGTGGTTCTTTGTCTGATGGAGTCAGTGGAGCAGAGAGCGCCCCGGCCGTCAGTCTGACTCTGCACATCAAAGCCCGTGTGAGTAATTGCTTAATGTGGTAGAACTGCTCTACTGACAAACACGCTGTCTCCCTGACAAGATCAGTGTAGTCTGTACTTCACCAGCATCACTTAATAATGAACAAATCAGAGAAATATCCACCTTTTACTGCTCTTTGCCAATGTTTTTCCTCTGTGAATAATGTTGCTTATTTCACTCAAAAGCCAAGCACATTGAAAAACCTTTATTCCACTTGGACCTCAATGAAATAATCCTGTTGAATAATTCATTAGATAACTGACAGTTTTTCCACTTGAAATTGTTTATACTCAACTTTAAATATTGAACTTATTATGTTGTCTTACCACTATTCTCAGCACCCTGTGGATATTCTGCACTGCGTTAGTTTGCTGTTCTTGGAGTTTCTTGTGTGTTCTTTTGCTCTCTAAGAATAGGCGGATCTATATGCCTTGAGGTGTTTTAGGCTTTTAATTAGAGGGTCTGAGTTGAGATAAAAAGGAAAGAAGTCATCACAGAAAGATTTCTTTTATACCTCTTCTTGAGATGATACAAGAATGTCTGATTCTCAGCCTGAGCACCCAAAAGGCCTTGCAAAACAAGCTTGTCATATTAACTTAAGCCAATCACATTTTAAATTACTGAAATATATTTTGCTGATTCCATCAGTGCAGTGAGTATAATGATTCAAATGACAGCTTCAAAAACTGATCAAACCGGCCCAATTCTCATCAGAGTTTGGATTCACTTTCAATGAAAAGATAAACAGTAACTTACAAACAAGCACTCACACACGCACCATGCCTCGCCGCCAACCCTGCCAGCCCTCTTCAGAAGGTCTGTCACTGTAGTGAATAATTTATTCTTCTCTATCTCGATCCAAATAGCTGTTGTTTGATCAACCTGCTGATCTGAGGGGCTGAAGAGGAGTTTGGTATGTGTAAATACAGACCTCAGCTCACTGCTGTGCACAGCATGAGAGTCTCATCCTGCTCGCTCAGTGCCAGAAAGAAACGCAGCGGTCAGCCTCATGAAGCCACAAATAAGCTTTTTGTAGATTTATGGGATTTTGTGTTGTGTTTGATTTGGTTGGGAAGTAATTTTGGTTAAGTCATTTGGTACTAAAACAACAAAGTTTTATTAATTCTGGTGCTAAATTCTGAAAATAGAGGTTTTAATCTTCAGAGTGAAGTAAAAATGTGATTTCATGGAAGAGTTTGAAAATCCTAATTTCAATTAGAAATGAGTCAGGATTGATTGGTCAACAAAAATGTAGATACTTTCTAGTTGTGTTTCTTGTAGGCTGCAGCTAGAACTGCATTAACACATTACAGTTATGTGCTATTGTTTTCAGCAACAGCGGCCTCCTGGTCACACTGAAGTGATCTCACATCAGAGGAACACATGTATTGTTTGCTGGTTATCTTGTTGCCACATTCAGGTGTCGACTGGTTTTGTTGCTACATGTATGCACTCGCCTCGCTAGCAAAAGAATAATTCTTCTCATAAGTATTTTGTTATGCAATCTATTTGTTCCTTTAATGAGTGAGGTTTACAGAGTAAAGGTTTCATATTTTTAAAGTACATTTCTGGACAAAGTTACAGACACATTTTTTATTTCTTTTGCTGCAATATACCCACCTGCATATGGAAGTATCAGTATGCATTTATAAATAGCTGCTCTCTTACATGAATTATTATTCAATGTTTGCCATAATTGCGCGGTTTCAGAAGTATGTATATATTTTTTTATATTTAGTGGGGATGTAAACTCATCTATCAAAGACTTGTGTTCAGCTGAGATTGTACCTTCTTATGAAGTGATGCATGTAACCTTCAAACCGCTCTCATTATTATTTCAAGTGTCATGCAGCTAAAAGACCTGCCTTTGAGATGACGGCTTGCTGTATGGAACAAGTGTGTTTACATGAGTGTCCTTGGATCATTCGTCATGAGAAGGCTCTAACAGAGGTGTCTGACAGAAATCATCAGTCTTTCATCACAGCTAATTCTACAATTCTACAATTCACTTAGCAGACGCTTTTATCCAAAGCTACGTACATCAGAGAGTAAGTACAACAAAAGCAAGGATCTAGAAAAAAGGGAACAATGTCAGTAAGAGCAAACGATCAGCTTTGAGTCTGATTGGACACACAGGTGCTTTTAACCTTTAATTTAAAGGTGTTTGTAATAGTTTCACTTTATCATCATTGAAGACAGTGGACTAATAAGATTCATTGATTTTGCTGGAGAGAACAGGAAGGACTCATGTTTTACTAAATTGAACTCTATCCATTTATATGTCTTTCTATCTATCCATCAGTCCATCCAATAACAGAATTTTTCAGAAAACATTTCAGAAATTTTACATTTTATTTTTAAAAACATCAACTGTTCTAAAAATAGTTGCTGTTGAATCTTTCTTAACCAACAGAACCAGTGTTGAACAGAGTACATTTTAACGTTATCTTTTAATTATGTATTTCTTATTTATTTTTTTATTTCCTTCACAACATCATGTCCTCCTGTGTAATACAGTAACACACAGATACACAAACACTCACACTTTCCCTCCAAATCCAGTCTCTCAGCGGGGCAGGGATTATAGCCGCGGTTAAAACCTTTCCAGTGCTGCTGGCTTGATCGTCTGTGCCAAGCGGAGACAGAAATGTGCTTCAGAAAGTTAGATAATCCGCCCCATCTACACAACTCTCTCAGCCACATTCATATTCAAGAGCCACAAACAGCCACCCTCTGTTCAACTGTGAGCCCCACCTTGAGAAAAAATCTGGACGGCAATATTGAATTTAAACATGAAACAGCAGCATTTTATTAGTCCAGTGTTCAACATTATAGCTTGAGGGATATGCAGTTATCCATTGTTAGACAACGTGCAACATTCAAGAAAAAGTTGATCCAGTTCAAGTGTATCCATATCAATGTTGCTTCAATTTCACAAACATGGCCAAGAGCCAAATTGTCAGATGACTCTATCCATTACACATGTGCAATAAATGAAATTAAAACCTTTTTGTATAATAATTACAGCCATAAAAAATGTTTTGAAGGACTACATAAAAGTAATTTCTGAGAGTCTTACAGACCGTAACATTATGGTTACATAACATAAAAGTATTTAGGCCTTTTAGTCGTTATTTAGTCTACTTCTCACAGAGGACATTTTAAGCTCTTGTATAGAGCCGTATGCAAATAGTAAAATTAAATGGTCGTAAAAGTAATATTGTTGTTGATTTAATGTATTCATTAAAACTTAGTCCGGCTCAATAAGCAGGGACATTAAAATGATTTGGTATGGTGGAAGTTAATGTGTGAATAATAAGGGGAGACCTTCCCTATACACTACAGCCTTAGAAATGGTCATTACTGAAGATGTGCCGGTCTATTTTACTCTTCAAAACACGAGTTGCTTTGTGATAATGCAGTGTATTACTAAACATAACCTTAAAACTATTATCTGGCATTATCTCATGATGTTATCTTCAGTTCATAAGCAGAATACATAACGTGAGATAGAGTGAAACCAAGATATAACGCATTACTTACTGTATTAAGAGCTCTAGTGACTTTTTTTTTACATTTCTGCAAGGCTAAATGTTTGCCTTGTTGCCACTGTTTGTGCTAAGCTAACTTTAAAGACCTTATTAGCATATTTCAGCTAAGTGTTTTGGTTTAACAGCTGGGAAACTTTTATCTAATGGTTCATTCCAATCTGTTTTTATCAACCGTGTTTCGACTTGTTCCAACTTTATGCTGCCTGCCAAAAGTTAGCAACTAGCTTGTTGATATACTGAAGCATTTTCCTGCTAAAGAGCAAAATATATCCCCTTAAGGGGGCTGAAAAAGAGAGTTACTTTAAGATTCTCATTTGTCAAGTAGCTAGATTTCGTCAAAAAGTAATGCTTATGCTGCGCTGCGTCCTGCTGTTAAGTATGCTAATAAGCAACTGTAAAGGAATTATAAGTATCCTTCAACTCTATTACTGATGGCCATTATAGTGACCACAAAATCTGATAATGTAGGTGAAGAGTTAATGAAATGAAAAGCAAAGGATAAACCAGTAGCCAGCTAAAACCATGCTAACTGCACTTTGAAGCTGAATAGAGAAAAAAGCAATGCTTTGAGCTGCCACCTGGTAAACCTGTTCAAACTAACAATGGTAACTTATTCAAATTTGTTGAGTATAATGTTCACCATGTTCATTTTTATCGTAGTTTAGCATGTTAGCATGGCATTTTTTGCAACTCAGTGATAGCCATAAAGCTATCTGTTAAGGCTTTACTTTTCAGATGGCTCAGCAGGTCCTATATAAAATCATTAAGGTATACATGACTTTAGTCATTTTTATGGATATCATGAAATTATTCAATCAATCAATCATTTATATAAAAATACTATTTAGCTATAGCACAAAAAAGGGATCTCAGGACACTAAACAAAAATAGTAGGTCTAGATTGTCTAAATCAGAGAGTGCTTAGCACAGCCATGAATAATTATATTAGCAAATTTATGTTAGCCTTATGTACTATTTAGAGTTAGGGTTAAGTGGCTCAATGTATCTGGCTCCAACACACTTAAATATGGTCGTGCACGACTATTACTTTCTAGCTTTGGAGCCAATAATAACCAGAGCTGGTTTGTCAGTGGGTGTGTGGGGAAAATCAGAGGTGCAAAGAGTACTAATATATTCTACTCAAGTAAAAGTACTGTTACTTTAATGAAATTTTACTTAAGTATGAGTAAAAGTACCAGTTTAAAAATCTACTCAAGTAAAAGTAAAAAGTAACTTGTTTAAAATGTACTTTGATTAAAAGTTACTTAGTTACTTTTTTTAACAACGCGCCTCTCGTGTGTCGTGAAAAAGGACGGAAGGATATTAATCTCAAAGTTAATCTTAATATTAAGGCAAAGTTTATCTTTTCAGACAAACATTTTCTTTTCTACCCCATTGACAAAAACAAAATATAAATAATGGATACATATTCAAGGCTTATATGTTCAAGTAATCAGCTGTTTTATGAAGGGAAATGTTTAAACTATTTAAGAAAATACTAAAGGGGTCTTTGTCTCAATCATAAACAGTGTAGAGTATTTAAGTGTTTTTAGTTTTGTTATTCTTAGTCTCAAATGCAGCCTCAAAGGCTGATGTAGCTGCAACTAAACCTGAGATGAAAGATAATCCATTTATTGTTCTAAAAGGAGCCTGTATGAGATTATATTAAATGTTTTAGTCTGTTTGTTTACCTATTAGCTACTGAAGCTTCTAACTGAATGTGTTTGGTTTGAAGTATTTATTTTCACACATCTGAGATGTGTTAAGTTGCAGCAGCTTACAACAGCTTACAACACCCAACTTCCTCATATGTCTGCTTCAAAATAAAAGAACATCACAGAGATGATAATTAGGGACTTTTATTGTGAAAAACTTTCCATGTTTATCGCAAACACATTCGGCGATTGTAGTCGCGGAGGCTGTAGTGAGAAAGAGCACTCAGCCACTTCTTTGCCCAAGAGTAAGAACCACAGCCAACTTATTTTAATCATCTTGGACTTTAGACAATGAGACATCAGTTTATAAACACCTTCAGCAGGTAGACCCGCTGTAGTGGAGGAGCTTATTCATGCTGTACTAGCTGAAGTGGCACCGAGCCAAGAAAAGAGTCTCTGTGTCTGTCTCTCTCTCTCTCTCTCTCTATCTCTATCTCTCTCTCTCTATCTCTCTCTCTCTATCTCTGTCTGTCTCTATCTCTGTCTCTCTCTGTCTCTCTCTGTCTCTCTCTCTCTCTCTCTCTCTCTCTCTCTCTCTGTCTCTCTCTCTCTGTCTGTCTCTATCTCTGTCTCTCTCTATCTCTCTGTCTCTCTGTCTCTCTCTCTCTCTCTGTCTCTCTGTCTGTCTCTATCTCTGTCTCTCTGTCTCTATCTCTCTGTCTCTCTCTCTCTCTCTCTCTCTCTCTCTCTCTCTCTCTCTCTGTCTCTCTCTCTCTCTCTCTCTCTCTCTCTCTCTCTCTTTCTCTTTCTCTGTCTCTCGTCGCTCCGGTGCGATGAAGGAAAATCATTCATAGCAGGTCTATTTGTTTTACTCAGGATGTGATTTAAAATGTAGCGAATTACAATACTTAACAGAAAACCTACTGAAGTAAAAGTAAAAGTACAGATTTTAAAAGCGACTTAAAAAGTAGTAAGTACACCAAAAAACTACTCAATTACAGTAACGTGAGTAAATGTAATTCGTTACTTTACACCTCTGGGGAAAATGTATTCAGAACTTGTAGTGGTTGGTGTTCCAGAGCAGCTGGGGGAGAAGCTTAGCTAGGTTGTCCTGCTAACTACAGCAGCTAATAATTTGTTAGTTTCCACGGTGCTGAGCCATGTCTCCTATTCCATGAGCCTCGCCCCCAATACAACAATTCACTCCTCTGCAGGCTTGTAGTCAATTTTCAATCTGGTCTCACAGTGGTGGATTGAAGCACTGAAATTTATATCCTTCACAAAAAAAAAGTGGATTATTTGTAACTTGGTGCCTGTGGATAGTTGCTGATATCATTAATAAATTCCCACCCCTCCCTACGTTCACTGAGCACCCAGAGGGAGCTAGCTAACTCAGCATTTATTGTATTGCTCCAAAATTGATGATGACAGTGATGGTCATGATTGGACGATGATGCAATTCCATAATGAGGTTTAAAAACTACTCCTGCAGAATTTAAATGATATTTTTGGGACATTAACAGGCAGGTTGAAGGACTTAGAGCATGACGTTGTGTGTGTGTGTGTGTGTGTGTGTGTGTGTGTGTGTGTGTGTGTGTGTGTGTGTGTGTGTGTGTGTGTGTGTGTGTGTGTGTGTGTGTGTGTGTGTGTGGAGACGTGAGGCTCTCATGGCAGCATATAAAGCTCTCAGTGTCTTCGGCTCTGTGTTATGTGATGTGACATGTACCATGGTTCCCCCTGCCAGCCTGTGTATTTGCGTCTCTCCTCTGGCTGTATTATTAATTCAGGGACCATGTGAGTACACGCCTTGACTCCTCCTCCGCTGTCTCTCAGAGAGATATTTAAAAAAGAAAGATTAAAGGGAGAGCGTAATTAGACAGGAGGATTTTCACTATCATGGTAATTGAAGCTGTGCTGTCATTTTACAATGTCTAATTGGCCTCAAATTACAGCGAAGCAATTATGACAACAGGGAGTTTCTTGGCGTTGTAAAGAGACATTCGGATTCTCTGTTCAACTTATACGTTTCATCTCAGTATAGCTTGTCCAGTCATTGTCCCTGCAGAGCCACTTTTGTCACACTTTTGTACACTTCGAAGTTCCAGTGCTGAGACAGGGAGACCCCTCTGTGCATCTCAACTATACCCTGTCATTAGGAAGAAGAATATGAGCTCTGTTGTGGTTGCTACATCGTAAACCTTAAACCTTTGTTCCCTGCTGCTTTACAAGCACAGCAGGTCAAGCAGTTGCCGCCCCAGCAGCCAAACTTAGATGACAGATCTCATTAAAGATACACAGCCATTCAGATTTGAGTAAAGATGTTCCCATCCCTGAGCTGCATCCTCAGCTGATTCCTCCAGAGGTGCATTTATCCTTTCCAAAGCACACAGTTTGTAATTAAGGTCCTCCCCCTCATGATGATTTTTCCTCCCCACTCTCCTTAGATGCTGCTGCTGAACATTGTGGCATGGGTACATTTTGTGTTTGTGAATCACGCACCTTTGTGAGGGACTGCATGGTGCATGAACATCACAGAGAGTATAAGAGCAGGTTGGCCTTTGATGACCAACCTTGCAGTGTTTTTACTTATGAACACAGTGTGTTGATTTTCCTCAAAATACATTTTGATGTTGTTAAAACAGTCAGCTACCTCAGAATTTACTCTATGCGCTGAGTTTAGGCGTTACACGGGTCTGCTTACTTTCACTACCATCTATGAAGTGGTTTCGTGTGTCCAAGCTAAAACATATTTTCTGTCAGTATGTGTCTTGTTATACTGGCTTCAGGATGTCCAAAATAAACAGTTGTTTAGTATACCGCAAACTGTACTTCACTGTCTTTTTTAATTCCTTAATTCTTATTCCTCCAAAACAAAAATATTATCAAGCACCAACAGTTTGTGTGTGTTATTTTCTAGTAGAGCTAACATAGCCTTGCAAGCAATTACAGTAGTATCAAGCAGGGACGGCACCAGAGAGCTGTCCATGGAAACTGCAGCATGTCATAAGTGTGTAGAAAAACACCCAATGGAGGGAGAAACTACATGTCACATTTTGCAGCCAAGGGCTGAATTGCTAATCAAATTCCTGGAGAGACTTACGATTTCAGCATGTGAAATAAAACATTTATGTTTTTTTTTAGATATTTATTATTATCATGCCTTTTTTTCAGAAAGGGCGGTGGATAGAGTTGAAAACTGGGGAGAGAAAGAGTGGGGAATGAACTCTTTTTTTAATGCATTGCCATTGTCTGCAGACTGACTAGCAACTAGTGAAGCGACAAGGAAGTAGGTATTTAGAACTGATGAGTATAAAACAAATTGTGAGCGTTTTGCATGCTGAGATCTGTTTATTGCGTATTTATATATGTAAATGAATGCTGAATGATTGTTGTTTCATTATGATGAAAGTTGATTGCACTAATGGTTCCCCCCACAGAGTCAGAGGGTTAGAGGTAGTTGGGTGGGTTGTTAGTATCTTAGATGGAGGGATCACTGACAAGACATCTTGGCTAAAGGCCCAGGAACCCACGACCAGAAACTCAGTACAAAGTTACTTTTAAGCTCTCATCACACCTGGATGGAAATGTAAAATAACAATGAAGTGACTGCATCTCCATGAGCCTGGGAGCCTGGGTGTCTGACAAGTTTCCTGACATTGCAGTTGTACCTCTTGGACCGGCAAACAATGTTTTCCTCACATGTGGAAAAGGACTCCTGTTTAAGAGTATTTGATTATTGATGTGAGCAGTTACACACATGAGCCATTAATACTTTGTTTAGATCTTTCATCATATATCCGTAGGTATAAACAAAGACAGACATGTTTCCCTTTGAAGGCAAATGTCTGCCCTTGTAATCTGCCGTTCTCAGTACAAGCACTCTGTGTATGCACTCCATGTCAAGTGCTAGCTATGCCAGCTTCCTGACAACTAAATGAAATGTCCCATCGTTCTTCTAGCTCCATCCCAGGTGACACCCACTGTCCCCATTCCGTCACCATCAAAAAGCTGAACAAGATGCAAGAGAAACTCAAAAACGGTCCATTATGGGCTGCCGGGGGGAGCACAGACACCATTAAGGAACCGTATCAGTTACAAATAATGCATGTCTCCGGTCTCATTCTCATCTCGTCTTGAGAGGAACAGGACAGCGCAGAGATGTACAGATGCACCACAGAGACCCTGCATGCTGAATGATGTCCTCCCTTGTACAAACCAAGGACATCTCTTCACCAGAGAGATGTGGAAGAGTTCCAGACGGGAGCTCTCCATAAAAATCCCCCTCAAAGATCACTCATCACAGCATATTGGGATTATCTAGGATACGCAATGTTACAGATCATAAAGTGGACTGATAAAGGAGAGCCCTCATTGGTCTCTATCACGTTACTGCTCGTGATACCAATGTCACTTTTCATGACTGCTAGAATTAAAGTCTGCAGGGAAGAAGGAAGTCATTACCAAGAGAAGTCATTTTTCTTTAAACATCTCTGCACGTGGTGCATGCTGCAGCACTCAGCAGCCTTTTTTTTTCTCACAAGGTTAAGCACAAAGCACTTACTGAAACATCTCCAAAGTGATGAAAGATGCACTGATCAAAATGAATTACAATCAAATGCATCCGTTAAAGCTTCTTGTACCCTGTCTGTTCACAAAGCTTCGACTACACTGCATTATCTCCCTGTAGTAGATTTTATAATGAAACGTGCTGATAACAAAATGTAACATGGTGGTTTGCGGTTGATTAAAATCACAGTGATACAGGTCCTCCTCCTTTTGCTCTAACTTATATCTCTGTGGGAATAATGATTGGAGAAGGTATTTGGGAAGCTCAGTCACAACATTGATCCTTTGGCAGGCGCAGCTAGAAATGGATGTAATGTAAATGTCTTTTTAATGAGAGAGCCAAATTGCCTTCATACGCAGTGAGTTTTGTGCAAATGAAAAGCCTCGCAGACTATGAATGTCAAGCAGACAACTAAATGTTGCTCTGTACATCGCGGGGGCCACGGGCTGCGTCGTAAGGGATCGCTCTGACGAGCGTGCGACAAAAGAAGAGTCGCACTCTCCACCGGAGATGTAATGAACAAAAGTCTTCCAGTCGTTACAGTATGTGTCACAAAAGTTAAACAAGATGTGCTTCAGTTCAGAAGTCAAGAGAGTCTGCCCCCAATATTGTACTGCTGTTTCTTTTTGATCAAGAGAAGCCAGACACACAAATCCTGCAGAGACACTCTGATTGTGCAGGTAATGTCTTAAACATCCTCAGACACAGCCAGGACTGTGACAGGTACAGCAGAGGGTGTCATCAGTGATTTCACACTGGCAATATATTTAAGAGAACTTTGACAGCTACAGCAAGCTGCAGCTATTTGTCTGATTGCAACAAAATGTCCCCCGGTTTGCTTGAAGTGGCTTATTTTGTCTGGGATAACTGTTCTCAATTTGATCAAGTAATCTTCACTCAAGGGGCACTTACAAGCCAATCTCAGAACCCGTCGGCCATCATCGGAGGATAACATAGCCTCTGGAAGCGATGGGCAACCTTTTAGTACCTAAAGTCTAGCCAGCAGCCAACTTCCTCTTCCATGCGTTGCCATCGTAAACAGTCCGTCTAGCAACTTGACAATCGAGAATGGAGCTGGTGTAAAGAATCGACGTCAAAGAGCAGATTGTTCGCTTCACTTGTAGGCAATATTGGCAATATCTCTTGATAGAAATGAATCACTAATTCATCTTTGAAAAAAATAAAGATACCAGGATGAAATATAAAATATATTTAATAGAATGTCTACAGTATTACTTTTTGGTCGTTGTTGGGACAATGGAGTATTGTGACAATCTGGGCAAGAAACGTGTCTTTTCATGGGACCTTTTAAAAAAGTTTAGGGAGTTTTTTCGTCATCTTTTAACTTACAGCCCTTTAAGTGCAGCCACACTTACACGCTGTAGCAGTGTTTTTCCTCATCATTAAGCCTGTATATAAGTCTTGAATAATGGTCTTTCCCACCTCCCTTTGCGTGTGAAGTCTCTGCTTAAAGTCAAGCTTTTAAAACTCCTCACTGCACTGATACCATATCAAACTCATCCATGTTGAATGAGTGGTGCTTACGGTGTACATCCATACCCCTCTGTATATCAGTGATTGGACTCTACAGTTGTGTATTGGATGTTAAGAAACACTAACGCCTGGTTCACTGAGTGCCAAGGTTGTTTAGCTGAGGGCAGTGCCACTGGCATACTGTTCATGTATTCATATTGTGTCCTGCACTTGACTGCACACAACTGGCTGAACTTCAGGTGTCATGTGGCACAACACATACAGATTTGAATTGTGGAGCCTTTTCAGCCATTTATGAATATATATCACTGTAAGGTGGTGTATCACCTACTTGAGAGTACTTGAGCAAGATACTTGAGATCTTGCTCCTTCTGTTGTTGTAAGACAACCCCTCTTGTTCCACTCCACTCCAGTTGGTGGACGTATGGCCCCTTCAATCTATTTTTGCAGACAACAGATTAACACTAGAAGAAGAAAAAATTATCTCATTCCCCTATTTTTTGCATCCTAATTTCCTTTCTCCTTTGTCCTTCTGTTACACTTTATGTGCACTGTGTGCATGTCTGTGTTACACTGAATATTACGAACTACACTTTTGTCAAATAGCTGAGCTATTGTTTTATTTTTTAAAATCTTTTTATTAGTATCTATTTTTTTTGTACATTCTTAATTTTTCTTTTTATATTAAAATTGTTCTGTGTTCACTTTTTGTTTGCAATCTTTGCTCTTTGCTGCTGTAACACTGTAGATTTGTAAATTTCCCCGTTGTGGGATAAATAAAGGATTATCTTATCTTATCTTGTGCCTTGAAATAAATCTAATTTCCTCATCTTGAACTATTTCTCAATACTTGAACTGGGTAATGTGAGAGAATAGATACATCTGAACAACTTTTAGACACCTGTAGCAGAGGCTGACATGTGAAAAGTATACAAACTATTTAAAGATATATATTCACAAAAATATTGTCATATTACAAATCATAGAATGCAATAGTACAGGACAGATGATGCAGCGGTGACACACATTGATATCTGTTTAAAATGATGGTTTCCTCTTTTCTTCTTCTCTCACCTCCTCGTCTTGCACCCCAATTGGGAGGGCCCAAGCTGCATAGAGGGGAGAACAATTAAATCAAGAATGTACACACTAATATGTTGCTTATCAATACATTTAAACATGTAATGACATTAGTATAATGGCTAGGGTTTTTTATGTCCAAATCTTTGCCTTTACCATCAGATGATTCGATTCTCTTCTGACTTGTTCTGCTCAAAATCAATCCCAGTCGTTCAATATCCTCAACCCAGCGCTCTGTAGTAAAGTTCATAAAGTTGTTTGTCAGTAAGAATTGATCAAATTTCTCAAGATTGTATATTTAAGCAGAAATAGTTAATACTAAACATGGATATTTTTCTAACTTGCAACATGTTAATTTCCTTTATTTTCTCATTAAGTTAATATAACTCTTAATTAAAACCTTTAAAACATTTTGCTGTTGCTAACTTGTTGTATATGAAAGCTTTTTTGAAGAAGCCAGAGTTGATAATGTTATAAAAACATCTCTGTGTCTGTGTACTCAGTAACCCTGCACTGCGTAATACACCCCATGGTCTCTGGTCAACATATTGTTTGATAAAAAATTTCATTTCTTCTTATGTTCCACTCTCTGATGTCTGATCTTAAAATACAAAGCCCCACCAGTCTGAAAATTGTTTGCTGAGATTAAATCAGACATCACATCATGTCGCCTTCCGCTCTCATAAACTTTGATCATTACCACAGTTTACCTGAATGAGGAGAAGGAAGAAGACATAAATAACTAAGAGAGAGGAAGGGGGAAATGGTGGTTGTTTATATGCAGAGCCTAAAGTGGAGCGCGGTGAAGAGAGCGAGCGATAAACACGGGAGATAGAGAGGGGGGATTGACGAGTGGAATCAGCAGTGTGATTAATGTGACAACCTTTAAGAAAAGGTTATGGATCCGGAGGGAACACTAATGTCTAACACTAATGTCGGACATGGAGGAGAAGCAGAGGGGAGAAAAGGGCAGGAGTCAAGTGAGGTGCGAAATGACAGAAATAACCCTCATGGGGTACTGTACTCTGTACTCTCTGCGTCCTACATTCACCTCAATTTAAGGTCAGCTCCGTCTCGTTAGGGATTATTCCAGATTCAATAACTGAGGGGCTTTTCAATCACAATTTTATTATCATTCATTTAATTTAAAGCCAGTTAGAATAACATGTTGGGACTAATGTGAAACAATGTACCTCCAATCTCTCAGAACTTCTCTATGAATTTATAACTTTTAAATATCAAATAGTCAAAAAAGTCCTGTTTTGGGGGTAATAGATATATTTGCCTGATGCATCGGTCTAACATCTGTATCACTTGATTGCAGTCCTGCCGACAAACAAGAATGCTACAATAATGTAGCGTGCACTGATGTCATTAGCCAATGTGTATGTGTTGTATTGCATCCATTTAATGCGATAGCAAGCTAGGAAATCTAACTGCTGATTCAGAAAATAGTTTTTTAGACACCTGATTGGACAAACCAATTTGTTTTCGTGGTCAAACCTGAAAGAAAGTGTCAGCAGTGTGGGAATCTTACACCATCTCTGTGAAAGATCAGCAGTTTTTAAGACATGTTCTGGTGACATTTCGAATTCCTATTTGAGTACACTGGGAAAGCATTTAGAGCTTTTACGATAAAAATTAAAAGATGTTATCAAAAAAACAGAACCTAATTTAATAGAGGTGAAACATGATAATTTACAGCTCTCTCTGAAATGATGCACATGAATATAGGTAGATGATTCTAGTTGTTTGGCATCATTTCGTGTCACCCACAGTCATGCCTCTCTCTCCTGTCTGTGTTCTTCTGTGTTTAAAAACGGTTGTATGGATGCTTTAGCATTGCAGAGGCGTGATAGAGAGAGATCAGAGCTGCTACATTGTGTGGAGAAGTCAGCAGACAGGTGGAGGTTTTACACACACACACACACACACACACACACACACACAAACACACACACACACACACACACACACACACACACACACACACACACACACACACACACACACACACACACACACACACACACACACACACCAAGTCTACGACACTACATCATAACATCAGTCATTCCCACAGTTGTACTGCGAGGTGGTCTGTCTTCACTTATTTCCCACTCACTGTGTTAGCCTTTGCTCTGAACAACTTTCCGCTCACAGAGATATTGCTGTGTGTTTTCCCTGTCGTCTCTCCTACCTGCAGCAATATTCAACTCTTACACGTGGACGCCTCAATGGGAAAACTCATTCGTTCATTCACTTCAGGCTAATTACGTCCAATTCAAGCTGCTAGCCTGTTTCACAGACGCTTGCTCGTCATTTATGTTACATGGGTTTATGGGATGTTTGAGTGATGATATTTATATTATATGATAGAAAATGATTCTGGACTTATGGGCTCATTAAAAGCATCAAGCTGTTAATTAAAAAATTAAGAGCATTTTGAGTTTTAAAACAATATCAAACCTCTGCCTCTGCCACATCTCAAATTGCTGTTAGAAATGACCAATGTGTTAGTGAACATAGGTTTGATCTATCCTGTATTTTTGAAACTCTTTCCACATGCATTAACTTTAAATTACACTTGGCTCAGGATTCCAGTCTGCAGTGGCTCTGTCCTCTCTTATGCCCTTCATCATCCTTTGCTTTAGTTTCCATTTTTATTCATACTATGAATTCCTCCATCTCTGCTTAATGGGCCCTGTTTAGTTTGTGCTCCAGTGCTGCTGCTGCTGCTGCTGCTGCTTTAGAGATGAGTATTCTAGGGTAAAATAAGATGCGATATGCCTCCTTTCCATTATTGATCCACTGTTAACTAGAGTTTTAAAGGGCTCTTGACCATCACTCCCCAACCCTAAATTTAAATTTGGTTTGCAACCCTCATGTCTGAAGATTTTCTCCCAGGCTAATAGCGTCCTGGAAATCTTGGCACATGAATCTGGCTCTGTCACAGCTCTGCCATGCGAGACTGTATATTATTAAAGGTCTATTTATAACTGCTTCTTACAGCTTTGATACTTTAATAACAACTTTCTCCTGGAAAGCAGCAGCACAGTGTAAACTTACAATACTTTTGTGTGACTTTTTGAGTGTGAAATGACTGCAGGGGTGGTACTGATGATAACAGGCCAGAGGTAAGAGAAGCCTGTTAACCCCCCCCCCCCCCCCCCCCCTCCTGTATCACTCTCCTCCACCTCCTCCTCCTTCTGACAGCTCTGCAGACCCGCTGATCCTGATGCTTTTTGACACTGATGGTGCACAAAACTGACCTTTGGGCTGCTGAGTGCACTCAGACAACACTTGCTGCATGTGTTTATGTCCCTGAGACGCTCTAATGAGGATGTATCTGCAGCCAGCCGACTCCTGGAGCAAATGCCAGGATGCAGCTGCTGCCACCAAGGCTGTAATCACAGCTTCATGTCTGTGGCATTCCTTTGGCCTTTTTTATTCTCAAGATTAACCGAGGACATATTTTTGCAATCTTTCAGTCAATTATGTCCAATAATGTTACTATTTGCGTTCTTGAATAGTGCCATCATGTTATGAGAAAGCATTATCAGCGTTCAGGGTTTTTTAATATAATTCATAGAAACATGATGTTTGTGTTTAATTAACAATGTGTTCAGCCCTATAGAGAATACATTGATGCAGGAGCCTTTAAAAGCTCACACATCTGGATTGGACCTAGTTTTTCAGAACGTTTGTATAATCCCACCTCAACATCCACACTTTAATTTCACACCTCATTTTCAGAATTATCACTGGATTCACAGTTTTCAGTGTTGAAGAAATTTATTTTATGATTTTCATTTTACATTAAGGTCACACATTTAATGAAATATCCTTGTTGATAGTTCACAATATGTTGTCACCTGACATGGAAGCAATTAAATACAAGTTAGCTCCATTTGAAGTGAAATGGATGTGTTAGGGTTAGGGTTAGTTAAGCACCTATACTACCATCAACCAGACTGGAGTCACTTCAAACTGAAAGTGAAAGAGTTCTCAGTCCTGTAGTCATTTAGGATCTTATCTTCCTGTTTTACTTTTATTGTATGACAGTGTGTTTCCTGCACTGTTCTGTATGTTTATTGTTGTGCTTGTTTGGTACTGTTTTTTTGTGTATCTATTGTTGAGTCTTATGTATTTCAAAGGTCCATCTAGGGACGGGCATTGCGAATAAGTATAGGCTATAAATGCTGTAATAACCAGAGAATAACTGAAATACACTTCAGGTTGTAAAGATTTTCCGGGTTTCAATCACTTGCAGAAATTACACCATAATGAGCAAAAGTATCAAATTAGAGACTATTAGTATTTGTGCACATATAACCATCAAAACACATTTGCCCTCTTACAATAAAAAATAGAATTTTCTACAGAAAATACATGTATTCAGTAGTCTAACCTGTGGATTATTAAGACCCAATTTTTCATGGTTCCATATTCTATTTTCTAAATTTTTGACGAAAAAATATTCAAATCTTGCCAGTGCTGTTACGTATGAATAATTGTGCTTTATAGACATAATGTTTAGCTTAGATTGTACCAATTTTAGGTTATCGGGCTAAGAGCTGGAGCTGAGGCCAGTTTTAAGCCTCTTGACAAACAACTCTTCTCGCCTGCCCGTGTGTGTGTGTGTGTGTGTGTGTGTGTGTGTGTGTGTGTGTGTGTGTGTGTGTGTGTGTGTGTGTGTCCATGAAGACAATAATTATCAGACCAAAATCTTTTTTTGTACCAGGCTGGAAACATTGCTGTAAGAACTGACATTTTTGAATGGGATGTCTATGTGTCTTGCAGTCAGCCTCAAGTGGACAGTCCAGGAACTGCAGTTTTTTGCACTTCCAAATTGGCTTCATTTTTCAACAACTGAGGTTGCTGCTTGGTTATGAAGCATTTTAAATTAAAATTCTCATTACAATACTTAATACAGCACGTACAAATATCAATGTAGACACTATTGTAGAGTTCAGAGTTCTTGATTAACATGAAAATTCAAATGATAAATTCATTGACTTCTTTAAACTTCAGTAGAGTCTCTGTTTCAGCCCCTCCATCCTTGTAGTGATATTGGAGCAGACTCTGATAAAGCCTGTGATGTAATCGCAGTGTTAGTGTTAGCTGATGTAACAGGATTGTTAGGACATAAATGGAACAAGTTGTTGTTCAAAATCAAAAGCAAACCCAAACAAAAAATGTATTCTCCTGCAAAAAAAGAGAGAAAAAAAACACTTTCATGCTGCAAAATATTCCATTGCAAATACAATTTCTGAACCATTTTCATGGGCATTCAATCCAAACCTGAAGGACAAAAAAAATGTAGCAAGGAATGTGTTTTTGCAGCTCTTCTTCTTTCCGCTCCTGGGTGAGACTGTGTGAACATTTTCTTTTTGGTGCTGAAAGAACTGAAGCAGCACCAAGAGCTGCTTTGGAGCCAGTGTGAAATCTCAGCGCCGCACTCCACTTCTGCCATCCCGACTGTTGTCTCTTGAGATGAAAACACATCATCATTAAATATTCACATGAAAAACTCTCAGGACATCACCTTCAAAGAGGTTTACCTGACCAACACCTGTCCAATCTTTGTTTTCCATCAGAATGCTCTTTGACATATCTGCTGCTCAGCAGAGTGCTTCTCCTCAGAGGTCGACAACCTTTGCATGAAGGGCAGATTTAATCTCCTGTGTGTAGTCTGTCACTCTCAGAGAAAACATTTTAATTTTAGACTAGAATCTGTCTGGTTTGCTTTCATTACCAAAGGGCTTTATCAGACTCCACTGTTTCAGTGTTTAAACTGCCAAAAAACAGATTGATCTACATGAAGCTTCCCAGTTCTTTTTCCATCTAGGGGTGTCTCCAGGTTATTAGGTGGGCTGTCATGGGCCCCCTGAAAACCGATTGGCCACCCAAGTTGCTATCTACGTGTTTAGAGGCGGGACTTAAGTTCAAATTAATTTTTTGGGGCTGTGTTGAAAAAGGCTGGAGCAGGTTTTGTGACATTTTGATTTAGTCTCTTTTGTTAGTCTATTTAACTTATATGATGAAGACACATCTTTTTAAATCCTTTAACAATTAACCATTTATACATGATGCCACTCTATTGCTTATTTTTTTATTTAAAAAAGCTTCTGTATGTGATGTGGAAACAGAAATTGTTGGTGTAAAAGAAGAGTAACCCTCACCTCATCAAAATAACAGTTGAATTGTTTTCTGCCCTGCTGTGAATGAATGACAAATGATGGGTAAGATACCCACTTAAAAGTGCAACAGATTTGATATATTCCGAAACTGGAACCTCATTATTTTGTTAGAGTGACATATTTAGGATTTGGTTGGGTCAATTTGACTCACTTAATGTATGTCTGTAGGTTAGCATTATGACTTGACTCCCAATTATTCTCACTGTTGGCAGGTGGGAAGAAGCCTGTGGACTGTGGAAAACTTCCATGGCTCCATTTTGTAAAATGATTACTCACCCGCTAGGGTTTGATTGTCAAGGGCAAGTTAGTGAACGTTATAATAATATCATTAGTGAGACTCTGAGTTCTCCCATTAGCATTCAACCTTGAGGTTTCACACACAGACAGAAGTCACCATCTGTCAGCACAGCACAGTGAAGCCCTCTGTGATGATGATGATAGATGTGCTCACAGCTCTCTCACTGTGTTTGTTTTGGCTGCAGGAACTTTTACTACATCACCATGCTGCGTGACCCGGTCTCCCGCTACCTGAGCGAGTGGAAACACGTCCAGCGTGGAGCCACATGGAAGACCGCCCTCCATATGTGTGACGGACGATCGCCCACCCAGGACGAGCTGCCCAACTGCTACAACGGAGACGACTGGTCCGGTGTCACCCTGAACGACTTCATGAACTGCCCGTCCAACCTGGCCAACAACAGGCAGGTGCGCATGCTGGCCGACCTGAGTCTGGTCGGCTGCTACAACCTGTCCTCCATGAACGAGAGTCAACGTGATCACATCCTCCTGAGCAGCGCCATGAGCAACCTGAAGAACATGGCCTTCTACGGCCTCACCGAGTTCCAACGCAAGACGCAGTACCTGTTTGAGCGGACGTTCAGCCTGCGCTTCATCGCCGCCTTCACGCAGATCAACAGCACGCGAGCCGCCAACGTGGATTTAAGCGAACAGGTGCGCAGACGCATCGAGGAACTCAACTTCCTGGATGTGCAGCTGTACGAGTATGCCAAGGACCTGTTCCTCCAGCGATTCCAGTACAGCCGCCAGAGGGAGCACCAGGAGGTGCGCTTGAAGAGGCGGGAGGAGAGGCGCTGGCTGCGGGAGCAAAAAGAGCAAAACAGGTCTCCTAAACACAAAGGGGGAGGGAACAGAGGAGGGAGGAGGGAAGGAGGCTTTGAGAAGGAGGGGGACTTTCCCACCACCACTGAGGACTACACGAGCCAGGTGGCCCGCTGGTGAGGCTCAGAGAGAGCAGTTAGAGAGATTCCTCACCGACTGATTTGAACATTTCACTTGACTCTCTCTCTTTTAGTCTCACTGTAAATCCGTCTCCTGCATCTGTCCGTCTCTCAGCTTCAGTGTGATCCGAGTGCTCTGCTGTTTCCTCATGAAAACTGCCAAGTCTGTGGGTCTCACAGCAGCTCTGCCTTGGACTGCCTCTCGGTGTCTTAAATTTTTAAAAACTGAATTGTTTGTCATTTCATCTTTCTTTTTTTTACATTTCATGTTGAGCATACAGACAGTTACACTAAGATGAGGACTAAACAGTTCAACACAGCTGCCATAGACTGCATTGCTTGAATTTTGACATTCTCTGCAAGTTTTCTGAATGTCATTAAAGTCATTGTCTTTGTTTCAAAGATGTAGTTGTAAAAGAACTGAAGGTTGCATGTCGCACATCCACTATATACTGACATTTGGGCAGATTTCTAAAGCATATACAGTTCTGTAAGCCAAAGCTAATAATAAAAAAAAACACAATGTATTTATTGTAATTTATTTTCAAAAAGCTCTCTGTTAGATCATGTTGTATGCATGCAGTAAACATGTTTTAAATCAAGTTCTGAAAGATAATCTGATGCTCTTAATTTGGTAAAAGTCCAATAAACGTTATTTTCTCAAACGCAGTACAGTCCAGATTTTCCAAATATTGTATTATGTACACAAAATCAGTTCACATTCAAAAAGATAACTTGGATTCCGCGTGCTTCTTGTAGAACTGTGTGTTTTATTATTATACCAAAAACGGCAACAATTACTCTGTTGCAAGAATTCATTTTTTGGAGTGGTGTGTTGCAGAGATAAAAGGTTGCTTAATAGTTGGGGTGATGAAATGTGTCAGTGTGGCCTGACTGTGAATGAGGCGATCAGCATTCAGTCCTCATGCCCCCCCCTCCCCGTCACACTGGCTGCTTTTACATGTTTGTAGAGCTGACGGCAAAGTGCACTGTGGGGCAGTGAGAGCGCTCTAAAGCCAGCAGAGCGCCAGGCCTACAAAGACCAGCAGCCTCAAAGCAGAGAGACAAGGATATAAAAACATGTCATTGCTTTTGCCACATGGTTTCCAGTCCCTTCAAATCCAATCAGAGCGGCAATACATGGAGATGAAAGAGGGCTTGTTTTTATCTGGCTGAATAGGCTTCAGTGATGCTTTTTATGCCTCTTATCTCATTTTCACTCAAACTTCCCATCTTATCTAATTAAGTGTTCACTAAATGTCAACACTGAAGTGTTATGGCTGCTGCTATTTTAACTGTCAAAAAATACATCAGAAGTCAGACCTTTGAAACATTTGTTTAAGGATCACCTGTCTCGCCTTGTTTGAGTGGTTCATCAAGCTCATTTATTGGATTGGATTTAGCAGTGGATGCTCTAACAGACATTACATCTGTAGGGTATTAATAACACCTGATGTGTTTCACGCTCTTAATGTTCACTAATTATAGTAAAGTTTAGTTTAATACAGACCTGAGAGAGAGGGAGCACAGACCTTATTACTTTTATCAATGACCCAAATTGGAAAAAGGTGAAGTGCCAAAAGGCCAGCCATTGATTTTCCTAGATGGAACCTTTAATGGTAGGAATCGAAACGTGTTAACAAAGCACCTTTCTCATTTTAATAGAAAGGTTGGTTGTTGTTTATGCAGATATTATGTTCCATTTAACATATTTAATTCAGTTTACCTGAAATGTTGCTTCTGTTTAAAAAGCCTGTTAGGTTAGGTTAGACCTTTTTTTTAATTAAACAAATATTCTGTGTCATATAGTCAATAGTTAAAGGGTGGCTGCCATTTATAAGGTCTGGTGTAGAAGCTTAACAACAGCACAATCTCACTTTATTTCAGTAATGGATAAAAGGGCATTCTGGATACATTTTGTACCAAAATTGATTAAAGTCAGCATTACCTTTTTTTTAAGCTCATGCTTCTTTACACATTTTAAAGGCAATTTAAACTCCACCATGTTTATTTGACAGTTAAAGTTAGCCATTCTTGTTGATCATTTTGTTTTTGTTTTCTTTCTTTTTTTGCCTTAGGTTTGGTTATATAGGACATCTAAAGAGAGACAGGAAATGTGGGGAAGAACGAGTTGAAGATGACATGCACTAAATGGTCGCAGGTCGTAGTCAAGCCTTTGATCAGTGTGTCTCTGAATATTGGGCTCTATCAACTGCGTCTCTTTTGATTATTTGAGCAAATTTGACGTCCCAATTAAAATTGTTGGTGTCAATAACAAAAATTATGATAGTTGAATTCCATTTAGCAGCTTCGGTTTCAGATTTCTGGTAGTGTGACTATCACTGTAAATGGGGTTAGAAGCACCTGTCCGTATAGGTCTAAGTACACAAACTGAATATGTGAGTAGGCCCACTTTTTTAATCACAGAGTACAGAGCTATCAGACTGGCAATTGTTTAACGGATATTTATCTATTTATTTATGTATTACATACTTCTGTGCTGTGTGACAGGCTGCAGGAATGTGTTTCCTTGTGACAGATGGTATGAGCACTGCAAGAAGAAGATACAGCTTTATGAAACACTGTTTTCAATGGGATGTAATGTATACACATGTGTGCGTGTGCGTTACCTTTTGATGATTGTAAACCAGAGAATGCAATTTCTGGAAATGTTGTGATGGGTTTGTTTGCTGCTAAAGGCCACCTCTGAGCTGTAACGGTTGTGCAAAATAAAGCAATGAAGGGTGTTGGAAAGAGAGTTTTCTTGTAAGGATTTAGATGAGTTTTAGTGTGCAGGGACTGAGTCGGGGGTGTTATTCCAGTGTCTTAGTTGAAATACAGGTAAAAACAGCTGAAGACTAAGCCCTGTAAGCACTGGGATGAGCCGCTGTGTACCAGGACAAATCCAGTTGTTAGTGTGTGAGTGTCTGTGTGTTTATTGATCATATAGCTGTGTTATTACTTGCACCTGTTTCTGCTGCCTTAAAGCCTTCAGTGAGATGCAGACAGGTGAGGCGGGGAGCAGAGAATGAAGTTAAAATTGCAGTTACAGTTGACGGTTTTACACTGTTACATTGTAAATACCACCTTTGTTTACTGGGACTTAAAAGCAGTCTGATCATCAAAACTCAACCACCTGTGTGCCCCCATCTGCGATTAGAGGTTTCCATGGTGACAATAACTGCCAAGCAACTACTGGGTCAGACATTTAATTTAACAGAGATTAATCTGAGGGCACCACTTAAACTCTCTCTTATTGCATGAAGAGCAAATCTTCTCCAGCCAAGAATTTGACATCATGAGAGTGGATTGTGATGAACACACCGATGTAAAATTGTGTTTTTAAGGTAAAAAAAGGGTTGAGCATGTTAGAAAGAGTCCCTTTTTCTGTTTTGCTTTTGCTACTTTTGCTACCAATGACTGTATATAAAGATAGACAACACATCTACACCTCCTCCTGTTATACAAAAGTGAAGCCAAGAAAAGATTCTTGTGTCAGTTTGAAGCAGATACTCATGGTTATGGAAAGTTCAATCATTCTTGTGTTGGTCCTTGTTATGCTTCCTCCCACCATTCCTCCTCCGTATTTGTCACCAGAGCTGTTAATCATGGCATTTAATCCCTTTTTTTTTTGTAGCATTTAAGAACCAACTTCTTAGAAAAGTGAACACTCCGGCATGAATCAGCATGATAAGAACAACCTATAGGCTACTGACTGAATTTAATTCATGTCAATTTGATTTTATAGTTTGACCCATGACCCCTCTGTTAATATGGAGGAGGTGAAGCTGATGAGGGAGAGCTCCTTATGTTTTGGCTTAACTTTTAGGTAGAAGTCATGTTGTCCATCTTTTTTACTACAAAGTTGTTAACCCAGTCAATATTGGAGTGACTGAGACAATCGAGTGATTCATTTTAATGGAAAATGTTGAAGTTTTGCTTCTTTTTCAATTGAAAAGTACCCTTTTCCCTTTTCCCGTTTCCCTTTTTAAAGATTTTTTTGGGGGGATTTTTTTATGCCCCTACTATAGAGGCAGGACATTGGACAGAGCTGGAAGTCAGGTGAGAGAGAGTGGGGAACGGGATGCGGTGAAGGAGCCACGGGTTGGACCTGAACCAGGGCTGCCCGCCCCGAAGACTGCAACCACCAGGCCACCAAGATAGCAAACTTTAACAGCTTAACTGTGGGATGTCACACCACTCTAAACATTCTGTCCATTTGGTTTTTGAATGGGGGAAGATTCCCCAAAGTGTTAAATATTTTGCAAACTATGAAAGACATAAACAGTAAATTTTTCAAAAGCTAAACACTTCTTGAGTTTGAATGAAGCTGTGTTGCTTTGTAGCATTCCCATCAATGAAATCAATAATTTACTGTGCTGTCATTGCCTTCAAACAATGATTAAGCTGTAGAATGCACATTTATATCCAAGGTATGTTCATCAACAAAGCCCTTACAGAGGTCAGAGGTTTTTTATTTCTTGTGACAATGTCAGCCCCAAAGAAAATATGACAGTTCAACAATGATTATAAATAACACAAGTACATTATTATATTGTTTTATTTGTTTATCTTCAAATGATAATCTAAAGTCTTTTTCTCTCATCTTGATAATTGAAAAATGGTGGGCACAGAAGGAAAAATAAAGATTTCAGTCTTAAATTAGCTGCCATTCCCAGGAGAGGTGGACATGCTGTTTGTTTTTTAACAGGATAGTTTTAATTAACTGACAGGATATCAAACTGCATATCTTTAAGAAGTGGATTTATCTGTATTTGTTTCTTTATTAGAATATGTATGCTGGAGAATGTCTTTGCTTGATTGATCATACCAGTACAGACAGTTCAGTGAATGCAGAAGAAACCTTTCTAGTGTAATTATTTCTATGTTCATGTTCATGTATATGGCTTGTTGTATATAATCTGAATTTCTTGTCAGACTTGACTAATGAGTGGATTTGTAAAAAAATAACTGCATTGAATGGCTATAGCATTATCAGCGGTGTTGCTCTTATGTTATCAGTCGGGATCTTGTGAAGGCTGTTTTACTTGAAACTGAATGTACATAAATTATCATTTTGATTTGGTGTCCATTCAGTGATTGGTGCCCATTCATTCATCCATTCATTCATCCGTACATCCATATGCTCCAAGTAGACACTTTTCAGGATGTAGGAGGCTTTTTACAAAGTCCCATCATGCAATGGGAAAAGAGGAGGAGGAAGATGCCAGTCAATCGCAGAACCTGACATTACATACACACTTTACATACTGCAGCTCACACACACTGTAAAAACAAAAAGTCATGATAACAAGTACCCTGTCTCTCAGCAGCCTCCCTGAGACCGGGGGGATGGAGGAACTCACGTGAGACTTCCCTACTTCCCTCTTTCCCGCTTTCCCTCTTTTCTACCGTCAAAAGCCATAAAAAGAGCAGAAATTAACAGCAAAATACAAAAGCAAATATTGTTGATTTTATTGCAGTGTGTACATTTTGGCCATGAAGGTGTCCAGAGGATATACATAAAAAAGACTAATGCAATCAAATCAACTTTGTTGTTAGTCTTTCACATTTCAAAGACTCTAATCACCATTCAACTAATAACCTTGCATTTAAAGGGTTACAATCCTGAAAATTATTTAATGTTTGGTAGTTTTGAGCAAGTCGGAAGTTGTTTACCTTCACAGCAGAAAAATATATATACATTTGAGGAGGGCACAAGGGTTAATGTTCCAGCAGTGGTGTTGTTTTACCTTGATATACTGAAGAAGAAGCTCGTCACAAAGCAGGATACTGCTCTCCACTGTGGCAGCAATCAGCTTTGGAACCAGCTCTTTGTCCAGCATGAAAAACTCCACACTCCATACACTTCCCTGTCAAAGTCAGTTCAATTAGAATGATTACCTCCAAAACCAGTTTAAAATGCAGTCGGAAAAACATCAGTGATAAACGTATAAGACGGACGAGGCAGTAAAGATATCTTCCAATTCAGTTTAATTCATGGATACACCACCACAAAGCATTATCTTTCTTAAAATAAAACTTAATATAACAGTGGTACCAAATATGTTTCTTTTTATTTTATCAATATTTTAGCCCTTGTTTTCTTGCTGTGAATTTTCAGATATTTGTTTGAATCTTATACACTTGTACGACGGAGGATTAGGGCCAGGTTAAAAAAAAAGTTTCTCGTAAATGTACAACTTTATTCTCCTAAATTTACCTAAATTATTTTTTTTACATGGCCCTAATCCTCCGTCGTTCACTTGTATAATGGTAAAATGGGTATTTCATAAAAGACACACCTTTTCAAAGACTGAAAGTGAAAGTCTGCAGTCATATTTCTTGTGCAGCTCCAGCAGCTGACTGTGACTTTTCGCTCCATACCCAATTTTTTACTGTGAGAAGGCCGACTCGGAGGGCAGAACAAACACCTAGCTGCAGTTACCCCTGTGGAGCAGGCAAAAGAAGAGGACTTACTTTTCTAATAACTGGGGGTTTGTAGACAGACTAGGGACACATATTAGAGTAAGAAAATCATGGTAAAGTGTATTTTGCATAATATTTGACCTTTAAGTTATAGACACAGAGCCGGTCCTAACCATTTTGGTGCCCTAGGCATGATTTCAGCCGTTGCCCCTTATGTTTCAAACAGTTTGACCACCAAAGACAATAGTCATAGACTTAAAGAAAACTGGAAAAAATCTTTATAATTAAAATAATATCTTTATTTTAAAATAAAAAAATACTTCTGAACAAACATGAATAAAATGGTAATAACCCCTTATATTTCTTATAAATAAATAAAAATAACTATTGTTACAGAACAAACAATATCAAACAGTGCAGGGAGCAGAAGTGCTCACAGACGGCCCAGGGATGGATTTAAATGTTTTATGATTGCATCTGGAGAGAGATGAGCATTTGTGAAACAATGGAAATTTTATAATATAGTGTGAACACAAAATATTAATAACAATATTTTACAAAATGGAAGAAACAGAGAAATGCATCCAAATAAATGTAAGTACCTGTTCTCGGGTAGAGCCTCTGTGAAGCAACTGGCGATGACAGAAGAAATAGGCTCTCTTCAACTATTGTTGAGAAACAAAAAAAAAAACAAAGACCACTTAGATATGTTAAAACTTTTATCACATTCTTTAGTAGTTATTGAGCAGGTAAGGAAAGTAAAAACAAGATCTGCACAACAAGAAGCTCCTGTTCAAAGGATGTATTAAGTGATGTTTCGAGCCAACTGAGGAAGAGAATGTTGGCACTATGGCGTCTTGGTGTGCGAAATCTGAAGGACTAAAATATGTTACTGTGCAGAAATCTTTACATTTAATGCATGCAAGATCCATTTACCACTGTAATAAGTGTTGATTGTTTACCATGTTTATTTTTGTCTGGACGAGACAGGAGACTGAAGACACATCCACAGAGTAACAAACAGTCATCAAGGGCAGGAATCGTATTTGCAGTGAGTTGATCTGAAAAATCATAAAGCTTTATGTTGAGTTCAGAACAGCCTCGTGAAAATCACATAGCACAGTTCTTTAAAAGTGTTTGTAGAAATACCTGACAATCGTCTTGTTTGTGCATATGTGCAAATGGTTATAGAGAGTAAAATATAAAATAAAGCAAGTGCTGATGAAAGTGCTTTTATAACAAATAAAATAAAACATCACCATAAAATAACAAGAAGGCCTTTTGATAAAAATAAGTATTTCAAGGGGATTTAAAAGAAGATACTGATGTTGCAAGTCTGAGATCCTCAGGAAGGTCGTTCCATAGCTGTGGAGCCTGAACAGCAAATACTTGGCCTCCTTTGCTTTTAAGGTTTGATAACACAATACTGTGAGTTACTGTCCAAAAACATGAGCCCATGTTTCACTTTTTGTTTCTAAATGTAAATAAGATAATAAATGTTCAGGAGTTGAAAGGGCATTTTTCATGTATATACTGAACTTGTAAACAAGAGCGTACCTGGAATTAAGCCATCGCTGACAGAGTGAGCGAGCAGATCTTGGCCTGATGAGGGTCCACCATCCAGTGAGTCAGAACATTTTCTTTATCACCCTGTGAAGAGATTAGAATAGAATATATGTTTATTGCCATTTGCACAGGTACAGGACAGTACAGGTACATTGGAATTCTTGGTGTTATTAGATTAGTGTTATAAAAGTCTACATCGAGACATACAGGATGGTTTTCAGTCTCTCCAACATTTCCAAGAAAGATTTTACTTAAAAGCATACATTTAAATTCATTAATCATAATTTAAGGAAGAATGTGTGACTTTTAGATCCAGTAGATGTCACCCCCTTGAGCACCAGCATTAAACCAAAACAAACTGCTGTTTGGCCACACCTCCTCTATTCTGAACCCTCCTCTCTCCTCCAGCAGTACACCTCCAACCCCTCTCCACTCGCGTTTACACAAAGGAGTTATCAATTACAACGATCATAATCAAACACCATTTAGAGAAAGTGATGGACAAAATTGTCCTTTGCTGGAGCTGCAATAACCTGTGTCCTGCAATGTTGTTAGCATGCTAATGTTAGCACACTCGGTTAACACATAGCTTCACATTGAACATAAATTGACACAGAATGACCGTGAGTTAAACACACTTACGTGACATCCAAATAATCAGTGAGTATGTTATTCTTCTTTTCTCTCGTCCTTGACTAAAACTGTTTTATACGCAAGGCCGTCCCGTCCATGTAAACATGATGTAAACACGGCTCTGACAGCTTCTCACTCATTGTAGACAGTCATGACTCAGAGACACAATTACACAGGATAAACTTGATTTCTGTTGTATTTATGTGTAAAATGTTGCACATTCGTCCTTTATCAAAACGTGATGTTACTTATAGTTGCCATACACATTAATTTGGCTTACATGTGTTGATTTGAGGAATATGTTTATCATAGACAAACATTGTAAGAAGAAGAATCCTTTATTAATCCCACTGGGAGAAATTACTCTTTCACTCCATTATTGAGACATGCTACACACACATAGGCTGAAAAACACACACACACAACATGCACTAATGAAGAGATGTTAGAGTGAGGGCCTGCACATGAAAGAGTGCCCGAGCAGTTGGGGTTTCAGTGCCTTGCTCAAGCGCACTGCGGCAAGACTCAGGAAGTGAAACAGCACCTCTCCAGCTACCAGACCAATTTCCAGACTAGGTCCACACCGGTTTTGGTACCGACGACCCTCCGGTCCCCAGCCAAAGTCCCTACAGACTGAGCTACCATCGCCAAATTAGCAAATTCTACTTCTAAACATGACTAGTTAATGAAGAAGCGATATAGAAAATGTGTGATTTTTTTTCAAGCGCTGTAATAACACAGTAACTCACTTTTACCCAATGTATCATAATTACAGGCTGTAAAAGACACTGACCCCGAACACCAAGTGGATTTCATGGCCCAGACTGAACATCATTGCTGTACTGCAGCCCTCGTCGTGGTAATCCTTGACCTCCACTTGTAGTGTGCCTTATGAACACTCTTAACCTGGTGGCGGACTGTTAGGGACCGAGCAGTAAGGCACGAGACAGAGGAGTAAGTTTAAAGAAAAGGTGGGTTTTTATTTTACCCAAAAATAGAAAATGATAGCCAGTGCGTCTTTCTCCATCGTCGAATACCAAACCTCTCTGGGGAAAAGTTTCCAGCTGTTGTAGGTGTTTGGATGCCATCCTGAGGTCCCTGGAGCAGCACAGCTCCCAAAGCTCTGTCAGAAGCATCAGTTTGCAGAAGAAATGTTCATCAAAGTTTGGCCTATACAGAACAGGTTGCTTATTTAGTGATTGCTGGATATCATTGAAAGCTGCCACTGCCTCCTCTGTCCACTGGATCTGATTGGGACTCCTGGATCTAGTCAAATCTGTGAGTAGAGCTGCCCTGTTGGAGAAATGGGGTATGAAGCGGTGATAGAAGCTGGATAGTCCAAAAAGGAACAGAACTGCTTCTTTGTTTGTGGCAGGGGACAGGACTCTATGGCCTGGGTTTTGTTGACCTGAGGGCATACAACCCCATTGCAGATGACATGGACCAGGTACTCTGTCTCTGCAGCAGAAAAGACACACTTCGATGTGTTGACTGTCAGCCCGGTAGAATGAAGGCAATCCAACACAACTTGCAGGTGTTCCATGTGTTCCTGCCACGTGTTACTGTAAATGAAAATGTCATCCAGATATGTTGCAGCAAAACCAGAGAAATCACAAAGTACCTCCAAAGAGTCTTTCCTAGCCTTTCAATCAGAGGATCAGATCATTCAGCATGTCATGAAGGACTATTTGTATATGGTAGCTGTGCTCATGGGTCTGCTGTATGCATTTACATTGACTACCAAATAGAAGTGCAGTATACATTTAAAGTCATACAGAAGAACCTAATGAATATCATGGTGACCACTGCCCCTTCAAGGGTCCATGGACTGAGAAAAAGACTTCTTCATAAAGCTGTGTAGGAACTACACTGAGGTTGGGAGTTTTCTGAAAGCTGCCAAGAAATATTTGACATGGTCTCAGATCTTTTCTGAAGTGTTTGTTTTACCACAGTAAGATCACCTCATTAAATGTGTAAATTATTGATTTTATAAGTTTATTGCAACTGAACATGCTGAGAAAAGTGAGCAATAAATGGTAAACTGTTTTTGGCACATGGGTGGAAATGTTTGGACCAACAAGCCAGCACAGTATTTTAGGTAAAAACATTTGTAAATGTTTAGATGTGCTATTTGATCTGATCTGCTATTAAAGGTTGAAAAACTTAAGTTGGTTGGTTTCTATGATAAAACGAATAACCTGTAGAGATGATACCTTTTTTTCATTGTTATTTAAAAGTAAGTTGGAGGTTCCAAAAAAGCAAAGAGAATCACTAAAAATGTATAAACTAAACTGATTTAAGTTGACTAAAATAGAAATATATATTCATTTAACTCAATATTTTACGTGGATTGAAGTTTTGATTAAGTATTTTTGATTTCAAGTCAAAATAAATTGATAGACCATTTTGCCTTAACAAGATAATTTCACAGGAACTGAATTGTGGTCAAAAGTTTTGTGAACTTATATATTTAAGTACAACTGACTTGTTGTCAAGTTTATTTGACTAGAAAATTGTATTTTTTTGGATTAATCACAAATTTATCTCAACTTATCTTTTTAAGATCAGTTAACTTAAAATTTTAAGGCAGCCTGGACACTAACTTCTTTAAGTTATAACAACTACTTTTTTTTTTTTTTTTACAGTGCAGAAAGACTCTCTCAAAGATCTTTTGTAAACTTGGAACAAACCATCGACACAAGAACACTGATTAAACATGATTTTGCTGCTGTTTGAAATAACTTATATCTTCCAAAAAGGGATGTTCAAAAGTGCAAGTGATTGAGTGACATTTTCTTCATTATGTAAATGCTAAATTACTTAGCATCTCCCAACTAATTAAGAGAAGCATGCAGATAATCATATTACTGAAGTGATGGAAGGCTGCTGCATGGAAATGTTTTCAGCGAAAGGTCAAGTGGGAATTATGCAGAATGGATGTTCAGACCCAGAAATAGACTACACGGTTACAGATTGCACATTCATCCGAGCAATTTCATTTCATATGATGGTATAAAGATGTAACAAGGTAAGCAGGTGTCTGTAGGTGCTTTTATATCTCTTAGCGTTTTTCTTATGAAACTGGCATCCTGTTATCAATCATTTCAGCCAGTTTCCACTCAAATGATAAACTAGGAGACAATTGCACACACAAAAAAGGAAAAACAAAAGTTAAATGCTGTTATACGGCACATTTTTGAACAGCACCTGAAAAGCATTCTTAAATAATGAAAAGATGAATAATGTTATAATGTCAATTATTTGGTGTTAACAGGGGCAACAATACTGCAAGAAAAGTACCCTTACTGTAATTAAAACTCAGCTCACTCAACTTTTATTGAGGTAACTTGCCTGGCACACAACATTGCCACTGTGTATCTTCTGACACACAGAAGCTTCTGCCTCCCCTCAGGTTCAGTACGGATGGCTGCCTCAGCATTTCAGCCACAAGCTGCAGCAAGTCATCTCCACACAGATGCTATGACTGTGTTGTCTAGATGCTGAACTGTAATGACTTGAAAAAACACATGCAGCCTTGCTGAAGGACATGGCTCTGCTTTCTGAGATTTTTTTTATCGAAAGCTAAAAAGTTTGATGTGTAATGCCGGCATATGAACACAGAAAGAAAACAGGTCTTCAATCATTAGGAATAAATGTCATTATTAACTTCAACATTATTTAAATGCAAAATAGAGATAGTTGAGCTATTTTTAAGATGAAAAAAAAGGTTTGAAAAAAGTCACTTTTAGAAGTGTTTGATTTAAAAAAATGCTGAACACTTGATAAGATTAAGGTTTGAAAGCACTCAGAAGTTTAAGTGTTAAATTAAATAATTGAAAACAAAAACGTAATAGGCCTATCTGTTTTGCATGGAGTCATCACTTTACCCTCAGTGAGCAGTGAACTGTCAATTTTGAACTATTTTTAATAAAAGACTGACATCTAGAGGCCAGAACATGTAGCTTTTACTGTCCCCCTCAGATTTTTCTACAGGCTTTATAAAGAAATCCCTTTCAGCCAGACCCAGTATTTATAAATATATGTTTTACAATACAAATATATTATATATAAATATTGAATATAAATGGAATCAGTCAAAAAACAATCTGTCTCAACAAATCTGTCTCGTTCTCAAACACTTAGGTTAAATCTGCATTGTTGTTTTTACATTTCTTACCACTAGATGGGACTGTTGTCTTAAAATAAATGCTGCCTGTTCAGTATGTAGGCCTACAGTAATGCTTTCCATTTTCACTTTTTCATTTTCATTCATTTTTATTATTTTCTATTTTCAATTCTGTTCTTGGATTAACACATTACAATACAAGACAGTGGAAGGTTCATATCAATGATTGGTTTTTATCTTGATGGAGTTAAACCTTAAATGGACTAGCCTTAGGAAAATAAGTTTTACATGTTTTATTTGTAGTAAAGGAACACTTTTACAGGGTTTCTTTTTTAAAATCAGAGGACTCATGAAAGGCAGTAGATTTCTGGAAAAAGAAAATCACTGTGACATAAGGAACTAATACAATTTACACAAAAAAATGTGTTAAGATTGTAAAGGTAAAGAGAATATGGAGTATTTATTGTCTTAGTTCTTTTATCCCACTCATATTGACAGTGACATTTTCCTCAAAGGGAGCACTATGGTGACCTTTCCCAGTGACATCACAGCTCCTGTTGTTTGAAGAGAATTGTCACTCTGACAGCGGAGATATTTATCATCTGTTGTCTTAACAAGTCAACAGAAATATGATGGGGAAACAAATCAATTTGTTCAAACTGTTGGTGTCTGTCTGTTTATGGGTGTTTGTGTTTCAAAAGTATCAACAATGGCTAGATAATTAAATGAGAATCAATTGAATGGAAAATGGTACTTGTAGGGCTCAGGGTAATACACAATGTTAAAGATTTGACAGCTGCTGAACACAAAGGTCACAACATCCACTAATTAAATTGAACTAATGATTAATCTTTTTTTTCATAGAACACGTCTGTCGGCATTCAAATGTATGAAATTGTCTGTGATGGTCTTAACATTTCTAGGTAAACAACAACCCAATCTTTGGTACACAGAAATTGTTTTGTACTGTACATCACTAAAGCTGGAGCACCACACTAATTGCAGGTTGTGGCATTCAGATGAGTTAAGAATAATGGTAAATCACTTAGGCTAATAACAATTAACAACTACTGGAAATAAGAGTTTGTCCCTATATTTTTATTACAGTTTTGCAGTAATATTAATGATAAGATACAAAACTATCTATCCAATTTAAATGTGACATTATACTTTGCAAAGACTCTCATCAACCACAGAGGACCCAATGTCTTCATATGATTGTCCTAAAAAGAAGTTATTTATTTCCTTATTGCAGAAGCATACAAGCAAAATCGTATTGTTCTCCATCTTCCTCCCTCTCACCCTCCCTTACTGATGTTATCTGGGTTAGCATCCATCTTCCTTGACCTTGAGCAGACCTATCAGACTAGGCTACACTTTGCTTCTTGTTCTGATTGCACAAGCCAAAGGTTTTTTCAAAATAACTCTTACGAATGTGTGAGAATGCTATTTTTTCTGAGGCCCATACAAAACCCTTAGATACACATCACTGTAGGACAGAGACCATTTCAAATTCAGACTATTTTACATAATTTTGACCTGACACATTCCTAATCAAAATATATTTATATTTTTCGACGATTATGTTTATATTTGTGAGTGACAGTGTGTTCTTATTAAACTAATCCAAAAAGACCCACATGGTTTTATTGCCGTTCCCTTGGTAACAAGAAAACCCTTGCCCTTTTAGCCTACTGGCATTCGTGTGGATTGTACCACTTTGCGGTCATAGGGGGATGTTAGTAGGTACAAGTTACAAAATTACTTGTTTTGGCCAAAAATATATCGCTAAAATCCTTGTTATACATTTCATATTACCATATAAAAGTATATTGCCTTATTTGATTTATAATATTGTGAAATCCATTGTCTGTTGTCTATAAACCTCTCAGCGCACCCGTGGAAACCCCCATCACATTAAACTGACGACTGTACAGTAAGCTGTCAGAAGCTTGTTGCTTAAATCTGTGCAGTGCTTGAAAGTGATGAGGAAATGAGGACGGTAAAGAAGACGAAATAACAAGCTATAATTCCTCGAGCAGAGCGAGACTTGAACTGGTTTTTAGACAGACATATCGGTAACACTTTACATCTTGTTTTCGGTACTTACCGTGGACTGACGTGTCGTTTGCGCTAGCTTGTGCGTGATCTTCTGGGAAGCGGTTCATCCGTGATGATGAGGTAAGCAAGGTGCTCTCCTCAGCTAACACTGTGGCTAACGTTAAGCTAATACATGTTTACGTTAATGTCAGTGTTCCTCATTATGTTGGACACATGACAGCTGTGTCTTTAGCCTGCTAGCTGAGTGTTTGTGATTAGCTAGCTAGGATGATAATGCAAATCTGAGACTTATTCATGCTAAACTCGAAGAGCCAAACTGTATAATTAAAATAGTGCGATGCCAGATGTCAGAAACATGACGGTCGTGCTAGTGGTATGTTTGCTGTGCAACTGATTCGTTTAAAAGTTAAGAAAAATAGATGTACGTACTGTAACGCAATGATGGGCGGGACATGCAGTATCGCGACCATCAAAATTCTCATTTCCCCTTCCGTAAAAGGTATAACAACCCTTAACAAACAATCCTAACTTTTAAATATTGACTATAAACAGAGTAAAATTAGCACACGCTTTACATTTTGGTTTTGCAACCACTGTCTAGTAGCAGTGCAATATTTTTTGCATCTTCTCATTTTTCTTACTGTGCTGAGTAAGACAGCATGTGTCAGGTATGGACGTTTAGCTCCTGCTCTAACTGGGAAACGTGTTTCACCAGAACACTTTAAATGCCTTTGACCAGTAATATATATTACAATAGAAGCTGTGCAACACTAGGTGAAACCCTCTGCTTAACTTTAAAAGACAATTCTGAAAGTGTTTTGAACTTTAAACTTTTGTCAAAGTGGGAGAGTTGAAACTACTTCAAATACTCTGGCAAAAAGAAAGCCGAGTAATGACGTCATTGTTTACTGTAATGGCCATCTCAATTGCACTGCATTTCCTGATCTATTTTTAGTGTTCCTGCTGGATTTTATATCATAGGGAATTATGACCTTGCAGCAAAGTGAATTAGATATATATGCATTGTCAAAAAATTTATTATTCCGAATTACTACCACATTATCATACCAATCTGCTAAATTTTGGGCATTATGGTGTGACACATTACAAAACTGTATTACCAAATATTACACTTAACCATAGTTCATATGGTGGGTTGGTAACATGCCAAGCATCATCTCAAGTTATTAGTGAGTGCCACTGCAAATATGATCATCTTGTCTGACTTACTATACACTAGCCCTAATGTTATCAGATATCAGTATTCAAATTAATATCCAAAAAAGTAACCAATCTAAATTGAAAATCTGATATAATTAGGTGTTGAAGTTTTACACAATAATAGACCTATTATCAACTTTCATATAATGCAAAGGACGCTTCAGACATTCATACTTGATGTACTCACTTACCTGTAAGGCACTGTCATCAGCTTATTCTTGATATACTGTACTGTAACTTGAGGTGCTTCATGTTAAATATATGATCACATTGGGACAGAAGGTATATATATTCGTATATATATATATTTTAAGAAGTATATAATTTTGTAAAGACTTGCTAAATGTTGCAATAATTAAGAGAGGCAAGGTAAAGCGTTGAATTCAGTATTATGTTAGGAATAAAACAGTTTTTATAGCTTCAGGGTCAACTGCCAGCAGTGCTGTGCAGTAAGCTTTCACACAGTGCATCAGCTTCTGCTTTCCTATTGGCTCATTTCTGACTGGGAGGGTCTAAACAGAGACTGGCACCCAGGCAGGAAGGGGGTGGCTGGATTTGTGTCTGCCGGAGTTGGACACACAATCTGTTTTTACTGAGAGAAAACCTTTACTCACTCAATCCACGGACAGGAAAGGGGGGTTTGATCTTTCTGCTGTGATTGTTATCTTAACAAGTTAGCTGCCTAAAAGTTGTATCTCTTACCCAGATTCCTGGTCGTGGACAGAAGTTCTTGAGTGCTGCATGAAGTGAGAGAGGTAAGTTGTCTTGCTCTGTTTCCTGACTTGCGTGCAAAGGAATTTGCTGCAGTATGCTGTGGAATAGAGTGCAGTAAAGCTGTGAGGGTGTTATTGGAGAAAATCTGGTTCAATAACAATGATGTTTACTCTCAATCTCTGTTTTTCCACTCCCTGTATGTTTGTAGACCATGTTACTTTTGCTCTCGGTGGCAAAACTTTCTAGTACAAAATAATTCAGCTCATGAGAGGATCTCCTTTCCTGCCTGCTCAGCAACTTCCTGTGTGTTTAACCACTTCGTGTACTGGTTGGACTATCCCATCCTGTGTTTGCCTCTAAACACGATGTGTGTTTAAGCTCTGCTGTCTTTGCTTTCTTTGTATTCTGTATGTGCTCTGCTTGGGCAAGAGTCAGCATATCTGACTGTAGCCTTTGGGCACACAGTGCACCATGTGTCCTTTTACAGTATTAGCAAATATAGAGTATCAACGTCATGGAAAGTAGGTTATAGTGGGCAGAGACAAAGGACTGAATTTGTATTTGTGAAACATGTGATTTAAATGAAAGGTAGTTGTAACTTGCAGTGTATTATAGTGGATACTGATCAGGTTGAATATGTTACAAATTCAACATAACAAGCTTCTCACAGTTTTATAAATGTGAGTTCAGGAAATGTTCGAACACTGTTATTGATCCATTGATTACGTTGACACCCCCATGACAAATCCCAGGCTAGCACAACAACTGTGACAATCAAATGCTTACTTACTGCTATGGCCTAAATATATATTGTGAGATGTGCAGACATAGTATTCAAAAAACTTTGTTAATAATTATTTTTAAAACTCAGCTGTCACTATGATAACCTTAATGTAATGCTACCATGAGCAAAATAAGCCCTGAATTCATACAGCTGTTAATCTTTAAGACTAAATGACACAACAGCTAATGAGCATTCACAAAATGAGTAATTCATGTGGAATAAACAAAACAAAATCACTGATGAAATACAAATAATGTAAAGTGGGTTTGACCCAGATGGAGACATTACTCTGAATGAATTTTTATAAGGTGCTGGATGCTTTATCTGAAAAAAACGGATGAGAAGAAATCATCAGGATAATTACAAATTATATATTTTATGTTATACTATGCTTAACAGACTTTTATAAGCATGTGTTTTTACATTTAAGTAATTAACATCGGTGTTGAGAGTCCAGTGGAAGTCTTTTTTTTTCTAACCCATCGCCTGATTTGTGGATCGATGTAAGTGTTCGGTCGACAAAAAAATCACAAAGTAACGAATAATTTCCATCTCAAATTTACAGTCCAAGGTAACAACTTTATTTGTGCAACTAAAAACCTGAAATACATTTAGTTAAAAATACTCAGAGAATTACAGTACTTCAACTTTTGGTTTCTTGAGAGTCCAGCATGACCAACTATAACCTGCCTTATTACATGACATCACATTTATTTTTGTTTTTTTTCTTAATCTGCTTTCTGTTGTAAACTGCTGTCTCCAGAGAATTAACTATCTCCAGAGGATTATAGCAATAGAATGAGAAGCTGCCTATGGTTGCTCTAAATGTTCCAACTATAGACTCATAGTGACGTTGTTTATTTTAACACAGAGTACAGTATGTGTTATAATGATATACATTGCTTTTGTTTTTCAGATCATCAACAGGAAGTGCCTTTGAGGGGACATCACCATCTCGCAGTCTCTGCGTGTTCATTGGCGGCCTATGCTTTGTGTAAGGCTGGACTCAAGCTCCAACACCAGATACCTCTGCTGCGAGCCTTTTAACTCTTTGCACACCTTCAGGACCTAAAGAACTCTGAAATAAAGCCATAGTATGCAGACAGAGGAGAATTACCTAAGAATGTATGACTGAAGTGATTTGCAGTAAAGTCCTTCCAGCAGTCGTTGCTTTCTGATGGTTGATTTCTCAGTGATTGACCAGCTGTTTGATCTTTGTGCTTATGCTGATGGAGGACTCGCCTGCTTGTTTTAACAGCGGACTTTGTATATAGAGCCAACTTGCAGCATCGTGGTGTTGGAGGCATAAGAAGATTGAACTTACAAAACCTACGACCTAATTTATGATAACAACCTTTGGACATGGCGTTAAACCTTGCATCAGTAAGAGACACAAAATGGCTAACTCTGGAAGTGTGCCGACAGTTTCAGCGAGGAAACTGTTCACGTAGTGATGAGGAGTGCAAATTTGCTCATCCACCGAAGAGCTGCCAAGTTGAGAATGGGAGGGTCATAGCCTGCTTTGATTCACTGAAGGTAAGAAATATTGCCCACCCTGTATTATCTGTGACACCTTTATGTTACTTTACTAAATTTGAATTAAACTAGCCGTCCTAGGAGGAGGAAACTGAAACAAAAATGACATGAAAAAGTAATTTTCTATATTGTTTCCTGTGTGAATGGTTTCACTTTTTTTATGTCCTTGTTATAAAATATATTTGAACTGCTCAAAGTGCCCCTGGGACTGCGGGATCAATCCAATAAAATGGAAGTACAAGTGGCTGGCTTATCCCATAAATTTAAGTTGAATAAAGTTAAAGATCCACCAAGCTAACTAGCAAGCGGACCAGGAAGTGGGTTGGGGTGTGAGTTTGGAAATCATGAAAACTTATTACGCTCAAAGTTCATAAAATTACAACAACGAATAAAACGTGACTCTGTTTGATGTACAATGAAAACACTGTCATCTCAAACGCTGTCTTCCATGATGTAAAACTGCAGAGTTAATGAAGCCATAGGTGAAACCACACCGTACCAACCAAGTCGTCTTAATACCTGCCAGATGTTCCTCTCCTCCCTTATCTAATGTAGACTGTGACATTTCTAGCCACCGACTGGATCACAGCCAGTTTATTCTGCTGTTTGCTCAGTCGCCCAGAATGAGACCAGTGCTGCCTTAATCCACTCTCACACATCCACTATCACACCACAATGTAGCTCTGCCCTCTGAGATTATTCACATGTTGAATCATCGTCCTTTCTCCTTACTGTAGGCAGCTTATACGCTTCTTGTCCGGATGCAGGGGCCTTCTCTGTGCCCCAGTGGTCAAGGACTTTTACTCCTTATCTATAAAGAAACATCTCTTAAATGTTGTTTCAAAGATGATGATGAAGAGGAAGTAATGGGTTTAGGCTGAGGGGGTGCTTTGACATTCCAGATGTTCATTCTGGGAGGTGTCAGGTTTTTGATTTAAGTGTTCAAACTCTGAGGTGTTCAGTTTTCCCCCTTGGGGTCAGGATTAAAATGCACAAACAAATAAACCACCTACATATGCAGGAATACAATTATTATTGATGAAAATCAATATAATAAGAATTGAATATTGTTTAAACTGTAGATGTGAATTTATTACATTTGCACTTCAAGTCTGTAATTTGTTTTGTTTGTAATTTGATTGTTATCCTACAAAACTGTTCAACAATAGTTAGTGTTTAATTTTAATTAACCTCACCTAGTTTAATTTAGAGATTATTAATGGATCTCAAAATGCTTTACAATCAACTTAAACCATCTATACTGTAATTCTTCTAACCATCACCCAGTCTAACTAGAATTAAAGTCTGTAAGTCTGTTACACTTTGTAAACATTCTGTTGCAGGGACAAAATGAAATGAGAGGTCAGCTTGTAAAACATCAGGGTTTGCAGTCATGTGATGATGTCATAGCTCCTCTGTATGAATAGACTTTTGTCTGTAATGTAATGTCTTTTTCTGTCGTAGATACTGTTATAAAATCAACTTCTACTTCTAACTCAGCAGCTCTTTATCACCCTCTGCCTTTATTTATAAATGGACGGCTAAAGTTGCTTTCCCTTACGTGCTTTGCAAACCAAAGGTTGTTTTCCTCTGCTCAGCTGTTTTGTTCACTGATGAAATGTAACTGCCATGTGATTTGTCAATTTCCCTCAGGCAGTTCAGATCCAAACAAATAAGGTCTCTACCTTAGATTACTCCTTACAGAGTTAACTTTATTATACCAAAGAATGTGCACATGCTTGTAACTATGGCAGCTTATGACCTTCATTAGTGCATTCTGGCTGATACGCGAATAAAGCTAACATAAGTATTTCACAGTGGCTAGCTCTCACAACCGTCAGAATGGCAGATGGTTAACCTCAGCAGCACAGGGGGTTCAAATTCAGATACATGTTTTCCTGTAAGTCACACATATCACCTGGAATTCTGTCGAGTTAGGCAACCTTTCCAGTCCCAAAAACATATACTCTTTAAAGAACATTAAAGCAAAATAAAGTCAGGTCTTTCAAGAGTCAGTGAGAAAAAAACATAAGGCCTACTTTCATCTTCTGCTTTCAAGCAACTAGAAAGCAGAGCAAAGTTTGAAAACCATAAATCATGAGACATGAGACAAGAGTGAGAGGAAGATTTTTTATGGCACTACATTCCATAAGAGTGACAACACAGACTAATGAAACATTAATGACAGTTAAACAAGCGTGGATATTCCGAGAAAATAATTAAAGTGAATCTCTTGGGAGAAATGCAAATGAGGTGAATTAAGTTTACTTGAATCAGGGATTTGAATATGTAGGACAGAGAAAGCAAACCTCTCATTAGGCAAACATAGACGCTTGATTGATTGACACAAATCGTGTTGTTAGGCTCATTTAAAAGTCTAAAAGGAGATAGTAAGACTCAAGCTTAATAATCGGACTGAAATATAAAGCACATCAATACTCGATCCACTCAGCTGTCGAGCTCAGGGACGTCTTGTGTTGCCTTTAAGTCTTTCATCAAAGCTACAGTTAAGTTAAAGAGAGCGCTGTGAATGGATGTCTGACATGCTCCCTGCAGTTGGTTACATTTATATTAAATGATACCACAGCACAATGTCTTCATCCAAAGCTAACATGTATTACCTGCAGCATGAAGGAGATGGTATTTAGCCATGAGAGAAGTACAGTGATGCTGATTGAGGTGATGGAGAGCACAGCTGACTTCATCAGTCTCAATAATTAATTTAGAGGAATTTACTGGACTGCCACTTTAAAATCTTTGAGTGTTTTTAATGCCTTTTCTATTTGTTCTGAACACAGGGTCGATGCTCAAGAGAAAACTGCAAGTATCTGCATCCACCTTCACACTTGAAAACACAGTTAGAGATCAACGGGCGCAACAATCTCATCCAGCAGAAGACGGCAGCGGCCGTGCTCGCCCAACAGATGCAGCTCATGATCCCCGGACCCAGCCTGCAGCCTGTGGTGAGGTTTTAAAAGTCATTAGTAGACATGTTCCCATGACACTTTCCTTTCTGTCATGGATTCCTCACCTTAATTCGCAAATAAGATGATACATGTTATAGATATTTTTAACACTGCAATAGTGTAAAATATTTGAAGCTATACTGTTCACCATGTGTAACATTAAAAAAAATACTTACTGGGAAAGAATGCCATAAAGCTTCCTTTGAGTATTTAGTTTGTCAGTCCTTTTAAACCAAAAAGAAAATAAATATATATACATGAAGGAAAATCTGTAGTGGGATTAGGGCGAGTTTCGATTACGACTTTGGCTTCACACGATCAAGAAAACAAGATCATGGAGATTAAACAATTACTGTGCCACATGCTGTGTTACACACGTTTTGTCCATAGGTTTTGTTACGTGTGGTAAAGGTTTCCAAGTGTTTGAAGTTATATTTTGGCCACAAGAGTACATCACCACTACCTCAGAAACATAGGTCATTGATTTGTATTTATTTCTTATCATTATATATTATTATGTTTTATATATTTATATTTTTACCCTTTTTTAATCTATGAGTGTTTTATTTAAAGTGTTCAGAATGTTGGATGGATTTATGCATGTGATCCAGATGTTGTGAAATCAATGCGTAATCATTTCTAACACAGTGATCTAAATATCAAAACCAAAATCAATCAGTCCTGTTTGTTTTTTGTTTGTTTTTTCATATCTCACTCTCTTGTTGGGCTGAAGAAAAACTACTGTCACCTGATGAGATTTGTCCACTGAAACATCAAACAATAACTCATTTTTAAAATAAACTGCTTCATTTAGAGTAGATCTATCTCATGTATATTCTCTGCTAGGAACACACTGTGTCTGAAGTCATTTCTTCAGTAATGGAACATTTTCAATATCTCACTCTTAGTGGCTTCTTTTTGTGTCATGGTGCTTGCCATTTGTTAAATATGAAATCTTCTCTAATGGCCAACATTATCTGTTACACAGGCACTTGGCGCAAACTCAGCTCTTGGTTATGGCTCTTACATGACACCTCTGAGCCATGGAATGAGCCTCGTCCCCACAGACAGCATGCCCAGCACCCAGGTCCTCATGTCAGGGAGCCCACCCATCACGGTGCAGAGCTCCTCCTCTTCTTCCTCTTCCTCTTCTCCCTCACAGAAGCTGCAGCGCACAGACAAACTGGAGGTATTCATGGCACCACTAGCAGTGATTTAAACATGAAGAAATACATTTGCACCTCTGATGTTTGTATAATCTGCCTACATGCTCTCACTGTCTGTGTAATGGCTCCTCTCAGGTGTGCCGTGAGTTTCAGCGGGGAAACTGTGCACGAGGGGAGACAGATTGCCGCTTCGCTCACCCTAGTGACAGTCCCATGATTGACAGCACCGACAACACTGTCACCGTTTGCATGGACTACATCAAGAGCCGCTGCTCCAGGGAGAAGTGCAAGTATTTTCACCCGCCTGCACACTTGCAGGCCAAAATCAAATCCAGTCAACAGCAAGTCAGTCACACAGCCGTGGCAGCCCAGGCAGCAGCCGCAGCCATGGTAAGACACAGCCTCATCAGTTCAGTTTGACAACAAAAACACACGTTTTCCTGTTGATAATAGGGTTGTATTTGGTTTAAATTAAGTTTTTGATGTCATCACTGAATGTGGATTATTGTTATTGCTCATTGTTTTAAGGCTGGGAGTGTTTAACTAAAAAAAAAATAAAAAAATTAAGCGGTAAGATTAGTTTAACATCTTTTCAATTTTCAGTTAACACTGAGGTTTAAAGGCCAAATTAGTGATTTCTGAAACCATAGTTTCTGACACAAAGCAGTCTGACCCCCTGCTTCTAAACAAAAAGAGCAATGTTGATACGGATTAATCGATTGACTCTGTGGTCTACACCTTGAGTCCTCCTTCTCAGGCCTGTATTTGTTTACATTCTATACTCTTTTTTTAGGACTTTCACAAATTGTGGGAATAATTAAGATGGCTAAATAAGAAGTCATAACTTCCTGGTTTTCTCAAACACTTCTTCATGTCTGGATCTTGGCCTCAGTGATGAATTAAAATAACACATACATAAGATAGGAGTATCCGCCATTAAAATCATGGAACATCTGCTCTTTTTTCATTCTGATAATGGAGAGCATGTGGATGCTTCCAAATAAACACACCATCAATAAACAAAGTCATGACATAATGATTAAACTACACAAAAGGATTTGAGATGAGATGAAATTAGATTAATAATAGTTGGTGTATAGGGTTTAGTGTTGTAATTAAAAACCTGTCAATCAAACTGAGAGACAAAGCATGTGTTGCAATTTAATCATCTAAATTAAACAAAATATCCCTTTGCTATATTGGCACGTGTGCCAGACACTTCACAGACAACTGATGCTTTATTGCAGTTCACTTAGTACCGGTAATTGTGTTTAAACTGTCTGTGCAACAGTGCATTCATTTATTGTAGTGGCTCTACTTTATAATAAAAAATCTGCATGGAAAAGTATCTAAAAGCAGACAGTTACAGACTCCCATTATGGCCCCATTATGATTTCTACTGCTTCTTGAGAAAATTCTTGCACCCTTAAATATTTCTCTGTTTCATTTTTAGTTTTTTTTTTACATTGCCAAACTAATTATAAACTATAAATCTAAATTATTTTTTATATATTTAATAGTAACTTCAGTTACATCCTCTTTTTTGTGAGATTTGTTTTTAAAGTAAACAAAAACAACAGCAGTTAATCAGTAGTGTGTAGGAAACAAGCAGAGGAGGCACCAAAAGTCTTAGTCTCATGGTTTGTGTCAGTGAGCTCCACATTCTGTGCTTTGTAATGATGGATACATGGTTATTTATGATGTTTATTTATGATGTTGCCTATAGCTAGCTCTCATAAAACCCAGCCATTTCTCATTTCACTTTAACAGTTTTTATGTGCATCTCATTGTCATCCCATCCTGAAAGCCGTTAAATCGATGTCTGTATTCCAAATGTGTTTTTAATGTGCTTAGTTGCACTGATTGCATCATGCTAGCATTAGTTACAATCAACACACTCTAACCAGGTGAAGTTGTCCTGATGATCAATATGCAATATCAATAGTGAAAAGAAGTGTTTCCAATCATGAAATAGTCGAAGCTATTGATTAACTTCATGTCGACCTACTAATTAAGAATCTTTAGTAGATGTGTCCTTTTAATCAGTTGTTTTGGTTACTATGCATGCCTATTGTGTTGTATGTGTTAAACTACATTCAGATTATTTTGTTTTGTTTTCCCCTTCTCACCTATCCACAATGCTGTCCCCCATGATGCACCTCTGCTTGCTGTTACCTGTATGTTAATACGCTTGAATCCCATTGGCCCACTGCCATCATGTGCTCGCTGCCTGCTATTAAAAGACTCAGTCGACTGCCAAAGCAATGAAGCGATCCCTCGAGGCAACTGTAGACCTGGTATTTTCACCTTTTGCTTTGGTTGTAGCTATTGATTGTACTGTAATAACTTTTAATTTTTTACATTGTTATTTAAAGCTTCTCATATAGTCTTTGTGTGCACAGTCACCATCAGTATCTTTAAGTGCTTAAGTTGTGAGATATGTTTTTAACTTTTGGTTGGTTGATACATTATTCCATTCATTTTTGTATCCTTAAACCATGTTTAAGTTTTCCAATATGTGCTATTTCACCTCTATTGTGTAGTCATGTTTGTCATTCTTTGTGACATTGTTTTTAAATCAATAATATTACATATTTAAGACTTAGCTGAACAGAAACAAGGTACATTTGGGAAGTTTTGGTGATTCATGTCTCCTTGTGTCACTTTGCAGGCCTTTCCCCACAGCATGTTACAGCCACTACCAAAGAGACAGGCTCTGGAGAAGAGCAGCTGGGCAGGCTCTCTCCTCAGCCCCAGCTTTCTGCATTACCAACAAGCACTGGCAAACTCACAGCTGCAGCAGCCCACCGCTGCTTTTTACCCAACTGGTACGTATTTACGTTTGATGGTAATTCTGAGCAAAAACAGAACTTTTCCAAGACTTTTCGGTTTGGAAATGTTGTCTGTTTTCTCATAATAGTTGTTGGTAGATAAGGGATGAGTAGCTGCGGTTTGGTCTTTCACTTGTATGACTTCTCTGGTGGCTAGGGCTGTTGCATACTGATGACACACTAGCAGTAAGATGGCCTGGGCTGGATCTTTGCAGTTCTTATATTTCACTGATTATCCAAAGAAATGTAGAGGAACATCAGGCTTCATGATCAAACATCAGTCCACAATGACTTGATCACTGTCATTCTCTCTTTCTGTGCTCTGCGATTTGTATCATAAATACTTTTTCTAACTTGCCTTGAAAACTCGATAGAAGTCTGTATTGTCCTGAGATTGATTCTTCTCTTAAGGACTTTTATATATTTATAATGTCAGTTTCTGCCCAAACTTTTAAAAGTCAGAGTTTGATATTTGGATTTGCGAGAAAACAGATGTGACCACTCAAATCTATAATGGCTGCCATTAACAATTGCAATGCAAAACAGTCTGAATTAACGTACTGTAGTACTAAGGTGTTCCAAATAATATTAGCAATGGCTCTGTTTTATTTAAGTGTCTCAGGAAGATATGATACCAGAAGCCTGAAACTGAAGCTACTCATGCCACCTTAGCTGTTCTCATAGTGATATGTCAAAACGTCTTCTGTTAACAAAGCTTGTGCATGATGGCTTTAGCATGGCTTAACAGGGCGCTTAAGTTGAACTAATTGATACTATTGATTAAATCTGTGCTTTACCTGCTATGGAAGGTAAAGATGTCAGAGGCACCAGATGGACATGAAATGGTTCTTCTACAGTTAATGAATAAAATTAGAGCCAGACTGTATTCAATACATTTACAAACACTCTTCCCCATGTTAACCATTACAAATGTCATGATAAAAGAAGTCTCTGTTTCTATCACACAGGGTCGGTCTTCTGCATGGCTCCTGGTAACAGTTTTGGTAGGTCTTATCTCTGTTTCTCATAATCACATCTCATAATCAATGCAGACATCCTTTTTCCAGGAGAACTCAGCATGACAGTTAACCCTCTTGTTCAAAGGCTTTGAAAGGATCATGTGACTGTATTCTTCTGTAAATATATTGTTTGTGCTGTATAAATGTGGTGTGTGCTTTTTATTGCAAAGTCTGCTAATGTTTACATTCTTAAAATTAAAGCAGGGATAATCTTTTTCTTAAACATCACTTCAGGTTTAGAGATGTATAATAAACATAGAATTGCCATATATTAGGAAATTTGATCAGCATCCCTTTGATAAAATTGTTTCTATTTGTTGAATGCTTATTGCTATATTACTAAAATCCTGAAATATCTCATAAAAACACTTGTCTGGAGAGATTGCTGTACACGCCGTCTCTTTTGGGATGTCTCATAATGGACAGATTTCCTAATTTTATCTCTTATCAGCCCTCCTTTTATGTTCTCCCCTGCTGTCTCGCTTTGCTGTGTGATCACATGCCATCTGCTGGTCTAACCCAATGATGGCTTGCTGCTAATGTCATTTTGTATTTGCTTGGCAAGAGAGAGAGCGAGAAAGAGAGAGAGAGCGAAACATTGCTATGGTTACCATAATGCTCCACCTCCCTTTTCATTGCTTTCATGGTTCCCTTCCTGAAAAAAGTCCCCATGATGTACAGTGCTACGCCTGCTACTGTCTCTGCAGCAACTACTCCCGCCACAAGTGTCCCCTACGCAGCAACAGCACCAGCCAATCAGGTTTGCTCCTTTTTAAAGCTTTCTGTCATAAATCCTTGAGCTCTGATAAGTGCTTCATCCGTGAATCAGGGGAGCGTAGCATTGCCCTGCTTGCATTGCCTTTTGTTAAGCTTTATCCACCTGTAGACCTTCATTACAAGTAGTCTGCATCTCACCTTTTTCCTTTATGACAGACTCATTTAGAGGCCTTCCATCTGCTAATAGTGGTGTGGCATTTATTCTTTACTGCATGTGTTTTGCTTTGATTTATGTCATTGTCTGTTTCATTATATAACATGCAGTTTAAAGTGTGTTCTTAAAGGAACGGGGAACACTCAAAGTAAATACCGGATCATAATGATTGCATTCGTTTTATTATATTATCTTTGAAAAGATGCTGTCTCATGATCAGGGCGTCATTTGCATACATCAACCTTTGTGATACGATATCTTTCAGGAGTGGTGATGTCATGATGTGTTTGCATGAGTGTAATTTTATGTCACATTTAACTATCACTTTGAGATTCACATAATTTATATCTCAGTCGTCTGGGCTTCACAGATTAACAGGTTAATGGTTTTGATGGGAGGTACTTGTAAAAAAAATGTCCACCTCAAAAAGAATAATCTTTTTTCCCCCATTGTAGCACTAACATCTGTACCACATGTTTTGTTTCATCTAAACAGATGATGTTTTAATTCAGACTAACAACAGCTGTTGTTCCCAAAAATGATGTCATAGTTTACCATAAATGTCCACTGGGGCATCCAGTTTACTCATACCTGTTTATTTATGACCAAGTACCGGTTCATATAAAGTATGTATTAAACATGTACAAAACATTTCAGTCTGATTGAATGGTGCAGTCATAGGTTATTAAAGAATGGTGGTCATAAGCACCACACATAGGTGCAGGGAAATTCAAAGACAGCAGCCAGAAAAATAAACTATGACCTGAAGAAGATGGTGGAAACATTGTAACTTAATTGAATTAACCCTTTTGTGGCATTGAGTGAGTGTGCAGGCATATCTTCTTTTTCTGGCTGCAGTCATAGATTATGAGGATTTTTTTGTTAAGAGTTAGACCTTAGGGTAAGACCAACATAAAGAGTTAACAGGGTTGTAGTGTTTGTTTAGTTTTTCCTTTTTTTAATCAACATGATAAAGTACATAGGAGCAAAAAAAATTTCATTGTGTGCCACCACTAAGTGACTGTCGTCTTCCCCTGAAACAGATCATCCTCAAGTAACCACCAGGAGCAGAAGTCAGTGCTGTGTTGCTGCTGTTAAAGACCCCAAACACCTGCTCTGTAAATACTCTAACACCACACACAAGCTACAACACGCTGCATGCTGATAACAACCCTGTAGACATGACTACATCATCATAATCAGTAACATAGCTCCAATACTAGGATTTTACTGTTTTAGAGAAGTGTCCCCCAAGATAATTGTATGTATGCGCTTTTGCACCTGCATTCACTTGCATCTTCAGTAATGTGCATAAGATCCTTGTTTCTATTACCTTAAGCCATCTGACAAGGTGTCAAGAAGCTTCAATGAACTGAAATACAATGTATCTGCTGTTCACATATATACTGTAGGTGCCTCGTGTAAAGAAAAAAAAAAAAAAAAAAAGAAAGAAACTGTTCGGAACAAATGCAACAATGAAAAGCAAAGAAAAAAATCAGTGCAGATACAGTAGTAACCCTCTTATACTAAGTAATATGGAAAAGGCCAACAGTTTAAAAAAGTGTAACTATCAGTAGAAGAAGAGTGAGCGTAACAGATCTCATCTGAGCTGTTCAACATGTTAACAGGTGTAAAGGGGTTCATGATGAGAAATCAAATCCTGTCATTACAATATTAAGCAGCATTTCTTTTCCTTCTTGAATGATGTGTAAAGTACACAAGGAGAACTTTTGTAACCTAAAGATTGTTTATCTAGTGCCACATACATGTATTCATTATTTTAAACAAACTAGAGCAAAGCACTTGTGTAAACTTTCAAAACCACAACGATTCCTAATGAAAGTTCCTTTGAGGTTTTCTGAGGGAAGTTCACAAATGTTGTTTATCCCCTGAAAACAGGATCAGTGCTCCACCTCCTGGTGTGCCTTTGCATTGCATTTACAGCATGTTTGCTGTATAAGTCAGCTGCTGCAGAGACGTTTTCTTCTTTAAAGCAGTGATAAAATAAAAACAGATAAATTTCCCCCTCTTTATTATAAAGATATATAGATACTTGGATTACCAGTCACAATGATGGTGGACATAATGTATCTTAAAGTGGTTTTAACTTAGGGGGCAGGTTTCACAGAGATAGTTTGACCCTTGGTGAGTACACACTAAAAGTCGGGTGTAGGACTAAATCTGTGTAATGCGTTTTTATAATAATATCTGGCAGAGTACTCTCATTCAAATGTTTGCCTTCTTAATCAATCAATCAATCAATCCATTTTTATTTGTATAGCGTCAACTCATAACAAGTGTTATCTCGAGACACTTTACAAAAAGCAGGTAAAATACCTTACTCTTTGTCTGTTAACATTACAAAAGAGCAGCTAAAAAGACCTTACTCATTGTTATGTTACAAAGATCCGGCCTATCCATCATGAGCACTTTAGCAAAGCAGCAAAAGTTACAGTGGTTCTTGACACTTACAAAGAAATGTACTGAGACTTTCAGCCAAAAGTGACATGAAGTGAACATGTTTTAAGTTGTATAAAACTTCCAGACATTTCAGACATCTAACAAATTTGAGATTTGGCTCAAATTGTCCGCTAAATTGTCAATCCAAAATCTTGTTTTCTTGTAATTTGTCCAATGTTTTTAGAAAACCATACATTTTTTCTCGGAAGTTTTTCTCTTCTTATGTCGTTTAGTGCCACTGGCAGCAGGAGCCACTGATTGTTACAAAGCAAACATTTCAGAGCCAAATGAAGGCTGCAGACCTCTCTGAACTGTCTTTGTGAAACCAGCCCCTTTCTTACATTTGAACATAGAAATGGCCAAATTGTCAAACTGAAGTTCTTTGAACCCTTTAAGGGTTGTGTAATGTGTAAACTGTTAGTCTTAATGTTACAGTCAGATGTCAGTACTGTATTCTTCTGAATGTTACTAGTGCCTAAAGAATTGTCAGGATGAGGATATCCGTGCATATTTCAAAGGCTTTGTGTGGGAAAATAACATTTAAAGAAACATTTTGCACTGTTGTGAGTGCTATTGTGTACACCTGTTTTAGATTTTATGAAATCATTGATTTTCACTGATATTTGAATTTTTATGAATGTATAAGACTTAGTAACCATTTTCTTTTCCTTTTGAGATGTAGTGTATTACAATATTTCCTTACTAGTTTGAATGCATAGTTCAACACATTATGTAGTAATAAAGTCACATTTACGCAGGTAGGATAGTTGTGTATGGCTGATACAAAATTATGCAAATTATTTTACTGACAGCAGACGGAGTGGGTATTGTGTTGGTGAGAAACAAAAATAATACTAAAAACATATATCACACATGTATGTAAAGTTGAGCTTTGGTTTAGTTTATGATAAATTTTTAATTAATACTTTGTGTGATTAACTGAGACAATCCACCGAGACATTTTTCATTTGTTCAAACGTGTTTTCATGACAAGTTTGACACATTATCGGATGAAATATAAGTATACTTCTAGCAGTTTCACACGTTTAAAATGTATTCTCTTTTGTGACTATTTTGTGATGAATGTAATTTATTAAACTCACTTTAGCTCTGCTGGGGGTTCCTCAAAGGGCCCTCCATCTGTTGTATTAGCCTATGAAAAGCCGTCTCGTGTCCAGGGATCAAATGTTTGGAGCAAAGAGAAGCTAAACACATTTGGTCCCTGTCACTGCCTTGTCACCTGTAAGGGACAACCTACCTTTGTATGAGCAAGGCCATAGATAGAACTGCTTTTTATGTACAAAAAGTGCATTGTACAGGCCACGTTTAAGGTAACTCTCATCATAGTCTAACAATAGTTTGTCCTTTAACCGTGCTGATGTGTTGCTGAGGCAATCTGGATTTGCAGTGGTTAATTAATTATTTCTGTGTTTTTGTAGGTGATAAATTTGTTTTTCTCTCACCTCAATAACACTTCAAGTTGTTCTGTCAGAGCTCATTATGCCATGGTGAGACACTGTAAGTGTTCCAGCACATAACAAAACATATTTTAAACCTTTTGTTTTTGTATTCTTTCTACTGCACGTTAACATCCCGCAGTGAAAATAGACTCCAGCTACACAGTTTAAAAACCAGATTTTTGATCATATTCAATGTTTTCTTGTAATTTCTGTAAATATATATGAATAATCCCCCCTTATTTATTTTACCTGCAAACAAAAGGCATATAACTGAATGTTTGTTTCAACTTCTGACTAAAAGCTTGAATGTGATGGTGACACCTGCACATGGAGTTTGTTTGAGATTTTAATCACACAGTCATAAAGATGTCGACTGTAAGAATGTTTGGTCTGACTGACTGATGGAAACATTTCACCGAAGCACTTTCTCCACAGTCAGACGACGGAGATGACATGCTTTTTGTGAACTTTGCCTTATCTTTGATCTGTTCCTGAGTTTGTATTTGTTAAGTGATTATGAATACCTTATTGTCTAATAAATAAAATACATTTCACTCAACTCTGCTGGCATATTGTTATTTCCTGACTTTGTATTAAAGGTCATACAGACAGTGTGTAAAATAAACCCAAACATGATCACTACTTGAAAAATGCCAGTGCCATCTAATTCAATCCTGTGGATGCCTTAACTCTTACCCAGGTGCTAAAACATAATATTACTAACAGACATCAAGATAAAGCCGTGCTTTGCTTTTTGATATTTTGATATAAATAAATGATCACTTATTTATTTAATCAAAGATGGCTCGTTGGCTAACTCATTTACATGTTGTGAAATTTCAAATTTAATACACTTGGCTAAATTTGGAATTAATTTATTAATCAAAATTAAACTAGTTATCGCCTCACAAATTCCGTAAGTTAATCTTTTTAAATGGCATTCCAACCGTATATGACTGACAATTATTTCCCAACATGGTCTGAGCTGGATATAAAAATGCTGTAAGATATTTATATAAATAACACATTTTGTATTTTTGAGCAATTAGCAGACAACTTTGTTTTCCTAAGACATCGCTTTGTTAGATAATTAAAAATTCTGTGTTATGTTCGCAGCATAGACCCTCGATTTCTTGTTCTTCCTGAGTGAAACAGTGAAACACAGTTTGATGCGTTTCTTACCTCACTACATGCTTTGAAAGTTGTCTTGAACATAACTTACAGGAACATGTGCTCTTCACAGACAACCTCACTGAGTGGCATTGAATCTGTGTGGAAGGAAGAGCTGGGTGAGGAAATCGCTGATCAAATATGGGAAGGTGGTCAAAAGGGTACCTTCCTGTCCTACTTGAGCCAGACACACAGTAGTCTCATTCAGTTCAAGCTTATTCACAGGGCTCATTGGACCAATGACAGACTATCCAAATATTAATATCGCTCATATGGAAATCCCACTCCACCATCTTCTGCCAATTGGATTCACTCTGTATTAAGTTGTGTAAGTTTGGACACACTCTAAAGGTTCTCTAAACAAATTCAATGCTCTGTGGTCCTCCTTCTCTTATGTTAGGATGCATTTCCCTGCAGTTCCAGAGTGATGCTTATGTGTGGAAGAATATGTGTTTTAGAAGGATATGTTTGTACAGTTATTTATACTTAGGTTGTAAATGAGATTGTCTCACCCCTGCTCGTGCAGAAGGCAGTTTTTAATGTATGGTCATTAAGATTTCAAAGACTGCATTTTGTTTTACCTAGCTGACCTGTGAATGTCTGTATTAAAATTATTGATCTACTACTTCTATTACTATGAGGCCTACTATTAGCCTACTTTTTTTCATTAAAAAAATAGTTGTTATTATTGTTTAAATGTACCCCTTGTTTACTTTTTATTATTATTTTACTATCATATAATAATTACTATAATTATTTTACGTTTTGTGTGTCAGGATGTTTCTTTGTCTATTTTGCTGAATGTTATTTGTGGTTGCTCTTTAAGTTTTGTCCTGGATAAAAATGTACACGTGCAATTACCGTTAAAATGATGCTTGCTGAATCGATGAAATAAAATAAAAAATGTAAGGTCATGTTTTTGTTTTTTTGTTTCTGCCTGCACTTGTTGAAATAAAAGAATTACACGGTTGTAAGCAGCTTTCATAGCCTACCACATTCTTAAATTTGGACGCCAGCAACAAAATGCAGTGTTGCCATAGCAACAGCATCCGGTGCCTTTTTTTTTTCCCTCTCCTGGATACACATCCTCGAGCCCTTCCTCTGATTGGACGAGCTCTCTTTGCATGTCACTGGGGCAACCGAATGATGGGAATTTTAACACATGAACGGAAATGTAAATCGCTGAACCTGACTGGCTCCCTCCCCTCCGCGAGGCTCCCATTCAAGGCACGAGAGAGCTCAGGCTGTCGTTGGTCAACGGGCAAATCCGTCAGAGTAGGAGGGAGGGTTCGTACGCTTTTTCCTTTTTTTTTCTTTTTGCCCTGGTGGGTACGGGAGCCGAGTGGGGACCAGCTGGTTACGCAGCGGCCGCGGGTCTCCACCCGAGAGTATGGCGGCTGGGATTTCACCGGAGAACGAGGGAGAGAGCGAGACATGCGAGAGATGGTGAAAAAGAAAACAAAGGTCGTATCAGTTTGACTTTTTGCTTTTCATCCTGAGGCTGTCCCGTGCTTGAGAAATCGTGTATGCAGTTCATTCCAGGGGCTAACCCAGCGATTTTCCAGTGTCCTCGATGGAGCAAGTTTGTTTTTTTATGATGCTCAGAGAGGGGTGAGCTAAGCAGATGAAACGGACCACATCTCATCGAGCGGTGATTTCTTCTTCTCTGTGCACATCTCGGACATTTACAGCGCTCGGATGTCCGTGTAGCTGTCAGTGAGTGGCCTGCATGGGGGAATTTCTACAATGAAATCCATCTTCGGGCAGCGATTCTTTGTGCTCTGCTGTAGCTGAGCAGCAGCAGCCAGCAGGACCGTGTTATTGACAACCCGTTCAAAATGGGACACGAATGGTGAATGTGATTCGTGTGGGAACATTTTGAAGCTCATTTCAATGACGCGCGGAGAGTGAACCCCCTACCACTTGATTTGATCCACGATGCGCGAGTATAAAGTGGTGGTCCTAGGCAGCGGTGGGGTCGGGAAATCCGCCCTCACTGTGCAGTTCGTCACCGGGACGTTCATTGAGAAGTACGACCCCACTATAGAGGACTTCTATCGCAAGGAGATCGAGGTGGACTCCTCACCCTCGGTGCTGGAGATCCTGGACACGGCTGGTACCGAGCAGTTTGCGTCCATGCGGGACCTGTACATCAAAAACGGTCAAGGATTCATACTAGTCTACAGCCTGGTCAACCAGCAAAGCTTCCAGGACATAAAGCCGATGAGGGATCAGATCATAAGAGTGAAAAGGTTGGTCAAAAGACGCGCAGGAAATGAATGATGTACAGATGGTAAAGTGTTATGTTAGGGTTGATTCTACACCACATAGAGCTGGCCTTACAGGCCCCGTGCAGTTTGAGGATGGGCCCAGGCCTGGTCTGAGAACTGTGCTTAGAGGAGATGCATCAACAGGGCACTCTGCATCATAACATGCCTGTTCTATTTTGGTGTACCAGTTCTCACTCCAAATCCCTTTAGGTAGGCACATGCCCTTGCATTGCAGTCCCAGCCACTCTAAAAGTACACATTCAACAGTTTTCTCTTCCAATCATGCAATCTGACTGATCTCAGACACGAGTGCTGCTATAGTGCACAACAGGACTACATCACTCTACATCAAGTGTTGTGATTAATGTCACAGCAGAACCTCAGTGATATAACAGGTTCCTCAGAATACATAGTGCCCCAAAGTTACCCACAACAATTGTCATTTCAAGATGTATAAATATCAGTATTAGTCTAATGACTTTCAGCATTTTATTTCATCTGAAACTAAAGGGAGTAATCAGAGGGAGTACATATAAAAAAACTAAAACTGTTGAGTCAGACACAATTCTAATGTCACTGGTTTCAAACTAAAAAAACTGATGTTTTTTGTACAGATAAATGTAAAGAAAAGAAGCTACTCTGCCATAACATGTTGCAACAACATTTCAAGATCACAGAAAAATGTGTGTTGCATGGCAAACATCTAGTTACAATCAAGATGTAGAACTAGTTGTGTTTGTAACGCCGAAAGACTTTTTTTAATAAACTTAAAATAATGTGCTTTGGCCATGACTGTTCACTCTATGCTGCTTATAATGCAGTTGTTTAAAAGTCTTATCTTGAGGCTGTGCTGTTATACTTAATGTCAGCATGACATGTGCCTGTGAATGAAACACAAGAGTTCTGATATTCAGCATAAAAGCACTCCCAGTTGTGTGTTATACAGTTAGTTCTGACATAATAATTTGATTGGCAGGTCATTCCAACATGTCTGATATAGAGTACAGAACTGGGACTTTTAAATATCTGTGTCACTTCATGTCAGGTGTTCTGAACACCAATGATTAAAGTGCCTCTGACCAAATCACAGCTGTGGTGTTTTTGGAGTACAACAGTTAGTCCCTCTGTTGTGATCTTTCTTAAATCCAGAGAAGAATCCTCTCTTCTGTGTTTCTGCAGACTTTGTATTGTTTCACTCGAGGTGTAACCACCAGGGCAAATGTGCCAATCGATCAGTATCTCTTCCAGTCATAACATACTGTCTGCACTGTCTCTGATCTGCCAAGCTGCTCTTTTTGTTGCACTGTGCTGAGATGCTGCAAGCCCTGTGAAACAGCCGCATGAGGATATACCCATCATTCTTTGCAAAACAGAGTTTCTGCTGCAGAAAAGCTTCAAGGAAAGCAAAGCTCAAAACACAACTATAAGGTTAGTCCAGCTTCTGCTGTGGGGGGAGATGAAGCCAAAGTTTTTTTAATTAACATGCTGCAAAAGTTCTTTAGTAAGCACAGCACAATTGGGAGCATGAAGTTGTCTGATGTCTGAGTGCCGTTACACAGATGATCCAGATATGAGGTCATCATGAGTGAGCTGATGATTGATATGGGGAAAGGGGTTAGCTGAGGCTGTGTTCTCGGGCTGTCATGTGATTGGTGCTCTTTATGTTGAGGACACACAGTGCTGTACATTCACCTGCTGACATGACAGCATGAAAGTTTAAGACTCTTGTTGTAGTAGATGCTGCAGGTTAAATCATTGATGATA